>NC_051193.1:53303146-53939257 GCF_015220075.1 Falco rusticolus | reverse complement strand
GTCTTACCAACCAGTC
Organism: Falco rusticolus; assembly: GCF_015220075.1. Lineage (NCBI taxonomy): Eukaryota > Metazoa > Chordata > Aves > Falconiformes > Falconidae > Falco > Falco rusticolus. Next base: position 53,939,241 of record NC_051193.1, on the reverse strand, counting down.
TTTCATAGCCATAAGTGAGCATTTGAGAATTTACATGAACATGTTTTCACTGTCCTATCGATTTGATTGACTTCAGAGTTTGTTAGCAGCTTTTTGAACCCTGTACTATACAGATCTTAGCTTATTAATATCTATGAATTTTCTGTTTCTTCCTGCTTTTTGTATAAGGAAAGAATATAATCTAAAACTGTATATTTGCATTTTAGGTGTATTTGAATCCCATGGACCTCTTGTAGTGCCTAATGTTAGTGTTATGACTCCTGAAAAATTATCTGCCAGTGCTAGGCGTCGTCAAGAAATTCAGGTATACACACATCAAATAAGTATTAAGAAGTGATTCTTAAAAGTTAAGGAATGGTAGAAATCGTATTTTCCCTGTCTCCTAACTTAAACAAATATATCCTGTTTGTTCTTTATTCATAGAATAGACTATGAACAACACAAAAGGTTGAAGGCAAAGACCACCTTTTTTTTAGATCTTGGGGATTATCTGTGACATTGTGGCTGAGCTGTCATTGTACATACATATTAGAGTCTTATTTTATTAGGTGAAGTGTGTAAACAGCCTCTTCTGTTCTCATCATCTATGAAATACAAAATAAGTGTTCCCAACCTGTGTCACAGAAGCAGTGTAGTTTACTTTCGCTCATCTTTTGTTGCCAGGTACAAACAAGACTTCAGACATTTGTTTCTAGCCTGCAACAGAAAACAAATGAGATTGAGATTTTAGCAGTAAGTATTTGGCAGAAGCCTGAATAAATTTCAAATTCTTAATTAAATTGGAAGATGCAGTTGCTATCTAGAACAAGCTACTGGCAATAGAATCGCTTTAGAGATACCAAGTGAGCCAGACTTCTGGTTAAATAAGACCCATGGCATGTTTCTTTAATACTTGAAAAGTATCTCGAATTGTGTAAATTCTTAAGCTGTACTTATGCTAACTACTATGGTAGACTTAATAACTTGTTCCTGCTAGACTTGCTCTTACATTTCAACTAACACAGCTTTTGTTTGTACATAGCTTTTAGACTTCACTGACCATGTCACAAAGGACTTTTAAAACGGTGGATGCTTTTCAGGAAACATACTGGCTATTTGCCTACGTCCATTTGGAACTTTCCGTAATGGAATCTGTCATGAACAGTTTGTTTAAAACCTTGGTAAATTCCCAGTTCTGTCAGCACAAGTGCTTCTTTGGAAATAAAAAAGTCCGTCTCCCTTCAGTATAGCGAATACCCAGCTGGCGAACTGAAGAACTGTTAAGTATTGATTTCTTGATTATGTTTTTACAGGTAGATCTGCCAAAAGCAACTGTGATACACTTCTTATCATTAGAGGTAAGCAATTCAGTATTGTCACTGAAACTTTAATTGAACAATAGATGATAAATTCTGTTCCTAATGAAGTGGAATTTAAAATTCACCCATCGTAGGTTTTGTCCTTCAAGGAGTTTGAATTAGGTTTTAAAACTTGAAAGGATTTTTTTTACCCAAGAAGCTTGACTGAGGCTAGAAAAATCTTTTTGTCAAATGCCCAAGTTACACAAGACACCATTAGAAACTCCTAATACAAAGCTCTGTGCTTTTTCCCAAGAGCAGTTAACTGAAATTGTCTTACTGCTCGCTTTCAGAAACCAGTAAGCATTAACAGTGGTTTCAATGAAGTTGTTTCTTGAAGCTGTTAATGAAGGAAGACCCAAAATACAGAGGCAGTTGTTTCAAGTACAGTAGCTGAAACGTTTCCAGCGAAGCCAAGATAAAAAGGGGTATGACACCTTTACCAACTCAAACTGCTAGATGTGAGGGGGAAAAACCCACCAAAGACAAAGGTCTCTTCTTTCTTCCAGTGACAGTAGTAGCTTTAAAGTCCGGATATTTTACTAGTGAGAGGGTTATCTCCCCACCCCACAAAAGAAGAGGAATGGCATCCTCCCTGAAAGTGGGTTTAGCACTTTCATACCTTTCATTTGCTGCTCTGAAGCAGTGCTAGTCTGGTAGTCAGACCCCAGTGAAACATTTGAAGATATTTCCAAAATATTTAAGTTTATCCAGTCTATCCAAATGACAGAGATTATTTATTTATTAAAGGTGATAAACTAAGACACACAATCAGCTTTTTGACCACCGTTATACCACGGTTCTCATATTCTGTTCAGCATTGCAAACCGGGTAGAGTCCTCTTTGTTGCTTACACCTTTTTATCGTTAAATCACCTGTGTTAAGAAACTGATCACTAAATTGTTAATACATTTTCTTTAAAAAATTCTAACAAAATCAAGTTGCATGTTACGTGAATTTTGTTTGAAACCTTTTTAATTAAAGGAACATGAACATTACACAGTGTTCAGAAAACTGAATCCAATTGGGAGAAGTATTTCCTTCATGAGAGAATGTAAGACTGTATCATAGCCTCTTGTCATTTTTTTTTTTCTTAGTTTGATGGAGATAGACAAGCCTTTGATGCTACCGTGAGACAACTGATGTCACGATGGCCAAAACAGAGATGTTCATACTTGCAAGCAATTTGTGATGAAATTTACAGTATCAAAATGGAAAAGAGGTAAATTTGTTAAGCTCTTACAAGTGGTACATAAAACACCTCAGTTATGCTTTCAAACTTGACTAAATAAGCTGGTTTTAATTTGTCCTCCCCTTTCCCTCTCCCTGAGGAAAACAGAAATATTCAGGAAATGTATATAGTTCCCTGAGTACTATGGGAAGAGATTACTGGTCGTGTAATCATCACTTGTAGTAAATCGTAAATTCTTGGCCATGTAAATTCTTCATTTTTACAAGCCTTTACAAAAAATTCTAAAATGTACTCCCACTGTGCTCACTTGCTGCTTTGTTCATAACACCGAATAGCAAACAACTACATATATTGAGGTATACTGCTATTCTATATATGCTATATAGAGAAGAACAACCCTCTTTTCTCATGGGAGGGACTCAGCTTGCATTGTAAAACTCAGATGCATTTAATTCCTCCTGCTCTGAAGGAATTTGATGGGAATCTGGCACAGCTGACAGACTACCCAGCTTTAAGCAGACACAGTGTATGCTCTCTCAACATGTACAGTGAAGCCCATTTCTACTTTCTAAACAAAAACATTTGTTTGGCTTGTAGTGTCCTTATTGGATTCTGGCAAGGCTGAAACACAGAGTCTGGGCACATCCAGTTTTAAGCCTCAGATTTTCAGCTGTTGCATGTACTGGTACAGTTAAGTGAGAGCTGGATATTTATGTCCTATTGTGGGTTTCATTGGTAGTATGTTTTCTAAAACCTATGTTCAGCTTGAAGGTACTTAGCATTTAAATGAGTCTAAAAATTGACCGATTCCTTTTTCTTAGAGATGCAGCAAAATTGCTTCAGTTTCAGTTATGTTTACTAACACAACTAAATAGCAAGTGAAGTGGGTTTTTTCTTCCTGTGGCTTGCAAGGCTCTGAGCGACAGAACCCAATTACTACATACAGATAATATTCCATACAATGTTGGGTGTGAGCATGATGCAGTCCCTGACAGCGTCTTCCTTTCCCGTTTGACACCTGCACACAGAGCACTGCTTAGCCGTAAGCCTTCAGATCACTGAATAAAAACTGAACAGGCTAGGTAAAGGGGAAAACTGCAGTCACAGCCAAAGGCACTAAAACTTCCTGCTTTTCTGCTTAATCTTTGCAGTTAGCTTGTTGCCAAGATTTGCGACAGACATTGTAGCTTTTGAACCTAGTTTCAAAGTTTAAAAATTCTCTTTTCCTTCCTTCTGCAGGGTTCCTGCACTTATCCTGTACAGTTACCCAGATGAATACAAGGTTTTGTTTTAGTGCTTAAAGCAGCTTTTATGGAATGCTTGTATAATAGGAACAGTGTTTTTGTCAAAAGGAATTTCAAAGAGCTGCAATGCAAGACAGGCAACTAATGCCTTTTTACATGTCCATATTGAATTTTATGTGTAATATGAAACTGTAAATTTATGTCAAAGTGGAAATGTGTTTTATAGACAATTCAGGAATGTCTGACTACCGCCACAGATATGTATTATAATGTAATTCTTTCCCTTATGCCAAGAAAGAGATTACCAGCTGTGCAGGTGTAAAACTTTTTTTTAAAAATAGTTTCAGAATGCCTTTTACGTCAACATGCAACAGTAGTACTGAAATGAGAAACTCAGCTCAAGGATTAGAGGATAATTTATCTTCAACTGTAACACAGTTTTAAACTTTTTTGAAGAAGGGGTTTTGTGTAATAAAAGGTTTGGCTACTGCGCCTTCTTGAAATACCTGTTACAAGCTTTTTGTGGTTTGTGTTTGGTTTGCTTTGCTTTTTTAAACCTACTGTTTTATACAGTGATTAAAAGATGGTAGATTTCAAGCTGAGACAGTCGCTGCAAGCCTGGCTGCCTGCCTGTGCTTGTCCTGCCTCTGCTTTTGCATTCAAGTCAAGCAGAGGCTTCCTGGGAGATGAAGTAAGACTGGTACAGGAAAGGACCTAAACCTAAGACTGCTCTCCTCACATGCATTGTTGGCTTAAGTTTGAACTTAAAGCCATAGTAATAATGGTAAAATTCCCATGATCTTCTTGAAGCTAATCAGGAAAAGCTGAGCAAATCTGAAGGTAAGTTCCAGCAGCCATAGTTATTTCACATCAACCTAATCAAAATACTCAAGTGAATATGCAGAAAAGAAAATACACTGGTGTTTACCCTCCCTCCCTCCTGGCTACCTTCTGTTTCTTCAACTCAAATGACTGCCTTTAGTGCTGCAGGCTTACTACTGCATTAATACCTACTTCTATTCTGCCCTTTGCCCCCCTCTTTACTATGAGAAAAGTTAAAATATGTAAAGAGGTAACTAAAAACAAACTCAGTAACTTCTCTGAACTGTGAATTGTTCCACCACCACAGGAAGCAGCATCAGGGGAAGCAAAGGCACAAATAACCACACCATTGCTAGCAGTTCACCAAGACAAGTCACATCAGTCATTGCAACCAAATGCATTTCTTATTGTGTTTAATAGGAACAATTAAGTATTCACCTTTTACATCTGCTCATACAAAGGAGCTACTTTAAGATGTGAAGTATGGGGAAATTCAGATCCCTGAATATACTGAAGGATGAAGCTTTAAAAAAAAAAAAAGTTTAGGTAACACAAGCTAAAAATTTTCAAGCCCTGTCTGAAGGGAACATGATGCAGAGTCCTGCCCTCCCCCCATCCTGAGCCAGGGTCAGCGCAGCTGGAGCAGCCAGTGGAACAAGGACACAGCTGCCTAGCTCTGTAAAAGCTCACATGCTGTGCTGGCTGCCTTAGGGGTATCCGCACTGCATCACATAGACACCTCCCTCAAACTAAGAAACAGGAAAGCTGCTGTTCCTGATAATACATTGGCACCCATTTTCCCTAGCACTACTGCGGCTTATCTGTAAAACTGAACACCTGTCACCAGACTCCTGCTCCAGTCTTGGTTTGCTCCTGGTATAGTGCATTTCTCTTCACCTTGTGTTACCCCCCAAACAGGTTTTACACTGCCCACTTGTATAATACAAAACAAACATCAGTAAAAGTACAAAACTAGTTGGCAGCTGAGTGTAAAGCTATTTCGGTATAACCCTGTAAATACTCCTGCCATGTAAGAATCCACAGAAAGCATCTTCTGCTCTCAGTTTAAACACAAGTACTGATCACATCCCAGTATCCTGCTGGAAGGAAAGCCAAAGACAAGTGGTAACTCAAAAAGAAATGGACTTTGCTTTGAGCAAGGGTCAAAGTCTGTTACAGTGATGGCAGGACACGTTCTGTCACTGTGTTGCTTTACTCTTCTTGTTTTTGCTTTTCTTGTCTTTTTTCTTCAAGCCATCCATGTTAGCTCTCAGCAAATTTGAATATGCCTGAAACAACAATTGGAACCATTAAAAGAACACATACTTAAGTAATGATATACTAGAGATAACATTTTGCATATTGCTTATGGATAGATACCCGCATTTTCTCAGTTAGAGAATGAATCATGCTCTTTCCAAGTGTAGGCTGTAACTAGTGTTTCTAAATCAACACAAAAAGTCAGATAAAATACAGTGGGATTTATTTATTTATTTATTTCCCCCCACAAATAGAGATAGATGGATAGTTTAAGGTTAATCTGTATGGCAGTTCAGTACTGAATCAACCCATTCACAGCTGTCCAGTGCTTCCTACTGACCACTGACCACTCCCCAGTACCTCCAGAAAAGGAAGATAGAAGGCACACAAAACTTACCATCTGGAATTTATTTACTTCCTTTGAGCTCACCTACAAAAATAATACTGGAGGTTAACCAAGGAAACACTGGTTTCTATTACAGACCAAGTATCAGTATGTGTTTACCCACCAGTGACCATCAAGTCTAAGTTTTAACAGCAGCTGGATCAACTCAATCACATGAAGTGGTAGGTAGGCTGTACTGACATGTCATAGGACTTCACTGATTCAGAAAACTGAAAACATTCCGTATTTAACAAAATCCTCTGGAGGCCGTTTGTCCTAACTCTGTGTGTTTTCCCATGGGAAGAATGGCAAGAAACATTCTAAGGAAGGTTTTATTTACTTGTAGGGCCATAAAAATGTTGCAGCCCAGATTCTCTTCAACTATTTCTCAAAGAAACGTTTTTCCTTGGGTTACATCACAGAGGACAGCTGAAGTCAGCTAAAGCCTTTCCCAATCTCTCATTCCAAATAAATACACATCAGGTTTTCAATTTCTACTTAACATTTCCTGAAATACTAACAGCTCTGTAGAGAAAAAAATAGGTATGCTAAGCAAAATCAAGGCTTAAAAGAGTCTACCCGCACCTACACATTCTTGCCAGCAAACAAGGATCCTGTTCCTACTGTTTCAGAGTCTGGGAACATTCAGTTCTTCCCTGGGTTGTAAGAACATTCAATAACTCCATCAAGGTCTACAGGAAAGTACTTGTCACCCGAGTCTTAAGTGTACACGTGCAAGACCTTTCTTCTCCTCAAGCCACACCATTTGTCCTCATACTGCAGGTTCCTTATTTGCCCTGCATCCTCCTGCCCATGTCTCTATAGAAGCAGTTTCCCCTTTTCCCTCCAAACAATTTCACCTGACTCAAAACACAACAGCCAAGGTTGCTGAAACAAGCAGAGTTGCTTTCTGCTGTCCCACATCACCATTCTGAAATGGATTCCAGCTTACAGAGCAAAACTATGAACTATTGTCCCAGCTGTAATGCTGAGTGTGAGCGTTAAGATTTCAGGTAAGGGCAATACTTCAGCATCCCAGCTTCAGCTGTGTTTAGCTACCATATGGTTTTTCTGGAATTAAAAGGTCAGTTCTCATGAAATTAATATAAAGACACATTTCACTTAAAATATGGGACATTAAATAAAGATATGAAATAAAAATATAAGTAGGGCCACTAATCTTTCTAACCCAAAGTTGTCACTTACCACTGTGCTGATTTTCTTCTTTCCATCAGTTGCTCTCAGAAGACACTTATTGTCTGCTGGTTCAAAACTTTCTGCGTGGCCTTTCCGCGGGACTGGTTTTGTTCGGCCATCATCTGTATGGAAAGACAGAGAACATTTATTCGTGTTTCACTAAAACCACCAGATGCCTCCTGACATGAGATGTTCAAAATTGCTTATGAGGTCTGTAAAACACCTTGAAATTCAAGGCTGCCTGATGTGACATTGCACACATTGTTCCCAGAGCCCCTTCCCTGTAACCGCAAAAGGACCAGTTCCATAAACTACATCTGCCAGGAAAAAAAATGTAAATCCTTGCCCCGAACCACTTGCTTCAACGGCACGGTTTTAAATGCACACCAGGCTGCAGCACAGGGCACCTGGCTTTTAATGTACGTGCCAGCAACGCGCCAGCTCGGTTTGGCGGCACAGCCTCCTCAACCCAGTCACGGGCTGACAACTTACATTTCTTCAGCGTTATGAAAACGCTCCCCGAAGTCCTGCACTTCTGAAAAAGCCTGGTAAGCTCCGTCAGGAACTGCAAGAGAGAGAGACCCCGTGCTGAGCCGGAGGCCGCCACAGGGGCATCGCAGGGGCACCCCGTTCTTCCCCCGGCCCCTCCGGCCAGCAGCGCCCATCTTCCCCCGGCCGGGGCGGCACGGCACGGGTCCCACCCACGGGCGGCCCGCGCTGCTGACTCCGGACAACGCGGCCTGAACCCCCCAGGCCCGCCACGGCCCCAGCGCTTCCGCCCGCCGGGTACGGCGATGCTCGCCGCCGGGGCGGGCGAGGGGGGCCGCGGCTCTGCGGGGCCGCCCTGTCCCGGCGGCGGGGGAGAGCGGCCCCGAGCCCGGCCGCGCGGCCGCACCTGCTCGCTCTCCAGCAGCACCATCCTGCCCCGCCGCCCGGAAGCGCCGCGCGCAGGCAAGCGCGCACGCGCGCCAGGGCACGAGGCGGGCCCGCGCACGCGCCAAGGGGCAGGGCGGGGCGGACGGCGCGCGGCGGGGGCGGGGCGCGGCGGCGAGGCTCCGCCCCGCGGGGGAGCGCCACGTCAGCCCCGCGCCGCCACCGCCAGCGGCCCGAGGCGGGTGGGGGCGTGGCCTCGGGGCCCGGCCGGTGCCCGATCCGGGGCGCGGGGCCGGCCGGCGAGAAGGGCCGGCCCTGGGTGCCGCCGTCACACGCCCCTTCCCCCTCCCTGCCGCCTCGCACCCCCGGTGGCGGGCGTGGTGCGGGGCGTTCCCCGCGCAATACGCGGGAGCGCAGCGGCGGTCTCAGCCCCTCTCACGGGCCGCCTCGCAGCAGCGGGGCCGGGAGGCCGTGGGCCGGCCCGAGCCCCGGCTTCCCGGTCCCCGGAGCGGGTGTCTCCAGCCGCGCGCCTCAGCGCCCGCAGGCACCGGGAGCCGCCGCGCCGGCGCCGGGAGGCAGCGGGGGGCGGTGGCGGCCGCCGTGCCCGGGGTGGCTGGGGCGGGGGGTCCGCGCTCAGCGCGCCTCGCAGGCGGGTGGTGGGTGAGGGGCGTGCGCGGGGAGCGGGCCCCGGGCCCCGGGGCCTGCACAGGCGGCCGGGGGGGCAGCACCCGCGGGGCTCGGCGCGCCTGAGGGGCGGGCCCGGGAAAGGGGCAGTTGGCTGCCAGGCCCGGGTCAGCTGGGCTGGGAACACGCAGCAGCAGCCCTTGCTCTAGCGCCTTCTCTGCGCCTCGCTAGGAAAATTCGTTTCTTTTTCCTCCGTGGACCTAACAAAAGCGGAAGGTAACGCCGCCTGACACGCAGATAAGAGGCAGAAGCTGCTCTCGGGCCCGTAGGTGCTTGAGCGCCTGAAGAGTCCGTACTGCTGGTTTAGGAGCTCGGGGCTGCGTCCTAGACAGAACTGAAATACCTTCTGGCGGTTTCATTCTCGCGGTGGGGGTGTTTCATATGTAAAACACCACTTCATAATCGGAGAGTCTCGAAGTCCTTTTTAAGAGTTTACAACCGGTCGGTGTGCTTTTGCAGGTTGAGTGAGAGGCGGTAGAGGGAGCTGTGATTGCACACACAGACATGAAGTTGCCTGAAGAACGAGGAAACAAAATACCCGAGAAGCAGATCACCACAACACCGCCAAGGTTTATCAAAGTCTTATCAGTTTATTAAATTAACTCCATTACGTTGGAGTCAAAGGAAGTGCAGAGATCCAGCACTGCCTTTCCCTACCTGTGGATGGTATTATCCTTCCGATGTTTTTGCACTTACATTATTTGCAGTTGAGGAGGGCTAACTTCAGAGAAATAAATTTAATTGTTTCTCATAGCATTAGAAACCGCATACAAACTGAAGTGAGAAATGCGTGTAATTAAAGTCTTCTGAAACGGGCATTCTAAGGGGACATCATCAGTGCCGTGGTCAGAAGTACTGATGGGCCAAAGCCTTGTACAATTGTACCAAGTGATGGTGCCTGCCCCTAAAAGCCTACAGTCAGTCGGTGTCCACTGCAAGCGAAGACAGGTGGACGGACGTAAGGAGTCGTTGCTGACATACTTGCTCTAGCCCTGCCCGGTTGCAGGAGCAGTCATAACAAACTCCTAATTACAAGAGGTTGTTTTCTCAGGGATCAGAGTAGGGCTGTGCTTTCAAGAGATCTCTGAACTAGGACGATGCAGTAGCATTGCAGATTTTCATAGGCAACTTGTGAAAGAAGAGCAGAAATGGAAAAACTAAAACAATTGCAACATACCCTCCTTTGGAAACTACCATGGTCACAGACACTGGAAGGCAGAAGAAGTGCATTTCCACTCGTGCCTGCCAAAAGAGATGATGGGTGGTCTCATAGCTGCAACACAGGGACTACGACTCTCACCTGAATTCTTGCTCTTGAATTCACCAGAGAAGTCTTATATTGCCTTGAGCCAGTCCCATAACTTCCCTATAGCACTGCTCTTCTTTCATAAACGTGGAGAAAGATATGTAGTTATTCTCTGTACCTTTTACACACCAAAAAGCATCAATGCCTGCAAGATGAGCACCATGCAGTTTTTTTCTCCTTTTGCAAAAAATTCTCAACCCACTATTAGAAGCTGCTTCTCTTGCTGAGGTGTGCCTTTGGTACGCTGTGGACATAGTCATGCCCACCTTAATGTACCTGAGGTAGCAGTAGCAGTGTAGCTATAGCATCAGAGACTGTACAAAGATGTTGGGTGTCTACCTGTCTGGGTAGGTTCCTTGCAGGAACCAGCTTCTAGTTCTGCTGTATGCTGGAAGAAGAGACAAAGGGGAAACCAATGTGAAGAACTCCAGAGAGTTGCATAAGGTTTACGTTTTCCAAATCTGTTGTTTTATCAGCAATTTTTCTGCAAAATATATTTGTCTCACTGCTAATAAAAGAAGTGGCTCCTCTGAACTGTTGAATTTATTTCCATGAGAAAGAAGGAGGATTTTTTTTGTGTCTGTGTGTGTGTGTGCTAGCTTATCTTCGTATCTTGAAGTTGTTTTTCAAGCCAGAATGTCACAATTTAATTGGAGGAGAAGGCTTCATCACAACTTGCAAACAAGGTGAAAATGGAATACTTTTAACGATTCTTTTCCAAAAAATAGATGGAACAGGGGAATGCTGACATTGCTTTACTTTTGCCAGAGGCTGCCAACACTCAGGGGGAATAAGCTATTCAGCTGGTGAAAAAGTGCTGATCAAACACTGAAGGAGCTAAAAGGGATACTCCCAATCATGATATACTTGCTTTTCACTGTATCTCCTGCCCTGGTCTAATGCCTTCCCCCTCACCCCCTGCCCTCAGGCAAAAAGGGGGGAAAAGGGGAAGAAAAAATAAAAGGAAAAAAAAAGAAAAGACAGGTTCGATTAAAACAGTAGCAAGAGGAATTGGTGGATCCTGAGAGTTGGCAGGAGTATTAGTATTTTGTAACCTGATCTGTCATGTGACTAGAGCCAGGCAATAAAAATAAGTCTCCTACCAGCCCTCCTGTTTGCTCAACTTTATTATATGGTGTCAGTAGAGAACTACTTTTTTTTGGCAAAAACTTAGCAAATGAAGCCACCTGAATCATTAAATCCTGAAGGAAATCTGGCAGAGAACTGGAGGAGGTTGTTGCTGCGTTTCCAAGTTTTCCTGGAAGCAAGCATGTACTGAAGAGAAAAAGAGAAGGTGAAACCTTCTCCTCTCCTAAATGTGGTGGGAGGGGCAGGAAGCAGAAAAACAAAATTATTAGAAGTAAATTAAATTCTAGATCAACCTTGGTAGATGTTGGCAAAGATCTATTTGAATTAGCTAGCAAAGATTACTTCTCGTTAAGGACTACCACACACACACACACATTCAGCTGCTGCACACCACAGTGAGCAGAAATGTAATAACATACTGAAAATTACAGTTTGCTCACCACAGTGCTCAAGATGAGTTAATAATAGATAATGGCCCACAATTCACAAGTGCATCATTTTGGTAATTCTCTTTGATCTGAAAGTTCAAGCATACCACGTCAAAGTATAGCTATGCACAGGAAAAAGAGCCAGTGTTACAGCAAAACCCCAGTAACAGCCTCCCCCCGCTTTACGAGTCTGTCATTAGCACTGTAAAACCAAAGATGTGCACCTCACTGCCTCACTGGCCTCACCAGATCTGAGATTAATGGGCAAAGGAAAAGCCTTCAAGAGCCAACATTTAACAGCGGCAGGTTGGGCATAAAGACTATTAACCCCGGAACAGCTACCAAAACACCCCGGAGCTCTGTGCCAGGGAAGCGATGAAGAAAAGTTTTAACAAGAGCAATGAAGAGTTTTCTTTTTTTTTCTAGTGTTAGGTGGATTTCCAACAAAGCAGTCAGCAGGTTACATGGGTACAGGTGAATGCCAGTCCCAAAATCGAGTCTTAACCTTCTTTGTAAGTGGCCTTTGTGAAAAGAGATGAAGGACATGTCAGGGGACGATGGTCAGAGAGCTGTTGAACAAGATAGATACAGTGCCACAAAGCAGTGTTATTTGCCTGATCAGCCTGATCATGGTAACCATGAAAAAGAGAAAGATTCTGAAAACTTTATAGATTCATACAGAAAACTAAAGAAGGCATTTTGGAAAGATTGCTATGAGACCAGGATACGTCACCAGAAAGCTGCTGAGCCCCTGGTGAGAAGGCCAAATTCCAGAGAGAAGCGCTCTACAAGAAGCAGGAGGTCATCTCGCATGTCTGAGGAACCAGTTCACGTACCTTGAGCTCTTTTCCTAAATGTTCCTGTTAATCTTCATTAATTCCTCCGGTTTTATTTAATATTATTTTTTATTTACACAAAATTAGTTTCAAAGATAGGTCAAGTGTAACCTTGAGTTCAAAAGGCGCTGACTTGCATTGTGTAATAGCGATGTTAACAGCGATTTATATTTTGTGAGGGAGACCAGGAAATAGATGTAGATATGTTTCTTAAAACTCTAATGCACCACATTATTACTGTGGTGCAAACCAAAGCCTATCTGGAGTGAGGCACAAAAAGATTGTTTGTTGGATAAAGGGCTTCATGGGTTTGAAGTACCATCCAGATTTTAGAAAGCTTCTCTGTCAGGAAAGATAAGGGATGTATATTTGCTGTATTGTTAAGTGTCCCATACACACTCAAAATGGCTTTCTGACAAACCCCCATCTCACAAATAAATGGGAAAAAAGGCCAAAAGAAAGGCAGCCCAGATGTGGAACTGGTCATCTATAGAAATGACAGTGTCGTCTGTGCTCTCCAGGGAAACCCTGTGGCACAGCTCACCCTGTGGACGATGCAGCAGAGAGAGTGCATCCCCCCAGTGACATGTATGTAATGAATCTGTGACTAACGCTGTAGTGCATGACACACTTCTGGGAACAGTGAAATTAAAGAGTCACTTCAGTTAACTCCCAGAGTATGAGGAAGGGCCTAGGGAGAGGCAGCAACATGTCACCAGATGTGTTTACTTTTGAAGGACAGGGCAAACAAAACAGTCTCACAGACCTCCAAACCCAATGCAAAACACTGCAGTAAAATGGTCAGACAAAAAAAAAAAAAAAGAGAGAGAGATGCAATGTGGGCACCCACACTGTGTTTCGAAGGTACATTTGTCCTGATAACTTTCAGTTGCGAGCACAGCAGAGGGAAGTGTGAGAACAGCCTGTTCTTACTCTGAAGGGGTGCACCTGCGAGGTGACACAGCTGAGCTGTCCCCACTGCTGCTCTCCTGTGGCGGCCTGTTCTTGGTCCGTGGCTGCCTGCACTGTACCACATACATGAGCCAGAGACTGTGTGGCCAAGAGTGCTGTACCACACGGCAGAATAGGTCTTTAGAAGTGACTTGGCAATAGCATCGGGTTTGAGTCCAGATAAAGGAGACATTCATACAGAAACAAACAAAATGTATCAGAACGTCCTCATATCCTTACAGCCCAGAGATGTCTGCTGTGGTTGAACTCCCAGTTTATCTTCTCCATGGCCAAAATGATAATATCTTGGTAGTTCTACCTCATATTATTTGTTACTTTTAAAAATAATATATTTATTATTTATAATACATTATATATACTATATATACACTATATATATACACTAAATTATTTAGTATTTTAAATTTTTAGGGGTGTGAAATTAATTTTTGGTGTACACTTCACATTTTTTGAGGGTTACAGGGCTCCTCAAATGGTGGATCTTGGTCTGTGTTTGAACCAGGAGTAAGTTTTGCAAGGCATTCAGGCACTCCACTTTGGGGTATGAACTTTCACACAAGAGACTCAAAGACTTTCTGGAAATAAACTATCAAATTCTTCTTCCTTGCAACTCCACTGGCATCAGTACAGTCGTAGTGGTATACAGGAGGTCAGAATATGGGAGCTGTTAACATAGCTCTGTCTTTGGCGCTGTAAACTATAAACCACAAATTCATTTGGGTTAAAATCTTTAAAGCAATTCTGTGATAGGAGCGTTCAGAGTGGTGTCATTGGGTCTTTGTAAGTCATCTGTGAACTCCAGTGGTACAGAATCAGGCCTGTACAATACAATGCACCTTATGGGTGCTCTAGAAATTATATTTACCAAACCTTACAGCTCATCTTTCCAGCAGGAAGAGTATATAGTCATCACTTCATTTTGTATGGTAGATTTCTAAGCAGACACAGAATGTCTGGTTAAGAGCTGTGCAAAGCATCAGGGAGGTAATTAAGTTGGAGCTCAAGAGTAATGAGGTGACAGAGATTGGGTTGAGCATCATTTCTTTCACATCGATGTGTCCTACTTTCAGAAAGACAGAAATGCAGTTGTGAAAGATTTCCACCAGACGCTCCCAGTGAGGTTACAGGATTATTATTTTTTTCTACGTATGTATCGAAGAGGCAGAATGAAGAATATCACACCACGTTAAAAAAACAAGTCAATGGGAATTCTAGGTCAGCAGAACCACCAGGGAGGACAACACTGTCCTTGATACCAGAGCACACCAGGGAATGTGTGATTAGAAAAAGAGCCACAAGGTCTTTGCTATCCTCCATTTGCAGTCTCCTCAGAAGGGCAGAATCCCAAGCAGTACATATTTTCTTGATATTGTGGGGTACTGGTGTCTCAGGAAGAAAAGGGTCACCTACCACCTCACTTGCACAGTTTCCTGCCTTTGCTGAGGCCGCCCAGTGAAGTGAGACCTGGCTGGACTTCTGAGGTTTAAGGATCACAAGACAAGATGCAGTGCCTGTAAAACAATGGTTTCTTTGCAGCTCGAGTGAGGATGTCTGATACAAGAGCAGCACGGCACAACAAAGAGACAGTGAAGTTAGTTACCAGATGAGTGAGGTGAGAGAAATTGGCTTAGGCGTTATTGTTCTGCCTTCCATAAGCCCTAATTATGGAAAAACAGAGACAACTTTGACCGTTACCACCAGATATTTCCAGTATGACTGCCTTCTTGTAAAAGCTGCCAAGTGTACCTGCTTATTCAAGCTTTACTGGTATTTCTTGCTCTTTCCTAATGCTCTTCCAAATGTCCAGACACTTTCTAGGAACAGGGTGGTGTGGGGAGGCCACAGTGCACAGCCAGCAGCTGGGTCAGCGGCCGGAGGAAGCGGTTTCCTGTTTTGCTGGTGCTCAATGCCACTTAACAATAGGGGGAAAGAAAAAAACTGCAGGATCTAAGCATTGCAAAACTGTTTTCTACATGAGCTGTGCGCCTGCCTCTCTGCTCTGCCCCAGCTGCCCCCGACCTTGTACACCCACCCTGGCTGGTGGGCGGCAGCAGGGGAGGCAGAGGCAGTCAAGGCAGAGGTACGCAGGGCTTGAAGGCATCTCTGCCATATAAACAGCCTCGACCCCTTGGCAGCTGGTCTGAAACAGCAGGCTGAATATTACTAGTTTGTATCTTTCCTTCTGCATCCCGTGAGAGAGAAAATGAGATCCATGTGCAGCACTTCTGGAGCATCAGTGTCAGCAAGAGTCACTCATGCCTTCTTACAACACCTAAAACATCTCGTCTGCCCTAGCAGATGGTTTTCAGCACTGTCCTGAGATAACCGTTTCCAGCAGTGGTCAGTTCATTAGGGTAGGAACAGCACTGGCAGAGATTCCTTACTCTGCCTTTCTGAGCAACATCCTTCTCCGCTAATGGTTTGCTCAGTGCCAAATCCTTAACCCACTCTTATCAGCTCACAGAGTGCTCTTACTCTCCTACTCCCCCTACTACTGCCTGCCCACTCAGGCAGCGTCCCTTGCAAACATGCCAGAGTTTGGTTCTCCTGATCCCCGTCCATACCCAAATCCTACCTCACTTACAGGCCTTGCTTTGCAGAAGTTTCTTCTGAGATTAAGGATTGCAGGAGGTAGCTCTGTAAAGCAGATTAAACTAAGCATTGTAACTGTGACTGGAGTCACTCAGAAACAGGAAACACAGGTACCCAAACTGTAATCTGAGTTTGTTGCTATCCCTGTCCCTTTATTTCTGCAACCCCCTCTCTGTTTCTGAATACATGTTGTCTTCAAAGGCACACAGAGCAGCAGACAGGAGCCCCAGGCAGATTGGAAGTCACAGACTCTTTGTTAGGGCTCAGGCTATAGAAATCCCAGGTGAGTCACCCCTGCTTGCAGTAGCAGGTAACTCAGCCATTGCCAATCAAGCTCACAGAGCCTTAAATGCAATCCTGCCAAGGAAATTCTCAGAAGCAACGCGGGTATTATAAATGAAATTCCTCTGTTATGGCCTGTAGCCTTAAAAACCTGTGATAATTGAGTTCTGCAGCTTTTAGAGTTCAGGAGTGGCATTGCTTGAAGATATGGCATCCACGTATTGCACTAGGTTTACAGAATTGTGTGCCAGAAACCTCCACATGGAAGGATTTCTTTGTTAATTTTTTTCTCTTTTTTTTTTCTTTTTTTTCTTTTTTTTTTTTTTTTTTTTTTAAGAGAAAATGCACATAAGAATCCCACCTGTTGATTTTGGTTTGGGTTATTTTTTTCAGACAAGTTATGATTGGATTATAGTGCTGGTAAAAAGCAGGAAAATTTCCAGGACTTAAACTGCCAAGCATACAGTGAAGTTTTGCATAAAATTCAGTCAGTGAGACATAGTAATGTAGAGCATCTATCATGCTTAAATCTTATAATGACCCAGCGATGTTTTATCATTATCTGAACACAGCAGGAGGGCTAAAACTCCATTGAACTCCACTGGAGGAAGAGTACTCTAGGTCTTTATGAAGAACATCACAAAAAGGACATGTTAAGACCAAAAAAACCCTCCCACAAATCCTAGGATCTATGCTAAAGGTTTACCTAACATTATTTTGCAATCAAGGTATGATGTTCTCTCATCGTCATCTTTTCTTTGTCTGTTTTCCCAGACAAGATCAAAGAGTATCATTAACACAAGTTCCTCAGAAGGCATCTGTCACCTGTCATACATGTTTATATATCCGTGCCTACTGTCTGGGAAAATCCCATAGTGGTCTTGAGGGAGGCTAAAGAGCACAGGCATGAGCAGTGGCATGACACTAGCTACACAGGGAGCAGCGTTGTCTTGAATGTTGTGTTGCACTCAGTGCTTTTAGGACAAGTTAATTACCAGGTTAGAGGAAGGTAATCAGCATAGGAAACAACATCATTATTCAGCAAGACATCAAATGCTATCTCAGGTGCCTGTTACTCTTGCTTGACCAGTTCAGTTGTTACCAGTGTATTAGTCATCTGACCACACTGAACATCAATCTTCCACTCCTCATTACGCACTCAACTACAAGCTACAGTATAGGCTTGCTCTATCCTGTAATTACAATATATAGCCATGCTATAAAATCTATTATGTCTAGAGGTCAGACTCAGAAACAAATTAATTAATTGCACTTTCTCCACTTCTAAACTAAGATAAGATTTTTTTTGTTGCTTTTCAATAGAAGGCTCTGCTTTTTCCATAACACAAATGGTTTGCCATAATAAGCAGCTTGTCAGCAAGAAATGCTTCACACAGAGGCAAGCAACAGGCATTTTATCATCGCAGGGCACCTGATTATCATTATTATGAAGTTATCTCATGGCAGAGAAGTCTTGGCAGCAAACAGCCTCTTCAATCTGACAGAGATTAGCAGCTCTGCACCAGGCCAGCGCCGAAGTGACAAGTCAGCCTCCCAGTGTGTGCCGTGGTGGAGCGCTGTATGGGGTATGCACCCCTCTCCACAAGTCAAGTGCTTTTCCATTCGACTTCGTGACAAGGGCAGCACTTCATGCCTTTCAAAGGCGTACAAATTGAAATGCTGGATTTAAATCAGATTACATGATTTGTCAGATGGGAAACGCCAGGGTGGCCTTTGGACTGTTTGAACACAAGAGCCTGGAGAAAGCGAGTGTTTTGGTGGCTCCATAAATAAGGATTTTCCTGCTCTGTGGAAGACAGGACTCCCAGACCAGTTCCCCAAATTCTTACTGCTTGGGGTTCAATAGTATGATCCTCCTGGGGACTGGGACTGCAGCATGACAGGAGAATGCATCTGCGACAGGTCTTGCGCTCGCGGGTGCTTTGGTTAGATGGCGTGGGTTCAGAGGGGCACCAGAGAGACAGCCTTGCCCCAGCTGAGGAAGATGCTTGTTCTCCCAAGAATGATTTTGCCTTTTCTTTTCCTATATACATTTTTTTTTGGGGTGGTGGTGGGTGGTGGTGGGGTGTTTCACTTCAGTATTTCCTTCAGTTTTTCCCCTCTTGTTCCCCTCTCCCTCCTCTCTCTCCTCCGCATCAGTCACTCCCCTGTCACCAGCTGCCATTCTTCGCTACCCCCTGCCATGTACCTGGCTGTCACCTGGGATGGTTTTCGCTAAGCAGGGCAGTGACTTCACCAACATGGGGGCTCGCCTGCCACTACCCCCCAGCACGAGCACTAATGCCAGAGCTGGGATAGCCATGGTGCAGTTAAGCTTGGAAGGCGAATCTTCTTGCTGTCCAAGATGGGACAGTTCTTACATGGTAGTGACGTGAGAAGAGGCAGCCGTTGCTGAAGGGCGAGCTGTTGTGCTGCTTACGGTGCAGCATGGAGTTGTGGTGCAGTGGGCCTGGGTTATGGCAGGAGCCAGCAACGCCTATATATAACAAAGGTTCCCTTCCCAAAGTACTCAGTTTAAGTGACTTTCATAAGCCAAGAGTGCTCAAAATCTCTAGCGAAAGCTGCCGTGCATTCAAAGAGCAAGCTGGGGAAGTCCCACGCTCCGCAGAATGAAAGTCCCATCTCCCCAGGTGAGGAAGAAGACATATATCACTTTCTCTCGTTTTCTCCACTGTTTTGCTGCTACTTGTAAGCTACAAAACAAACCCAGGATTGCAGGGAACATTCAATCTGCAGCTTGTTCTCAGCTGATCCTGTTGCAGGGAGCAAGTTCCTGGCTGATTCACGAGCAGTAAAAATAAACACAGTCTGGGGAAGGCAGGGAGGAGGGAGGGAGACTGGTGGGTATGAAGGAAAAAGTAGGAGCTACAGCAGCTGGTGTTTTCTTTGCTGGTTCTTTTCAGGGGATTTAGGCAGGTTGGAGATGTAAGTGATTAATGGAGAATGATAACACCTCACCCCCCTCCTCCTCCTGGAAGGAACATGAGTCTTTATGCGTATCACTGGTCTCTCAGCTTTAACATTTCCAAGATTTACATACTCCATCCACTCCGATGCAGTGCTGTGGGGCTGACAGCACATCTGGGTGTATTAACTGTACGCTCTGCGGTTTTTACAAATGCTTAGGGTTTGTTCTCAATGTTTGGAAATGCTGCACTCAAAGCCCTGAGACTTCCCCCGTGGAGTTGACCAGGCTGAAGACGATGAACTGCCACACAAGCTCGAGACTTTTTTTTTTTCTTTTCCCTAGCCTCTTCCATGCTTGGAGTAAGGGACACTGATAGATATTGCTGAACCCCGGTAAAACATGCCTCCACAGTGGCTCCCAAGGCACGTATGGGAAGAATGCACAAGTAACAGAAATCCTTTTCTGTCCCCTCCATAGGTTTGTCTACTGCTTTGCCAAGTACATGTAGGGATCCTGCCTTCAGCTCTGCTCCGGGGTGATCACATCATGGCATGCTTCTGTTCTCTGCTGCATGGTTAAGAAATCTGTTTTCCTCTTGCCTTCCTTGTGCTGGAGAAAAAGCATCTGGCAGAAATAGACGGGCAAAGGTGCATGCATAGCTTCTGCCACTGATGAAAACGAGTTGCAACATAAGTTTTGTGTTATAACTTAAGGAATGAGGTTCCCACCACAAATAGCATAAGGCGAAAGTTAAGGAGCTTTTATTATCATTTGTCTTAAGCAGGGCTGATGGAGGCATAAAAGTAGTAGTAGCAGTAGTAGTAATAATGTGCTAATGAAATTTACTGAAGATGAGATGTGTCATTAACAGAGAGGATGAGTAAAATAATCAGGAAAAAAATCTGATGACTTCAGAAATTCACAGTGCAAAGGTCATACACCTAGGCAGCAAGAGTTCCTGCTGTAAAGACAAGGGGCACAGCATTTGGAAGAAACAGTGGTGAAGGAAGACCAAAATGTAGTCATCCATTACAGGCTAACAGCCACCAGTGTGGCACAGCCATGGAAGAGGTAAATGCAGTCACAGGATGTATTAGACAAGATACTTCAGCTGATTAGAAAAGCATTACTGCCATTGCTTAAGGCAGTATCAAAATGTCATCCAGATCAACATATATGGAATTTGTCACCCATATTTACAAAAAAAGACAGACCAGAACAACTGATGATCAGGGCAATGAAGAGTCTGTCTTAGAAGACTTTAAAAGAAAATGACTTACACAGCAACAAACCAACAAGAATGGATAAGCAAGTACAGAAGCCTTTAAATATGTCAGAGGAGAAAACAACAGGCAAAGAAAAGTAATTATTTAAACTAAACCATGACCTTAACACAAGAACAAGATGGTATAAAATAATGACATGGGGAACAAGCTTATATAAAAATATTTCTGTTAAATTTAACAAGGGGAAAATAGAGAGCAAGCCTAGGATGAAGCTTCACAAATTATTAACAGCGTTTTATGATGTGGAAGGCCCAGTCAGACCCTTTCCAACTGAAGTCCTGGCGTAGACTTTATAGACGTGTATGCATGGATGGTTTACTCATGCGGTGATTTAATGTTTAAGATCAGGACAAGACACTGTGAGGTACTGGGAAAGAACTGAAACCTGTCATATCTTGGTCCCCAGTTGAAATCCGGACTGGGCTGAGTGTGGCTGAAGGAGAATTAGTGCTTTATCACCTGACTTGGCTGGTGGCTTCTTTGCAAAATGAGCTGCTGTGCAACTCCTAGTGGGTGGGTTTCTGTGTCACAAGATCATCACCGGCAGAAGTGATAGTGGTAGGTTTTGCAGGCAATCTTTCTAGAAATGCCAAAGATTGCCTGGACAGGAAAAGCAAACAAGCCAGTAGCTGGGTACGGTGTAGTGGAGGGTGGTGGGTGGAATGACATGGCCATCAGCTGGTGTTACCTGGCCTGAGTACAGGGAAGGACCCAGGACCCTACAACTTCCAGCAAAACACTTGCTCATTTGATTTCCCCACTGAAAACACAGATGAAGACCAGACTGAATAGCAGTGGCCTCTTACTGTCCCACAGCTGGTGGCGTCAGCCGCGATCTGCCTGTGGGGCGCATGCTTTACACAGTAACACTTCCCATTGCAGGGCCCTGATTTACGAAAGCATGAACTACGTGCTTGCAAGGCAGCCACGTGGTGCTGGGTATGGATGCCCCTCGCTTGCATCTCCCCAGAGCACACCACCACCACACCACCACACTGCCACCTCCTCCTCTCATGGTACGGGCTGGGGTGGGCGGAGAGGAGGCCTGGTGAAGGCTGAGCTAGTCACGAACACACTGGAGTTTCCTTCAGTTTTAAGATCCAAGACTGGCTTTTGCCAAGACAAGTGCTGGCACACCCCGCAGCGAGAGGGAGGAGGAGTGCAACGGAGCTGAAGGAGCCGGGTGGAGAGGGAGACCAAGAGACACAACCAGTTATCTTTTTTCCCTACTATGCTGGTCCTGTGAGATAGGGGGAATTTATAATGCATGTACATACTCCAGGTTTTTCAAGGGCTGTCTTTAGCTGCATATCATATTTCCAGGGGTCAAATGTTTATGCATTTTGTCTACAAAAGTAAAAATGTGTATTTTTAATAGGGAGTGACTGATCACATGGGCGAGCCAAAGTGCAATACATTACAACAAAGGCCAGGCGCTTCGCTTCTGCTGTACAGTTAGCTAAATGGTGTAGGCTTTCTGCCCCATCTGTACCAGCGCTGGTTTGTCACTCAGACCGCAACACCTTGACTGCATTGTGTTCTTACTTCCGAACAAAACCAAACCACCTTCAGCAACACCTGATGAGACTTGTTTATTAGGTTTATACTGGTTTTGAGAATTCTTACATCTTTTGATATGTAAACGCTTTCCCTCACTCAGTCTGCCCACATCACTCATTTAACCCACAAGATGCTGCAGTTGCAAGCAGCACACCACTTATCCATACAACACACGTGCCAGTGATGCTGTAGCCATGCTGGTGAACTCTGTCACACTGGAAGGGCACTCTGCAGAGAACATCTGGAACACAACTGAACTAACTGGCTATCTATAAAAAGTGATGTAGCTTTTCTAAATAAGTTTTGAAGGAGTAATGTAGTCAGATCTTCAATGTTGAGAGGAAGAGGGGAAATTAGAAGATTACTGCATAGAGAGCTTTTTACTTACTTTTGGAAAACAAGAATTCCCAAGCTCTGTTTGAATGCATTTAAGACTATCACTACAGGCCACTGAACACAGGGTATTACCCAAACAGGTTATGCAGTTCCTTCTCAGGAGTCACATCACCCAACCATCCCTATGTAGGGTGAAGGAAGGATCCTTGCTTCAAAACATAAACACTACTTATGACTCATCTCTGTTGAGCAAGTTTTAGGGAACAAGGTGGGACTTCTGCTAAAGCCAGAAGTCACGTTAACAGCCTGCAGGGAAAATGAATAAACATTTCTCACAGGGTAAACTAACTGCTTCTTGCTGGGCCTGCTTTATTCACCACCTCGAGGGCACACAAAGATAATTTTGTTATTGTTTATTAACAGCCTGTCTCAGAGCTGATGGGGAGATGCTTCCCATGCAATGGAAAGCCCTGCAGCCCTTCAGGCTGCTCAGTCTTCCTGCACAGATCAAGCATGCAGCAGACTCAACAAGCCTTGTAGCATTGCCCATGCCAGCTCAGCTGTCTCCTCCCGACACCCGGGCTGCCTAGTGCTGCTAGGCATTTGTTTTCCACGCTCAGCCAGCTCAAGCTCTCTCCACTCGGAACTGCAATATGTGGGGCCTTTTTGTAGCTGCCCTTAAAACAGACTCATGTAGTCTGTCCCGGCTTCGCCTCGAGTATCCTACTGGGTGACCTACTGCATGCTACACAAACACAGGAACTTGCCAAGCTATCAGTTCAGCAAAGAGCAGGCTGAGGTGTGAGCTGCTAGATGCAGAGGACTGCAAGAGCTGACAAAATGCTTGGCACAGCACAAGGCACTAAGGAAGACAAAGCCCAACCTCAGTGTGAAACCTAACCCAACTCCCATGTGTGTTTGTATAAGGCAGGCAGCTCTTGAGGACAGTGTCATGCTTTCATGAGTGTTTATGCAGTGCCTAGCACAACAGAGTCCTAATCCAAACCGGAGCTCTTAAGTGTCACAGTAATGCAAATTAAATAACACTAATAATATGCTTTCCCTCTGTGCTCACCAGGTCAGGCATGAGGGAGGGACACTTATTGTCCTTGTTGGGAAGGGCCAGGGCTTCACACCAAGCTGAGACGCACCTTCAGGCTAACCTCAGTTAGCAAGTTACTGCCCACCAGCTGAGCTGCAATGCCTGACCTGCAGTTGCATCTCCTCCCAAGAGGTGAAACATGTTAGTTTATACCCAAGAGAAAAGTTAATGTCATTTATCTCGTTCTTGCCTCAGCTAAAAGCACGTGTTTGTACAATTACCAGGGTTCAGCTAACACTGGTATTTTAGCAAGCCACAGCAACTTGGCTGTGTCAGAGTCTATAGGGCCTTTTTTTAGAAAATAGATAAGATGGAGTTGGTACAGAAAAGCTTTCTGCAGACAGTTGCTGGAAGTGTTTTCCCTAGTGCTTTATAAAATAGTGTGAGTTGTCACAAAATGTAATGAAAATTTTAGAACTTCTAACAATATTTTAGACTCTAAAAGAAAATGTTTTGGTAATTTGCACCTATTCTTTAATACAACTTTATTAGTTGGCCCGTCTCCCACAGGCAGAGTGCTGTATGGCAGGTAATCCTACAGACGTTAAGCTTGTAACAGAGTTCACCACTTGCCATGAAACTGTATTATAGTGAATGAAGAAACTGCATTATAGTGAATGAAAGCTAAGGATCTGTACATAAGTGTCCATTTCACCTCTTCTAGTTACAGGAGGCAGGGAAGAATTATTAAAATAATTAAACATGCACATCTACATTGTTAATCAAAACCAAACTTTTTCTAGACATTTGACAAACAGTATTTGACCACTCCCTGAACTTCAGCTGACAGTAGAAAGCCACCTTCACAAATAATATCAATGCCAGAAAAACATAATTAGATACCTTATCCCCAAGTAATATAGAAAAGAATATATATAAAACAAATGTGCAGCATTCAGATAATTGCATCCAACAGATGTCTTCAGTTAGCTGTTCACATAAGAGAGATATAATTTGAGAAGAGACTCCAGACACTATAAGAGATCAGCATTGTGCCTTTTAGCACTGCAGAGTTTTAAATAGGGAGGTTTAAGAAGGGAAGCAAGATGGTAGTTTTTCTTCAGTAACAAGTAACAGCTTTTTTGAAGGGGAGAAAAATGAGCGATGCTAGGGTACGATTAAAAGTAAGTATTCTGGTAGGACATTTGCTGATAAGTTCTGCAGGTAAATGCGCTGGGTTAATGGTCTCTTTCATATTGTAAGAGTATCCTCAGTGGGATTTGCTTCCTTGGCCGCTCTCGGTCCCCTCCCCCAGCACTGTGAAATGAGAAATGCAGTGTTTTTCGTGACTGGAGCAGGAGGGATCTTGTTATTGTGGCTGCATCACCCCTCCAGGACACAGTTCAGTGGAAGTTTGTCATGTGGCTGAGCAGAAACGATGAATGCAGGTTTTATGAAGTTCATTCCCCAAATACAAAGGAACAGGGGGAAACCCCCCACCACCACATTCATGGCTACAGGCTGCGAGAGCACACAGTTCACAGCCTGAGCTCTACATTGATCACTGTCAAGCTCCTGGGCTGCAATGCACCTGCGAGCTCTCCCCCGCTCCCTGAGCACAAGCCTTTACCTGCACTCCCTCCTCCGGTCACAGCACCCCCCCACACACAGCTCCTTCTTTCTAGCTCCTCTCCTTTTCTAGCTAGGGGCACTGGGTGCTTTAGTGTTCCCCTGACACCTAGCCTGGATCTGGGCAGAACTGAATCACCCCTCTACTTAGAGGCAAGTGGATATTCACTAGTTAACACACACACACCCCCCTCGCCTTGTTTCTCGACATCTCTGCTGCCCTTGCCCCTTACCTCGGGTATTGCTTCATTTCCTGTTTGCTTCCAGCAGCCACCTCCTTTGCTGTAGCTGTGTGCCATTATGCAGGCTAATATCAAACAGGTGGAAGAGGTAAACATTAAAAAAAAACCCAACAACCCAACATGTCCTTCCTCTCCTCAATGGGCACGATGATATTGTCAGGAAATGGGTAACAGCTGCAGGTGCTAGAAACGAGCTACATGTATAGGAACGCCTGGAGTTTGCGTGTCGAAAACACACAGGCAGCTATTTACTGTGAATAGGTTATTTTCAACGGGTAAGCACCAATACAACGTCTCCTTGAGAAAACACCCTGTGCACACTCCTACTCTAAGAACAGCCACCTTGCACTGACCAAGCCCCCTGCCCCAGGGGTCTGGCGCAGCCCCCTCAGCACACAGCATCGCAGAGCTGACACCTGGCATGGGAACTGCCACCCCACCACTGCCCTGGCTGCAGCCATACCCTGACCTCCCTTCAGTGTGTTTCTCTCTGCGGGATTTTGGGGCTTGGTTGCAGGAAGGAGGTGGCAGTACTGGGGAAAAGTAAATGTCCTCCTGCTGTGGTGGGTCCGTACACAAGTCTGCATGTACCTACATCTGCATGCACCAGTCAGATCTGACCATTAGAGGTTCATGATTGCATCAGATGCTGGGCTTTATAGACTAGGCGCTCCTCTTAACAGTTTTGCTACATGGGCCGGATTATTCCATTTGTTGACATCCATGTGACAATAACTAAAGGCACTCATCTTCTCTAGGAGGAAGGCAAGCACAGCATGGTGATCTCAGGACTCACTCCCTTGGCTTTACTTGTTCACTCAAGTCTGGGAAACCATATCCCTGAACCCATTTCACCAGCCTCTTTTGGAAATCAGTATCATTGTCAGCTGTCAATAATTCACTCCATTTACTGCTCTCAGCTGCTGAGGAAGGACACAGCAGAGCCTAAGTCGGGTAAGGTTACTGCGTGATAACAGCAATTCTTAAGTCAACGAGTATAATGAGGCTCTCCCTAGACAGTGACAAGCTTTGGATTTCCTATAGAAACAAGCGATTGTGCCTGTGTCTGTTTGTGCCTGCTGTGTTGCGGACTCCCCCTCCTCTCCTCCCCAGGTCTGGCTCCCCAGCGCCAGCCCCAGCCCCAGCCCCAGCCCAGCGGTGGTGAAGCTGAGCGGCTGTGGGCACTTGATGCTGATTAAATTCTGCTGACTGAGGAAGATGTCAAATTCTACCCAAAGCAGAGAGCCGCCAAGGAAAAGCTGCTTTTCTTTGCTTTTGACAGCTGGAGCCATGAATTTAAGCAGAGGTCTCACCTTCAGGCAAGTCAACAGCTGGGCAGGGAGCAGTCTTTCTTAAAGAGACAGTGTGCTGCATTTTCTGGAGTTTAGTGTTGCCAGGAGGTGAACGAGTTGAAGTGGAAGAGAATATTTATGTAAAAACCCAGGTGCAGCTGTTTTTTTTGTTGTCTTTTTTTTTTTTTCCTCTTTTACTAGAGAAGGACCAAGTAACAAACAAGAAAGAGGAAATGAAAACACAGTCTTAATTCCCACCCTTGGTGTTTCTCATCTTCCATTTCCCCTGCATTACGTACAGGGAGGAGACGCAGCCCACATCTGTATGGGAAGTTCCCAAAGTCCTTTCCCTAAGAAGACCATGCACTGCGTCACATCTACTTCTATATTTGTGTACCAGCCATGCTTCAGGAATCAGTGGCTCTGTGGACCAGTAATGGGGTCTGTAAGACCTTTCCCTGTTTTTAAACCTGTCTGTGTACAAAAGCCATCCAAACCTCCTACTGCTGAGGAAGTGCTCGCTTGCCTTTGTGATGTGACACCTGAGGACAATGGTCACGCAGTGGACACTGGACAGGAGTCCCAATAATAAAATATCGCTGCTATAACTAAATGCCCATCACTGCAGTTCTTACTGGAAGTATCACCTAGAAGACTGAGGACTGAATGGTACCGAAATATAAGCAGGCTACACTCCCACACTGTACCTGCTGGGTCCAAAAAAGGAACTTTTTCACTACAGGGCCAGGCTTTGCAATACCAAATTTCCACCCCAATGGAGCAGAACATTGAGGAGGTTCAGACCGCCTAAGAGGCAGGGATAGACACACAGAGCTCTGATCTAAGTGCAGAGGGAAATAGGTAGTGCACAGTTGCATGGCCACTGTCACATCACGTAATTCACGTGTGTGGAATCTGAGCAGCTGCAATTGGCCAAAAGTGTGAAATGCAATGAAGCCTTGCTGTTGCCCTTTCCTACCCCTCTGCCCCCCCCCCCCCCCAAGCCACAACTGCTTAGAGTACTTTGGCCACTAGACAAGAGATTTGGGGGTACTCCCAAGGACTCTTCTTGGAAGGGCAGCTCTGGGAAAGAATTAGAAATTAGCTGGACCAGAAGAAAAGTATGTAACTGTCCTGGGCTCTACATGTTGATCTCAGGGATGTTTAGGTACTTCATGCAATAGCTGCTTATTGCAAAAGCAATTCTGAGGCCGGGCAAGGAAGCCAAGCCAGCAAGTGCTCTAGCCAGTAAGGCATGATAGCCATAACCACTGTTACTCTCTCTGACAGTGAGTCCAATTTTCTTTCCCTTCCCTGCTGGAAGACCTACAAGAGGAGAAACATCCTACCCCAGTCTCTCCCCTGATCATTATAACATTTTATAGGGAGGTGCGAAATGTGAATTTCAGGCCCTTCAGAAAGGAATTATGTGCATCTCCCCAGTACCTTAGAAATACGAAATGAGAGCAGGACAGCACTCCCCTTGGTTAGGATGGAAGAAGTCCTAACGGACTAAACCATGTTTAAGGCTGGCACTTACTTTGTGGCATCTAATGTATGTCCTGGGAAGATTGTCACAACTGCCAAGCTCTTGTGTGAAAGCACAGGATCATTGTCATCATCATCACTGATGCTTTGAGAGGGCGGTGGTGGGGAAAGGCAGCAGGTATCATCATCCAACCCAACCAGGAAAGGGAGGAAGGGCTGGAGAGAATAAATGTTTTCTGTCTGTATCTCCATTGACCTGTGATACGCAGTAGAAGTCACACTTCTCTGACCTGCAAACACTGAAGTGCTAGTAAGCATGTGTAGATATAGAACTGTAAGTGTTTAAATGGGATTTTTTGGTGTTAGGAGTTGAAGCACCTATTGAAAGTAGGTATTTGCAGAGTTAAGTAGTAGCTGAGGTTACCAAAGCTAAAATATAGGGTATAGGAAACAAAACTCCACCCAGGCCGCAACCTTAATACAGGCAGGCCTTCCTTGGATTTAGCCAATGGATTAGATCCATTCAAGCAATTTTTCCTAAAATTTTTCATCTTTACCTTAGCTCCACCAGTGGCAGGAAAAGTGGAAGCTCTTGAGGGTAAGTGATTGTGAATGTCTCGTCTTATTTATCAAACAGACAAGAAAGCAAATATATAAAAAAGTTTTCATAACTATTTTATTATCATGACATAGAGGGAAGATAAAATTCCACTTCTGCCATCATTCCAGCTACCACCCTAAACCACTGCTGACACTTGTGCCAAATGTAAGCTTTCAAATGGTTGTAAGTGCAAAGGCATTTGGAAAACCTGCAGAAGTTATATTTCAAGTAGAATTGAAAGACAGAGGCTAATTTCTGCTCTGCTTGAAAGCAGAAGGCATGGAAATCTGGTGCCAGACTTCTTTCTTACTAGATTTTCTGCCTAGTTTTACAGCCTCCTACTGTTCAGGTGGGGCTCTGTAAGAGTGGAAACTTGGATGGCTAAGTATTTTTCTGAATCCCATTTTTAAATGCTTAAAGAACATCCACCATCACCATTTCAAGTAAGAAAGATCCTGGGTACAGTCAAGACCAGCCAAAGACATGAAATGAAAAAGCACAGTTTGTTGTGAGCGTGGCAGCTAGAACTGACAGCTTTGTGATTTTAGAAGAGAAACTTAACCGTCAGCACATCATGACATTTTTGGTGTGATGCATGATGATGTGTGGGTGGATTGCAATGCCACATGTTGTTATTTTAATGCATTATCATTATCAGGCTTTATTGGAGCATTGCTGTGTTTCAGCAGAACTTCATTATCTCCTGCAGAAGCTTCAGCTCAGCCAATCCTACTATAGGTTAACAGATATTGACTGTATATAAAAAAAAATAATCTACTTTGCCTAGATTTGCATCTTGGTATTCTAGTGAACCAGATAACTGGAAGCAGTTTCATAGAAAATGATTTTTAAAAGTAGTTTATGTATACATTCATACTGGAGGCCTGATTGTCACATCAGTCTTTTCAGAGAAGGGAAACATGCCTTCTTAGTTTTGCAAATAATCATGCAGTTTCCATTTCAGACAATAATTGTAATTAAATAATGTTAGAAGAAACAAAACAGACAATTTTCTTCCAAAAAGATAGAACTCTCCTAAAAAAGCATAAGTTGTGAATTATTGTTCTAATTCCCAGGTACCTAATGGACCCAAAGAATGATCCTGCTGCAACTTTTTGTCAAGGAGAGATGCAAATAGTATGATTAGCTTGTTACAAAAAATGGATCTGATCTTGGAATACTGGGGTAAATATCAACTATGCCTTCCAGACACAAAGCTTTAAACTAGCACTAATGGCAGTCGTAGGATGAAAAGTCGTAGGATGAAAGCTTTCCAGGCCACATGGAAAATACGGGACATGCAGTGCACAAATTTAGCTGAATCTGAAGGAGAATCCAGAATATTTAGTCTGTAGCCATTTAAGCTAGGATCTGTTAAGCACAGTTGTGTATTCATTTGGATAGTAGCTTCCTACACAGGCTGTGTGTCCTGAACTGTGCTGAGATTATTTTATCTGCCTGAAGGACCTCAGTGTCCCTATTACCAGGAAATAGTTAATATTCTTTCCTACTGGGGCCCACATGCACCTGCACAACTGTGGTGTGTGGTTTCTTCTTGCAGCTGCATCTCTGACTCCGCTGCTGCCTGTGTAGAGGTTTTAAAGTGTAAATGGAGAGTTGGTGAGGCTACCCTTCAGTGGTAATGCAGCCTCAAGGGCTGCTGCCGAAGCAGCAAAACCACTCTCTGAGTGAAGAAGCAGTTTCAGCAAAGCGTGTTTCTCAGTTGTTAATATTATATCCCATCTTACTCTGGAAAATTCAACGTGTATTATAAATACCAATTAGTGATATATCCTCACAATGCCATTCTGGAGTCACTGTTCTTATCTTGATTTTTCCAGAGGAAGAGAATGAGGTTGTGAGACCTTAACTTTTTTTCCTAAGGTCACTGAGAGCAAGCCTGTGGCAGAGCCAGATACACGATGCAGATCTTTCCCAGCCCTGTAGTTTGGCTGCTCAGCCACCCTGCTGCTCCCTTAGTTTGCTGTCCAAACTCCTTGAGCAAAAGGACTGTTTTTGTCCCAGTTGCTAAAACCCATTGTTCACAATATCTGCTCCTTCTCAGGAATGAGAGGATTGTGGGGGTCAGTAATCAGAAGAGAGAGTTATCAGCTAGCCCTGGGCTCCAGGAACGGTGATTAGGATCATCTGTTATTAACCACCCCAGACGCATGCTCTGGAGCAGAAGTGCTCAATTCCCCTCTGCATTCAAGATCTGTCTGGTGTGAGGGTGATAGATGGGAGGGAAGAGATTGTGTTCACTGATACTACAAGGTGATGTGATTTAGAGGACCTAGGTGGTTGTTTCACTCTATTCCCATCATGTGATCCCCTTAAGGTTCATATACCACTGAAGGATGGCCAGAGCCAAAGGACTGCTTGCCCTTTGCACTCCTTTTTTGCACTGTTCCTTCCCCTCCTAGCACGCTCCAGTGGTGGGAGAGCGACAATTGGCACATGAGCCAAATCTGCTGCCTTTGGGCTGAGGGAGATTTTTCTCTTCCAGGCAACATTTTTAAGCCAAGGATTTCAGTGTCAACCTTGCTTTTAAGAGAGTGTGTGCTGTTATCTTTAGGTTTACAACTTTCTGAAGCGAAAAGGAGATTTATAGAAAGAAAATGAGAGTGCATATGCGCACCTTATCATGCAAGACAGGCAGACAAATGTATCCACACAAAGAATTACTGCAAGTGGTTGTTAGTGCATGGTTGCACAGGGAGTTTTACCTCGTGTTGACGCACAAAGCTGCTTATTTCAAGCAAAAATACTACCAGAGTGAGAGATCATGTAAGTGGAAAGAGATGCTGGCTGTGTTTTCTGTGTGTACCTTTTGGTGTAAAAATCATAGAATCATGGAATGGTTTGGGTTGGAAGAAGCCTTAAAGATCATCTAGTTCCAATCCCCCTGCCATGGGCAGGGACACCTTCCACTAGACCAGGTTGCTCAAAGCCCCATCCAATGTGGCCTTGAAACACTTCCAGGGATGGGGCATCCACAGCATCTCTGGGCAACCTGTTCCAGTGCCTCACCACTCTCAATAGTGAAGAATTTCTTCTTTATATCCAACCTAAACCTACCCTCTTTTATTTTAAAGCCATTCCCCTTGTCCTATCACTACATGCCATTGTAAAAATTCTCCCTGTCTGCTCTAACAGTAGCTGTATTCAGGTTAAAAACACAAAATACCTCAGCATAAATCACCAAGGTTTTTCTTTCTTTCGGAAACTTGATTTCCCTTCTCTCCCCCTGCTTCTTGGCCTTGTTTTATTTAACCTAAAATAAGTCTCCTGAATTTTTTTTGTGAGTAGGAAAAAGCTGTCTTCCCATTGCACAGCAACTGACCCTCACTTTTTCTGGTTTGGAAGAACAAAAGTTTAAGGAAAGTTTCCTGGGAAGTGTCTTATCTCTGCCATAGCCCTAAGCCTTGGTCGGAACCACATCAAGCTGATACACCACACATATGTAACAGGTGGCCTCTGCTCCCCAGCAACCTGCTCCCGAAAAGAATGAGGCATTTTCTCACAATATTTAGATGCTATAAAGATTTTGAAACTCTTGCTCAGAGCCTTCACGCACACAGTGGAACCTCTGCTCGGCAGCAGCTCCCCCCGTGCCCCCCCCCACCTCCGCCTATGCTGTCTGCACAGCTAGGCCATACTGCAGCAAGTTTAACTTGGAAGAAAGAAGACTAGGGGACAAAGCTTCATGGTCACCTGCCCTTTATCACCCCCAGCATTCAAACATTAGAGCTTCCCTTAAGGAAATTAAGGACACACCTCTGAATTTCTCTGCTGGTACCTGGAACCTCTGAGGAGAGCAGCTTTGTCACCAGGCTAATAGATGTTGTGGGCAAGTCACTCGTCTGTGGAAACTTTTCCACTTGTTAGAACTTATGCACAGGGACTCAACACTCACACAGCTCTCCTGCAAATAAATACCCTCTGCAGGAGGGAAAAGAATCAGTTTTTTTTTCTCCCTTTTCATTCTGTGTCTGGCCCATTTTAGGCAGAAGGCAAGAGCTTCTGCAGAAAGCAAATGCTAGTGAACCTTTTGCCTCAACTGTGGAGCACCTGGATCCAACATCTGTTACTAGCCAGTCTGAATAGGAGTTAAAAAAAGAGAAAGATCGCACTGCTCTCAAATCATGGTGGGAGACTCAAATCATGGTGGGAGACAGCCAGCTTGGACACCTAGCTTAAGGAGAGCCTCAGAGGTGCAAGTGGTGAGGGAACAGCAGTTCTTCTGCTCTGGAGCTAAGGCACTTGAACACTTTCAAGAGACTTGAGGCTAAAGATTGTTTGTTGGCTGGCTTGGTGGCTCCTCAGGCCTTTGCTGGACCCTGAAGTTCCTCCTCCCCAGCAAGGAGAAGCAACTCTGCCGCTGCCTGGTGCGGAAAGCCTCAGTGCCTGCAGGTCGTGCCTCATCCTGGGCCTCTGCCCAGCTCTGCCTGGAGGTCAGGTGCCGCAGCAGGGCAGCTTCATCCTTTGCATCTGCAGGGCGGTGGTCACAGGCTTGCTCCCCAGCACCTCAGAGGATGTCACTTTTTATCTGTGCCCCATGCATTTCAAATCTGATATTAAATGCAATGAAGCTGTCTTGCCTCTGGCCACACTGAAGAAATTCATGCTACTACCAGTAACACCAAATAAGGCAATAAAAGACATTGCTTAGTTTGCACAACCTTTTATTTTCCTCCCTAGAACTATTTTTAGTTAAACAATTTTCTGCCAAAAAAGCTCTGTCTGTGTCCAGAACTGCCCTGGTCATCGGCACTGTTACCAGGGACTCGAGCTTTATGGCCCTCATAACTCTGGAGGGCGAAAGGTCGAGCTGTGGAGCCTTTGTGTCAGCTCCACATTTCTCTTTAAACACATGTGAGAGACAAAGCTCCCCTGAGACCCCCATGGAAACTGCCTCCAGGGGAGGGGAGAGGGTGAGAGAGCACTGGCCTGGCAGATAAAAGCAACATCAAAAGGAGCAGGGAGCAGCTGTCCATCTGGAGAAGCAAACTTTTTTTTTCCCCCCTTCTTCTTTTAGGAGAAAGAGACTGTCTCAAAGGATAGTCTCAAAAAATTTCGCATGGAAGGAGAAAAAAAACCCACAACCAAACAACCAACCCACCGGCAAGGGGGAAGGCAGAAAAGCCCCCGCAGCAAACAGAAGGAGGTGCTGCTTGGCAGAAATCCCAGGCTGAATCATTTAAATCACTTTTAGTGCCTCCAAATGCCAGTCGCTGCCTCTGTTTATAGAGTCACAGTGAGAGACCTGAAGAGAATACATTTCCCAAAGCAACATCTGAGCTCGGGAATGAATCAAAACTCACTTCATACGCTGCAAACCCCCTTCCCTCTGACCAAGCTTTTGTTCTGTTGCTGGGTTTGGTGTCAGCCTCCATCCCCACAAGAAAAACCCCACAGCCTGATGACCAGATAGCTGAGCGTGTTTACGACAGGGTGGGTTTCACCACACAGGCTTTCCAGTACCTGTTACTGCCAATGATAAACAGTCTGATACAGGTAATTATTGATCAACACACCAGTATAGGTATAATCCTTCAGTTCTTGAAAACGACAAATCACACATCCTTACCATCAGATTTACAGACACAAAAAGCTCTTCTCCCAGGCTGTAACTATTAAAATAGTTACTCAAACACAACACATACCCACCCCAAAATCAAGAGAAAACCTCAGTCAAACTCAACAAATTCAGCAGCAAATCCCAGTCTGCATCATGAACGGGGACAACAGGGCTGCCCTCGTCCAAGGTTTCCCATCACATCTATTTGCACCTGAAGTCACTCAGGAAGATGCTGACAATATATTTCCCTTTCAAATATCGGATGAAAATACCTTTGTAAAAACAGACAGTGAGTGATAAAAAAATCAAGAAAGTCTAATTCTTGTTTTTCACCAATCCAACTCCCTCAGTACTGTGAAGCTGAAGGTCTGAAATCGAGTACCCAAGATGTTTTCTGCTTCAGTAAAGTGAAGATATTGCAAATGGCCTGTAACACATGTCTATTTATCCTGTGTGATTTGTAACATGAAAATACCTGGCAGCTTCC
The DNA here is from genome assembly GCF_015220075.1 of Falco rusticolus. Taxonomy (NCBI): domain Eukaryota; kingdom Metazoa; phylum Chordata; class Aves; order Falconiformes; family Falconidae; genus Falco; species Falco rusticolus. The sequence goes on along the minus strand of NC_051193.1, from coordinate 53,904,269 downwards.
CACATGTCCAGCAAAGTACCTTGTACCAAAGGGAGAAGGGATGAAGGATGGATACAACAGCCCTGCATCCTCACGAGGTGGACAGCACCCTGAGGTGCTTCCTGCCCACGAAGTCCAGCACTGCATCTCCACCTAGATGCAGGAACGAGATCTTCCTTCCTCTCCACACTGTGGGTATGAGCCATGGCCAGACGCAGCTACCTGGCTAACTGGACCTGACCAGCAGCCTGCCCTACAACAGCAGTCGTGGACACCCTGTGGGGTGCTGCTCACACATGCCTTAAAACGACTCAGCCTATGTCATAACATTCATGCAGGGCTTCTGCATGTGCAGGAAGGCAAGGGGGAGCATGACCCCTTTCACAATTCACCCTGGGACACTCATCGGCATCCCTTCACACCTGACACAGCCTCCTGCACTGGCAGCCTTGGGTGTTCCAAAAACCTGTGGTGGCATGCAGAGGGCAGGGGAGCGTGCTCTGTGTGGCGTACTGCAGGCAGCGCTGCAGATCCCAGCAGCCTGGGAGAAGAAAGCAGGAGCCATGGGGGCATCTCCTGGGAACTGGGCTGAGATGTCATCCTAAGCAGTGCAGAGAGAGGGCAATGCTCCCACTCCACACTGGTGGGGATTATTTTAGCTGACTTAGGACAACGGGCACCTGTGGCACCCTGGTGCACCTTGAGAAGACAGAGATGTCCACCCGTAGTGCTCCCGTGGCATACTCCTGCTCTCAGTTTAGGTGTCCCCTGCACTGATGGCAGAGCCAGCCCCTGTGTTCCTTGCAGAGCCGACTCCTACCTCACACCTCCCCACTGCTGGGATAATAAATACCTCACGCCTGAGCACAGCGCGCGGCCAGGCTGCTCTCCCACTCCCCAACGGCACGTCCAGGGGCGGCAGATTGGCAGGTTGCTGGAGGAGGCGAACCTCGTGGGCTGGCGGGCAGCCAGGCCGCCGTGGCCTCCTGCCACAGCCCCTGCATCTCGCAAGGCCAGCCTGCCAGACACGTCCCCCCGTCGCGTGACAGGCCACTGCGTTGTCTCACACGCTAGAAAAGATTTGAGAGGTCTGCCTCATCACTGAGAGGCCCATGCAGGGTCCCCTTTGCTGTCCTCATCCAGCCCGGGGTTTAGAGGGGCTGGTGGGTGAGCTTCCTCCTGGTTTTGGTCCAGAATTGGTGCCCAGAGTGCTGCAGAGGACTCCAGCTCTTCATCTCCCCTTCTTTCTGATGGGATACTCTTGTTTGTGTTTTGCAATCTGCTGCCAACATTACCAGGGCAGAGAGGTTCCCCGTCGGCGCAGGAAGGCTTGCCGCCCAGGAGAGCCCAGGACCCACACCAACGCACCCATGGGGACATCAGTGCAGGTAAGCTCCTGTCAAAATTGGGTGCAGAAAGCCAGTGGTTCTTCATGCGTGAGGTGTGTCCATAGCCGCTGGCTGGTCCAAAAATCTTTTACGTGAAAGCTGGGTTTTATACGAGTCCCTACATGTCAAACTGCTACTTCCAGCCCCACTGTCCTGGCACGTCTCCAGTCCCAGCTGCCACAGTGGAAATAAGCACAAAGCCTCTCCTTCCAAGTGGCTCCAGTGCCCAGTCCCACTCGCAGCCCCACAAACCCAAAAGTTGGCTCTGATGTCCTTTGTGAAGAAGAGAGCGCTTTTTTTTCCTCAAGAGTGGGCTATCTGCCATGAACCACAGATTCAAATTGTGGTGAAGACTAGGTCTGCCCACACATCTACATTTTCAGATAAGTCCTCTTTTTCTACACATAAATATCTCCGGTTGGATCATTTTGGACTTTTTTGTTTGTTTAAGCTTTATAGATTTCTCATAGTTTTCTGAATATCTGGTTTGTCCATCAGGTCAGAAGCCCCTTACTATGCTGCAGCACATCTCAGAGTCTCAGACAGGTGCCCAGAAGTCACCCACAAGGTACCCAGGAGTCACCCCCACAGGGTGCCCAGGACAGGCAGCACCCCAATTCACACTGTTGTGCGCATGCACTGTGCTAAACCAGCCACATGAAGGAAGTCCGATGCACAGAGCTACTGCATGTATACCGCCTGATATATCTAAGTATCAGCCTAAAAGTCTAAAGTCTAAGGAATAATTGTGCAGTGCACATGTGGCACATCCAATGATACTTCCTGGAAGCGCCAGGCTTACTTCCACCACGTGTTTACTGTGCATCTGTCTGCAAAATCTTGAACAGAAATACGGGAGCCCTGCAGGAGAATTTGCTGCAAACGTGTTACTCAAGCCTGTGTGGTCTGTTCTTAGTGTCTCCCCATTTGTAGTAATAGGTCACATTAACAGGTTGGTACTCACACAATCTCTTTGCTTCCTCACCATTATCTCCCAGTTGTGTCTAGAGCAGAAGTTTCTGACATTGCTCACTGCTGTTGTGGCCACTTCTACCCATGTGGTGTACACCATACTAAGGCTACTCATCTAATTTCCGTGACCCCATGGCACAGGACTTGCACCCCACAACTCCCATGGCTTAGACAGAATTATTCCAGAGATAGCTGAACATAATTTTCATCACAATCTGGCCCTTATTTTAACTGCATTTAGCTCTTGACTATGTTTCAAGTATGTTTGATCTTCCGCAGACCTTTAAAATGCTCTTGTGTTTGCACGCTGTTGTAATGAGTACAGCCCAGATCAGCCAGGCAGAAGGTGTGGGTGCAAGACAAGGTGTTTCTGATGGCTGGACCAAAGCTGAGACATGTGCCTCTACTGGAGAGCCATCAGAGTCTGAATCTTGCCCTCTTTAGCAAGCTTCATTTGAGCATGTAAAAAAATTGCTTGCAAAAACAACATCTGAAAAAAATCCTCCCAATTTTAAGGGTAACTGTCCAGAATGTTAATTTATTAAAGAAAGTCCCACCAGACCATGCACAGGCTCTGAAGAAAAGGCCCAGAGGAGCATAGTGGACTGAGAGGAAAGCCCGAGAGGAGTTTGTCAGAGCTCTGGTAAGAGTTGCTTTTTTGCTCTTTCATCATTGAGCACCCTGTGTGCTCTGCAAGATTTGAAAGACCCTGAGAAAGATGTTGTGGCCTGTCTCTGCGTAATGAAAGCACTAGTGTTAATGCAGCACCTTTGTCAAGCACGTGAGGCTTTCCCCAGGGCCTTGGGAAGCCCCTTCCCTGACTCTTTGTTTTGCTTCGCTAAAGCTCTGCCTGTGCTGAAGGGGTTACTGTCTCGTACAATATAACAGTGGGGCTGACTTGGCTGGAACAGACATTAACTTCCACAGTAAATCTGGCAGGAGCTGGTAATTACAGAAAAAGCAGCCAGGGGTCATGGCCAGCCAATGCTCTGGAGTAACAGAGCAGAAAATCAAAACAGAGGGGGAAGGGAAATCATATTCATCATAGTCTTAGGGCTGAGGTCGGTCTCCTCCAAACTATCAGGAGCCTGTCGTCAATTGTTATGTTTAGAAGGAGCCTCTGGAAGATGAGGTAATAATAATGTTAAACATTAACTTGTTAGTGCTCCCGCTGCACTGGAAATTCACCTCCACCCCAGCACAGCTGGGAAGGGGGAACTAACGCTCCCTGGAAACAGCCGGGAATACGGTTCGCTAATTGCACTCCTGCATTTGTCCCGTTTCTGGCAGGTTTCTAGCACTGACATGCAACCCAAAGGTTTCTGCTTTGTGGGTCCTGTGTTCTCTTGTCCAGTCCTGCATTGCTTCAGAGTCTTCCAGCACACGCTTCTCCCCTTGCTGCCGCTCTGGAATGCAGGCAGCAGGGTGAGCGCTCTGCCTGCCTGCAGTGCTGCCTTCTGAGCTGGCAGGGAAAGCATGCATGCAACTCCTGGACAGGGTGGCAGAGACTCACCTATGGAGCAAGAGCAACCATCAAACACGTACATGACACCCAGATAAAGCCTGGGAGAAAAGATGACTGTCAGCATTACTGCTCTTCTATATAGCTCCTCACAGCTCTGCACTCCAACTTCTCTCCTTACAGCCAGAGTTAAATCAGTGGCTGCCCTGTAGCCATACCTGTAAGCAGGCTAACATTACCTCAGAGCACATCCATGAAGAAGTGAGGTCATGGCAGGATGGGAAGGGCTGTAAAATGCAGGGCAACTAGCAGGTAAAATAGTTACTTTGCCACTGGGGAAGCCAGCAGCACTTCAGTGCTTATTTGGGCTTCTGCCTGGGCGCTCATATGCACGCAAATCATCACGCCATCCTGCTGGGAAACCCCATCCCTTGACACAGTTGCCTGGATTAAACAGACAACATCCCATTGCAGAAACAAAGAGAGGAAAATGGGGCTTTATCCCTGGCCGTGATGTATCTTGGCACGTACCCTCTGACGGCTGCCTGGCCTCACCCAGCCCTTCTGTAAATGGGAGGTACAAAACCTGCCTTAAAGATGAGCTGAGGTTTAAATAATCCACAATTACAGAGCACTGCTGACACCTCCAGAAGATGAGAGCCACTAAAATGGAAAATTCAACTGCCAGTGCTATATAAAAGAAATTGAGGTTGAGCTGGCCCCTGGAAAAAGTCATTGGCACAGGTCATATCACGTGGGCTCACTTGCATGGCCCTGTTCTGCTCCGAGAGACAAGCCCCTGGCCAGCTGCTGCAGAGGGGGGCCAGAACAAGAGCCCTTTTTCTGCCAGGCTTGTGTCCCTGCTCAGGCTGAGTGATCCTGGGTGATGCTGGTGAAATGGTTTGTTTACTCATTAAATGACTAACGAGGTGGCCCCTACCTGCCTCTCTGCATGTTGGGTGGTGCTCAGTGGAGCAGAGATGCAGCAGGCGAGTGGCTGCTGCTGTTAGACATGGTGGGCTACCCACTGGCTCAGAGAACAGAGGGCAGGAGTCACTTAGAGCAGAAATTCGTCTGCCAGCTCCAACCCACTGGTTGTATCCTGCTAACAGTTTACTCTCAGAGTAGTGCTAGTGTTGCAGTAATCCCATAGGCAGTGCGCAGGGTGGTAAAACAGACACCTGTAAACAGATACAACACAGCAAAGTGTAAATTAAGGCTTTTTTGCATGCACAGTATCTTCTACCTGCCCCGCTACAGCTCATCTTTGCATTCATAAAAACCTATAAAAAATGGAAACAGAGGGATACTGGGCTCGGACTGTTTTTTATCTGCTGGTAGCCACTCACTGCTGTACCGCACACACCACCTTGCAGGTCACCCTGCCCCAGCTTTCGCATTCACTTTAGCCATCTAACACACCAGTTACCAGTTTAATTTGTGACTGCGTATGGAGGGAGCCTTGGTAGCTACCTGTCACTGCTGCTGGGTAACCAGAGCATGTCTTCGCTTAAGCAGATGTGATTCAGCCGGTAGGACATACAGTATGGTGAGGAGCATGGGCAGGAGGTAGCCCTTGTGCTGGTGGGCCAGGTTGCAGCTGGGTAATAACCAAGCTGTGGCCCCAGACTATGATGTACTTGTATTTCCAGGCTGCTCAGCAGGCTGCAGTGCACACCTGGGGCTGGGGCTCTGGCTCCTTTTCTTTGTCTTTCTGGTCAAGTAAGAACTGGGAAGTACAAATATCTATTTTCAGATTTCTAGCCCAATTTTTGCAGGCCCAGGGTGTTGACATAAGCTTCAGGTGTACCCCAGACTCCAGAGTGCTTCCCTGAATTGCTTCTGTTCAGGTGCATGCCACGCCATTCATGGACAACGTGAGCCTGTGCAGCTGCAGCCCCCCGGGACCCACTGGTGCTGTGCCACCCAGGCTTTGAGGAGGCCAGCCAAGCAGTGGCACAGGAGGACACACTCCGGAGCAGCCTGAGGGAAGTCAGCACTGTAACTGCCCACGCAGCTCTCCAAAGTCTAGGCACAGTTCTTCCCACACAGCGTTAGCAAGCGTCATTTGGTAGAATTAAACGTGTCCAGGGTAAAAGGTTCAGGTCTGGACCTCTCTGGGGAGGACCAAACCAAGTGCCACTCGAATTTTTTAAACCATAAAACATAAGGACACACAAAAATAATAGTCCAGGAATCTTCAGAAGATGTGGGAACAATTCTTACTTTAAATACAGATGCAATTTTCTCAAACCTCAGTGTCATGATTCAGCATTTCTAAAGTAAATAATTTACAATAACAAAAACAAGAAACTAAGAGGTTTGTGTGGGATCAAGGTAAAAATGAATTTTGCAACGTGAGAGAGATGAAAGGTAGATTATCATGAAAACAGGACATCTTGATCCTACCACTGAGGAAAAGCTGAATCCTCCACCACAAAACCTAGTCTGAGTCATTGTTTAATGAACCGAGCATTGCTCGCAAAAACTCGGCTCTGAGGTCTTTTTTTCAGATAATAAAAACAGTGCTGATATTTTTATATTGAGTTAATAGTCTTGAAGAAGAGCCACAAAATTGTACTTTGCTGTACAAACTCTACAGAAGAGAAGTAAATCTGGAGGGTAACAAAAAGATTCTGGATGCACTGTTTATTTAACCCCCCCTGAACCCCCACTTTCCCTCCCACGCAAGCACCTAAACCCACTTGTGTGCTTGCTGGGAATTACAAGGTCTGTTCTCAGGGTTGCGGGGCTTTACAGTATGATTCAAAGAAAAGTAGAAACCGTCCTGCACTCTCCTCATGTTTGCCAGCTGTACTGACACTGAGGAGGAGGATGCCAGCATAGCTTAAATCTCAGCAGACCTTTACAGAGCTGGCTTGGTGTTTCTATCCACATTTTACAGCTGGAGAAACACGTTCAAAAGCAGGAACTTGACAGTACCCGTGTGCTTTTACAAAACTGATTGAGCTGCCCTGGAGTTAGCAAGATGAGCCCTGGCATAGGCAGGTCTCCTTGTCTGGCAGCAAAGTCATGAGGACAGTTGAAAGCCGCCCTGTCTACAGCCATCTCCCAGCAGTGCCGACACTCCTGCTCCAGCATTAGCGAGAAGGGGTTCCTAGGAAAATTTTGTCCAGGTCGGGTGAAGCTGAAGCGATTTGCCCAGGACCAGCGTACAGGTTAGTGTCAGAACCAGGAAAGGTAGCTGAATCCGTGGCTCCCTGCAGTTAAGGATGTGTGTAGACAATTGGGCTGGGAGCTTGTCATCACCTCTTATGAGGAAAGTGAAAGGGGGAGGCCTCTTGGAGAGCATTAGTGCTTTTATTGCAGAGAGATATTACAAAAGATTGCACAGTGGAACATGTTCCAGAATCAGGAGGGAACTCAACCCTAAATCTTTTGATTCCTTTTGCAGCTGGAAACATGTCACAGCAGGATCCACTGCAGGTCCTAGTGCTGGAAAACAATGGAGATAAATGGTAAAAGAAGGGTTTTTTTCTCATATAAAAACAGCAGGTTTTTTTCTAACATTGAATTGTTTTCACACCAGGCCTTTCCCTGACGCTATGAGAAGGAGAACGACAGGCTGAGGGATGAGTAGATGTGGCATGTGACATGAAGGTGGAATTCAGCAGTCGATTGAGGAGATGTTGATCTAAATTATACTTCTTCACCGCTGTGTGACCTTTTTTCTTACCCTTTGACAGGGCTTTCTGAATGCTTCCAAGACAGATTTCCATACATGGACTGCAATGTTTCAGATACCTGCAACTGCAAAACTCGGTGAGGAACAGCCGGAGAGCTTGACTCCCTCACCTTGAACCTCCTTGGATGTGGTCAGGGGCGTAGCCAGCCACTGATGTGTGAAAGCCAGCATTTGCTTGCTCACTCATTTGCTTTCAACCTCCACCCCCCATAGCCATTGAAATGTTGCTTTTGGCAAGAACTGGGGCACAGGGGAGGGACAATTACCACGAGCACTCATTGTTTGCAGAATGTTTTTCTTAATGCCTTAGAAAAAAAAGAAAAGGGTTAGGTTGAAAGGTCAGCCGACCTCTTTGTTTTCTTTGGAATGGGAGATTCAAACCCTTCAGAAAATGTTTTATTAGCTCTTCTGAATTTCACTTTCCACAGAGGTTTTCTCTCCAGGCAATGTTTAGAGGCACCAGCAAGGAGTGCCCATGCTCATCAAGCTGAAGGTGATTTAAGGAGAAGAACAAAATCTGCACCTTGGCTAATGGAAAGTAATTCCTTGCTTAAAATTGTGTTACAAAAGAAAAAAACCACTTGCTTGCTGAGGAGGAAGGAGCTTGGGGGGTGAGCACTGGGCTGCGGAATCGGTTTTACCTTAGCCCTGGCCAGCGTTAACTAGAAGATTCCACTGTTTGACGCAGCCATCAGCTGCTCGCACCAGGACCACTTGCAGTCTCATGCACAGATAACAAATGTTTATAGGACAAGCCCGTACAAGTGGCATTTCAGCATCTTGGCCTCGGTGGCGCGGGGTGGGCTGGCAAGGGCACAGCCCTGTCCTGGGAAGGCAGTGTGGCAGCAGGCTGGCACTGAGTGGAGCGGGGCTTGGGCTGTGCCTGTGTGACCCCTTTTCTCCCTGTGGAAAAACACAGAAAATGAGATTCCTCCCCTTTGTGAAGGCCTTTCAAACCTAATGACAAAAGGCAGTATTCAGAGTTGGAAACTATTATTGTTTTGCTCTGGGGGCATTCAGTCCAGGACAGGTTGGGGATTCAGCAGTAAATAAGGATAAGGAATGCCACTTACTATAGCATATATGTGAAATAAACGATGTAATTCCCTTAATTTTGGCAACCTTACTGACCGCAGTATATTTGGTAAAGTGTGTTTTCAAAGCCATCCAGGTAGTTCCATTCATAGTAATGGCATTAAGAAAGACTGATTTCTTCCTCTTTTTCATTTCCAGGGTTGCAGCCATTGAGATGTAAAAGGAGGGCTCCAAACAGAGATGTTCCTGCAGTTAGGGCCATCAAAATGGTCTGGGGGCCCTCAGGGACGAAGCTCAGACCACAGTCTTCTCGCCATGTATGAATGAGAAGAGGGATTTAGCATACAGCCTCCCTTCTTCAGTAGACACTGAAAAACCTTGAGTTTTTCATTCATACTTCTCAAAATGTTTCACAGCAGGAGCAGGTATCACTTCCCCCTCCACCTATACTCTAGCGCACAAGTGCCAAGCTCACCTGACATTGCTAACATGTTTGTAGCTTATTGTGGGGATGTGAGTTGCAAACACAGGCATGTCTGTGCATGGCAATGAGCAGACCCATGTCAGAGATCCAAGAAGCAGCTCTAAACCAATACACCACCAGGTGAAGAAAGTAGCTCAGCTCTTGGAAGCAGGACAGCTGTGTCAGCAGGGTATCCACACTGGCGGTAGCCCAGCTGATAAACCTGCTACCTGACGTTGCTGCAGCGCTCACCCAGCACAGCTGCTGGGTTTCCAGGCTCCAAGGTGATGGTTCTTCTGGTCTGCGAGAGAGCTCAGAGGCTGCTGCTCCACGATCTGTGAAGTAACGCAGACACCATGGCTTTGCATGTGGGAACTGGGGGGATAACTTTTACCACCTGTCCACCATCCCCTCCTATTTACATCTTCTTCATTACTGTGTCTGAGTGACAGCTTCTGCCCAGCTCAGGAAGAAGCTGGCTTAGCAGTGGCTTCCCGCAGGTGTCAGCCAACCCCAGTGCAAGCCATTAGGAGGGTTTTCCCTCCTCAGCAGACCTCCTGCCTGTGGATTCAACCCCCAGCTCAGAAGACAAGCCCAGATAAAGCTTTTCTTTACAGAGGCACATCTTGCTCCCTCACCCAAAATGGCACTGCCCTGCTGCATGGCCTGGCTGTCCACTTTGTGGTACCACCAAGCCCTGTTTCACCCAAGGACACCAGAGCCTCTGGGTGGTGGAGAGGACAGGGATGGTGCAAGCTCATCCTCTGTAGTTTCCCCAGACAGGCATTTTGGACGACTACCTCGGTTTGGGATGGCAATTTGATCCTGCCGAATAAACCTACGGAATACAAACCGTAGCGGCGTGAGTTTCGGAGATAGGCACCCTATGTGCATGCGAGCTACAAAAACAGAGTCCTGACCCTCTCCTCAGGCAGGGTAACCAACGCCCTGGCAGCTCGGCGAGCGCTCCAGCTCTGTTACCTAATCTCCAGCTGTGGGCTCCGCGCCGTGCCAAGTCTCCTTTGGCTCTGTCTAGTAATAATCGTTTCTGGAGTCCCGCCAGGGCCTCCTGCCAGTTCCAGTCACACTCTACTAATGCGAGAGGCAGAGTTTATTAATTCATCGCCAAGGCCCATTGTCTGGGACACTGCCTGGCTGTTTATTTACTCCAATATGGTCTGTATTTACTCAGACAGAGCAAGCGAGGGGACTTTGTTTAACTTTGCAAGACCTTCTGCTGGAGGAGACATGTGACCTTATGCAGAACTTCAGATAAATGTTCTGAGCTCGGAAAGGACCTTTTTTTTTTTCAAGTGTGGCCTCAAATAACACCGGTAGCCAGTATTGACAAACTGTAGCAAAGTGTAATAAAGGAAAGGAAAACATAACAGAGTTCTCATTCAAAATCCATTTGCGAATGTTTTGAAGATAAAAGGAGAAAAACAAGTGTGTACCCTAGGACTGAGGCCACGAGATAGGGATTTGCAGCAAAGGGAAAGGGCTTTGCTTAAAGAAAGGGACAAGCCCAGACATGTTAACCTGAGGCCACCCTCCCCTTTCCACTGACCTCCAGCGGTGTGCGGCTGTGGGTGGAGGTGGGAAGAGGCTTCTGCAGAGGACACGGAACATCACGTGATGGCAGCATGCTGGATGTGATACAGAAGGGCACACAAGCTGTAAAGCCCAGCAAAGCTTTGAGTGGGTTTTTTTTCCAGGAAAAAATGGTATAACCCTCAGTGTGAATTTCTGTTGGGAGTAAAGGTGTCTTCTGTTAATGCAATTGAAGCTGAAGATGAAATATTATAATAATATAACAAATACAATAAGGTATAGTAATAACAAATACAATTAAACCAATTGAAGGAACTCCTGCCTTCTTGTCCTTGCCTGTCACCTTTGCACTTTTCTCAGTTGCGCCTTTGTTTGTTGTGAAATTGTGCTGTAGACTGAATCTTTGCAAGGGTCGCAGTTTAGGAAAGAAGAAGAAAAAACCAAGCCGTTTCCCCAAACCATATGGTATTTGCCGCCCTAGCTAAAGCACCTTCATGTACATTTATACTGCGTAAGCCCAGTCCAGGGAAAGGCTACTGTATTACTTTAATTCTTCTGGTTTATTTTGTATGGCAGAAATTGTGCATGCATGTATGTGTGTATACAAACATACACTACTTACATGCATGTGTGCATTTATAGAGACGATCCCCCTGGGAGTGGGGGTAGGGAAAAATACGGCAAGCTGAACAGTGCATGCTCTTGTCTGGCTTGTTTTAAGTCAGATCCTCAATGCTATTGTAACATGGTTTTGTATTTAATTTCCTGTGTTTGTAACTCAAGCCAACTTCCAGTGTTGCTTGTGTGAGTGTTTGTTTGGGTTTCTCTGAGGGCCTTTCTTTTGTTGGAAAGTGTGAGGATTTTAACATAGCTGTTAACACTGCACTAAAAAAGCTTGATGTTGTTTTCATAGGGGCAACTGCTAAAACACCCTTCTGTTTGCAGTGGGAGTGGCACTGGTTCCATGGTCCAGCATCAGCATCCCTGTGCACCAGCCCTACCTCCGACTGGAGACACCTTACAGCCAACCCCCAGGGGAGGTTTTGTTCCCGCTTTGCACCAATGTGAAAGACCAGTATCTCTTCAGATACTGACTGACAGAGCAGGTGGTTTTATTTCCTGCACCTCCAGAAGTTTTCTTACCTTTGCTGGAGGTGCCCCCACCTCTACAGGGAGGTAAGCAGGACACACTGCACCGGCCACCCCATGCCACTGCCTCATGCATTCATGCAAACCAACTAAATGTGCTCAGTTGTCAAGCCAGCACGTCAAAGCCCATGGTCTGTGTGCTTTTCTCTTTGGCCTTGCCAGCAAAGCATCTCTGAGCATGAACAAAAGAGTATTGCCTCCCCCCCCCCCGCTGCCTCAAGCCACCCCCCAGCCTGCACACACGCTTCATGCAGGGACAGTGGACCTCAGCATTGATGGCACCAGCCGTGGGACACCGCATTTGCCAGGGGATGCATGGGGGTGGTTTCTGTGGCTGCCAGCTGACCACCATGATGGCTTCGCCTTGGGCAATGCGCTGGCTTGGTCCCATTGCCCTGCCATACCACAAGTGGCTGAGCCGGGCTGCGGCATGGCCGTCCCTTCAGCCACTTCATGCCAGTGGGGCTGTTTACACACCGCGCTCCCTCCTGAGGTCTGCTGCTCTTGCCTGTCCTTCTCCACAAGCCAAGCTGCCTCTCCAAATACGCACAGTAGCTGATACCACTCGTTTGTTTACTGGAGAAGTTTTGCAATGGAGTGTGAAGAGAGGGATATAACTGTCAGGGTGCCACGCATGGGGTAGTGCCAAAATAGTGGGGGGATGGTGCGGGGGGTTGTGTCTCTGTGCAGAACAGCACACGCTCCCTCCCATTGGTTTTTCTTTTCAGTGGGAGGCAGCAGCCTCTGTGGTGGAAGGGGAAAGGTCCCACAGAAGTTTGGGACCCTCTAGTCTCCTGGCCTGTGTGGTGTAGAGCACATTATACTTCTTATCCTTTGAGCTGCTTTCTCCCAAAACACTTAGAAGGGAGAGGATCAGTTCTTGGGAGGTGGGCACCTGGGCTGGGCAGAGCCCAGCATCTCCCTGCCATACCCCACCATCACTGATGCTCCTTCCAAGGGCTCGTGCTAACACCTGCTGCCTCAAGCAGAGGAAGTGTGGTCCAGTGCTATCAGTAAAGCATCCCCATATATATTTTCTATACCAGCCCATTTCAGTCCCAATTAGTGAATTTTCCATGCTTTCGGGGCCTGGGGCTGGTATTCCCCAGTGGTTTATTTGGAGTAGCATGCAAATCCTAGAGGATGTGTAATCTTATGTTGACCATTGGGCCTCATTTGTGTATTTTATTAGTTAATTTTTAAACACTGACCTAGAGCTCTGGATCCATTTTAAAATAATCCAAATTATAAATAAACAGACTGCCTAGCATGGGCTTGGAACAATAAATCAGGAGAAAAACAATTAAACACAACAGAAAAAAAATTGGCCTTGAGAGAAAACAGACACTGAAAGAAGAAAAGGCGCACCAACATATGTTCTAGAGGGAGCAGCAGAAACAGTACAAGACTGAAAGAGAAAGGTAAAGAAACTTCACATGGTCTAAAAAAAAAAAAGAAGGATTACTTTTAGGCAATAAGTAACACAGCATTAGCACTAACATCTCTGTTAGGCTTAATTACAACAGATTCATCTTAATGAAAAATCAATCCTCTAAGCAGCTCTTAACATTCACCTTCACTGCTTGTACCTGCTAACTGAGCCTGGGTGTAACAAGAAGAGCCTGTACACATATCACATGAAAGATTATGTGCAGCTGAGTTCAACCTTCCCCACTGGGGTGGTGAGGGCAGCCTTGCGATGGGGGTGGAAGGCGACCTAGGGAGCACAGGGAGCTGGGCGGCTGGGGAGGGGAGCAGGGGGGGCCCTGCCCTCCCGCGCAAGCAGCCCAGGCTGTTTACTGCAGGTAGGGGAGGGAGAAAGCAAGGGTGGCTTTTCATATGACCGATTTATCTTTATTGTCTCTGAGTTTGGGACACAGGCAACAGCAGTTTGTTCTCACGTCAGAAAACACATTTAGCAGTGCAGTGGGTGATAGCCATTTGTTGCCACTGTGGCCCATTCACTCATGGACTTGAAATCTCATACCTACACACAGTCTGTTTATTCTGGTATCATCTCTCTGGCAGCAGCCAACATTTCTTTTTCCAGAAAATACAAGAAATCTTCTGCAGTAATCTGTCCTGGGGAAAACTGCTTCTCTGTTGCCAATAGCGAGAGTTTGATTTATGTTCTTCATATCACATCTCTTCTTTAATTTAATGTTGAAAGTCAATGTTCTTGCACAGAACCATCTAGCTTCATTTACTCATTCTTGGAAGCAGTGATATGGCCGTGAGTCCCACTGATTAATTACATACTACATCTGAAAAATAAAGGCAGTGCTTAGATGGCCCAGCATACCACTGGATCAGCAGCAGTGGTGAAAATGGACTGCCACCACAGCACTGAAAGGGGCGAAGTCACCGCTGTCCCTCCTGAGACACATACACTCATCACAGATCTGCAGACACAATGCCAAACTGGGCATTTCACTAGACCAGGGGGGTCAGACAGCACAAGGCATCCCTCATATCCCCACCAGGAGTGGCATTTTCACAGCATCCATCAAACTCCTTGTGAAAGAGCACAGAGGAATCGCTTCTCTTGAGCAAGACATGCTAGGCGTACACTGCCACTGCAGTAACACCAGAAGGGGGTCTGGTGGCTCTATTGGTCCATAATCCACTAAATTTATGAATCCTGTGATTTAAGTGTGCTACAGCAGTGTGTCTTCCTTCAGTTTTCCATCTCTTCCCCTCTCACAGGCAGAAGGGCTGATACATCCAGCTACATTAAGCTCCAAGGAGGAGTCCAACTCTCAAGAGACCCGTGGCAGCTCCATCACACCCCGTCCCAAAGCTCTAGGCCTGCGCCAGGGAACAGCTTAAATCTTCATGAGGTACGTGAAGCAGCATGTACAGCACATAACACACAGGTTTTCCCCAGGACCCTAAAACAAATAACCCTTCCACTTAATAGATCAATACGTAGACCATGGTGAGAGCAGTGAGCATCACTGGCACTTCCCCACCTCGGCCCCTCTGTACTGCAGAACAAGCTCCGAGCTGGGCTCAGGAAGAAGGAGAGTGTCCAGGCCCCTTTTCCAGCAGCTCGTAGCTTGTCCTATGAATCACAGAGCCTTACTGTACACTGGTCCTACACCTACACACGCTCTGAAGCATGTTCCTACCTTCCTGACTAGTTTTCCTAACGCTCCTGTGTGGGCCAGTGGGTTTACCTGGCTCAGGCTCATCTCCATGCCTTCCCACCAGCAGCAGCTCTGAGCCTTCCCTCTGCCATCAGGGCTCTCCCTGGCTTCCTGCGGGCGAGTAACTTGCTTCTCCCAGCTTTGGCCAAGCAGACCAACATCCCAGGGTGTTTCCAGCTGTAAGAACAGCCATTTCAGGAGAACACACTCTATTGTGCTTTAGATCACACCTGATGGATGCGAAGCAGTCAAGGCTAGCAAACAGAGGGGTTTGCCCATAACCTGGGCACTCCGTAAGGCAACACTTCCCCTCTCTGCCCCCACTGCTGCAAGCAGGGGAATCCCCAGTGAGAGAAAGATGGGTGCCTCCTGGTCCCCAGCCTCTTCACACAGGATGGAGGTGGTGTTCTAGCTGGGGAAGCAGCACCCCAGTAGTGGGTAAGGGCTCGCTAGGAGCTAGATGGCTTGCTCTGGATGATGGGAACTAAACTGAAGTGCCAAAGCTTCAACTTAAGTATTCCAGATGAATGCCTTAAATTAGCTAGGATGAATCGTGAGTTAAATACCATTTGTAAAACACTTCGGGATCACTTCTGCATTTCAGTGAGCTGCATGGTATAGCCAGCTCTCCCAAATGTTTAACCAACAGAACTGATAGGAGCAAGCATCCAGAGATTTGCTCACGTGTTACCTGCAGTTGTGAGGCTACCAAAGTGCTTGGCAGGCTGAAGGGCAAAAGAAAGGGACAAACTGTGTGTACAGTGCATTCGTGGCTGCTTTCTTCTGGGAAGCAGTGGCCTGCCTCTCCCAGCACAGTGCAGCATCTTGGAGCATAATATCCCAAAGCATCAACAGCAGCAGTCTACACCATGGAGTGCTCTCTGTCATTCACAGGAATATTTGTGTCTGACTAGATATCCCTGAACCCCATCATACAATGCATTTAGCGCATTAAATAATTACAAAGGAAGGCTTGAAGCAAATGTTCTCGGCCACCAGAGGTATGCCTGCTCTGCAACCTAAAGGCATGACCAAAGACTTTATAGCTGTGCAAGAACTAGCTTTAATTACCTAGCTCAGGTACTGATAATGTAGCAGAGATTAGCTGCTCAAATATTTGGTTTTCTCGGGCCAGTTTTCCACCCTAGGCTGAGTCTCACATACCACAGGCAGAGTGCTAGCCCTGGCAGACCCAGCCTAAACAAGCTGTGCTCCAGCGTCTGCCTGGAACTGGCTTCTCAGCTTTTCACTTCCAGACCAATGACTGGAAGCTGGTATGCTGTGGGAGCAAGCACAAAGCAATCCAAAGGCCCCACCATGCCACCAAGTTCTTCCCATTATCCCATTTCCCCCCGAGTACGCTCCAAAAGAAGCTCGGGTGGAGTTTTGTGAAAGGCAAGCACCGGCAGGCTGCCCTTTCCCTCCTTGGCCTTGCGGGTGACCTGGCGTCTCTGCCTCCAGCCCGACGCACCTGGTCCCCCCCATGGGTGCCGCAGGGGTGGCTTTGCCAATGCACGTGGGGACGAAGGGGCTGCGGGTGCAGCAGCCGCTGGCCCAGCCAGCTGCCGAAGCGGCCCCGGCACCAGGAGCCGCAGGTGGCACGGCCAGGGGGGCAGCCCCGCGGCCGGACGGTCGGTGAGGGAAAAACTGCTGCTTCAGCATTCGCAAGCTGAAGCAGAGTAATAAATAACTACTACAAAGGGTTGAGCTGGGGACTCCAAGTACCTGTAACATGATAACGTTTGGAAATGAGCGGCCTCTGGAAGCACTGAGTAAACAGCTCAGGAGGTTCAGTGACTTCACGCGTTGGAGAGACTAAAAATTGCACATTGCAGGGTGAGGAGGAGCCAGGCCCGGCTCCTCACTGGCCACCAAACAAAGGCCAACATGGCGGCGCAAGCGTCATGCTAGTCTGGATTCGGGACCAGGCCTTTCCCAGCGGCCTCCAAGCACCTGCTATCGCCTTGTTATCTCCTTAGAGGAAAGGATCAGGCTTATTTGTCTGAATTTCCAGCTACCTTTGCTGAGGATCCGACTGCCTGGGTTTTCTTGCATAGGCAGTGGGGAGCGGTTATTTGCTGGGTCAGCTTTAGATCCCTGGCTTCTCGATGAATCTCTCACTGGGCTACTTCTATTCTCAAAGAGCCTTCTAAATACCATATACAGTTTCAAGCCAAAAGGGAATTATGCTGTCCAGGCAGCTGTGGTTTATTTGTGTCAAGGTGGGGGCACTAATGTGTATTTGGCCATTCAGAATCACAATTCTTTCAACAGTCTTCTAAATCTCAGCTTCATCATTCCTACAGAAACAGTGTCTGGTAACTATTCCAACACCTTAACTATTACATTGCTGGAATTGGTTTCCTCTTTCGCTGCCTTTGTGTATACATTTTTTTCTCCCAAAAGGTTAAAAAAAAAGCGTGCACATGATTTCCCACCCCAGGATCAACATGACAGAGATTGCCATTTTCATGCGGTGAATAATTTTGATGTTAAAAAGTTGGGTGCAAAAGTATATCTTTGAAAAGTTGATGTTTCTATGCTGCTATCATTTCTCCAACTAATATTTCCTTCTGTTCTCTAAATTTTCTTTCCTTAAAGTTTTCATCTTGTGGCCCTGCCAAGCTGTCTATATTTTCTTAAATTCTCATTTCCTCTGGCAAACATTTCTTGCTTATAGTTACAGTAACTAAAAAAAAAAAAAAAAGAAAAGACAGAAAGACAGAAAAAAAGATTTTGCACTGAGCCCAATTTCCAGTCTGTAATCTTCTTTTTTAATATTGCTTTACCACCCTTTTTATTCTCATGTTTCTGCTTGCTGCAAACTTACCTGTTAGGTTTGGAAACTATTAATCCACTTCATTTTCAGAGCTGCTCAAAAAGAACTGAAGCAGCAGCATCCTGGTCTGACACCTTTTATAAATTTTTGTTCGCTGCACAAAGGCTTAATTTGTGCTTTGTTCTTGCTGATTACTCAGGGTACCACCTCTCTTCCCTCTTACACCTCACTCTTTTTCACAGCACCAGTGTTTTTGTGTTGCTCTGCCTCTTCCTTCCTTCCCCCCTTCCGAGTATAAGTTGGGGGGTGTCTCTGTCTGTCTCATCAACACTTAAGGCTAATTCCTGCAATGGATGCCAAAATTTCTGGGAGAAAGGTTCACACTTGGCACAGTGCTGAATTAGGCATTCAGAGCACCAGGTTAGATAGAAAGGTGTTTTGTGACTCAAGATTTTTGGGGGCTACATGAGCATTCCCTGCATATGCAGGAAGTGGCAGAAAAACAGTATTAGGAAAAATGCAATGATAGTAGCACTCCTTTCTTATGGAGCGCTAACACCATGAATGAGGTGAATGACCAAAGATTTAATCTATAATAGCACTAGGAGCAGCCGATTTTCCCCAAAACACTTTCTGAGGTATTCTGAATCTTCACAGTACTATGAAAAAATAAGTAATTTTCAGTCATTATTTACAGAGATAAAGTGAGTCATCAAGATGTTATTGCCCAGACTTTCAAAACAACAAGTTCATAATTTGTGCATTGAGTTCTCTGTGTGCTTACCTAATTGCAGACTTAATCACAGTAAGGATACACACAGGTACATGGGAGGCATAGCCAGGGATGCTCCCATTTCCCTGAAAATGCTGCACCCGTGCAGGTGGCAGAGAAGAAGGACCTTGGCATCCAGCTCCCTCAGGCTTCACAGAAGACCTGCACTGCCTTCACTAATGTAATGTACAGTCAGAACTTGTAGAAGAAGACTTTGCTTCTACCAGTCTCTTTCAGCATGCAGGAAAAATAGTGGCAAGATGATACTGTTTTCCTAAAAAGTCTAAGAGGAGGAACATAACAAAACCAGCTGCACCAAAGCAAGATTACCTGTGATGAAGGTCAGACCAGAGAAGGACACCCTTTAAGGGGAGCAGGGAGACAAGCAATAGGAGAAGAAGCAGGAGATGATAATTTTTACACTTCATCTAAAATTGTAACTCTCCCCTTCCTTTAAACATTGAAGAAGTCTGGCATCCACCACACATTTCCTTCGGGCAAGGCAGCCTCGCCTCCCTGACACAGTACCGCAAGGTGAAAGAGCAGGTGGCAAGAGACTGCAGAGTGCCCAGCCAAAATGAGATCTTGCTGCCCACTTAAAACCAAAGTGTGTAAGGAACACCCCTGTGCTCCTGGTCTCTTTTGAGTGCACATCACAGCTTGTTTTAGCGACTGAAACTTCAGAGCTGTGGGCTTTCAGCTGTTGTGTTTTCACTCCTGGTGCTCATAAAGCCTGCTCCAGGCTTGTTTACTTTCTGTCAGAAAGAGCTGCTTCTGTTAGGAAAGCCTCTCCCCAACAGCCATCTCAAGTATTTTCAGTAAGCTTTTCTGATTAAGAAATATTAGGAAACAGGTCCAAAACTACAGGTAAATCAAACTGCTCTACCTAAAAGCAAAGGACATTCGGTTTTGTCTCCATTTTAATATCTTTTGCTCTGGTGATGAAGGAGCTGATTGTGTTTTTAATTTTATGTGTACTTATCATCTTGCTGACTTGAACTGTTGCAGAGAGAAGGAGATGCTAAGCTCCCAGCCAGGAATTACTCAGCAATAGCATCTCCTTTCAGAGACAAAGTAGAAAATCTCTTTAAGGCTGAGTTAGAAAAAGGTGGTAAAGCATAAAGAGAAGGCAAATATACACAGCATAAACCCCCGAGGTGAATCCTCCTTGGATACAAGCCTACAACACAAAGCTGTGCTCTGATGATATCTATTACTTTATGACCGTGGTGCCCTTAAATGTTTCTGAGTCAAACATTCTTAAGACATTTTCCTCTTAGTGATTTTTCTGTATATATTCAATGCACTGCAAAGAAAGACCAAAATCCCATATGTAAGAGACTTGTGAGGACACTTAACAAGCAGATCTCAGGAAACACTGCTGGGAGCTGAGGTGCACTCTCCTGGGTGGAAATGCTTTGGTGGCTCTTGCAGGAAGAGTTATAGTGACTATGCAGAGGTCTTCCTGAGAAGACCAGGTTTCTGGTATATTCAGAGATCTTGATGGGGAGTGAAAGCTTTTGATAACTCTATAGGAACTTGGCGTCTATGCATTTTTTACTCTCTCTCTTTGGATAAAGTTTTGGCAGCTGCTCCAAGTCTATTTTAAACAAAGCCAGTGATTTCTGGAGAGATGGAAAACACATGAAGGGCACAATGAAAAACAAGCAGAAAACCTGACTGCAGGACAGGGGGAAACAAGAGTGATAAAGAACACTGCTTCCTCCTCCAGCAGGCAGGCTGGCAGGCAGGCAGGGCGAAGCCCCCTTCACTGCACACCAGCACACCAGGGCTTCTCACTATGCTGCCATGGTACGTCCTGCTCAAAACTGAAGAGCTTTTCTCTGCTGAGCTGCCCTCCCCTTGCTGGTGACCCATGCCGCACAGCCCTTGTCCTGAGCATCCAGATGCTGCTGGCAGCAGGAGATGGTAGTCATGGCAGAAAAAGGGAGCAGGAGACACAAACAACAATGCAATGGCCAGGTCCATTATAAAAGCTCTGGTACTCAAACCAAAAATAAGTTATTTACAAAGAATGTAATTATGGTCAAAGCCATACATCTGGCCAAGAAAGATCTGTTTATAACTGTCAGTATGTAGAGAGATGAACCTGTAATTTATGTAGGCTGAAACATTGTAATTTTTCATCCAGAAGCCTCCTTTCCTGTTGAAAAGTTTGGTAACTAAACCTTGGTCACTCGGATCACGTGGGATATCCATGCAAATCCTTTTACTAAGCTCAGTTTAAAACATTATGTATGCATGTAGTGCGACCAGTGGGACATGTCTTGGCTTAGTGACCTGTCCTGGGCTGTGTCCCTCTTGCCCCTGACACGGAGTGCTTCCCAGGGCTGTGCAATGGGCAACTCCAAAAGGCCAATAACACAGATGAGCAACTAATATGGCCTCAAATCTGTCTTTAGGTCCTGCCTACACAATCCATATGCTCAACTGCCTCAGTTGCTTCTCATGCGCACACAAGATTGCTGTTACATGCTGGGTAGCCTCTGTTCGCACTGTAACCTCTCTGGGACAGGGAGGCTATCTTTGCTTTGTTTTGGAAGGCACCCAATTTGCTTTCAAGCATTCAACAAGCAGTCAAGAAATGATTCAGATGAAGAAGCAGAAACATGACTTGCCTGGGCTTGACAGCATTTCTTTATCAGTTCCCTGTTCAAATCAAATTAGGCTGGCAATGACCAAGAGTAGCGACTGTCTGGAGAGTGTTTGGTAGCCCTCAAAAGCTGTTGCTGTTTTGTTATTTTGGTACAATTCTTTCAGGAGATGGCCACAATAAAGAAAAAAAAAATCCTATCACATCTGCTACTGGTTGGTTTCCTTAGAAGCCATCCCAAAAGACAGATCAAGGACTGAATAAGCATGAAAACTTTGGAGAGAGGATTAGATGAAGGGTAAGATATATTAGGTTTGGCAACACTATAACCTACCACAAATTTAAAAATTGTGAGTCACTCAAAAAAAACCCAAAACCACAAACAAAGCCTACACTAAAAAACAAGACTAGAAAATGCTTTAAAAAATCCTTTTTCTTTTTTGTCCTGCCTTTCCATTTCCAGTTCTACCTGCCCACTCCTAGAGTCCCTGTCAGTTTACTAACATTGCCAGCACTCCAAAATGTCTTGCAAGTGAGGCAGCTTTGTTGAAAATTGAACATCAGAAATCTTCCTGCTATTCTTGGCTCTGGGAGCAGATTGTGGTCTAGTGGTTACAAGCCTCATGGCCAGCTGAAACACACCCATGTTTGGGTCATCTGCAAGACATGAACCATGAACGTCTGGTTGCAGGAACATGAATTTCCAACCTTAGGGCAGGCTAACGAATCAGATGCTAACACAGAAGTAGGAACAAGGTCAAATTGCTTCACAAAGTTCTCTTGCAGCAGAAGGGTGACAACATGGCTTGTAGAAGGTCCTAATTCAGGATTTCCTTTTAAAAGGCTATGTAGCAAGTAGCTGAGATGTAGTTCTGTGAATTAGAGAGCTGGGTACCATTCCAAGCTTTGATTAAAGTGTTCTTGAGTCTCTGAGCTGCAAAGTGGACTGCTAACCCTCCAAAGCCTTCATATAGGGCTCGGTGTGCTGAAAGACATCTTGGACAGCATAGGTACTGTAACTGAAACTACTGCTGACACAGCTCTGCCAAGGCCTGTGTCTTTTAATAATTTTTTTTTCCCCTGAACTGTCAGGAAGTAAAAATTGTATCATCATCATCATGGAAATTCCTGCAGCAAGGGACAAAACCACATTCTTTATGACAGCTGACTACACTGGGTTAGCACAAGATTTGTCCTTGAGCTGTCTGTTCTGTGTTCACTTGAAGATAAACAGAAGTCTCTAAACTTCCCACTGAGATTCCCACTCATCATTATGTTTTTTCTTTAAAAAAAAAGTATCAAAAAGGTAGGGCACCTGTCCTTATGTGTTTTAAGGGCACATTCTAAAATGAGCAAGTGATGACCCATTTTTAAACCCACTTAGGGCATGCTTCTACTCTATATAGAGCATACATTCCTCTATCTCCTCTGGTAAATGTACAGAAAAGTGTTGAACCTTTCAGTACAGCCAATTAATCACTAGTTGGCACAATGAAGAAGTGCTCTGGACAAGTACCAACCGAAAGAAAAAGAGACATTAGAAACCATATCTTATCACAGACAAAGAAGTGCAATGCACAGAAGTAATGTCCCATTATAGAACTGTGTCTATTCCAGATTAACAAAATGTACTACCCTGTTTTGCACAGTAGTAAGTAGAAGCACAAAGACAAAGGGGAATTAACGTCCTAACTTTGAACTCTGCAACACCCAACTTTTAGGTGCCTAGCTGCTCCATTGGCTCCACCTCCATGAACTGGGCACCTGAGCTGCCCCTCAGGCAATGTAAGCAGCAGCAGACTAAGAGCAGAGGCCACGCAGGCTGGTGTCCTCAGCAGGAAGCCAGCGGGGAGGGCCACTGAGGCACAAAGAAAATGAGGAGTGTCCAGTAAAACACTTCTCTCCAGAGTTTGAATATTTTACAAGGAAGCCTCCCTCAATCTGGTTCAAAGACTGAACCCTCAAATTCAACTGACTGTAAACAGGAACACAGATTTTACATTTATGTCATGCTTTTGCTAGCCCTAAGATGGTTGTATTCAGTCTCTTTCCCTGCTCTCTGGCCTGCAAAATATCTGTTACAGCTTCAAGAGGAGTTCAGAGCAATCCATCCTTACATGTGTAGGGCACTGCTCTAGGAGCAGAGAGCACCAGGCTCAGCTGCTGTCTGGCAGCAGACAATGACTCTGGATGAGTGCTCCAACGTGAGTTATTGGCTGACAGCGGAGAAAGAATCACCCTCCCCTGTGTCTTTTGTGAACCTTGCTTTGGTGGCGTGCTCTAAAACAGGCTGCCCCAACAGATATCTCAAATGAGAGAGGCAGAAAAACACCGGCTTATGGATGACATGGAACTTGAGCATGAGATTGGTCCTGAGGCATCCAGTGCCTCCAGCAGCATTTGTAGGCTTTTGGGGAAGCTGGATGTGAAAAGCCCTTCCAGGGTTAGGCAGCAGCTGGATGAGACTGTGGGTGTGGACTTCAATACCGAAAGAGACAGGTAAGCACCTCAGCCCCTTGCTGGACCTAATTTTGTGCCTTAGGTTACAAGAGAGCTTAACAACCGGGAGTAACAATTCCCTTGCCCATCTTCCTCCTTTTTCTGTTGTATCCACCCTGATACAAAGTGCTACATTGGTTGACTGACTCCAAGCACCTTTAAGTAAAGATCACAATACAGTGAGATATTAGCAATTGCAAGCGACGTTGACCATGTCAAGGAGAGATCTGCTGTAGATGTGGGCTGTAGTAACCCCCCTCCAGCAAGGGAAACTCACCCAGGCCAACGTGATGGGTGGCTGGTGCAAAGCCAGGTGCTCTGCCTTGGTTCTTCTTTTCCAAAGGGCAAGTGAACTACCACAGTGGGAATGAGGATGGTTTTGTTTGTGTGGGTGAGACTACCTGAAGGACAAGTGCCTAGTTCAGGTAGAGGCATAAAGACCACATAATGTCAACTCCAAGTAACAGCTTACATCATTAAATATATCTTCTTCTGATAAATCCCTGATTAAGTATTTGTTCATGTTTGGGCACAGCTTGGAGCAGTTTGGTTTCCCCAGTTATCTGCCCCCAAGAACCATGACTCATGATCACACAGGGAAGGAAATGAAGGGAAATGCTTTACTACATCTGACTTTGCAGCAATGAATGTCATGTTGTTACTAGTAATACCCCAGGCAGGGATATTGCCATGCAGGGACACAGCCATGGCTGCCAGCCTGGTGGTACTTGGGTGGTGGAGCCAGGTTGGTGCTCCCAGGTGAGCTGCTCCCAGGACACGTGTACCGAATTGCCACTGGAGCTCAGCTCTGTATCCCACAGGCTGCTGGCCCCACTGGAGGAGCCAGTGCCAGCAGGCAGGGGTGCGGGGCACCTTCAAAAGCCTGAAAAGGATCATGGGTTAATACATCCTGTTTTCCATTTCACTGAAGTCTTTAGTGGTCTCAGGCAGAAAGGGGATGAGGGCAGCAGTGAAAGGGCTGGGTGGTAACACTACCCAAGCCCTTCTGTGCTGCACCATGCTGGCTCCAGGGATACAAGCTTGCACCAAGGGGGAAGGCAGAGCTTTCCCTGAAAGCCGGCTGCAAACACGTTGAAGTCAGCAGGACCTTTTGCCCAGGAGCTCAGTGGGCTCTGGGGTGCATTAGTTATAGCAATGACTTTGGTATGGTTTCCTTTCAAAGTGACACAAGGACATACAACTAGGGTATTGGAATATAATTAAGAGAGAAAGAAGTTAGGATGGATATTGGGGAAAGCCTTTTGTCAGTGAGATTTATTAGTAGGTACAGCAGCCTCCCGAGGGAAACAGCAGAAAGGCATTCACTTGGGATATTTAAAATTAGACTAATGAAAGTGCCAGCAAATATTCTATGGGGAGCACGCTCACACTGACAAGCAAAAGGAGCTCCGTGACCCTGTCGTGTCAGAGGAGGGCTGTGCGCAAGTGTTACAGAGACTGGGCGAGCTGGCTGCTGGCTGTGGAGCCCCGGGGTTCCCTGTGCAAAGGGGAGCGCTGGGGGGAGCACCGGCAAGCTGCTGCCCTGGCGCTGGAAATGATGGGCCGGGTCGCAGGGAAGACCCATCAGAAGACACTGAAATCCTTTTCAGCACCTCCAGCACCTTCTTGCCAAACGATGAAAGGGGGGGGGGGGGGGAGCATAGCAGATGACCATGGGTAGGGTGGGGGTTACAGAGCAGCTGTGCCCCCCCCCGGACCACTCTGCCTGCAGTGGCACTGGCTGAGACCAGGCTGGCAGAGCAGCAGCCCCTGATGGAGAACTGCGCCTGGCTCCCAGTGTGCTCGTCAGCCAGTGGCGCTTGTGGAGAAGTAAACCTGGCTCCAGCTTGACAGCCTGTTTCAGCCACCTTGTCCTGGTTTCAACTGGGACAGAGTTAATTTTCTTCCTAGTAGATGCTGCAGTGCTGGGGTTTGGATTTAGGAGAATAATGTTGATGATGCAGTGATGTTTTTAGTTGTTGCTAGGTAATGTTTATACTAAGGCAAGGACTTTTCAGTTTCTTTGGCCCTGCCAGCAAGAAGGCTGGAAGGGCACAAGAAATTGGAGGGGGAAAACACTGCCAGGACAGCTGACCTGAACTATCCAAAGGGATATTCCATACCATCGAACATCATGTATATATGATATAGTATATAGATCCCAGTATATAGACTGGGGGGACTTGGCCAGGGCTGGGGGCCATGCTCAGGGACTGCTGAGCATCAGTCAGTGGGTGGTGAGCAACTGTATTGTGCATCACTTGGTTTGGTTTTTTGTTTTGTTTTTACCTTTGAGTTTTATTTCTTTGTTATCTCCCTTTCCTTTAGAATTCTTCTTATGATTAGTATTAGTATTATATTTTACTTTATTTCAATTATTAAACTGCTATTATCTCAACCCACTGATTTTACCTTTTTTTCCGATTCTTCTCCCCATCCACTGGGGGAAGGGGGGGAAGTGAGTGAGCAGCTGTGTGGTGTTTAGCTGCTGGCTGGGTTAAACCACGACACACCTGCAAAAAAGCCGTTCCATACTGTGAATTAAGAGTGTTCCTGCCCCATTCCCTCATGTTCCCAAACCCGCTGCTGCTCACCCTGTTTCCTATGGGCTGCTGGTCTCCCCAGAAAGACCCATCCTCTCAGCCAGCCCCCTACTTAGCAGTCATGGCAGTAGGGCTGGTATCAAAGGTATCCAAAAATGGGAATTTCTCGGCAGTGTGAGTGACCCAGCTGTTCTACACTCACTGCTGGCGTAGCAGAGAGTTGTGGTCCAGGCTGATCACCATGACCATCCCTGAAACACTAATGTAAGCCCCACTCCCCTACCTATGCCCCTGCTGCCTCGGATTGAGTTGGCACGTCACAATACCACAGTGGACTGCTACAACAAATCATACACGGTAATTAAAAAAGGTGGTGAAGTAAAATGATTGAAAAAAGCCATTTCCTCACAGATTCCATTAATTTTTCCTAGCTATTTATTTCTGTTGAAATTTTTGCAAAAACTTGTATGTTATAATAAGTCAAGCCTCATTGTCTTCTTATTAAGAGCTAACTGTCTCCATAAAAACATAGTTTCATGACTGTTACTGTCGTGATTTGAGCAGCAGACGTAAACAGGGTCATCTCCAGCCATAGTGGGTGGATGTTTAGTTTATAGCGCTGAGGTTAAGAGTGAAAGCGTGTGACTAAGAGCAGAAAACAGAGGAGCCTTTGTATACATCAAGAGCCCTGAGGCAAAACACAGAGGAGGAGAATGCTGACACAGACTTTAATGGAGAAAGAAAAGAGTCCATTATGAACGTTACAGAGAACATAATTCATTTAAGAGAAATCAAGATTTAAAGGACTTATAGAGGAGAATATGAATCTGACGTCAGCCTGTTGTGCCTGGTGGTTTGTTGTCAGGCTCTGTACATGTGTTAGGGTACCACGCATCATGTCAGGTGGAAGGCAACTCACTGCCAGAAATTATTGTCTGCTCTTTGTTAGATTCCTGTTGGAAACAGGTTTCTTTCAGTTCAAGCCTTTCAACAGGAACCAGCAATATGCACAATGAAGCAACTGCAGCTTTTGCATTTTAACACCGCTCTCCCAAAACTGTCAAAAATTGCTCTCCTTCCCAAATCCTACCTCTCCATAAATAGAAGGGGGGTGGCGTGGGGTGGGTGGCAAAAGGAGGAAATTGGGCTGGATTAATTCAGATTTACTCAGGGACGAGACCACAAGGAGAAAGCTGGTTAGTAGAGCTGCTTCCAAGCTTGCATATACATGGCAGAGACTAAGGACCAGCACATTTACTGCACCGTAAAACAATGAGTGCTTGAAAAATATTCCCCAACCCATATACAATAGTGGCTTCTAAACTTCAGCAGTCAGAGCCATGAAAACAGAGTGCTTTGTGCAGTAGCTTGCGCAACCAAAGAACTTTCTTGTCCTCAGAGTGCTTTATTATTTTTAACGAGACAGGCTGAGCACTTCTTGATAAACATTTTTTCCTTGAAGCAGTAATCCTACTTAAACTTTTTACCTTGTCCCTACAGCATACAGCTAGGAAGTTAATAACAAAACTCATTTTCCCTTAAAGTGCTAGTCATGTTAATACAGAAAGTGAAGGACATGTGATTGCCATGAAAGGGGCCATGGCTGGAAATAAATTGAAAGTGCCCTGTTAGTATGCAGGCTTAGTATTTTAAGAAGAAAGCTTTTCTGAAGTACATTTTCTAGGATATCCAGTTTCTTTCAGACTAAACCAAACAACAACAACAAAACCCCACCCAAAAACCACAACAAAAAACTATCAGCCTGCAGCGTTTGGTCCTGATGCCTAACCCTGACGATGTTTCCAATCACCCTAAGTCTGCTTTGCCACAGCCAGGTGACAGACAGCAGGTCATTATAGAGCCAAACCAAAGAGTCAGGATTAACCTAGAAGATCTCAGAGGAAGGGAGGCCATCCACACATCTGTGCACTTGCCTTTGCTTTGAGCAAGGTGCAATACATCCTGGGCTTTGGCAAATGCTTCTGGGGTAGCATTACAAACCATTCATTTTTAAAAGCCATTCTTCTCTTTGATACAAGAATTATTAAAGCTTTTAAGGGCGAGAGTTTTATTAATGGTGAGAATTTAATCACACAAGAATGAGGAAATTCAGAACCAACCCTCCCATCTAAGTCAATCTCACTTCTGTCCCCTTGTATCAGTGTGTTACAACAGGCTCTTTCACAGTCACATGAGGCTGGCCAGGGGACACACTTCTCACTAGATCTAATACAATGAAAAGAAAAACTGCCTTTTTTCCCCTGTGGTCTTAGATGCACATGTGGCTTTTCATACCACACACATCATGTGTTCTTGGAATGAAAGGCCCTTTTGTGACATGCACACACCAGCCGGGGCAACTTAACATCGAGTAGGATTGTTAACTGGGTTCCCTAAAGCCTCCCATGAACACTGTACCAGCAGCATCACACTGGAGGAGAAATGGGGTTGAAGGAATTTGACCAGCTGTATTATAAATAACGCGTGATACACACATCACCATTTCTGCTCCACCCAGGTTAACTACCGTTACTTAATGGAGGCAGTTTTTCCCTATAGGAATGGAGTAAAACTTAAGGACAGGCCTGATGATTACCCAAACACGTGTCTTGCTGTCACTTGGGATGGCCAAGACATTCTCATGTCTGTGTTCAAGGGAGTCACTACTGCTTTACAAGCCCTCTCAAAGCCACGGCCACCTTCCTCTGCTGCCTTTACATCAGAAGACCAGCAAGAACTGTATTTCCCTAGTAGGATTACCAAGCAGCGAGTCTTTATTCTCAAGGCTTAAGTGCCTTTGAAGGTTCTTGTGTAGACAGTAGGTAAGAGCCATCAATCGAAGGTTACATTTTGCAAAATTTGGAGGATGCATTCCACGTATGTCTTAAGAGGTCTTCCTGATTTGAAGCAGCAAGTTAACGGTGCAGCTCCAAGTAGCAATAGTTCTCTATCCAAGCATGGAAATACACCTCCTTGAAAGGCTATTGTATAAATTAAATTGTGCCCAAGGAAAGCAGTCCAAACTGCAAAGAACATCTTGTCTTTGTTGCAGGGCCTGTCATTACGATACACATAAAAGGATCTACCAGGTTACTTTCAAAGTTGAACAACCCAAATTGTATCACTGATTTGGGTAACTCCAGAATGGGCCAGCTGTGTAAATGCCCTCCATCCCTTAAAAAATAAAACAAAGAAGACAGACAAAGAATTTAACAATTTTATTAAAAATTGTACCAGTTATTAGAAAAAACATCCAAGTATTAAAGTATTAAAAAGCACCAAAGAAAGAAAGCACAAAGCAAATATACTGCACAGATACAAAAAAAAGGAGCTCTGCCCAGTCACCATTGGTACAGGCAGGAGTCCTGGAGGCACACAACCAGGATAAACAAAATGCTACATTCTCACTGGGTCTCAGTCCATGGCAAAGAAGGTGTGTGCACTTCAGGACTAGTGCAGACAGCAATCTCACAGGAGAGCATTGGGTTTACTTCTGCAGCAGGACAGTATCATATTCTGGTGAATATCAGAATTCATGGGGAAACCCTGCACGGAGGGGAAGTCTATTAAGTACATTATGAATTCTAGCTCACCTCACCCTTTTTGTTTTGCAGATGAAGGACTCTGAAATTTTAAAAAAGGGAAAAAAAATAAATCTCATCAAAGTAGAAAAGTCATGCAGGGAGGGAGAAAACGTGAATCCACATTTCACAGTACTCTCATCATGAATTTTACGTAGAAACATGGGAGACTGTACTACATACCACAGAAGAAGAGACACATGATTAGTTTTACCAAAAAAACCCAACAGTCTGGATACCCAAACTCAAATTTAGTGGAAGGATTTTCAAATGCACCCAGTGGAAATAGACATACAAATCCCTTGGGCTGTTTTTGAAATTTTCCTTTTACAAGCCTAACTTCTGATGTTTATTTAAGGAGATACTGACAATGTCGTCTTTCCATTACACCAGTCTCTCTCCCTTGTGTCATCAAATTTTCCTTTCAGAAGTCTGATCAAACCTGGAGCTGAGGAATCTGTGATGATGCTCTCCTGGAGCTGTGTCCACAAATCGGGAAGACTCCTTTAGATTTAAGAATAACTTTATACATGCAAAATTTCCATAATAGATTTAAAAAGCAGTTTAAGAATCTACCCTTCCCACCCCTCCATTCCCCAAAGGCAGCAAAGAGTCTGAAGACAGAACTGAAACATGGCTTTAAAAAACAGCCCACAGACATTAGGTTTCGCTTCCCAGAAACCAACTTCCAGCATGGGATTCGCAGGAAGAGACCCTCCTTTCTGTGGCTAAGGGGGAAGATGAGGCACGTGGAAGAAAGAAGGGGTAAGGGATGTCAGACTGCATTCAGTTTAAGAACACACACGCACACACACGCACACACACAATTACATTCCAGTGCATTTGATGTGTTTGGTCTTTTCTGCTTTTCCTGGTGGAGAAGAACTGAGCTGTGTAACACCTGTGTGAACACATGCAAACCAAAGAAACAGAGACCACTGAAGTCTTTAGGAACTGTAAAAGATTGTCCTAGGATCTTTTATCAATTCCTTGAGGTATTTCTTCTTGCTAAAACAATCCAAGGCAACAGGTAGGCATTTTTGCAAATGATCACAAATGCCAGTTTGAAAGACAGACTCTTTTGAAGGATATTATTAAAACCCTTTGTTGTCAAATTACGCTAATACTTGATAGTGCTTGGTCCATGTGCAGAGCTCCCATGCTTATGAACAGGCATTCCATGGTCTTTTCATTTATAATTCCACAGTAAATACTGCTGGTGAAACAAGGCAAGATCTCCACATACCTGCATTCTCATTAGATCGCAGCACATATGCTGAGTGCTGAGTGCACTCCCTATTTTGCCCTTTAAAAATACCCTCAACAGCACAACATTTAGCATGTCGCAGTCTCACCATTCCCACAGCTTCAGCAGAGATATGGGTCAGGACCAGCAGCAGAAAGGTGGAATTCATTGTTGAGTTGACGGGATCATACTGCAACAACTGCCTCAAGTAATTTTGCTTTTTCTTAAAAAAACAACCTTTCTCCCTGGTCTACTAATGGCCAGGTTCCGCAGTTTCCCAGAACAGTGCCAAGCCTCACAATGAATGAAGTTCAGCCTTGGGTACAGCTCCAGCGACTACTATGGAACAACTCCAGGACTGTAGTAACCTCACATGCACATGTTGCCTATACCTTTAATGTAGGCTTGAAGGGACAAAGTAAATGGCCAGTAGAAAGAAAGATGGTTTTGCAATCACCCTTTCTACATCAAGAAGGACTGGATTCCTTGCCTCTATTCCCTTGTTGATACACAGCTCCAAAGCGAAGGCTGATAAGGAAGTTTCTTTCAGGACTCCTCTAACCAGAGTTTAGCTGACAAACATCTAGTAACAACCAGCTATTTAAACTGGGATATGTGATCAATTATGCAGGAATTCAGTGCTACCAGGGATTATCAGCACCTTGGGAGAAGGCTGCAGTCCCACACATAGATCAAACGGTTACCCTTTCCATGCAAATTCATCCTCTTCCCTGCCTTTGTTGTATCCCATTTATGGCAGTTTGCAGTTTTTCCTGGGCAGTCACTTTGTGATTACTGGCTCAGCTTTCAAGAATTGCAGGAAACAAAAGTAAAAACTAACTATTCCCTACTAGCACCAGGCTTGCTGGATCCAAGGATGGGCAGGTTACGAGATATTCAAAAGGGTGGGAAGCTGGGAAGGATAAGGAAGAACTCCACCCCTCAAGGAAAGACAGCTGAGGTCTGAAGATGTTCTGGAGATCTGGGGAAGGCAAGCAAGATAGTTCAAGGCTGCTGGTACCATCAGCAGCAGCTCAAGCTCTTCTTCAGAACTGATCATTAAAAACAGGAATTTGTTTTCAGAGAAAGATCCAGCTGTTCTTTCTAAATTGTTATACTGTAGCTTTGCAACACAGAGAGAAACTGTCCCATTCCTTTCACCAAGACAAACTAACATCTAAAACCCAAGCATACTGCTTCACCAACAGGACTTAAACCATGTTCCTTGGAACTGTTTCCACAAACAATTGACATATGTCCATGGCCACACTGCAATAGCTACTCTGTGGGGACAAACTCCTCAACGCGTGCTCAAGGAGCCTTACTAACATGCAATGGGTAACAACACATGGGTGCTGTGCATCTCTGTATTTGTTGATAAACGTGTGAAATCTTCCCACTATTTCCTCAAGCAGGTGAGACTGTTAGTATGAAGTAGCTGCTTTCCCCTAAGTGAATAACCAGCCTGCAACTCCAAATCTACACGAAGCAAAATAAGACTTTTGGGTTGACAGAGCATATTTCCTTTCTCCAAGATATGCAGATATGGAATATAATTAAAATATATTATCAGTGGTTGTAAATCTCTGGCACCAGTAACCAACACGCATATTGCAGGAAGTCAGCCTTTGTCTAGCATTAGCTCTATGTCTCCAATTAAGTATTGTTGTTCAAGGAGATTTTAACTTGAGACCCTGGCATGACCAATTTTGATAAGTCTGTTGTTACAGTGGGGAATATGGACTGGCAAAGATGGGTCTTTCCCTGAGCCAAATGACTCTACTGAGGCAGGCAGCCTGACTGAAGAATGGTTTCAGATACCTGTTTCTCCATGTTAGAAAGAGTCTTATCCTAGATAAACTGGTTGGGCCGCAACACCAGAAAGTGCCAGTACCAGACCTATCCTTCCAGCTTACACATCCAGAGAACAGACCTTATTGGCCTGTTTGGCCGTCAAGTCAAGGCAGCGGAGAAGGGGAAAGCTCACAACAGTTTCTAAGTGCCATGCACTTGCTGAATTTTTCCTAGTTTGCAGGGCCGTTATGACGTAGCTTTGACTGTTCCTGATAAAGGGGTCCTGGCAACCAGTGGGAAAACACAAGCATCACATCCTAGGGCATGCCATGAGGGCAGACAGCATTGCTGCATTGCTTCCTGAGCTTCAGCACTTAGCACTTCCACTCCTGCCTCCTTAATAAGAGCTTCTGATTTAGAAGTCTTCTCCTTAACATCCAGCTTCTCAGGGGCCCCCAAATCACTCTGTGCTTGCATTTCCACCCCCTCCCTCCCATTTAAGTCCTCATTCTCTGATGACCAGCATTTACTCCAAGCAGACTATGCAAAGCAAGGTATGGAAAGCCTCATCTCTGTCAACATGGGCAGAGAGTGGCTTCCCATACTGCTGCAGCATAGTCAGCAATGGCTATCACTTGTATCTCTCTGGGTAACTCTGTAGTGCATATGCTTAAAGAAACAACACAAACCAAAAACCAATCCCCCCTCCTAAAAAGACCCCCCCCGCCCTCCCTCTCCATAAAACCCACCCCCCAAAAATATTACTTGAGATTCATTTATATGAATTATTAACCATCAAGGACAAACATATTACTCTAGCTCTAGCTAGAAAAATAACATAAGAGGAGAAAAAAAAGCTTTTCTCACATAAACTCTCCTTACGTTGAAAGAGAGTGACTGTGACTATAAGAAAGTGAAAAAGGCTTGGGGACCTCTTTCAGGGAGCTAAAGCACATTTTGCCATAGTACAGCAGGATGGAAATCGAGAGAATGGGGCTGGGAGAGAGGGACAAAGTCCAAATTTAACTGTGTTCAGCAAATTGTTACCAGACACTGCAGTGCAATGATGAGATTATACAAACACCAAAGAAAGCATGAATTAGAGAAGGATATGCAGAGAGGGGTAGAGAAGAAAGCGTATGTGCAAGTAAACTACTCTTCCCATACAGTAATGCTTATTTTTCAGAGCGGACCAAGAGCAAAAGAATTCCTCAACACCTGATGTCAATGTTTGTAAAAAGACTGAAGAGCAATTCTCTAGACAAGCTCTTCCTCACACTGGTTGAATCATTTGAGACCTACAGCAAGGTGCAGTAGCAATACGGAAATGGTCTGAGGAAAATAAAGTCTGTATTGCTTTTCTGTTCGTATTTTACCCTAGTTGTCACTGGGTCTGCAAACTAATGATATTTAAGGCTACAGGGAAGTAGCCATCGATATTTAAGGCTACTTCCTTTTGGCAGGGTAATTTCCCTGTGCTGGTCCAATAGTGTCAGTCATATGGACAAACTTCTGAGTGCATACAAACAATCCAGGAACTGTTAGATTTCCCTTGAATACTGCTGCTAGTTAATATCTACTTACAACAGCTTCCAAACATTACATACTAGAGTAATGGACAGCCTGCTTCTGCAGTGTACATGTCAGACTAGTTGCTAATTAATATCCCTGTCAAATCCTGATGCAAAACTATCAGATGCCTGGGACCTAAGCCTTCCTGACCAACCAACATTACAGTAAGAGAAAATAAAACCAAAACAAAATAAACACTCATCATAAAACTAATAAAAACATACACATTATCATTGTAGAAGAATGATGCTTGTGTCATATTTCATGGGTTTTGGCTTCATGCTGGCTCATGGGCACTGCAAACACTGAACTGGAAGCAAACAGTGACAGAAACTACTAGCCACCAGCAACCCCAGGAAGGTTTAATTTTAAGACTGTTCTACTGAAATGATTTTGTCTGTTGATGGCAATGACAAAGAACAACTTCATGTAAGAGAACCACAACTGGTGTCCAACAGAAAGAGATCAGAGTTCCTTGTAATTTTCTCTCACACAAGGTGCAAGGAAATAAACAGTAACCCACGCAGAAAACAAGCAACCTGATGGATATAAGCTACTTGAATGTTTTCATTGCTAAAAAGAAATTTCTTTGTGGAGAAATCGAGCATCTCTGCTCTGGAAGATACTCTAAGTATGTTTAGAGTCATCAATCCCAGACATCATTTTTAACTAGCAGCCAAAATGACACTCCTACACTCTACCACTGACTAACACACAGGGCAGAGGAAGCCATTAGTCTAATACCTGCCTCCCTTGCACAGAGGTCACCGGCACGGGAACCAGCAGCAAGCTTTACCAAACACACCCACATTCTGGCTTTCCTTTGACAGTGTTGGACAAGAGCTCCCTGCCTCGCGAGGCAGGCAGCAACAAAGAAGAGTCCGTAAAAAACCCCAAACTTGAAGACGAGTATCAGAAATTCAGAGTCCTCACATCCGGCCGGCGGTGTGCAATGTCTCGCCCCCGAACCAGTGTTTGTTCAGTGCTCCCTGCAGACTGGATGCGGCCTGAAACAGGTGGGCGAAGCTCACCTCTGCCCAGTGTGGTTCCTGTTCGCCTCTGCGTTTAAGGCCAAGTTGTGTAGGAAGAGAAAAAGCTGCCACCACACTTGATTTCTGTTCTGCTGATGCTGTAGAGAAGAACAGTTGAAGCAAGGTTATTTATATTTCTAAAATTGCAACATACCACTTCTCTTTTCCAATAACAACTCAGTTACACTTTTCAAGAGCAGACACTTTAATCCCATCAGCATAACAAGGGGGTGCAGCAAGGGATGAGGGGAGAGAGGGAAATGATAAGTTCTCCAGAAATAATTGTAGCTCTAACATTACAAAAAGAAAAGAGCAGACCCTTTATGCATTGTGCACAAGAGGATTAAACTTTTTTTTTTGCTTGTAGGATTTTGCAGAGTTTAGCCAAGTGCTGTTTTTAATCAGATTGGCTTCTGAGCCTTTCAAAAGCCCCAGCTGCATGAACAAACAACCTTCTTCTTTTTTTTTTTTTTTTTTAAAAAAAGCCCCCCTTCACCCTGAAAGTAAAAAAAAAAAGAAAAAAATATAACTGGTGATCCATCTGTAAGTGATTTGACACCGTGAAGGTCAAAGGGTTAATCTTCAATTTAAACCACACTGCTGAGACAGCAAAACTCTGATTTCATCTAGTACAAGAAAACACATTCGTGCACACACACACTCCCCCACCCTCCCCCCATCACATTTTCCTTCCCAGCATCTCCAAGATAATACTGCCCTTTTTATAGCCACTTTTGACAGTAAGCCATAAATAATCAGCCTTGGAGCCCTTTCCTACTGACTGGAGCCAATTAAACCTTAAGCAAGAACATACTTGAAAACACACAAAAAACCAAAACCAAGAGGTTATTTCAGGTCCCATTGTCAAGGAAGAAACATGGGAATTGAGTTTCAGGGGGACACCAGACTATATAATGCAGCTTTGGGGCAGGGACACTGTTCCTTCTTTTGTTATGTGTAACCACCCCTGCAAAAGTGGCTCTGATTATACCCCCACCTTCCCGCACTTTAATGGCATCTCATACAAACAGGTGGGTTTCTCTTTACATTGCCCAGCCTGGGATACTATTTCACCTCAATAACCTACCCTCTATTAGAAGTCAGTCTTTGTTTTCTCATCCAGAATTCCATATTTGCTAAGCAGGACTGATCATTTCTGGAAAACAAAACAAACCAGCCCCAATCTCCACCCCCTCCCCCCTCCCCCCCACCCCAATCCCCAGCAGACGAGGAAACAGAAGACTGGCTTCCAACAACTTTGCCTCAGTACACAGGAGTTCATAAAGGAGCACTGAAGCACATTATACGAACAAGACGTTTCAGCTCAGATTAGCTCAACAGGGCAGAACACGGTTGCAAGGCATTCTTTATGTAATCACAAATCAGAGAGAGTTGCAACTGGAGTTGGTCTATTGGAGATGTGTCAATAGACAGCTCTTCAAAGCCCTCCCAGGTCATCATTAAATTATGTTCATATTTCAGTGTGGGTAGATCTGTGCCATTTGAATCACAACTACACACAAAACAGGCTTCTGGAAACCTGTGTTCATCTTACAACATAGCAGTGGGTCACTTCTTCCCCTCAAGACGTAACAGTTGCCTCCTGGATTTAGAAGAGTTCACACAGATCCCATCACACATTTCAACACCACTGTGTTTCGAGCATAACCCACAGACAGCGACTCTAGAGCCTGGTAGAATTTATTTCAAAGCATTGCTAGGTTTACAGGTGAATTATAAACCGTCCCCTAGGGCTGGGTTAAAAAAACCTCATTTGGTCTCACCTGGTTCCAAAAAAGCGAGATGCTTATTGTTTTGTTACTCGCCTCTCAGTATGACCAGGCTTGTCCTTCCTCATCAATCTCCAGAGGTTCTTCTCACCCTCCTTCACAGAGCCACATTCCCAAACCCTCTTGAACATGCACGTGGAACCACAACGTTTACTGATGACATCTAGATACCATGTTTTTATCAAGCTATTACAGCTTAAGCAGACTGCTTCTTGAACAGAGATCTTTGGGTAGCATGTCGATGAAGTGGCATGCAAGCACAATGCTGCCTTCTGCAGTTTCCATGAGTAGGGAACTACGCTAGGAGAGCACGATGGACAAACAGATGCTCTGAAGACAATCTGCTTTGGCAGATAATTTTATTCTCTTGGCAGCCAAGAGGGTAAAGGAATGTCTTATAGGGACTTAGAATGGGAAATGCCAAAGGACATTTAAAAATTGGTATTGAAATCCTAAACTTAAAATATATCTCAGCTTCACTACTGGGCTTTCTTTAATGGAAACTCTCATGGAATTCTATAAAATGGGTTAATTTGTGGGCAGATGAGAGGAGGCGTGCTGATCTGGCAAGCGCAATTTAAACTATTCCACACTGTCAGGGAGACAAACACATGTTAAGATCCCCATAGTAATGTCCCACTTCATGTAGGAGGCTGCTTTGAGCTTCTCACACACCCTAACAGGTTTCTAAATACTCTCTTTCCTAAGTTTTACATGTCACCTCAGAAGAAAAGGGTTACTTGTTCTTTGCAGTGATAGGTAAAGGCCATGTTCAGGGAAAAACAGTAGAAGGGTTGAGCTCATCCTCCCTGTTTTTTGATGGGAGTGGGGGGGCTTTTTTAGGAAGGTATTGGGGTTTGGTTTTATTTGGTAAAGAAAGAGGTTTAGAGCTTTACTTTAAGAAGGGTTACAGACCTCCAAAAGAACCAGTGGGATATGGTACCACAACTACTGAGAAAAACTCTAATGGTTTTTTTTAGTTTATATTCTACTGTGTTTATTGTACTGCCTCTTGAAGCCATATTTTTCATAAAGCATTTTTGTCCTTCTCCAGTTAAAATGTTTCCCACTTTTCAGTGTCTATGAGCCTATGGGACTCAAGGAGATTTCCATGCAAGAGCAGAATAGGAATTCTTTTATCCTTGCTTCCCTTTGTTTATAAGAAGTGTAAGATCTCAAATCACTTTATGAAGGACATTGACACCATTAATTTTGTTTTGAAGTAAAAATATAAGAGCACTAGGCTGAGGGCAGGTTTCCAGGGTTTATTCCTAGACTTAGGGCTTGTATTTCCCTGGGTCTGTACTCAGCCAGCATTTCCTTCCACAGCGGTGTAGTCCCACATACACTTTCACTGGTTTGCGTACCGAAGCAGCCTGCTCACACTGTCCTCACACTGGTGCAGGAAAGTGAACTAGAGCAGGACAATGATCAAGGCCAGAACTAATCTGACAAAGAAGTTGCCTTTACTATTGATCAGGTCATCCTAATCCATCTGATCCATGGCATCATGTAGTCAAGCTGATGCTTGTGCCAGCACAACAGAAAGGTGATCTGAGGAGAAGAGCAAGCTGGGACTGCTTGCTTCAGCAGCAAGCCTAGCTAACGTGGTTTGCAGAGTTATGGCTTCGCTTCTGGGGTTGATCTGCTTTCCATGATACTAATTCAGCGTGGGACAAGAGCCACAGAATGGAAATGGTAGCTATTCTTTCCAGTAGAGATAAACAATTTATGGAAAGAACTGTCCCAGCCTAAAAAATGTCCTTTTCACAAGTTTCGGTAGCTTTTCCCCAGATACGCCTCTGCCAAGACCAAAATATTCAAATATTTCAAGACTGAGGGCGCTTTGGTGTGGTAAAATTTAGCTGCCAGGAAGGACAGAAAACCCAGGAGAGTGACTCCACTAATTTGGCATCTAATTTTTTCAGATGTGATACATTTCAAGTAAATTCTTACAGTTTTCTAAGATTCATAACTATTGTGGCACAGATTTATAATTTTCCTAAACTTCACTATGCTGATTTGTCCTTCAACAAAACAATTCAGTCCTCAAGAGTCACTACTGCACAAAAATATTAGGGATGAACACTTTGCCACCTCCATGTGGTGGCAATACAATGAACATTTTGAATCTCCTTTCCCAAGATGGAAAGAAGCCCCTTTTGCCCTCTCTACTAACTGTAACTAAAGAAGACTAGACTTGTGAATACAGTAAGTCAACACAAAGCTGGAAACACATAAAACCATTTCCTATTGCAGCTGCTGCTTTTTGAAGGGGATATCCTTAAGAGACTGTCTGTCTGAGGCATTAACATGAATGCTTCAATGAGTCACAAGGAAAGGCCACTTTACAGGAAAAGTGTCCTCTGCAGCAACAGTATGTTAGTGAAGCCTATTCCATGAACTGTGCTGAACCAAAAGCCAGAATGCTGGTAAACAAACACAAAAAACCAGCAAGACTTTTACTGGAAGCAAATGAAAGAGGAACATGATTGACCTGACATTTATTCCCTCCTCATAATTAATTCCTAATACATGTTTCATGCTGGAAGCATGCAGATATGTGTCAAATAGCACTGCAGATGTCAAAAGCTTTTTACTCCTACCAAGGCCCTTGTATGGGATGATCAAGGGAAGATCAGGACAGGTAACACACCTCAAAGAAAATGTTGTCTCTGACACAGCTTTTTGAATCCTTGTGTATAAATATTTAACAGATTAATAAGATTCACCTGATACATACGTGACACTAATATCCCTCCTTAAAAAAAAAATAAAAGAGTATGTTCATCATATACACCTTGTATGCATGTTTGGTACTTTCTTATCACATATACAGAAGAGTACACCTGTCTACACTCTTGATCTCATAGGCAATTCTGACTTTGGTTCATGGCTTCCAGATGGTTAAGGATCAAATTCTGATCCCATCTTAACTAGAAAGATTAAAATATTGCCATAAATGGCACTATTAAAGCAAAAGAATAATGGCATATGTGTACATAAAAACATCATTCTTCCTTTAATGACTAATACATGTATTAGCAATAAGTTGTTGGGATTTTATTTATTCACTGAAAACAAAAATACTTGCACACCAGGAGCAGTTGCTGACTCATCGCTGAAGGCTGTTTTGGCTGCCAGGTGGCTGGAGGCATATTGTGCTACCACAAAATATGCTTTAGCTTAGAAAGACTAGAAAGTCACAGTCCCCAAGGCAACAGAGGTTACAGAAGGTGTCCCCCGCTGGAGAGAGAAATGCAGGCCAATGGAAGTCAAATACAAATCTTTCCAGCTGTGATTCCTAATGACCAAAGAATAATGCATGTGTAAAAGCAGCAGGGGAAAAAAAGGAGACAGTAATAAAGAAAAAACGAAAGAGGTGCTTAGCGGCACCGTGGTGACACAGAGAGGAGGATGAGGATCTTCCTCGGGGATCTGCATCCTTCTGGCTTGCAAACCCCATGGCTCTCTTCTGTGGGACTAAACTTGCGGCAGAGGGAGGTGTCATCCCAACTACTGCTTCCTTTCGCAAAGCCTCCATCAGGCTTTGTGCGAAACAAGATAAGCGACACGTGTGTTTATGGAGAGGATATAACGGAGTGGGGGCAGCAGGAGGGGTACAGGGGACCCCCACATCCCATTTACAGGCTGCCAGCCCATGCAGAGGGGGCGGTGGCACTGACCCCTGCCAAGGCGCTGGGCCGAACAGCAAACAGCAAGTGTCCCTTGCCCCAAACCTGCTGGGGGCACAGCTGCACAGGTGAGCCCCTTCTCAACTTTCTCGTAGTCAAAAACAAACACGCAGCCACTCCGCCTTCCTCCCGGAGCAGGCAGGAAGGGGAAGCAGACAGACGCCATGGCAACAGCCAGCTGACGGCAACCTGGGAAGGGCAACCACCGGCCACTGCGTTCCCAGGCCCCCAGCCTTCCCCTCCTGCACCCCTGGGGGGCACACCGGCTTGTTTTCCATAAATAAGAGTAAATCAGGGTCTTGTATTTCCATAGAGCCACACCTGATACCACTCTCTACCTGCGGCACAGGGCCGGGGGCAGGATTTGCCACCATGCTGGGGCGGGAGGATGAGGGTGCAGGAAGAAATGCCCAGATCTCGCCCTCCCCATGCAGAAGACACACACGAGCCCCAGGTGCTGGCAGCGAGGACAGGCAGGTTTATTCCCTCAGCCCCCGAGCCTGAGCTGGCAGAGCTGCCTCACGGCTCGCCCCCGACCAGCTCGGGCGAACCCGCCCTCTACGCGGGCTCCCTCACCCCAGAAGGGAGGTGCTCCCTCAGCTGCTCACCGCGCGGGAGACACCCCCTAGTGATTACAGCCCACCTCGGGGTTTGGTTAAAATAACACTTTAAAGCTTTTCCACAAGCCAGCATCCCGGCGGAGGGGTGAGGGGGCGGCGCAGGGCTCCGGCCCGCGGGGCGGGGGGGGCCGGCGGGCAGGTGCAGCGGCGGGGCCTGCGGGCAGAGCGGCCTCGTCAGCAGTTGTGGTGACTCAGAGGCTAAATTTAGAGCGCGATATAAACACCGCGGCGGGGCGCGAACGCTGCTCGGCAGAGCCGCTCTCACGCACAACCCGCGCCTCCTCACCCGCCCGGGGCTCTCCTCAGAGAGAGCCCGCAGCCCCCGCCGCCTCCTCAGGCCTTACACCGGGAAAAACCTAACTGGGGTTAAAAGAAGTTGCCTCACTGCTTTTATTTTTAGACCACTGTTCTTTGTGCTGTGGTACACTACTCTGATTCCTTTGCCATTGGCAAGGGCAACTACCCAGGAGAAACAAAAAAACAAACCCACCCCAAACAGAGGCTATAAAAGGCTAGCGGGACATTCCTCCCCAACGGCCTGAAACAAAGGAGGGCTGCAGTTGGGCGCTTGCTTTCCTGCCTTTCCACCATAAAATTTAATTCAGTAAAAGAGAAACATGCACACTCCTCACCATAAATAATCGGTCCAAACATATCATCATCCCCCTCAGAGATGGCAGTATCTTAATAAGATCAACCAGCCCAAGCAGAGGACTGGAGGCAGAACGACTGGGTTCCAATCAGCGATCCCTGCGTGATCTCAGACAAGTTATAACCTGCATTTCCGAGTCTCCCACACTAAAAAAGAAGTGGGATATCACCACAATTACTTCTTAATTGAAAAGTAATTTCTCAGCTGTCACACTGCTACAAACAGAAAGCACGTTAGCACTGCCACAGTGGCTGGCATGGTGCTGTGGGAGCCACGGAAACGCAGGAGAGCCTGCAGAGACTGCTGGGGTCATACAGGAGAAGCAGCAGCACTGAACACTGTTTACATCACACAGCAACATAACAGGTGACGTTAGAAATACTGCAAAACAATTCTCTTGCACTGTCCCAAAGACTTACTTCGTGCTCTCTAATGTGGGCAACCTTGGTGTTTTGAGGTTGTGGCCCCACTGCCTTAAGCCACTGCAGCCCCATGTCCGGCAGGGTGGCAGGGTGAAGGACTCACGGCATGCTACCACACAGAGCTTGCACGGCTCTTCTGCCACCCAGCTCCCTTATCCTCCGCCCACTTCCTCTACCAGAGCTAGGCAGGAAGTTTTGCTTTTTAAAGTTATCCCCTATTTTAGGCAGTAACAAAACCATGATATATTTAAATCTTTTGTCAGCTGAAAGCGTAGAGAAGAAGCACAGATTAGGCTGGTATAGAAATTTTGTGGGTTTTATTAAACCAATATGCAATGTTTGTATGTGACTGTTGGATCAAGAGTTTGCGTAGCCCAGCCTCCAACAGCAGCCTTACATGGCTGCCCGAGGAAAAGCGGAGGGTGAGTACATGCAATAGCTCCCCCTAATACTCTTTCAGCATGTAACCAGTTTGAGCTTCGGACTTTCCGGGTCAGATCTGGTTTCTGTTTATTTAACATCTCCTTCAGTGGCTATAAACTTGTCCTGATTCCCCTTGAACCCAGATAAAGCACTGGGATGCAGAACATGCCTTGACAAGAAGTTCCACAGAGCTACCTATTGCACGGCAAACTACCTCACTTACTTTGACCTGGCTCCTACTAGCTTGACTTAATTTTGCC
The DNA here is from genome assembly GCF_015220075.1 of Falco rusticolus. NCBI lineage: Eukaryota > Metazoa > Chordata > Aves > Falconiformes > Falconidae > Falco > Falco rusticolus. The sequence goes on along the minus strand of NC_051193.1, from coordinate 53,861,122 downwards.
TAGTTCTTGTACTGGGAAAAATTAGTCTATCCATCCCCTTCATGTCACTTTTGATTTCTGTTTAATATCGCTACCCCCTTCCTTTGTGTCTTTTCTAGGCTTAGCGGCCCTAGCGCATTTTTCCATTTTTCATATGGAAGTTTCATCATCATTCTTGCCTTTCTCTGAACCTTTTCCAGTTCTGCTGCATCATTTTGGAAGAAGGAAACCAGAACTGTATGTAACATTCAAGATATGGGAGAAACATGGATTTATACAGTGGCATAACTACGTTCTTGTTCTCAGTTTCTTTTCTTAACATAACAAAGAATATAATTTCAGATCTGATGTGAAAGGGTCCTGCAAGTTTCTGTTAACCTAAATGTCAAGTAAACAGTTCCACAGGCAGCAGGATTTCAGAACAGGTGTGAGGCAAGGGGCAACAGGTTGCTGTGTCATTTGTATGCATAGGGGAAGGTGCACTTCCAAGCACACCTCTTCCTTCAATGTCATTTGTCAAAATGCAAAAAAAAAACAACCAACAAACACAAACAAAAAAAAAAAACAACAAAAAATCTAACAGTAAGCAAAAGAATCTGTCTCCACTTTCTCAAATCAAGTTTCTGACTCCACTGACCGTGAGAATTCCTCTTGCCCCAATGGCACCCTCCATTCCTCAAGCCTAGGATTCCAATTCCATAGCCCTGCAAGAACTTTGCCTTCCATCTCAATCTTCTCAACCTCATGCCCACCCTACCCCCTCTCTTCTAAACTGGGCTCACACCAGGAGTTCTGTGTCTGGTACTCTCCCTCATCCTGCTCCTGCACCCTCAGCTGGAAATTCAAGTTCTGCACTGATGGGCAACCCGCAAACAGCAGAGCTGAAGAGAAGCCCCACTGCTTTGCGCAGCAGAAGCAGAGACCAGCAAGCACTAGCCAGCAAAGAAGATCCTGAAATGTACTGACTTACTTGGGGAAAAAAACGAAAGCACTTATCCCAAGTCTCAAAGAGACTGCAGGTACAAATAAAGTACGGAGCTGCCGGTTGTATGGGCTCAGCTGCAGGACTGTTTGAGGGTCTCTCCATTACATTATTAGGAAGCTTTTCTGAACGTTTTTCCTAAAATGTAAAGCCATCATAAAGGACAGTTTCCAGCAAACAATTCCAGTTTGAAAAAGCCACTGTTAAAATATCCCCTGAGTGTCCTCAATAAACAATGGAGAAAAGCCTGATGGAGCCTGGACTAAATGATACACAGGTAGCGCTGCGTGCGCCCACTCTCTCATGCCGATAAGCTTCTGACAAGAGACACGGGCTCCCTGTTGCATAAGCAGAAGTGTCTCAGAGGAGGCCTCAATAACTCTCATGAGAGACAGAGGGGAAAAAATATGCAAAATGTAACAAGCTTCACTTTCAAAGGAAAACAACATTTCCTCCTGAACATTTTCAGTGTCATTAACGTGAGGCAAACAGGTACATGCCCAGCCATCCGTCCACAGCCGGTGCGGATGCAGGCACTCAGGCTCCACAGGCTGCTCGAGCCCACTGTAGTGATGGCGACAGTTACTTGCTGAACCAACTGGGGAATTTAGAGCAACAGTTTTCTATAGCTAGATCCATGGAGGCTTTTTGAGCATGGTCAGCATATCTAAATCAACTGCAGGATCCCTGATGTGTTGGAAAGGGGCTTTGTTGTTGTTTGTAATGCACTTATTTACTCAAGAAAGCTCAGCTCTGATTCAGCATCTGGTTCTCATTGAGGCTCAGCTTTTTTCAAACTGAGCTTTCCAGATGGGTTGACTGAAGCACAAGGAGGTCAAGAGACTTGTCTGAGGTCATACAGCAAGTCAGTGGCTCTGCTTGGACCCAAGCCCAGAACTGTTCAAGGCTACCACTCCTTGGCTCTTAAAGAGACAATTTTCTCCCCTGTGAAGTGATCTTATCACCATGAAGAAGAGATGTGATAAAAGCAGTCCCCTCAAAGCTGCAGCCTGCTTAGAAAGAGTTATTTTATTTGGAAAAAAACATAGCGTTCCAAGTGTCTCGACGGATCAAGTCAAACCAAAGGGGTGTGATACTGATCCAGTGTGTCATCCACCCCACTCTTGTATAACCTCGTGCTCCTATGGGGCAGCTTTACACCACTGCTGCCACCATCCCTAGTTGTCTACTCACTACTCACATCCCATCTAGCAGTGTGTCATGTCATGAAATACATTGTCAGTTCAGCACAGGTTGAAGCTCCTTCTCTGGGTGGGGAAACTCCAGTGCACTTGGGACCTGAAGCAAAGTCCAAGCACTTGTTGCCACAGCCCAGACATGTGGGGCACAGGCTGCACATCCCAGCCGACCGACGAGCAGATCCCCTAAGCTCAGCTCTGTCCTCCATAACCTCAGAGTGCATTCTTTAAGCTCAGCCACAGCTCGGCTACAGCAAGCAGTTTGCAGACCCCATGGCAAAGGCACACTTGCTCCACATCAAGGAGGTGGCAGGCACTGGGTTCTCCTGCAGAAAGCATGAAGCCATGCTTCAAGGGGTCTACCTTTGTTTTCCTGGGGCAGGGTGAGAAAAGCATGAGAGGGAACATTGCTGAAAGCTACACAGCCACAGACAGGTAAGAGTTACTAATGAGCTCAAGAAAACACAGATGGGTCTCGAATGGCATTCTGCAGAGTCCTTTGCAAAGTGGATCGACCTGCAGTAGGCTTGGCTACTTTGGAACACAGAGTGTTGCTCAAGTCCTTCCCATAATAAATTCAGCACCTTAAGGAGATGAAAGCTGCAGAGTGCTAGGGAATGTTGCATTATTGCTCTAGCACTGTTCTAAGCACAAAAAAGCCAGGTTTTAAACTACTGTATTCTGTTTAATATATTAATAGGAAATGAAACCCTGAAAATTATGTACATGCCAAAAGCAAGCATAGGTGCGGCCAACTTTCTTATTCTTACGAGATGCATACCCAAAAGTCTTTTGTATAGCCAAGAACCACAGAATAAATACCGTATCGTTCCAGGAACCCAGGGAAGAGATAACAGGGACTCTCCAGTGTTCCTAGTATGGGATGGGGTTAGACCATGCACGCAGCCCAGTCCAATGACAACTCAGTGACGTCAACCTCAGCAGCTACTGCCTGTTTGGTTCCTCTCTCAGCCAGGGATGTACATTAACCAGTGGCCTTTGTGTCAACACAGCCTCGCTGCTGTGGTAGCACAATGGGAGCCATACCTGACCTGCTGGAGAGTTTTGCAGAACTCAAGAGCCATGAGAGAGCAACTCTGGAGCTAGCTGGATGTACTAGTACAATGCTGAAAGCCTTTCCTAACTCCCACTGAAAAGACACATATGTTTTCTTTTCACAGGTTCACAGATAAGATGTTTTTTAGGCTCTGAAAAGAGGCACAGCTTGTTGAAAACCAGGTTTGCTGTCTCTCAAGACTTCACAAGACTACACCGGTGTGACTAACTTTGTGGTATTCTAAATCTGATTCAAGACACCACTCTTTTGTGTTTTGACCAAATGTTTGAGAGAAGCTGTAATGGGGCATCCAAATCAGGGATTAGTTTCACAGCAAGATAAACGACAGCCCAGTTTTCCATGTCTCAGAGACTGCCCCTTCCAAACCACGACACATCGTGAACCAGTTGACATATCTCCAGCGGCAGATTGATTGCTTGTTCAGCAACAGGCTGGGAAGAGTCACCGCACACAGGACAGAGGGGCTTCTGCACAGAAGATCTGTGCCAAAAGCCAAAGGAAATCCTCCATGCAGGGCTGGGAGTGAAGGGATCGGGCATGACAACAAAACGCTCCACAGGGAACAGTGCCTTGGACAACCAACGTGTGGCTCAGTACTCAGTTTTCCTGACAAACAAGCAAGAATCCCTGAGCAGATCCAAATGCCAAGGCCTATCCCAGGGTCAGGCTGTGGAGAACCACTGGCTGAACTACTCTGTCCTCGGGTGAAGTTTTCGGGTTGTTTTGTTTTGGGTTTGTTTTTTTTTTTCTGTTTTGTTTTCAAATTTAAAGGGCTGGACGGCTGCCCCCCCCCACCCCCCGCCCCTTTACAACTTGTTGCTCTTCCAGTTCAAACAAAGACAGCAGAGCTCCTCCTCCGCTGGCGGGCGGTGCGGGCGGGCGCTTTTGTTTACTACGTTGTCCACAGGCTTGGCTGACAGGCGGCGGGGCCGGGCCGGCGGCCCTGGCTGCGGGCGGTGGGAGCCCCCGCGCCCCGCGGCCGCAAAGCGCCCGACCCCGGGCAGCCGCGGCCCGGAGCCGGTTTGGGTGGGCATTCCTGGATGCGTTTCCAAGGCGCAGACACCAGATAGGTGCGCTCCCCGGGGACGCAAGGGGTCGGGTTACAACCAGTTCCACCGCTTCACTCCAGGGCTCCTCCAGCCGGATGGCTGACGCCTCCCCCCCCCTCGCCCCTGCCAGAGCCGGGCTGGGGGGAGCAGGGTCTTCAGCTACCGCTGGCAAAAGGTTACAGCACTGGGGAAAACCCCACTCAGCCACACACGACACAGGCTGAAAATCTGGCGGTAGCTCGTTATTCCTGCAGTTTGCTACATGACATTCATAGCCCCATCTACATTGCTACGGGCGAATCCTCCTGTTACAGCTGCTTCAGTGCTCCTGCTATTTGGAGATGAAGAGTCCCAGCACTCCCTCATCTCTCTGATGACACAGAGAGAACCAAACCTTGGCCCAGCCACAAGCCACTCTCTATGACCAGGGCGGAGATCCTCACCTAACTCCAAGAACTGCAACAGATTCCACAGTCAACAGACCACCGACTCATTTGGAGTGAGACAAGCTTTTTGCCCCTCTCTGAAGTCAGCAAGTCTCAGCTTCTTCACATGCAAGCGGATACACACTCTCCCTGTTGGGCTTGCACAGAAGTGGGGAAGTGCTGCCTACTGCCAAACCTCTGCCAGACTCTGCACGGGCTGGGATTTCCATTTCATCTGTACTTAAGGGGGAAGGAGGGCAAAGAAGAAAAGAATCAGGGAGTTTAGGGGTGCTGGGTTTATTTTGTTTCTTTGAAGAGCGGAGTTTCTTCTTTTTTTTTTGTATTTAAGAAAACAAAATCAAGATTCTGTAGTGTGGTTTTCAGACCTGATGACATCTTACAGCTGTCTTTTGTTGTGAGGAAGTTAGTCACAAGTCTGATAGGACTGTCTGACACAAGAGTTGTTAGCAAGTCTAGCATGATCTAAATATACTCAACAACATTTTAGAGAACTACTCCTAGACAACAAGGAGCGTCAGAACAGACTCCAGGCTTATTGTCATTTCTGAGATGAGGAGCTGATATAAGCCAGACATGGTCACTTGGGCCACTGAAGAGAAGCCACTGGCAGTGAGGAGACTGGAGAAGAGTAGTAAAAGGCAATAAAAAGCAAGGGGGAGAACGCTGGGGAAAGCCTCAGTGACCCCGATGCTGATGAGCTGGAAGAGCTGGCATAGCAGCAGCTAACGCAGAACATCTACCTTCCCAGGCAGTAAATGCAATCCCACACATTTTCTCCCTCCACCTGCTAACCTTTAGGAAAAGCCAGCAGTCTAGCCTAAGCAAAATCCATCATGATACTCCTACCATTTTATCGCTGCTGGCAGTCTACTGCCTTAGACAACAGCCCGCTTAGCTGATGCCCGGAGACAGTCTTCTTGAGCACCACTCTTGGATAGTTAAACCCCCACCTTTCCCTCCAGAGACACCCTACCCTCTGTATGTGGAGCCGGTGGAACTGGTCAGCAATGCACTGCAACTTCCGTGCAATCTGCACCTCAGCACGCGCTTCCCGCTGACCTTCCTGAGGCTCCTCTTGGAGATGCGGATCCAATGCAAAGCCAACTGGAGGGACGTGTAAACGGTAACCAGCATTCCCTACAAAACAGATCAGAAGAGTCATTCTTCCAGCGCAAAGCATAGCTCTACTACTCAGTACACTTTACAGAGGCAAGAGCTGCACATAATCCTGAATTTTTGACTCGTGTTAAAGCTCCTGAACGCCAAATGATGACTGTGCACCATAAGCATGCAGTAAGACATTTGCTCACTTTTAAGTAGATTTATATCAATAAAGCAGAGCATTGTGCTGCTTCCCATAATCAAATGACTGGTAGGATCATACACACTTGGTTCCTTTTGCTTGTTTATAGTTCAGCCAAGTGCTGATTTTTTTTTTTAATGACAGGTTTGCAGTTTTACAAGATCTCTGCCACAAGTTGTCTCCCATTAAAGGTTGCTGTATCTTTTCCGTCAGACTTTTCTCAGTTCTCTGGCATTGAGTGGGACTGATTAGAATTAAAGCTGAATCAGATACACAAAGCTGAGTTGTGTCCCACCAGTTACTCGTAACATACTGGATGGATATGCTACTTATTCAACAACTTTAACCCCAGTAAAGAGCCTAAAAGCTGTCCCACTAAGTGTAGATTTTTGCATTTCCCTCTCTCCACTGAAAAATTCTAAGAGTCTTCCCGTGTGGATGAGACCACTAGAAGTTAAAAAATGTCAGCAAATTGTAGGATACGAGGTATGGTGAGAACTTAAACATCTAGCAGTAAAATAACATGTGACAGAATAAAGCCAAAAAGAGAAAGAGTGGGAATATCAAAAACAGCAGAAGCAATAAGCAAGTGCCTGGTTCCCACAGTGGACAAGCAGGGGTAAGAAAATACACGTTATCTTTTCTGAGGGAGTAGGACCAAAGCAAAATAATATTAGTCCTTTAATAAAATGCCCTAACGAAAGAAATCTTGCTTGATTGGGCAAGTGCTAAAGGGACAGTTTCCTTGCTGCAAAGCTGGTGACACTGGAGTGCTCTTACCATAGAAGAGTCTCCGGGGCTCTTCAGTGACTCCACAAGGCAACATAACATCCTGACTGGAAGAGGACGGGCTGAGTGTTTGAGTTGCCTTGTCCTGCTGCTCAGGATGCCTGATACCGGGACCACAGCAGTGTGTGAGGGGGAATAGTTGAAACCTCCCCAGAAGGCAGCTGTAGGACTGGTTCTGTGTGAAAATGCCAGTTGCAGTCATCTCACCAGGCTGACCTGCAAGTCCAAAGTCATCAGAGTGAAACACGTCATCGTCCAGCCCATCCAGGCTAGAATAGTCCTCTTCCAGGTAGCTGGGGCGATCCATTGCTCCTGCAATAAAGAGACATTTGAGAAAACAGCTAAGACACAAGAACATTGTCCAACAGAGAATGCTTTCTGCTCCAACAGTAAAACACAGCAATTTTTTCCACACCTTCCCACCTCCCTCCCTTCCAACACTGCACATCTGCATGGGTAGGAGAGGTGAATGCCTTTGTGGTGAAGGTCAGGGCTTTGTGGAAAGTCCTCGACTGCTGGGCCAGAGAGACACAAAGTTCACACGTCTAAGAGTCCACCCACAGCTCCAATTCCACAACTGGTCACAAGGAGGGAGTCAACCCTCAACCTCATCAGGTAGAAACTGAAAAGGCATTGTCTTAAAAAGCAACCTCAGTCCTTCAAATTGCCCCATGGCCATTCAGCTTCTTTGGGGTCTGCTTTGCTTTGGCCTGCTTTGAACTTCATGGTATGCCCCATTTGCTTTTCCCCCATCTATTACTTATTGATGAAGAAAAGCTCTTGTAATCACAAGGCTGCAAGGGCAGACCTTTAAGAAACCCCAGTGGCTGCAAAACTCAAAGAGCTGGCAAAGCTATTTCTGTGAAGCTCTCCATAACTTCTTCCCTGCAAGGGCCAACTTTCCTTTCAACTTATCATTTCTTCCCTCAGCTCAACTTAAAGACATGTCCCAAACTTGGCAAGAGAGTCACTTCATTACCCCTCTTACTATGTCAAGCCTAACATGCACTGTCAGTACATTAGTTCATTCTATTACTAAAGAAAAAAGATTGCTGGTGTCATTGTTGAAAGCAGGACTTCTGTAGTTGCCATCATAAACTCTCCTGAGCTCTGTTGCAGCACGAAGCTGGACAAATATGGTGGAAGGAAAAAAACCCCATCAAACCCTAAATCACTATTTCAGAGCTGTTTGCAAACATATAGCAATCAGATTTACCAAAAATGCCACAAGTCCCTTTACTGTTACCTGTGCATCTAACCCAATTGGAAGACAGACTCCTAAGAGATCCATCTCCAGGATTTCCACCCAGTTCCAAACAAGGCAGTGAAATTCAACTCTTCATGTCTCTTTCCTTTGCTCTGGTTTGCGAAGCATTTAACAGAACGGAAGACTAGCAAGAGGAATTTCAGGCCTGAAGGAGACATTAATAATACTTTTATGAGGATGTGTTCAGCGCTCCCCTTGGTGCTCCCATCTCCCCCCAGGTGAGCAGTGCTCACACCACCAGCATGCTAGAGGAGACAAAGGGACCGAGCAGTGCAGGAACTAAGTGCGCAGAGCTCTAACTTGGGGCCGCTACCGTTATTGAAGTTGTTGCATCTCAGCAGTTCCCTCAGCTCAGCCACAACTCCCAAAGAAGAGTTTGCAGAGCAGAACAGGTACCAGCCCCATGGCTGGTCCAGCTCTGCTGGATGACAGCAGTGCCACTCTCTTGGCACAGCACCCGTAACATTCTCATCCACAGCTTAAAGCAGCACACCCAACGGAGTTACAGGCCCCGAGACACAGGCGTGGACGGTGTCCTGCCAGCTCTGTCGCTGGATCGCGGTCACCTGACAGCAGTGCAGGACGAGAGCGTATTTTGCCTTTGCAGCAAGATTTGCCAGACCTCATCTGTCAGAGCCCCGCTGGGACACGGGCATTCCGCGCCAGAAAGTGCGGCAAAGGCGCAGGCTGGCCGGCACACCAAGCCCTGAACAAAGGAGGGTTCAGACAGCAAGAGGTTTTACTCGACCTCCTGCAACGGGGGCCGACTGTTCCGCACAGCTCTTGGGAAGTGCTGGAGAGAGAATGCCGGGGCAGCGCCCCGCAGAACCCACCCTGCGACTCGCTGAAGTTCCTCCCACCACCTGAACGGGGAGCTCACGCTGGAAGCCGGGGACTGCCGGAGCCGGGGGCGGCCCGGGGGGCTCTGCCAGGCTCCTCAGCACCGTGCGCGACCCACGGCCCCACGGGCGGCCAGCAGCCCCCGCGGCACCGGCCGCTCTGACAGGCGGAGGGCCGGGAGCCGGAGGGAGGGCTCAGCGCACACGTGCGTGCCAGCTTCCCAAAACAAAGCTGGCCGGCCCCGCTCCGGCGCCGCCAGCTGCTTTTAACTCTTCCCTCTCCGGGCTCCAGCCCCGCAGATTTACCCCCCGGCCGAGGGGTTTAAACGCGGCTACGTCGGGCAGCGCCGGGGGACAAGAGAGCCGAGCCTGCCGGGGCGGCCCGGCAAGGAGCAGCGCTGGCCGCCGGTAACTGGCCACTGCCCGCACCAGCGAGCCACTGCCTTCCTGGTGCCCGGAGCTCGCTCCCAGACCGCCCGCTTCCCCCCGACGCCGCGGGACCCCGGGCGGGAGCCGCCTCGCACCGCCCAGCCGGGCCGGGGCTGCCCCAGTGCGAACCCCCTTCCCTGTCACGATCGCGCCCGGCCCCGGCGCCGCGCTGACGGCAGACCCGGCCCAGGAGGGGCCGGCCCACGGTGGCGAAAGGGCTTCCCGGGCACTCACCGAGAAGCGGGACGGGCGTCCCGCGGGGCCGGGGTGTCCCGGGAGCCTCCGCCGCCACCACCGCGCCTCCCCGCCGCCAAACTGCCGCCAAACTGCCGCCGCCGCCGCCGGGCGGACCGCGAACAGCTGACCGCGGCCCCGCCCCCGCCGCGCCCCGCCCCCGCCCGCCGGCCAATGGGCAGAGAGGGGCGGGGCGCGCCGCGAGGGGCAACGGCGGCAGCCGCCGCTGCCGCCGCCGCTGCGCGGGGGGTGAGCCCGGCCCGACCCGTGGAGCGGCGCGGGGCGGGCTCGTGGCCGCGGGCAGCCCGGCCCCTCGGGGCGAGGCCGTGTGTCACCCACCGGCTCCCCACTGGCAGGCGCTGGCCGCGCGCTGCGGGGCACCGGGGACTCGTCTCCTCGCACATCGCTGCCGCCTGAGGAGGGAGGCGGAGGGGAGGGCCCGGGCCGGCCGCGCAGCCAGGGCAGCCGCCTTCGCTTAGAAACTGCCGTTCCGTCCCCGGTCTTTGCGGGAAGATCGGTTGCTGCGGCCCGTCTCCCGGGCGGGGGCAGGCGGGGGCCTCTACCTGTCAGACCCCGGCGGGGCCAGCTGCTGGGCCCGGGACCGCGCTCCGGCTGGCCCCAGGGCCGCAGCCACCGCCCCGCCGAGAGCCGAGCCGGCGGCGAGGCTGCGCTGGGGCTAGAACTGACTGACTCCAGCGAGTTATTTTCCAATAAAACTCTTATTTCTTGGCTTTAAGTGACTTAAAAAGTTCCCTTTGGCTTGTCCAACCTGACTATCAGGGTGCGAGGGTCCGGCAGCACGCTGCAGCATGCCGTGCGCCTGCCTCCTTGCATGCCAGGAGCACACAGGCCCGAGGGGCTCAGAACAGGCACAGATTCCCGGTGGTGCCTTCCCTGAAGCCCCTGCACCGTGAAGATTAAAACAGAGACACGAGCCTCGCACCCCAAACAGCAGCTGGTGCCGCTTGCCCTCACGCTGCTGTTGTTTTATCAGCGTCCCCTGAAATCCATCACAAAATCTCACCCAGCCCCTCAGCGCAGAGCAGCACCCTGGCAGGCTGCTTGTAAAACCTACGCAGCCAGGTCTCTTGGAAGGGAGGTTTTAAAACCCAGCTGGCAGCTGAGTAATGTTAATTGCTGTCAGGTCTGCCACACCGTTATAGAGGTTTGTAACTTAAACCCAGGGGAGGGTCTGGATTGGGAACCACTGCTAGCAAGGTGCGGTGAGGTACTGTGGGTTCCTCATGTCGCGTTCTTCTGGCCAGGCCCTGCAAGCCTCTCCAGTTAAATGCCTCAGTCGCTGTGATGTGGGGTGAGGTATTTACAGTTGCCATTAATAGATTAACAGGCTAATAATGTGCATCCTCTCCAAGAAGCCATTTCTTTATGGTTCTTGTCCAAGGCTTAATTTCTACCCTTTTATTTGCCAGAAGGGTTGAGCCTTTGCTTTATTATGAAGAGATCGGCTCATGTTTGACTTGTACCTCACCACCAAGTGAGAAAGAGAAAGGACTCATTTTTTTCGTTTTCAGTAAGGGCCAGGATCCTCAATTAATTAAACCTCGTTGTCTGCTTTTGATAGTCAAGGGAGTTGAGAGTAGGAGGGAAGAAGAATGCCATTTTAAAAAAGAAAAAAAGGCAACAAAAGGAATTTTGTATCTTCAAGATGTTCACATTTTATCACATTGATGGTCAGGCCCTGGCAAAATGCCAGCTGCTGGAGGGCTACTTCTAATTTGAACGTGCATCGCTATAAATAAAAAATGAATGTGCTATGATTCCAACCACTTACGTCTTCCAGACTGAGTAATAACTGCCTGCTGGTTAGGCTCATTAACAGTAAAAACAGTACCTGATCGGCTTTGTTTTCATCTCATTGAGCTGCAGTTGGGGCCACACTTTATATCCCCAGAGGCTGCGTTTTGGGAACTCCTACTGTGTAGAAAATGTATGGAAACTGAAATCTATGTGTATAATCAGGCTGGATGGTAAGAGAGCTCAGGAAGGATATTTGTGCCTTTCAGTGATTAAAAAAAAGATATGGCAGCATTTCTAAGAGAGGGGACTCAGAGGGATTCCTTGAGGAAATTAGACATTGTTAAGAAATGGCTCCGAGTAAATAGACCGAAACCAAGACAGAGACAGTGAGTCTGAAATGGAAAATTGTGAACCGGGGGCAAGTTATACCACCAACCTCACCGTGCTCTGCCGAGAGAGTTTCTACAGTAGCATGGAGACAAGCTTCTTACCTGAGAGCAGGAGCCCCAGGGACGGATACTCTGCCAGAGAGTTTTTGCTCATTAGTGTACATGGTGGCATTTTGATTCAAGAGATTAATCTTAAATCACGTGCAGTAGTGTCCCTATGACATCTGTGGAGGGAAGTACCGTGCCATCCTATAACCCTTCTGTCAGCCTGCTCTACTGCTCAAATGACTAGGGAACAAAATCGCTTCTTTTATTTAGTGAGCCCCCCCTACATATCCCCTATGTGTCTTCAGAAATATTTCTTCTTATTTTACTGACAAAACCCTATTGTCAGCATTGTGCTGTAATTGCAGAGTACATTGTGATCTTAGGCACGGGTCTTGCAAGCTGCCTGGGTGGGCTCTGAAACCCACACAGGGCCAACTTGATTTTGGTGGGGGTAGTCTTGTCTCATGAGCTCAGTTTTCATTTCTATTTTTCTATTTTTCTAGCTCTCATGGTTGGAATAGGGAAATTAAGAGTAGCCTCATGGATCATAAAGCAAAGGATGAACAAGAAAAGCGCTCGGGGTTGTTTCTATTTATTTTGTTATCTTAAGAACATTTAGTCAATGGGATAATTTTTCAGAGGGCTCAATCTGAGTGCCGAGGAGTGGAAAACAGTCTTCTGCCCTGACACAGATCAACAGACTTACTGTGTTCTGCCACATTTTACTGTTGTGTGAGGCAGAAAAAGCTCAGCTTGAATTTCAGGTTTTGACTGTCCTTGTGCATTCCCCTCACAAGCCAACCTCTTGGAGGCTACTGGCCTCCATCCTGGTGGAAGGATTCACTGGTTCAGCACCCAGTGCTGGTAGGAGAAAGTGTTGCACATTTTAAAAAGGGTATTTGGGAGCAGGATTGCTTGCTGACTGTAATAGTGAGAGGATGTTGCTGTTGGGTTTTTTTCTGAAGGGAGGAAATTTTAAGGCAGCTCACTAGGGTTGCTCCTTTTCACTTTCCTGATACCAAAACTGAGACACTTTTCCTCCCCAGATAATGGCACTGCCTTGGGAAAATGTTAAATCTTCTCTCAGGGTGCTGCGCTTGACTCCTACTGCAAATGCTGAAGACAGGAGTTGCATTTTCCATTCACCATCTCTACTGTTGGCCCTGCAAATTCACTCATGGCCTTGGAGGCAATGGGCTGAGGGAAACACTGACAACAGGGCTTGAGGAGGTGTGCACATTTCTGTATATCACTGGCCATGCTCTTGTATGCTGGGGTCATCCTAAATTTTTCCTCCCGGCCTTTTCTTCCTTTCTTTCTTTCTTTCTTTCTCCTCCCCTCTCAAAGACTTGCTATATAGTTTCATTTTCTCTAAGGAATTGTCCAATTCTACAGAGACTTTGCAAAGAACAGAATTTCTATAGCATGCTAATGTTTTAGGGGAAAATTCCCATGAAGATTCCTCTTCCCTCTTATTGAAAAAAAAGAGACCCAAAAAAGGATTTGTTCACATCTCTGGGTTTCTCCCGTTGCCTGTCTTTTTCTCCTAATTCTGTACCTCTGTCCTCCCCCCTTTGCTTTTTCTCATCTCGTTCATATGAGTTTGCTCCTCTTTTGTCATCTTTCCCTCTTGTATTCTGGACCAACTTCTGCAGCATAAACTCTTTCAGATGTTTGACTCCGCTACTGGGATTTCATAAAGGGACTGTGCTAGATAGTAAAGTAAAACCTATATATACTGTTTACAGAGTTGCAACCTCATTCTGTAAAGGCCTGATCCACTCCTTACCAAAGGCAAAGGAAGACTGACTTCAGAGGGGTAAGATCTGGCTATAAAATACCAAGAACTGTTCTGAGTGTGATTGGTACCGGGCACTGAAGATACTCAGGACTCACCAGATATACTCAGTGCTGGACAGAATTAGGACTTTCCTCTGTACCACTACATGAAGAGTTGTGGTGCTGTTAGATCTCGCAGCTGGCTACTGCGTAACCTCAGGGCTTGAACACCACAGCTCCCTGCCTGAATGAGACTATTTGATTCTGGAGCTCTGCTATCAAACCACAGAACAGCTGAGGCTGGAAGGCACCTCTGGAGGTCATCTGGTCCAAGCCCCCTCCTCAAGCAGGGCCACTTACAGCTGGTTGCTCAGGACCATATCCAGTTGGCTTTTGAGTATCTCCAGGTATGGAGACTCCACAACCTCCCTTGGCAACCTTTGCTAGTGTGAATCAGCTTGGGTGGAAAATCCTTTTGAAGTAACAAGTTCAAAATATCAAAGTGATACATTTTTATTACATTTTTAAAAGTCCCCCAGTCAATTTTTCCACTGCTTTTTAAACTAATGACAATAATCAACCCTGTCTTGGGGCACGTACGCAGATTCTAATTTCCTTATTTTTCATTATTCTCAGTGCTACTCACAGGACATAAAATAGAGAAGTCCTTTCAGAATCAGGTGCTAACAAAGAGCATTGCATGTGGTCCCAGTACAATACAGATGTATTACTGTTCCCATCTTACGGAAGAGGAACATCACATTCATATGTTGTCCCTTTTGGCGAAGAACTGCCAAAGACTGCATGTTGGGCTACATGGACCTTTAGCTGTAACCAGCAGAGGGTATTGCATTTATTTTGGTAAATGCTCAGCATTACTTCTTGAGGTTTGACCTCAAAAACATTCATATTTGGATGGAAAATGATGGAAAAATAGAGCTCAACTATCCTGAATGTGAAGGTAAAGCAGAGAAACTTGACCCCTAGTGCTGAGTGTTTATGTTTTCTATTGCAATACAAGACTGCTCAGGGCATTCAGCACAGTGGAGCATTAAGTCCTAGGTGCAATAAAGTTTAAACTGAAGCTAGAAAGTAAAAGTGGAAATAAAACCAGAATTGCCTAATTCTGCTAGTAGTTCAAAAGGAACAGCTAGAAGCTGCTGAGTGCTTTACATTGTTACATATTTATTAAAAATATATAAATGAAATGTAAACATTAAAAATGTAGACTAGAAAAATAGAAAACTTTCTTTGCTCCAATTGCAGGTTTTCCTAGCAGTTTCATAACAGGCTTACAGGATATTCAGTATTCAATCAGCTCAGAGTACCTCTGAGCAGAGTCTCTGGCTGAGGACACTGTTGTTTGTAAATTCAGGCCCTCCATTTTCATATGTAAATCTTTGTACTCTGTTTCACCATCCACAGAATAGTCTTAAAGTACTTTTTGATCTTTGTTGTCTTCAGCTAACGATATTAATAAACTCTCCTTGTGTTAGAATTTTTTCTTATAGAACAGAAAAGTTAAAGATGGCTATGAAGGCAAAAAAAATATCCACTTTCTGTAGAAAAATCTCCTTTTGCTTGCTTGTCCTTTTGTTTTCACTGTATTCATTGTAAATATAGTACTTTTTTAATGTATACTTATGAGGACTAATGTAAAACTGAGGACCTTATTCTTCTCCCAGTGGCAAATCATCTTCAAGTTCCAGTAAAACTAGAATGGATAGACTTTTACAGTTTGGATAGGAAAAACCAAACAACTTTCTGACAAATCACCTGGAAAACAAATCTGAAAATAATTTGGCAGAAGAGGACACCTTACAATTTTCCTGAAGGAATGTTTGCAGCTAACAATTCACCAGTTCATCGCAGTATCTCTAATGCTTGTGAAAAGCATTTCCCACACATCCTGGGGAGTTGCACCAGGCAGTTTTGGGAAGAGGGTTTTATTTGGATTTGAACTGTGAATGTGCAGCTCAGCACACCAGGTAGGCAGCACATCAGAGGCAAAGCAGCATTTTCTGTGTGATATGTAACAAGCATCATAGCTCACCTCTTCTCCTCCGTGCAGCCGGATGCAGCCGTCCTGGTACCAAGATCAGAGGAAAGCTTTATCTGGAAAGTGTCCCTTGGTTTGGCTTCTTTTTAACAGCTGGTGTTTCCAAGAACTGAGTTGAAAGGCTGAGACAGAGTTTCATTTTTAATAACTGAGCTTCAGGTTCCCTGGGGAAAAAATGTCCTCCACTGGAGACAAGAAGGTCCTGTGTCACCCAAATTCTTTACTTATTAAAGAGATAGATGAGATCCTCTTACAAAACTACAGTAAAGTCTCTCCTTAAATCTGGAGTGGTGTTTGCTGTTTCTTTCTTACAAACCCTGTTTCATTTTTATGACCCCCTCATGAAAATCCAGTGGGTCACCCACTGACAGGATTGCCAGGGCAGGAGGAGCTGCAGAGGGCAGGGAAATCAGGAGGTGACGCCTGCATCTCGGCTCTGCCAAAGGCACAGTACTACAGTGGGATCCAGTCGCTTGGTTTGTGTGTCAGGGTCTATGGGTGGACGGTACGGATAGTACTGTGGTGGAAAACATACTGAGCTCCTTCAAAAGGTGCCAGCAGGTGGCAAGTAGTATTTTTGTCCACTCTGTTAAAGGGAGGTTGTCTTCCTTCAAACTCCCATCCTCCCTCCCTGCCCAGTGCTGAGGGCGTGCAGAGGCAGAGCAGATTGACACATGTGGAAAACTCATAACAGAACATGAAACTGCTGGACCAAATTTCATTATTTGCTTCCAGTTATTTAAATGATCTGGTTTTCTGAAAAGAAAAATTGGGGTGTTTTTCACTGAAAAGGGAGCAGCCTGGAACAAAAAACCTAGCAAAGCGCAAGAGTTGTCTCATCATTAAAGGGAGACATGAACATAATGGCTTCAAAGAATTCCATGGAAAAGCAATCTGCAATTGAATAAATAGCACACTTCATTTCAAATAACTGCTTTATTGGAAAGTACCAAACCCCAAATGGCTGTCTTTTCAAATGTCCACGTGCACCCTTGGTGCAGAAGTCCCGCCTGAGCATTGCCACAGGTTTTTCAATCTTGCCCAGAACTTCTGGTTACAGGAAATCTTAGGGGGAAAAGTAAGTGGGGAAACCAAAACGGTAAGGTTGAAAGCTGATCGGGTACCCACAAACTTGGGCCAGTTAAAGCTTTTGTGAGGGTTTCAGTGAGACAGCAGGCTAACTGGCTTCAGAGGAATGGCAGGAGGAGAGGGGGGACAAGAGGGGAGAAGGGAGGGTGAACAGGGCCAGGCAGCCGGCTGAGAGCGGGGGTCCCACCTCCCGGTGGCTGTAACGCCTGTGGCACAGGGAGCTGGAAGGTGATGGACAGGCATCTATGACTCAGGGATGTGGGTTCCCCCCCCCCCCCCGGGGAAGCACCCTGCCTTCCCTGGTGCTGCACAGCCTCACGCCTGACCTGGCTCATCGTTCTCCTTCCCTGGGGGACTAACCAGAAGGATGATTTTGTAAGAAATCAACTTTCATATTCTTTTTCCCCTTTCCTTCTCTTTCGTTACAGTTTACTGCTACTTTTTCTTTCCCACATCTCTGCTTCTGTTTGCTAAGGCTGTCTCCCCTCTTGTCTTTTCTTCCTCTCATCTCCTTTGCTGCTCCACCAGTCCCTTCGCTTTCTCCACCTGGTCACATTTTTCAGTTGTCTTTCTGTCTCCTGCCAAAGGAGGGGACTGGTAACTCTGGCCCACTCAGCGCTGCTGTGGGGTGTTACTAGCTGTAGTTAGTAGCTGTAGTTGGTGCTTTCTGTTGTCAAAGCACTTTACAAATAATGTTGGTACAGTAACTGGGAGAGGCAGGCAAGCCAGTGTCCTACCTCCTTTGTTGACAAGGAAGCTGAAGTAGCTACTGCATCTGCCTGCCGAATGATTTTTGGTATCCAGTCCAAGGTGCTAGCTGGCCTCCCAAAATCACGAGGCAGGTTTGACAATTGCTATTTCTCTGTAGTTTTCCTTCAATGCCTGTTATTTCAGCATCTCACACTAGCTGATACATCTGCCCAAGGGCATTCAGTGGCAGCCCTGACAGGAGACTCCTTTACCGAGGGCTGATGGTGAAGCGAGGTTCGGAAGCAGGAGGCACTGCAATCGCCCTTCTTTCAGTCACAAGCAATGCTGTAGCTCCAAACTGCTGAGTCACAGTATTGTGTTTTGGGCTTTTTGTAAAGCACTAGACTATTTTCGAAGGGAAATCACAATGGAGGGATATGGCAGCTCCTGCGCGGGGCCCCCTCGGGACCGCCGGGTCCCTGTGGAGCGGTGCTCGCCTTTGTGTGGCGCGGGGCTCAAGGAAGCCCACACAGCCCCACGCCAGAAGAATGAGCAGCTTGCTTCAATATTTCCTTTCAATTCACTGCAGCCACTTAGGGAAGGGGTGGATTACAATATAGGAGAAAGGTTACATCTCGTGCCTTTTTGTGTATCGCTGTGCTGCGATAGCAATTTTTGAAGGGGTGTTTGCCTCCACATGCACACACAGGCTTTCTGCTATAGCAGAGAGTGTTAGGTGATTCTTTCAGAGCTCCCAATGCCCACCTGCAAACTTCTACTGAAATCAGCAGATTTCTGTATGCAAGCTCCAATCCTTATTAATTTATCTTGTTTTATAGCAGACAGCACTTTGGAAGTTTTTCTGAAGAGTAGTAAATTCAACGGTTAAGTGAAAGTACAATTAGATCTGGCGTGAGCAGAAGGCAGAATAAAGGAGTGAAAGATGGCTCAAAATGAATCTGTAGGTTCTTTTAGCCAAATCACCTTGCCTGGCAATTTTAAGCATCACCTTTCTAACTCTTTGAGAGCTGAAGAGAAAGCCTATTAAAGAAGCGAAAAAGGTTATTATGTATTATAGGAGAGGAAACTTTTCTTAATTTGAAACAGAGTTTTAGATTATATGCATATTTAGCCCAGTTTTATGCTCATGTAACACTACTAGCTTAAGGGGATTTAATATTAAGCTATGCTTACTGAAGAACAGAGGTCATGGGCTTGGGTTTTACCAATAAATTCCATGCCATAATAATGTCTATGGTCTCAGTTTATCCATTTCACAAATACTGTTTCCCCTCAACCTGTAAAGTCTTTATGTAAATAGAAGTGTTGCCTAAATTCCACCAGGATGTGAGTTTCTAAGCTTAAACAGTCTAACAGCAGCTATTGCAGCCCACCTCTATCTTCTTTTAGTGATTTTCTCTTGAAGTCTAGTGTTTTCTCCAGGGTTTCCCAGATCTAGGAGTATCCCACAAAATATTCTGCATGTATTTCATGTATTAAAATGCCAAAACAAACAAAATCCAGCCATGCTGATCCACTTGCATAGTGAATTTCTACTACTATGAAAACTTACAAAAGTAAATTTGAAGCCCTTGTGTTAAACTATTCATGAAAAGTAGATAACTAGAAGATAACCAGAAGTTAGATAACTACTAGATAAGGCAGACAACTCTGTTTTTCTGAGTAATTACTGAAGAAGTTTGACTAGGTGACCTACAGGAATAAAAATAATATCTTTGACATCAAGCACACGTACCCACATGTCAAACAAAATAAATGGAAAACAAAACAAAATACATCATGGAAAAGAGGGAATTTGAGAGGGAAAAAAAGCCATTGGAAAAATTAAACCCAAATCACTTCAACTAAAAATTGAAAAATTGGAATTTGAAAATGTCAATTAAAACCCACTTGTGGCTATTGTCGGATGACATTGTATACAAAGGGCAAAGTCTAATTTTCCTTGCATTAATTTGTTATGAACGCCTCTCTACTGTTTAGCGCTCACAGGATTGAGGGAGGGCTGTCACCAGCCCTGCACAGTGAGAAAGAGTTCTGATGTCTGATGAGCAAGCACCCTCCAGCATGAATCAGGGGGTTTGAAAGACCCCCGAGGGATGCTAAAGAAACAGACATCCATGTTCGTGGGTTGAAGGTGGATTGGCATGTGCTTGGTAGAAGTCTTCTAACTATGAGGAATATGCTTACATGAGGGATAAACAGGATTTGTAAAAACAAACATAACTACAGGCAGGCACATTAAGCCAAATGCATTCCTAGTAAACCTTGCCTGGCTTACGCTGCAGGGGTGAGTTTGGCTCAGTATGTGACCTTATCTAAGACCGGAGCTGTGACATCTAATATGTATGGATATTAACACTGTACGTACTTGAAGCCTCTCATTTATAAATGGATCGACAGATAAATTCAGTGGGGCATAGAGAAGCCAGGATTCCCTGAATTCATGCGTGTACGTGCCGTGTGGCACAACCTATACTCTCCGTCTGTGCCTATATATAGAAAGTAAATCTATGCGGCGGGGCAGTGGGGGCAGGGGAGGCTTTGGCCCTGATCCATTACACCTGGCCTTTCTCGCACACCATGAAAATTTCATGTTGTTTTCCTCCAGTGTCTCCTGCGGTCTTTGTTCCTCTCAGGCCAGTGCTGACCAGCAGCCTCCCGGCCGGGCAGGCAGTGAGCCCCGGCTGCCGCAGGCTCCCTTTTGCTGCTCTTGCAACTTCTAATGAGCCGTCAATCAACAGCCTTGTTTCTTCGAAGCTTATCTCGTGACTGCTGAGAGGGGCCAGAACTAGGGATAATGTGCAAGCTGGAAGAAAAGACACCAAGAGCATATTTAAAGTGCTTTTTTAGTTTTACAACCAAGATTTCTCTCCAAATTATTCTCACGTTCAAGCTCTCACCATAAAAAAAGTCACTCGGGATTAGAGCATATAAACAAACCGGTACTTTATTACGAAGGAAGAGCAGCAATCTCTACGCTTTATCAAAGTCATCAGATAAACAGGACAAATTACCTTGCGTCAGACTGGCTGGCAGGTCACCTCTTTTTGGCAGTAAGAAAGGAAGCTCATTTCTAGAGATGAGTCAAAAGTGGAACCACGTTGCTAACACAACAAAGCTTTGCGGGGTGGATTACAAGACGTGGTCTAGTTCTCCTTTAGGTCCCCCTCTATTGTGGTTGTAACTCAGCTTTGTTACAGACCCATGGGGAAAAGCAAAAGAGGCTGAAGGGGAGCTGCAGGTAGCCCCGAGCCTCTGAGTAAGCCAGAGTTGCTGCATGAGGCATGAGGTCCCCCAGTTTGGACCAGAGCTGCTCAAGTTAAGGTTTGCAAGGTGCTCGCTGGTGGAGCCTGGCAGCTCTTCTCTGCAAGGAGACCAGACAACTGTTTGAAGGCATCACTAAAACATCTCATCTGAACTAAGGCGGCACTGCAGACGTGCGGAGCTATTTCACTTGAAGTGCAAAGACCCGAAAAGAACTTCTTACCAATTAATTCAATTTAATAAATTCTGAAGCAAAACTCTTCTTTGTATCCTACTCGGCAATACCTTTGTAACCGTTTTGATTGCTGTCCCTGAAAGAGATGACTGAGAACTAAACTGAAGGCCTACTAATTAATGTTAACCAAGTAGCTTTGTTTTATACCTGGATGAGATGCTCATGCAGCTTTAATTTCAGAATAAAATGAGAAAAAACTCTCATATTTCAGAACAGCTGAAGAAGAAAGACAAGTGAGGTTTTTTTACAAGTTGCTGTAGCAGAATCAAGTTGTAGGGGTGTTTTTTGGGGGAGGGGAAATATTTTACTTAATATCTTAGTTTTGTGGCTTGGTTCGTGGTTGCTAGGTATTTGGTGTTGCTAGTACAGATACTTCCTCATACAACCACAGCAAAAACATACTGTTAGCAAAGCTGGTGCTGGGATTCAGCTAGAACACCAGGAGATGGCCAGAGAGGAAGTGTGAGATGGGAGCAAGGTTTTCTGATCAGATGGGTGTGCAGTACATGAACACAAAAGTGTTACAAATGAGTCTGTGCTATTTGTGTCTAACCCAAACAAGGCTGACTGGACACATAGACTTTGAAGGTCTGGAAATTTAGGAAAAGTTGTTCTAAGGGTTCCATTTTTCTTATATGTGCCATTGGTCAAAGTGCAACCTACTTACGGGTGCCCTGGAACACGGGCTTTGCACAACCTGACTGATGGTGAGGCATGACGGCTTTCACACGCTCTGCATCACTGCCAGGCTCTTCCTCCACCGTGGTTAACATACGGGCTTTGCAAGAGCTGTGAAGCAGATGTGCAGGACCAGGATTCAAGGAAGCCACTTTGTTTCTTAACATTTCCTTGGTGTGGGAGCTAACCACCAGCCATGACACACTAGAAGCCGCTGTCTCCTCTTCCAGCCTTGCTTTTAAATGAAAGTGGTTACAGCTGCTGTGTTTTGTGCTTTGCTCTGATAGTCAGGTTGGTTACAATGTCAAGCACGTGCCTTACGAGCCAGTTGCCTGTGTCCAAAGGGATGACTGCTCTTAGGAAATAACTCAGGGGACATGAACCCTCATTGTACGCAGGTACCTAACTCAAGGCCACAGGCAAACACCTAAGTGCTAGGGAAGGGCAAGGCTCCACACATGCCCCAGCCTCCCTGATTTCCTTCAGTATTCCCCGGCTCAGCACCCTTGTTGCTGTAAATCTCATTCCAGCTATCAGCTGCTCCAGGGCGTTGGTCATCTAATTGAGGCTCATGGACTCAAAAGCAAGTGCCTGTAAAGCAGCTGTAGAGACGCTTGGCAAAACCAAGCATTACTGTGTCTGGGCTTTCATGTATTACAGTGCACCTTTCTTCCAGCTTATATGTAGTAGCTGCTCTTAGACAGCACAAACAATAACTTACTACACAGAAAAAAGCCAGCCAATGCTATTAGCACTGGTATAGCTGATGCCAGTCCACCCTTTTTTATCCTACAAAGCTCTGTAGGATTTGAACACAGTTAAAAGCTGTATGATCTACTGTCTTACTGACCCTGTCTGACCTAGCAGTCTAGTGTAAAACAAACTGCACGCTCCCCCACACATGCTAGCCATGAGTAGGACAATGCAGCCTTTCCAGGTGATTCTGGCTAAATCCCTCTGCAACCCTCTCCCCACAACCTGTCTTACAGGTCATGTGGATGCAACAGTGGCAGGTCCTGACTCTTAATAATTGATTATGTACGGGCACCATAGGGGTCATTCAGCTGCTGGGCCCTGTGTGCTGTTCTAGCAGCTGTTCCCCATTTCCAGCAAAGCAAAGGAACTGTCTGTGGGCAAAGCGGGGCCCTTGGGCTGCCAGTCAGAGCACCCCTTGTATAGGTGAAACCTGAGACTTTCTGGGGCTACAATGGACAATCCCTTTCTAAATGTCATCTCTAATTAGTCCATCACATGATTCCTAGTAGTCCAGAAAGACTCTCTGTCTGACCATTTGTACATTCAGGAACCCCAGAAGTGGCCTGGCAGCAGTGCTGCACAGAGTTGGCTGCTGCTCGCTGGGTTCCAGTGCAGCGCTGCCAGTCGCTGACCTTCTCCGAGGTGTGTGAGCGCAAGAGCAAAGCGCTTCGGACAGGTCACAAGCAACCAACAGCAGCTCTAAGACCAGGCTGTGAACAGTTTGGTTTGGATTCTCAGGCTCAAGGAGAGCAAATCCTTCAGCACAAAAAGCAGCTTGATAGGTAGAGGGTCCTTCTGTTTGTAAAACAGAAAACACTGTATTTTAAACTTACAGAACATCAATGCCTCAAAGCTCAGGTGCAGGCCCCAAGGTCCCCAAAGCCTGAAGGACAGAGACCTGGAGATCTGTTGTTCTTTAATTGCCGAGCCAATTCAAATGGTGCAAGTGTCTTCTAACGTGCTTCACCAAAACTGTCTTTGGGGTTGGGGCTGATACCTTACAGGAGATTGCCTTTCAGAAGGGTAGGATCAAGAACCCACTTAGAGTAAATACATGTCAGGTCCTGAGACCTTTCTCTGTGGTCAGAGAAGACCATGTCTTATTTAAAAGAAAAGTGAGAGAACGAGTCTGTCTGAGTGGCAGGTAGCGCGCTGCAGCCCTGTGTGAATAATTGAAGTGGAATCTGGAATGCACACCGCTGCGCTGGGGACTTCTGGAGACCGCGTCTCATCGGAAGAACTGACTCTTACCGGAGAGGTAATGGAGAAGTTGCTGGCCTAAGCCTTCATAGTCTCGGCCTGAGGTGGAACAGAGATGCCAGGGTCAGAAGGGGCACCCCTTGTAGCACAAAGTATATGGGATTTGAAAACCGGGCACCGGTCCAGGGCCTAAACACGAGCTTGCAAATAGATTGTTCAGCGATGCTAAGGGCAGCCAGAAGCTTCCTCCTGGGGAAAGGATGCTAGGATTTATGAAACAGTGATGCCACAGGAGATGAGAGACTCTAGAAATCTCCTCTTACTCACTTCAGCATTGAACATCACTGAGCAGAGCTGGCTGTTGTGATGTTAGAAATACTTCCATTCTTTGGCACTGGCAGCTCTGGAAGGTACAGCCAGCCATACAGCCTCACCAGTGTCACAGTCTAGAGCTACACTGGCTGACAGTTTCTTCAAATAACTAATGACGTTGCTACTGTGCCGGCTCAGTATAAGAGGACGTTTCTTTACTCTGCCGCAGGCATTGCCTCTACGGTCTGCTGATCTCCAAGGCAGAGAGACTCGCCTCAGGAAGGAACTCCAAAAGAAGTTTGTGGTGCGCAGGGTGTCCTTCTTGTTCAAGAAAACAGTGGAAGCCTTTGTAAACACCCTCTTCTGCAAATGCTGCTCTTCTCCAGGCATGCTCAGTAGCCTAGGCTCTGGGCTGATCACAGTGCAGTTTGCCTCTCACACCCAGAGCACAATCCTGGTTACTAATTTTCAGGCACCGTGGTTGAAATGTACTGATCTCAGAATCAAAGCACAAAACTCTTCTCACATTCCTCATCATGGGAAGAGTCTCTGATCCATTGGGGGTAGAAGACCAGAAGGAAAGTAGTTCCAGGAAGGCCACGGAAACTGTATTTATATGGTTCCATGGTCCCAAATCCTCCACATGTTTTGCTAGAGGGAGTGCCAATCGTCTGTCAGAATACAAGAGGAGCAGGACAGAAGAGGAAGACGACCTGGGATGTCGCTGGATGAAAGGGCTTGTAATTCTTCTCTAATATTGCGCCTTCATGTGGGAAGATTTGATTCTTCATCTTTTCCCCACACCCCTCCCAAAAATGCTTCCAAATATCTCAGCAAAAAGTAACTCCCCTGACAGCTTCTGTGCTAGTTATGCTATAAAAGCTAGTTATGCTTTTCTAACTATTGATCAAAATTAGATGGCAAGTATTACCACTGAGATAAAGATTTAAATCCCAACAGAGCAGCACTCTTCCAAACTTATTTAATGCCAACAGGCTACTGACTACTTGTGTTTTGTGGAATCTATTCACTGAGACAAAACATATATCAAAGCCTTTCCAAGCCATAGGTTAGTTCACAAAACATTTTCAAGTTTCATCTGTTAGTAGAAGGGTACTTTGCAAACTTCCTCGCTCTCTAATCAAACATCATGGGAATTGGAATCTTCATTCTTACTGATTTTAAAAAGGGATAACATTTTTGCTAATGAATTTTTTAAGTTTCATGTGTACAAATTCACATTTTGCTACACACTCCCCTCTAAGCCCAGTTTTCCAACAGTCACTGCAGGCAGACAAAAAGAGGCAGAAATATTATACCTATAGAGACCCAGAGTGTCGCCTCTTGGGAACAGAGAAGAGTTTAGTGGGATGGGGGAAAGTGTCTTATAGCTACAATTGTAGGGGGAGAGAATGGTTTATTTAGTTGCTTCTCAATGACCTATCTTTCTTAGGTGTTTCTAGGATGCCCATCACATTAGTATCTGAGTTTCATCTTAACTGTCTGGAAGGTAGTAACAGAAAACTGCTATTTGATCTCACTCCTTTATCTAATCTCATCTATCAAGAGTATGCTCAGCAGCCTGGTATCTGAGCGCCTCAGAGAAACTACATAAAATCAACAACCTTCCTTGGCATCTCCTTTTAGTACTGGAAGAAAGCAGTGCTTGTGAACAAGGAAATCCAGATAAGTACTGTGTGATTCAGCTGTTGCACCGACAGGGAACAGGCAGAGGATTAATAGGGGGAGCAGAGCTGTTGCAGCTAAAAGAAGCTCCACTTTCTGTGGAAGTCTTCCAACAGCCACATCATAACCACTCATTAATTATAACCCAGCTGATACAGAACTCACCATGTTTGACGTTCAGCACAAATGTCTTAAGATGTTTAACAGATGGTGAAAAGTGAACTACAGGTAAAATGTTGGTCCCAGACTACTCAGATAGCAGCAGAGCCAGAGCTGCAGTCCTTGGGCCTGGATCCAGGACAATAATTTCTCTGTGCTGGACCTGAGGTAGCCTGGCAAGGAAGGGTTTTTTTTGTCCCAGTGGACTCCCTCAACCCACAGATGTACTATGGAGGACAACTGCTTGTCACCTCTTCTCATCCCCTGCCCTCCAAGCATACATTAGCGAAACCTCTACTGACTATGTTTTACCTGGGTTGCAGGACATGCCCACTCCCCAGTACCCCGCTGCACCCACTCCCTCTCACGCACCAGGGACTGGGAAGGTGGATGGAATGCACCTGGAAATCCCCAGCTTGACATGAGCAAGCTTCAGAGCTTTCTGTGGGCAGAAAAGGAGCAAAAATCCCAGGGCTTTGAACTCCTAGGACCTAGTCTGACAAGGATGGCTTTCAGCAACAGTGCTAGTGCAAGCAGCCCTCACACCGTGTCCCCTTCCCACCCTGTGCCACCCACTCCTTGGTTTGCCATTGTAGTTTTTTGTGGGGTTGGATGGTGACCCATACTGACCAGGTTTGCTCCATGGCACATCTGAAAGAGCAGCTCAGGGATAAGAACAGGTGGTTTGGGCTGCTTAAGCCAGCAGTCCTACCAGAAGAGACAGTTGTCAACTTCTGCCATAGTTCAGTGCTTAAACATGATCCCGTATACTGATGAGGCTGCTTGTCTCAGCTGCTGTTGCTGAAGCTTCTACTGCATGGCCTGTTGACAATAAGTCATTTGCTACGTAAATTCTCATAAGTTCTATACTTCATTTTAAGGTCTGCTGTGATAAATGTTGGCCTCCCGAGGAATAACAGAACCCTTGATTTATGCTCTTACAATTACCTCTGTTAAGTAGTCACAGCATTTAAAAAAAAAAGATCTTGGAGTGGCCAAAGGCTATTTTGTGCACCTCCAGGTCCACAGTTCAAATGCCACATAAAGTTTAATTGCTTTCCCGATCTTGGCTGATCAGTCCTGCTCTCTGCAGCATGGCCCTTACCGCCTCACTTGTCATCAGTGCTAGCTGAGAGGGGCTGCAGCCTCTGCCATTTTATCTCCAGCCAGGCTGAGCGAACGGTGACTGCAATTAATAAGGGATCATGTGCTCAACTTCTATAAATAAATGAAAGGGACAGAGTCATCTCTAGGAGCCTCGTCACCTTTTAGGCACTCATGCATACTGTAAGTGCACTGGGCCAGCACAACAGCTCAGGAACAAAATGAGCAATTAATTAAACAAATGTACAGTAACAGAGGTAACGGAGTAACTATCTCCACAGTGGGAAAGCTTCCCAGACCATCTCACCTGACCAAACCCTGGACTAAGCCAGCAAGGTGGAAAGGAAATGAGTAAAGAAGAGGTGAGTGAGTTTTAAAAAGATCAGGGGTTGTGACTGAAAACCAGGAATACCTAGGCATGTCCTCAGGGTACAGACACATTAAATCATCAAAGGCTGTGAAACTTCCAGTGCGGAGACACACTCCTGCCCACAGGGATCGTGGAGTAACCTGAGACTGCTTGGCCCTGGGAGGAGGAAAGGCAGCCACCTCCGTCTGCTGTTGGGCTACGCTGGGTGGCTGCTTATCAGGTGGCTGGTGCTGGTGCCCTTCAGTGCTCAGCCAAGTTCATCACGCTGTAAGCTGATGTCTCCCTATCCTCATTTCCAATATTGGCTGGGGTTTTGCACTGCATTCATGGTTAGTTTTCTGCCGAAGGGGGGGATAGTTCCATCGATGAGCTTTATTCTGTGCCTCAGATGAAGCACCTCCTGTCAAACAAGGCCTACAGCAATGGATGGCGGCTCTGAGCAAAATTTGGACCAGGTGATAGAAATGTCCTAGAAGTATTAGGAGGTCCCACTGTATGACTGTAATAGCTTCTTCTGCCTTTAAAGCAAAGACATCCAGGTATCATTCATTGAGAATCAGTGCTAGCAGCTTCAGGAAAACACTGCACGTCTCAGAGCCCAAAATGAAGTGGGAGAAAACATCCCCTGAGTCTTTCAGCCTGAGATGAATAACAGCATTGATTTGGGAACAACTGTTCCAGTACCAGTGTCAACAATGCCTAAGTCCCTTCAACACTCTTGATTTGGCAGAAGAAAATAGTCATTTTTGAAGCCACATGACTACAGGTGGTGCGATTGAGTAGTCCAGAACCGCCAAGTGCATGTCGAGCAAGTGTTCATTAAAAGTTATGGATAACTGTTTTTTGAAACACTCTGCAAAACACTGGTTTTAAGGAAATGTGTTACAAACAAGCAGTGACCAGCAGCTATAGTCCAAGAGCATTGCCTGAAGTGCTAAAAAGATCTGTGGATTTAACATTTCCAGCACAGATGTGAGTGCAGGACACACCTATGTTCTTGTGCATATATAACCTCAAATGGAGATGCAAAACTAAGGAAAAGCCATATGAAACAAATAATCACTAGAAATACCTGGTGGGAAGAATTAAATACCTGTTCAAACAGTAAGCTTTGCACTCTTCAGCTGGTGATAGGTGGATTAATGGTCAGTCTTCAGGGAACTGCTAATTAGCGTAACTGGGAACAGATAGGAGAGCCAGAGTAAGACCAAGAGTTTTAGTCTACACTCGTGGAAGTGTAATTCCACAGTGATGCTCTTGACTTCATTGCAGTAGATCACAATTCACAATGCTGTGACTTGGTGGACTGATATTAATAAAGGCAGTTTTTCTCTGATCCAGTTATAATACTAATCTTTGTTCTAGAGCTGCAGAAACTGATTGGATTGTATTTCCCATGGTGGGATGTAACCAATGATGCAAGTGATACACATTTCTCTCTCCAATACAGGAGATAAACCAGACAGATTAGAAATGCACAGGCACTATAATGGTGGCTTTTCAAAATAAAAATGGCATTTTTTCAGATTTACATGAATATTATCATTTCCTTGGGGGAAAACAACCCTCCACCTCTCCTATTTTTCAATCAACAAACTAAACCCGGATTTTGAGTAGCTCTTTTTGTTGTGGCAGTAACTAAGATTTTTAAAATTTTTGTGTGTCCTTCATACCTTCAGCTAGTGTCAGCGCTCCATCAGGTACAGAACGTTTGGTTGACTGAGTATGGCATATCTAACTGTGCCAGCTTGTCAGGGTGGGGAGGGCTCTCCCCAGGAACGCTGGGATGTGTTATACCACCCTTGGCTGCCTCTTACACTGATAGAAGAAACTAAACTCACCCCAACAAAGTAACACACCGAACAGAGGAAGCATGGCTGATACTGTGCTCTTCCCCATACTTAACAGCATTTTGACTAATCCCGGTGAATTCACAGCAAGCGTTATTGCTGCTGCCCTTTATCTCAGGCTTATAAAGGGAACATGTGGCTCTGATTTACCTTTTCCCCACACAAATTACTGCATGGGGGAGTAGCAAGGGAAATAGGAGGCTAGACATAAAAATTACCAAGCAGTCTTTGCTATGTCTAAAGAAGCCCTCTAAGGGAAAAATTATAAGAATGGCAGAAAAATTGAGCAAGAAGCTTGCGATGTTATGTTAGGTACATGCAAAAGCAAGAAAATGTTAGGGCAGGTCCTTGGCTGCTGTAAGCAGCTGTAGCTTCATTAAATAAATGGGGGCAGTTTGATTTACACTATAGGGGATCTGTTACGGTGTTCAGGGCCATTATAATTTCTAATGAGCAGTTTTCACTGCTATTAATTCAGCTGGTATTAATACTTTAGCTTTTGGACTGGCCAAAATAAACTATTTTAATCACTAAGAATAAGATTCCAGATTTCCATCTGAAGTTGTCTTTTGAGCCTCTGAAAGGTACTTTTGAGGACGGCCCTGACAAAATGCCTGAAGGCAGATCTGCATGTCTGCTTGAAAGGCCTGTCTAGACTAGGAAAATGAGCAGCTCTTACAGCGTGCTAATGGGTACATATTGGTTATCGCATTCTAAGACTTGGGAGAAAAGGAAGAAGATGCTTGCTTAGGGTGTAGTGCCTTGTACACTGAGCTAGGTTAAAGACCTCCCTCTGACAAGGAGGAATCATACTCCACCTTCCCTTCATCTCCACTACCCCATGCCCAGCTGTACAGTCTTGCTCCCTGCTTTAAAACTGATGCTCTCTGGACCCTTTCTTTCTATGAACCAATTCACTAAGCCAGCAGAAAATTGATCACAAGGAAGAAATGGATATGTTTGTGGCAGTTTAGTGAGTTGGATCAGCTGATGGAAGGGTGCAAACAAGTGCCAGAGCCGAGCAAATGGCAGGAAGACGCAGCTGGGAGACAGGATAGGAAGGAACAGAAAACCTCCACCTTTCTTCAGCAGTTAAGCTGTCTCACTACCTGGTAAAACTACAGTCTCTATCCCTGGCATCTGTGCTGACCCTAGCAAGGAGCCTAGGTGACTGTGTGAGCAGATGACCACTTCAGTTTCACACCAGCCATCCAGACGTGTATACAGACATCAGCTGGCTGCCTCAGGAACTGTGAATTGGAAATGAAGCTTTAGTATCAGTCTTAATCCCCTCTTCTGCTCAATAATTTTCTGATACTTAGTCAAAAGACAGTCTTTGCCCTTAAAACAGGAATGTCTTCATGGTTGGCTTCAGTCACTTCGACGGTTTGTTGACCCGACTGTGTGTGTGGGGTGCGCTCGCCTTTGGCCCCTCTCAAAAGCGATGATCACTGTGTCATCCCACCGCAGGTCGCTGGATGCACCTCAGCCCACGTCCAGCTGCTCAGACTCCTCTCCCTCCCCTCTCCCGTATGGTCCCTTGAATTTCTTCCCTGTCTTTTGTCTACCTAAACTCGGTCTCTCCTGCTTTTGCACTGTGAGCTTGATGTTTTTCTCCTCTACCTCCTGGATTCAAACCTCTCCCTCTGCATCCAAACTTATTCAGTTTGGGCCTTATTCACCTATTTCAGATCACTGCCCCCCCTCCAGGAGCTCAGATTCAGTCAGCCCCTGGCTCACAGGCTGTTGACACAGCTGTCTGTACAAGTATCTTTCCTTCAGATGGATAAAAACTGATCAAGATTTGGCCCTTGGTGAATTTTTGTAAGGCATGTGGCCTATTTTTCATTATGGTAAGTGTGTTTGTTCTGCTCCTTCTGGGTTCAACAGGAGCTTGCTTACTTGGATGCACCATGCTGCATATTATGAGGGTGTCCCTGTTCATTTTGGCCTCCCTGTCTGTATCCAGCCTGCCTTTGCAATAGACAGAAAAGGAGGGGTAAAACACCTAGCCCGGGGCACGAGCTGTTAGTTCAATATAAAGAGATTTAAGTAGGAGCAATGGGAGAAGGAAACAAGCTGAATATCAGGAAAAGCTCCTGCCAGTGAGACGTGTTTGGCTGTGAAATCTTCTCCCAGGGGAAAGAGGTCAAAGCCTCATTGTTTGGAAGTAGAGCTGGTCAAAACTGTTTTTGGAGCAGCGGCGGCGGGAGTGGTGGAGGTGGGGAGAAGAGCAGCAGCTGTGCATGGCGGAGCGGCAGATAGACGAGGGGAAGTGGCTGGCTGCGCAGCGAGAAGAAGCAGGAGGAGCAGGGGAGGCTGAAGGAGGAGTGGTGCACGCACCAGCACGAGGGACACAACAAAAGGAGTAAGAGTAGTGCACTGGGGAGCAGCAGACAAAGCAGGAGAGAAAGCAGGGAAAGCAGACGGGAAAAGAGGCAGAAGCAGCAGAGACACAGGACAGGAAAGAATCGGGGGCAATGCCAAGAGAAGCACTGTAAGGAGCAAGCATGCAGGGATGAATGACAATATGGACTCGGTGGCCTTGGCTAAGCAAAGCTAGAAGGTGTTAAAGGACAGAGGCAAAGGC
Source organism: Falco rusticolus (assembly GCF_015220075.1). Taxonomy (NCBI): domain Eukaryota; kingdom Metazoa; phylum Chordata; class Aves; order Falconiformes; family Falconidae; genus Falco; species Falco rusticolus. The sequence goes on along the minus strand of NC_051193.1, from coordinate 53,829,491 downwards.
ATCAGATTTATTCATGACAGTATTTGAACAAATCTCTCATCCTAGGACACTTTTAACAGTTTTCTCATTCTGCATGAGGCTGAAATCGAGGCATTTCAATGCATTCCTGGACAAAGCTGGGGCCAGGCTGACTCCAGAAGCCACCAGCCCAGCATTTCGGGGCAGTACCTTAGAACGTGATGCATAGGCACAGGCAACACCCTGACATTTCCCATCTTCTTGATGATACCTGCATGATGACATGAGCTGAAGGAGACTGCTAGTGCTATTACTGCACTGTAGTTCATTGGCTACTAACTATTTCTTGTTCTGAAATTCCACATGTTCGGTGACATTTCATTCCTCTCACTGGTGAGCTCTCCACCAAGCAAATCCTATTATGACAGAAATTAACTGAGGCTCTTCAGCAGTCCCTACCACATACTCTATTAAAACCTGCCATTAGTTATGTGGTGAAGCTTTTCACTATTGCAAAGAAGGAAACTCCAGCTCAGTTTCTTTCACCATAATATTATTAACGTTTTCTTTGCTCTAAACCAGGCTACTCATGTAATTTTGCTGAGTTGCGCTATGTATTTATTACATAGATCTGCAAAGCAGAAAGCAGTGCATACACATACACAGAAAGCAGTTTTGGCTGGACTGCCAAAATCTTCATGTGCTTACCCTTTCCCTGAGAGATCGGGAGAACAGCGAAAAAATACAGCATTCTCCCCAGGACCAAGTGACATATTGCACAATGAGAGCTGCTGTGGAGTCCTGATGGAATTTACCTAAGGTCCCAATCCAGACCATGTTGCTCGAAAGACTTATTTTTAAATCTTACAGATCTTTTCAAATGCCAATCCACAACGAATATGGCATGCTGAATACAAGACTTGCCAACTTAATTTGAAGAAATTGCTGATAATGACAACATCAATTGCCTTCTCATTCTGCTCTTTGTCTTCATTGTTAATCCTTTCTCAGAAACGAAACCCTACTTAGATTACTAATGACGGTCTCTTTGTTCTCCTTATTTTTTTGTTTTTCGTAATTGCCTTTAGAGGGCTATTTTAAAAGAATATTCATGACAGAAGTACAAACTGGCAGAAATTACATTAAAAGGAAAAGCCTTCTGTAATCTTATCTCTGGTGCAGTGACCAGGACCTTCACAGCAATGTAACTAAGCTGCCAGTTCCAAGGCTAAAACAGTTTTGTGGTAGTTCAGCACAAATGGAACCAATCTAATATAAATCTGTTGAAGCTACTGGTGTTTTTTCACTCTACATTCACAGTAACCAAGATCAGGATCTGATGCCTTAGCTTGTCTGCAGCATTCATGGAAGGAGTTTGAAATGAAACAGATAAATCGGTTTTGTTAAATTTGAAGTTTGGGGTCTCTTTGAGAAATGAATGTATCAGAGGCTCGAAATAAGATGCTGCTTGTTGCCTCTACCTCAGTTCAGACCAGTTGAATCACACCGAGTAGTCACTGTCTGAATGCAAAATTCTTCAGTCTCTCTCAGTTCCCAGCGTCTAAATCTCCAAGGCAATTCCACAGCTGGTAGCAAGAGGTGATCTCAACACAAAGCCCAGGTACTAGGCAACAGGGTCACTTTTTCCTCTCTAATTCTGAAATATTGCTGCATGTCAGGGTAGGGCAATCCCGATGGAGCCGGGCAGCTTGTTTGGGCAGCGCCAGGGCTGGGTGCAGGGATCCTTCACACACCGAATCCTCGTTTGCCAGGGCTGGTCCTGTAACAAAGACAACAGTGCCCCTCGGTGATGCGACCGCGGTGTAGCACGGGGCTGAATCCACACTCGGGTTCCTACGTTCGCCGTGCCACTGGTTTCCAGCCGGAACCCAACATCAGGTAAGGAGGGCAGCCTTTGGGTCGGGAACGTGTCGTGTAGTTTGTTTGTCACAGGAAAGGACTGCCCAAGGCAGCTGAGGGCTGCTTTGGAGGAATGGCTTTCCATGCCGTCTGTTTAGCATCATACTGGGACAAACGATCATGTTTCTTCTGGCTCCCAAATCTGGGATGCATCCTGCAAATGTATGGAGCACCTACAGTAACCAAAGCCAGCCCGGGCTTTGAACATAAAATGCATTACAAGGCGCCCAAGAGCCAGTGAAGTTTGTAGAACTGCTTTCTTGTGCAGGATATGATATTAGCGAATTTCATTGAGAAATGCTGGTTTTACCCTCTGTGGCTCAGCCTCTTCTCCACAAGATAATATGGTCATCTGGCCTTCTAGGTGCCACACAGAAAAGCTCAAAGTTCATTAACCATGGGTAGAAAATGAGGATACTATGAACAACGAAGTTGCTATGAAAAGATAAACAATAATTCTAATAATTCTAATAAATCGCAAGCAGAGCCTATATGGTTTGTACAGCAAATAATGCAGAGGGGGTATATATGTGATGAAGTGAAGAAAAGTAACTAATAACTAACTACCATTTCACGTACACTAAATGAGGTTGCCAGTCTTCAGAAAAAGCACAGTATGGTCATTAATTTAATGACTGTCATCATGTATGCACACATGGACCAAATCAAGGCAACATACACACCCTGATTCTGGCAATTCCTGACTTCAAGTTTTCGAATTTGTAAATTTTTTGCTATTCTTCCAGGGTTTTTTGGTCTTTAATGTAAAAAGGCCCTACACTTATAAGGAATACATTTTAATTAGTTTTTACTTATTATTCTCAAAAACACCTGAAATCACAACTGGGAAAGAAATACCAATACCAGTACCACATACTTTCTGAAAAGCAGAATTTAAATACTATTTTAATACTAATTTTACTAAACTAATGCATTTAATAAATAAAATATTTAATTTTAAATAAAATTAATAGTTTTAATACTAAGATATGCATTGTATGTGTGTGTGTATATATATATATATAAAAAAATATATATAAAATGTTACACATCTCTGTTCCAGAAAAAACCTTTCAAGCTTCTCTCCCCTGGTATTTGCTTCATTTTGGTGGCTGAATCTCATCTTCTACGATCCTCCAAGCCTTGTTTGGCAATTAGTGTTGTGGGCTTTTCCTTCACTTCACGAGGTGTGTTACTTCACAGCACAACAACCCCAGTCCCCGCACCGACACAACCGCAGGCATGGCCGCGACACCGGCCACCGCGCCCCGCCACTGGCATCGCGGTGCTCTGGACGCGGGACGCCGGGCCCGTGAGGGGCGGTGGGGACAGCCGGCCCCGCCCACCCCGGCCCGGCCCCGCCCATCCCGGCCCGGCTCCCCCGCCCGGCAGGCTCGGTGCCACCGGTGCCACCTAGCGGCCGGAGGGGAAACTTCACAGCTCCGTTAGCTTTAACCGGGAGGGCTTCCCTCAAAGGGCAAGTAGAATGCAGTGACTGCGGAAGCAAGCGAGCAAACTTTGATCAGACATTCGGCTCGGAGCATACTGGCGTTATTACTTTATATTAAAAGGAAATGTTAAAAGAAGGTCGTATCTCTGCCTGTTTTCCGTTTCAACCCCCTACCCCTTCCCGCACACGTGCCATAGCTGTCACTCTGGGTTTCTCCATTAGACAGAAAAGCTCAGAAGTTCCTAAGGGAATTTTCTTAAACGCTTCATATATTTTACCTCTCACATGATAAAACTTGGTTTTCTTCCTTTCTGAGTCATTCATTGGTGTTTTCTCAGAAGGCTGTGGTAGAAAACAGGAGGAACAGCTACAGTGTGTTTTTACCACACTGAAGCCGTGCAATGTTTCCTTAGAGGAGAATTCATTATAAACGGTGACGTATTAATTTGATTTACAAACATCACTCTGGTCCAGATTTGTAGGCACTTGGTAACGTAAGCAGAGCTGCATTTCCAGAGAAGAGGGTAACGCAGCAGCAGAGATCCAGCACAACCCCAAATCACTCCCCAGCCTGAATCGGCACATCTGCAGCTGGATCCTCAAACACACTCAGCACAACCTTACTCTGTTTCCCTGAAAGTCACAGCTCTCAGGCGGGTGATCAAAATCAATAGTAATTGCCACTGGTAACTGGCAAAACATAATTTGATAGTGTCTCTTGGCCATTACAAAAACAGTTATTATCTTTTAATGCCGGTTTTTGCATTCAGGCAATGCCACAGGTTTCAGCTGAAGTTCTCCTTATTGGTGTTACAAGGGCTGTGGGACTAACAGAGGGTTTAGTCAGTTCACCTAGACACATGAAGTACATGAAGATCAGCATATTAAGCTCGGAATTAAACATCAGAGAATAAAATTAGTGCCCCCATCAGAAGTGGCTTTAGTTCTTCACTTTAAATATCAATTACCCTTAAGCTTGCTTTTTTTTCTGCTGAGTCACCAACCAAGAGCATCCCAGGGAGGTTTTATTTAGTATCCATCACCTTTGATGCATTAGTTCCTTCACCTTAACTCTACTAACTGTAACTAAGTAGACAAGCCTTGTGTGAGGAAGGATCAAGGTGACCGGTAGCAGGTTTATACAAGATGCCATGAAGCCCTAGGGACATGAAACATTTCACTTCTGCTGTGGTGCTACCATTGGCAGCATTTCCCCGTCCTTTGTTTTGTGTTCTCCTAAAATAAATACCAAATGGGGAACAGAAGTTATTTTAGGATCCTTATGAATGCTATATCATAAGTCAGGCAGCCCACTGGTCTCAAACATATGTACTGGAAAAAAAACCCAACAGCAAAGGTCACAGTACCAGGCGCCACTCATCCAGCATGTACAGATTAGTATTCTGACCTCCCAACAAAGCTTTTTCAAACAGTGCAAGACAGTGTATCGAAGGCTTAACTCACTCATAAATGTCACTAAATGCTCACTAATTAAACTGTCAAGCTTGAATTCCTAGAAGAGTTATCCTGATTTTCCTTCTTTACATCGTATTTTGCTTGTGAATATCAATATTCCACTCAACAGCTGATAATTGCCATTGACAAAAGACAGGCAGAAACATTTGTGTATAGATTCTGAATAAACGCATTATGGGATATATCTGTAGGTGTAGGTATGTACTCATATGTGTTAACACATTTAAAATGACGTGAGATTTTAAGCTGTTTGGAGTGCATTTTTGCCATTTTAAATGTACAATAAAAAGTAGCTTTATTTACATAGATTTTAATTAATTATAACGCTGTACTAGATGGAACTAAATGTAAGAGCGCATTTACTATGGTAAGACTTCTCACAGACTATTAATTTCCACAGAAAATCCCAATCAGTTATATAGAGATTTAATTTGCATGTTTTGTGAAATGAGATAATCACAGAGGTTTTGTCTCGGCCACAACCTGATATTGGTGTAATAAACCTACATATAAAATGAGGTTCAACTTAATTCTTCTTTCATGATAAACTGCTCATTTTAGACAGCCCCTATTTCTATCTCGGCATTGTCATTTTTGAAGTCAATAGAAATGATTTACAGCCTGTGATCCCATGTAGAGGAAACTCATCCACAAGGGAGCTCTGACCTTCAGTCTCAAGGTTGGGAATGCAAATAAAATCAGGAATTACTCTACCAACTTGTATTGAATTCCACTAATTAAATTAAAAAGTAGCCTGGCTCCTGGCAACAAGGATGGCATTATAGTGGAAACACATGCTCAGTGTGCCGAGCTCTTCAAGAGCAAAGGGATGATCGGGTTTGATTAAACTCTAGAGAAACCAGTATCTAGAATATAGAGTGAGATGGTCCCCCCCAGTTACGCTTGAGGGATGAGAACAGAGTCTAAACTTTATTTCTCTCTTCACTGTTTCTCATTAGGCTGGTGAGAAAAGTTTCTGCTGTTTGTTTGCTCCTTTACTGAATTCTACTTTAATGGCATCACAGACTGGGTGCCCAATGCAAGGATAAGCGTTGTTAAACAACAACAAAATTCTGACAAAATAGTTATTGCATCTTTCAAGTGCTTCTGGCTGCAAGGTGTGGCAATGCTTGGTGTGTGCCATGGCCACAGTCTCTTACTGTGCTTTTGTCTTGCAGTAATTTGGTGTTGAACATGGAGAGAGAGACCAAACAGTGCATCATTGTCCCAGATGTCTGGGTTTTCTTTGAAAGAAAAATGGAGCTGTAGACAAGAAGGGAACTGGTATTTACCTGGTAGTGACAACCGAGAAACCAGGACTGCACCCACCTGAACCCCAATCCAAGATAATTTTCGTATTTCTTCTTATAGTGCCTAACCTTGAGATCAACCAAATTCCAGATTTTTGAGAGAAATTCCATAAACAGAAGTGATTCCTTTTCTTTTGAAACAGCATTGAACTATTTATGGATAAGACATCCAATTCACTGCAGCACATGGTACAGCATGGCAATGGCTTAGGCACGGCCACTGTTCCCACAGAAGTTACATATGGAAAGCTCAGACAGACATCAAATGTTAATCTGATGCAACAGAATTTTAAAAACAAATAAAACAGATGTATTATGATGTGAAAGCAAATAAAAATTTTAGTTATTTCTTTGTCAACAGATTAACTATTTCCCACAAATTTCACATACAATTTATAAATATGATATTTTATGCAGTATGTAATCTACAACTTTGTGTTTAAATTGTGTTTGGTTTTTTTTTTTGGGGGGGGGGAGTTAAAAAGCTTTAGACACATTTTGTTTATGTTTCTATTGTGAAGTGCTTACATCATCTCCTTCTGCCAAACTCAAGTTAACTTGATAAACATCCTCACAAGACCTCTTCATTAAATGACATCCTATAACTTGTGGACCAGTAGAAGATGTGGTTGAACACGCACCAGCTGTGTTTATATCAAGCCTCTAATCCACAAGTTGATAAGGAACCAAAATACTCATTAACTTCAGTGAGCACTTCCCTTCTTTAGAAGTGCATAATCAAAGCTATATGAACTATGGCCCAGATTTTTCAGAGCAGTTTTATGCACCTATTTTCCCGTCTTATTTTAAGTCCATCGATTTAAATCTTGTTTTGGTTGATTGAAAGGCTCATCTGTTATATTTTAGCTGAGAAAGTATCCATAGTAATAAAACTATATGACGTTTTTCTCTAGAAATATTCAGTAATGGTGGCTATCCAGCCACCGATACCAGGCTGCTGTACTGACATATGTATGAAAAACATGGAAGCTTGATTCAATAGATGATTTGCATTATGATGATTTTTCTAACTTCAGTCTTGAACTTGTCCTGAAATCATTGCTTTGCTGTCTTGTCCTGTAAAGACAAAGAAGCTGCACAGCTGATATAACTAGCCATAGGATTGCTCTGGGAGCGTTTTCCAGGAGCACTGAAATGGAAAAACAGATGCATTAGACCCTTCTCCCCTGCCCTTCACACTGCTGGCAGGGAAGGCAACTGGGATCCAGCAAATGCAGTCAGGACTCCCTAAGCTCCAGTGTCACTGGGCTACTATTAGAGCAAGCTGGTACCACTGGTGCACGTATGGTGAGCATATGGACAGCAATAAACTAGTAGGAATAAACCAGCTTGACGAAAACATCTTTTCAAAAGGACAAGAAGGGCTGCAGTTAGACTCTAATCCAAAGAATCCTACTTCATTGAGATAGCAAGGTTCTCACCTCCAACAGTGGCTAGGAGTGCTCCAGCCTGCAACAATTTTGAATAATGTAAGATAAATGTATGTGGAGATGGTACATGGGTTGATGCAATGAACCAGCTTAAACCCAGGTGAGAAAAACACACGCTGGATGACAGAATCAGAAGTCAAGATCTGTTTACAGATTGGAGATAAGTTCTGGGGGCAAAAAGTGAGAGAAACCTGGTAGACAAATGCTGGTTAAAAACCTCAAGCAAGACTAGTAAAATGTACAAATACAGCTGAGGTAGTAATAGGCAGAAAATGGCATTGTGCTGTGGTGGATTTTACACTGAATGGAAGTCTTGCTGCTGTATTGCCCTAGTACTAAGGTGAAGATTTCAGGGGGACTGCTGTTCTTGTTTCCATGTTGGGGCACCCTTTACAAGAAATCTGTGGATTTCCTGGAAGAATCCACAAGAGCGGGACAAAAATGAAGTTGCAGAGCTTCTGACTTTGTGTTTTGCGAACATCTAGATATTTGTTATTTAATAACCTTTAGCACACTTTCTAGTGTAAAGGGCATTAAACTTCAGCCGATGCAAGTTGTTTTTTATTGATACTGTATGACTGCACCTGCCATGAAGGCCAAGTTCCTGAATAATGGGCACTAAAAATGTTCTGTTGATTGTGTGCACCATAGTCATCACTTCCAGAGATTTTAAGTTGTAAATAGAACTTTCTCCTCTTATATATCTATTGGTATGTGTAAGTATAAAGAATGAAAAGAGCGTTATGATGTTTTTAGGGAATTAAAACACCTTTTCACTAGTGGTATAACAGCAAATGTAATGCTGCTTTCTGCACCATTCAACACACTCATGGCAAGAACAATCAAGGACTTCAATTCTGGCAGAAATTACGATGACTCAAAGATGTGATGCCTAGCTCAAACTGAATATAACCAAAGATGGATAATTCATCTCATACGGGTAATTTTGGATTCAGTCTCTGAAAGTAGTGTGCTATCCATTCAAACCCAAAGAAGAACATAATTGTATACTCCTAATTAAATCGGAGTACTTTATCCTAGAAAACAAGCATACCTTGTTATTTTCAGTAAGAATCAATTGTGGAACTAATCAACAATGTTTTCCTGCAGACTAAACCTGTATTTCTGATCTATATTCAACTGCAGATGAGAAATGGCATCTGACATTTGGAAAGAAATTGAGTCTTGTCATTATCTCTTAGGTCTTCCAAGGCCACTTATTTAGTTTTAGCATTCAATATATACCATCGGGAGTCTGTAGAAAGTACACAATATACACAAACTGTCTGGTGAAGTCCTTTTTATTTCTGAATGGGGGATGTTGACGTGTATTTCCAAGATACGGCCACAAAAACTATACCCCAAAACTGTGCAATTTCACTTTTTCCTAATTGATGTGTCTCTCTTTGTAGCACAGTTCTGCCCAGCAAGCCCACACTTTAGAGCTTTGACACAGGTTTTAAAGCCAGTCTTACCAAAATAAAATGCTTACGTACTAGCTGAACAGTAGCCCTCCTTTAATTAAAATAAGGGATTGCTTTGGTAGCAGTATGACCACGAGAGGGCATGTCACCGGTTGCGATAACAATGTCTTACCAAGTACTAAACTGCTTCATACAAGACTCTTATTTTTACTTTTTCTATCTTTCCCTGTCTTTTCCAAACACGTTGGGAATTTTGTATCCTTCGTTAATTAAATGACATAATTCTCCAGGCAGGTTCTTACTCATCCAGTAATTGCTAGCTCAAAGCAAAGAGAATGTAGGGTGGAAATAAAAGATGATCATCAAGCTAAGATATCTTGAGTCTGTTCTCAGTTACAAAAGGAAGCAAGGGGTGAGAGGCAAGCAGATAAGTAGGACAGAAAATATTTGTCAAAGATAAAAGCATGGAAAAAGCAGAGGAAAAGTATAACAGGTGAAATTCTAATCTGAAAATGTATAAATTCTATTATTAAAAATGGAAATTTCTAAGCTTTTTAAAAGAACAACAAACAGGCCATAGTTTGAAGACAAAACATGAAAAAAGCTAAATGGATGAATGCACCCTAAGTATCATACATGATTTTAGTTTACCAGAGGCCACGACATAGCTGAAGAGATGCATCCAGGTGTCAGCTTCACCTGCGATTTTAAAACTTCTCCTCTCTGCCTCCCTTCCCAGTTCCCATACAGCACAGGTTAGAAGCTATATTTTCCAGACTGAATAAATTTTAGAACATTTTACTTGCCCCTGAAGTGTTTATTCCCTACATTTACTACCTTATTCTCTTTTTTTTTTAGCAAGAGCGAGCTGCTTGAAGTAAATTGTTGAAAGATCTATTATTCTTTTAACTATGATCGTATTATCCTGTGGGGTTCTCTTGTAACAGTGATAGAGAAAATAGCTTTTGCTGCTTTAGAAATAAAATAACTACTGCTGTTGGTGACATCAATAGGGGTTACAATTTTGTAAGCAAGGAACAGCATACGGTATTTATTATATGCAGTAGTAAAAGTGGGTCAGCTAGTCAGCATGTTTATAATCTCATTTTAAATGAGACTTATGCTTGGCCAAAGGATTCTTCTGTCTCCTTTCCCATGGGATGGTAGGCCTTTATAACTCTTAGGATGTTACTGAAGCTCATCAGAGGTACTTAGTTAATTGGTTCTTGTTAAGGATCTCTTCTGAATTTCTCTCCCAGAGCAGGTATTTAAACCAGAGGGTAATGGTTGTTTTACCTGATACTAGTTAGGGATGATGCAATTTGCAGTAGCAAAATGCAATGTTCTCCCATCACACTCAAAATCAGAAAGAGGCAAGAACAGACCTACTTCACCCATGCTGATAACATTTTTTAGCAGTATTTTTACTTAAGTATGATGTTTCTCAGCATCACTCAATAGAAAAACAAGTTCCTTTTAGGGTCAGATGAGGCAAATGTTCTGAGAAAAACCAAGGAGGTCTGATAATTGCACATTGGTGTAGCTATATCATAATGCATATGCACCAAGGCTAAATCAGACTTGCATATGTAGCTTGAATTCTCAAATATCCTAAGATTTGAAATCTGAACTTTGAAGCCGTGAAGTTATTTTGATGCAGTTTTTTTAATCTGTATTGAAGAGTCATACAAGTAGGTAGATGATATAGATGCATACAGCTATAATGCAATTATCTAAATAAAGGATAAGAGATTCGTAGTTTTCAGTCTCTGTTTGATCCAGTTTGCAGCTTTGGGAAGGGAACACCATGCTACTTTGCTGTGAGTCTCTTTCTAAAACATTATCATCTCAGTGACCGAAAAGTTTTCCTTTATATGAAATTCTGAATATGCTATGTAGGCTATTTAAACATCCTGAGTACACAGTATCCAGCCTTTGAGCTATTCAATCACTTGACATCTCCAAATAATTAATTCTAGGAGCATGCCTGAACATCTGAAAGGAGGGTTTTTTTCCTCTTGACTGAGGTGTCTTTGAGATACTGCTATAAAAATATTTAATAACAAACAGGAACTTACTGTCTGTGCAAGCCTGTCCTACATCCTTCCTTGTATTGTTCTTCATTTATTACAAAAAATCCTACCATGAATCCTCACCTGCCTACTGAGTTGGAAAAACAGCGTTTCAAGATTGTGTCACCTGTATATAACTCTCTTCAGAGACAGAGCCAAGAAGCTGCTATTCCAGCTGACGCTTTCATTGCTGACATGAAGACAGTGCAGGTTTGCCAGGCATTGTGAGAGGGCAATTAGCAAGCGGCCTCCACCTCAGCACAACCCAAGCCATCACTTGCTCAGATGAAAGGAAGCTGTCAAAAGCCAATTCACTTTCTAGTAATCAACACCTGAAATCGGGTCAGTAACTTTGCAGCATAACCCATTTCTTGCTGTGCCCAAGAAAGTGAAGTGTGCCTTTCTTGCCAGTCTCTCTTGACAGTCTTAATAAGACTCAGCCTGTGCAACACAGTTTCTGGCAATCTTGCTACCTCCTTTGCAAGCAGAATGCCGGAGGAGAGAGGTTCAGGTGTTCCAGTTTCCTTCGCAGATTGAGCCACAGACATGAGCCTTTACACACTCAAATTGCAAAATGTTTCTGATAAGCCACAGATGATGTATCAGTCCCTACAGGAAGTCTTCCAACATCCTTTATGATGTTCCATAACTGTCTCAAAGTTGTTAATATTATGCCCTCAGCTAGATTATTAGACTTAATGCCTTGCAAGCACAAGGTGGTTCAAATCTAGCTTGAATCATCTTGGTAAAATAAACAAGCCAGTCAGAGTGTAACATTTCCTATCAGCCTTTACAAGACTTCCTAGATAGTTTTAAACAGCACAAGACACATGATTGCCATTGCCCAAGGCAGGATTGTCAGAGTAGTGTGATACATCATTCCTCTTCAGACACTGGGTAGTATAGCAACTTTGCAACAGTTTGAAGGACTAAAGGTGTGTCAGCTGCTAGAATCCACCTAGCAGACTCCTGACTTTTTTTGCTCAGCACACAGGTCTTACAAAAAGATGATTTAGTAGATTGTCCTAGCTCAGCAGTGTAAATTGCTTCCGTGAAAATAAACCCATGTACTTTCTAATTCCTTTCCTAAATGCAGACAATATAGGATTCATGCAGATAAAAAAGGTAGACATTCTTGTATACAGGATATTTTCTGTCATGCACTCCAAGCTGCCAACCACTGGTCTGAAGAAGCTTCCAAACAAATTTTTGTATATATAGATTTATATCTCTCTTGCTATAAAGATCTTTACTCTCCACCTAAATATATAATAGATCTCTATAGAAATTATCAGTATTATAACTATATATTAACTATACAGAAGTGTTATTGATCTATATTGCTATTATCCATATAAATATTGTCAGAGATAACTGAATATATATAATAAATAATAATATAGTTATACAATTCATCTCTATTTTATGACAATTTATCTATTATCTGTTATTGCTTGCATCATTATTATATGTATTTTAGGGGCTACACATTTTTATCAGAGATATTACACAACACTACAGCAAATCCCACACAGCACTACTAACCAGCAACTGTATCTAAGGCAGAAAACAAGGGTCAGCTGATGTTCACAGTGCTATTCAAAGCAATGAACAAAGATTAGCTACAAGCTACTGCAAATTCCCTCAGTGTTACCAAGGCAGATGAGGTTTGTTTCAAGTAAACTTGTCAGCACAGCAATATTTCAGCCCAGAAGAACACTTGGTCAATAAAGCCTCAACCAGAATAGTCAGCACAGCACATCACACAGGACTGTGATTCCTTTTCTAAGTAAGTTAGGACTAAACAGGTAAAACAGGCCATAAAGCTGTTTTTTTGCAACCCCATCAAACATATTACAATCAAGCAGTTGGGTACTGGATGCTACACAAACACCAACCAACACATGCTCTTCAGAGCTGGACAGCTTCTGAAAGGTCTGGAGAGTCTGGTAATACACAAGCAGCCAGCAACTTGCCCTGCACATCAATGCTAGCTGCCTATGCACAGATGATCCCCCCCCACCCCCCCATGCTTAGCATTCTCTGTGTCTGCAGCAGATTATAACCTAGACCAGGAAGACAGGCTTGTGAAGACCACAACCAGTAGAAGAAAAGGGATGTTTAAAAACATCTAGATATTTTGAGCTTTCAAATGTGGTATTCATTTCTAGTTTCTCATCATCTGTGAGGGTCAGCAGATCAATAACATCTAAGAGCATACTTATATAGGGACATCACAAAAATATTAATTGTACCTAAGTGGAGCTATAGCATAAACATGCTGTATCAGCTCCCTCCAAACCTACATACACTCTTCCCTCCCCAGAAAGCACAATAAGACTGGTGCATGGCTTTATAAGGGACCCAAGCAGGTCAGCAGGTGTTAATTACCCTGATCAGCCTCACATGGGGCTTCCACCTGTGTACCACCCACCCATTGAGCCTGGAGCTGCATTTAAACCTGGGCCTGGGGCTCAGGGTTTGCTGGCACTGTGTTGCCTGTATGCTGTGTCTGGGTGTTCCTGATGCTCTCTTACCCTTGGACCTGCCTGATTTCTACAAGTATGATTACTACACAGTTATTTGGGCTGCTTTTCCTTAGGTATGGTTTGCCTGTACTTCTGTTTAGAGGGTGGTGGTGTGTCATCTTGTTGCTATCTAGCCTGTTGCTGTTCTCTGGCAGGACTTGTAAGTCATATCAAAAAAGGCTTGGGTTACTGCTGTGGAAGTGAAATATCAGTTCTGTTGGTTTAGGTGTTCAGTGTGTGGCTGAAAAAGGGTCTGGTTTGTGCCAATTCCTGTAGTGACTGCAAATGGAGAGAAACACTGGGCTAAGTGTGAAAATGAGTAATCTTAAATGATACACCAAAGGAAGGAAGCTGCATCTGAGAGAGCATGGTGACTCATTTAATACTATTTGTCTATTTGCTAGAGTAAATAAGATTGTTCTGTGTGGATTCTGAGAAAATGCATTGCAACAATAAAACTGTCTTGCATGCCTTGCCTTAGTGGCCTGTGCTAGACACCAAATGACAACAAAGGCAGGTCTTGCCTTGTTTGTCTGATTTATTTAAGGGTGGTATAAATGCTAGTTCAATCAATTTACTTGGCTCTGTTTTAGAGGCAAGTACCTGTAACTGGTGTAAAGCAAATCTGCAGGGCTGTGACAGTGTTTTGTATGCAAATAGAGATGGTCTGTGGCTTTGTAGTTAGTCTCCCCTGTCCCAAACAAAAAGAACCAAACCCAACCCTGGTACAGCTTACAGATAACAGTCTTCATGTTTTTATTTTCTTCTGTCTGTTTTGTGGTAGTAACAATGCTGTAATTACATTGGGTGGTCTATGGTTACTTTTGGTCTCCTTCAGACTGTACCATATAACCTTCAGTCCGTTCAGAGTCAGTTTTCTAAAAACAGCTCTTCCTATTTGAGTAGCATGTCCTGCATTTTTGGGTTGAAGACTTACTGTCTCCTGTATAGCTTTATTCAGTTCTGAGTAGAAGAGGATGATATTTACTGGGAGGTTCAGGAAACTGTAGAACTTCTTTGTTCCTATAATTTGCAATGTCACAACTTTGTCTGTAACCTTTTATCACAGTAACTTTATTTTCTCCTTTAAACTCCATAGCTAAGACACAAGTAATCTATCAATCTTAAAAATAAAAGTGGATGTAAATTAAGTCATATGAAGTCCTGCTCTTTCACTGTACAACACAGCTTGGACCCTGCAAAATTGCTTGGCATTTTTTGTTTTCTTATGGTTTCAGCAGCCCCTTTTCTAAATAACACATTAGGTTTCAGTTAAACATAAATGCTACACTTCTACTTTTGTTTTTCTGTCCTTAACTTTCTTTGATATCTACCCATACCACTGCTTCCCTCACCCATTTCAGCCAAAATGACCTGGGCTAGCGTGAATGCTTAACGCTGGATCGCTCCAGTTGGGCTAGACTAGGAAGAAAATACATGCGTGGCTTTGGCACATCAGAAAGGATGGCAGTTTCTTGCAGCTTGAGAAGTGAAGCTGCAAGGAGTTAAAGGCAGGCTGAGGCAGCCGTAGCTGTACCCAGGGTAAGTTATGACTGCAGTCTTGGTTCACTGCAGTTAAGCCTCTCAAACTCATCCTTCTGGTTTAGACTTGACTTATTCCAGAAAAAGCATGCCAGATCAGGTGATGGTAGTGTTCTAAAAATATCAAAGCCATCAAAAAGTATAGAGCTGGCACAAGTATTGTTTGACCTATTGGGGTTAAATTTATACTGCCAGGTAAGGTCAGTGGCTGAGAACAGGTCAGGCATTAACAAATAACTCAAGGCTTTATAGTGCCACAGAAGTGCTGTTTCCACTCTTCTGTAATTAAAGGGCAAAAAAAGATGTTGAAGCCCTTCCTCAGCGGCACTTTAAGCTTGAGCAGCCAACCTATAGGCTACTTGTGCTTTTACGCATTTCTTATCTGATCTGATGCTAGAAAGGCTCCCTGATCGACTGTGGAAATTTGAGCTTTACATGTCTAGGGCAATTCTGTAGGATTGGTTTAGGTTATTTTCTAGAGGCTTTGTAGCACAGTGTAAAAATGAGAAACATTCAAGGTCTAGGACATGTAATATCCAAACTGAGGAATGTTGAATTTCTTATTTTTCTTGCCTTGTGTAAGTATGCAGTTCTGGGCTTGAATTTGTTTGAGCTGTCTTCAGAAATGTGAGAAGCTAAAACAAAATTCTGCATTTATTAAAGGTCTTGTTCTGGAATTTCTTTAAGAATTTGGAGTTGTGAAAGATATTAAAAATAGCAGGACAACTGGAGTTTCTTCTGTAGGTAAGTGTCTTAATGGCTTAATTAGTGGAAAGGGAATATTCCTTCAGGGAAAGGGGAGCTGAGTCATCCCAAATAATTCCTCACTAATGAGTGCAAAACTGCAGAATTAAATAAAGAATGAAGTCTTTCCTTTCCCTGGGTTGTGCTAAATACATCACTTTGTACTGAGGAAATTCTGGGGACAGAAGAGCTCCACAGAGGATGTTTTCCAGAGGAGAACAAACACTCTGAGAAAAGCTACCCTAGGTGCAGAGATGCCTGGAAGAGGCAAAGTCACTAGAATTAGTGTCCTGCAGTCAGGTTTCCTTTGATATGAACTAAGCTGTTTCATATTTACCTGAGACTTGAGTGTAGGGTGGGGAGGGTGATGTTCCTTCCCAGATTGTTCTCCAGTTCTTAGACTTAGTGTCTTGTTCCCTCACCCCTATGAACTGTAAGATGGAAAGCTAGGCTGTACCAGGACCTCATCTGTTTCAGTGAACCCACATCAGCTGCTGAATGAAGAACAGCATAATGGACATTCTTTATCCAGTGCTGTTACCATTGCAAGGTAACTTCTTACTCTGGCCTGTGAGAGTTCTAGCAGAAAAGTGGCAAAAATGGTGGCTTATCAATAAGGGGAAGAGTAAATGGGCTAGAGGCCTGAAATGTCAGAGCAAAGCTGTGTGATGCATGATCTCAGACTGGAATCTCTCCCATGAAATCAAAGGAACAAGGTGTTGTGTAACTTGATTTTATACCTTGGACATTTGAGTGACAGAGTGACACAAGCTGCCAGTAGATGAGTCTCACATTTCCTCCCCAATCAAATTGTCAAGAGATTTGTAGGGCAGCAATCAGTCTGCATTGATTGTGTCTTCCAGGCATCCTTAAATGTAGGGTAAATCTTTTCCTCTGAGACTAAATATACGGGAACCTGAATCCCCACTGCCAAAAGAAAAGAGCATTCAGTGGCAGCGACTATGTAGCTTCATGTTTTGTGGGAATGTTTACTTTGACTAATTGTGGACAAGACTTTCCCCTCCCAGGGGGCCTGCATAGTTTTAAACAATACTCCTGCATTAAAATTTCTTGATGCTTTGAAAGTGAGAGGAAGTCAGTACAAACTGTAAGTGTCATACCATTGGAACCAAACTTCTGGGCAGAGACTAATCTTTTGTAACTAGGAGTTTATAAGACTCCAGCTACTGCCTCATAGTGAAGGGCTTAGGCAACAAAGCTTCATTAAGGTGTTGCATATACAGATGTACAAAGTAGCATGATCATTTAATTTTGTTCCATATGGCTTTTACTGGTGATGGAACAGACATAAAGGTGACCCAGTCACAATGGAAGCACACTGACAAGGAGTGATATTTGTTCAAGCTGGGAGCCTGAGAGGTCCCTGATAAGCTTGACTGGGAGAAGAGATGTTTTCAACAAGCACAGAACAAAAACTGTGATAATGAACTGACCTTCCAGGAAAGCAGAGGCCAGTAACATGCCCTGGGAACTGTCCTACACCCACTGAGTATCTACACCAAAGAAAAAAAACCCTCACTATCTACCCAAGGTGAGCTCCTCTGTGTGAGATCTCCTGGACAGGCTAGACCCTCACCAAGGGCATATGGCTGATGATGAGCTCTGATGGAGATCACCCATAAAGAGAGGCTTTCCTATCATCAGTTAGCCTCACTCCTGGGAGCAGTTTGTGTGGCACTAGTAACACCTCCAAATAATATATGAATGTGCCTATATGTAAATATATACTTGAATTTCTTTATTACAAATTACTTCAAGTAAAGCAGAAAATCACCTCCACGTCCTTGTGTATTAGACTCCTGTGATATCCACTGTGGCAGTCCATGAAGATCTGTGGCTTGGGTAATTCATAGTAAGAAAGCCAGTTGTAATGTCACAATCTATATCCAAATGCAATGTGATATTGTCCAGCATGGGACACAGCCTTTTTAGGAATCCTTCAAATTGCCTCATGGACATCAAAGTCCTTTTTTCCCTATTCCCAGCTTTCAGGGATAACCTTTCAGCCTTTTCCTTCCTGTAGAAGCACAACTTTCTTCTTCAGCTCCTGTTTTTTAAGGTATGGTTTTTTAAAGCTCAGCTGAAATGAGAAGGTTTTGTAATTACTTTCAAATGCCACCTCTTCAAGACTGATCTGTTGCAATAAACCCTGAAAAGTATACTTTCATTGCAGCTGGGGGAGAACGGAGCTGTGATTTGGTGTGAGGGTCAAAACTAAGCTGGGCAGCAAAAGGCAAAGAGGAATTAAGTTGCCGGGCAAGCCCACCTGTGCATGGAGAAGTTATGAGAGTCTCAGTGCCTGAAATTCTGGCCTTCTGACCATGTGATTCGCGCGTTCTGAAATCTCACATAGGACAGCCTGGTCCATTGGCAGCCACTGGCTGCTTGAGGCCCCTGAACAAGTTACTACCACTTAACTATAGAGCCCTGGGAGGTGGGAAGGCTTAGTGGCAGGACTTCAGGGGTGTCATTCTTGCCTTTGGGTTAGCAGCCCTGCCCTGCTGAGGAGGCACCTGGACTCGGAGACATCAAGCTAGAAAAGGAGCAAAATGGACAGACTATGGAGAAGCTGTTAGAGGTGCCCCTTACATCAGGTGAATACATTGTTTTGAAAATATATTTAGCTAGACTGCACTTGGAAGATTCTTTGCCCTTGAAACAATAGTTGAGGTTATGGAACTGAATTTAAATACTGGCTAATCTGTACAAACATCACTTCTAAGGAACGGTGTTCCTCTAGAAGTAAAAGCGCTACTGTAACTTTCTTAAATGGCTTTTCTTTAGCTGTATCTAATGATATTTAACTTTCAACTAGAATTTTCCATTGTTGCTAACAGCAGTTCACTTTGGAGGAGGAAGTGGTACTGTAAACAGTGCTTGAGGCAGCAACTAACATTTGAAGCAATCCAGCTCAAAGTAGGGCTCTGTGACCTCCTATGTGAAACACCAGCAGCTGTCAGCACTCTATTTACTCCAGCCTGTTTGCTGCTGCTTCTGGCTGAGCTACTGCTACTGTTCATCTGTACTTAAAATAATCAGGACAGGCATTAGGGAATAACTTTTCTTATAAGCCTAGAGCTATTACAAGCCTAGATTCACACCAAGAGCCATCTCGGAATGTCCAAGTGTGGTAGTAAATTTCCACTCAGAGGAGCCCTTAGCATGCGGAGGGAACTTCAGCAAATGCTTCTTGATGTGGATGGTCTCTGCAGCATTCTTGTTGCTTGGAGTGGAATCACTCGGGAAGATTTCGTTAGAGGAATGAACACTGACAACCTACCACTGAGGAGAACAGAAGCTGAAATAACTAGGAGCTGCTACGTGTTTCTTGCCAGCATATTTGTGTGCATTCTAACACAACTGCAGTAGGGTGTGGAGCTCTGGCTGGTTCACAAGCAGGCAGGGTGTTAGTGTGTGGCTCAGATCTGAGGAATGAATGAAATATGGGATTGAATCAGTAGACTCAATCAGCATCTCAGAAGGGACTCATGAAGCTTTTGCAAATTAGATACCCCAGAAACTGGTAATTAGAGAAAAGAAAGGTCTTGGTGGCATCGAAGCCCAGCTTGGGGCTGGACTGTGAGGGATTCGCTATCTTATCAGCAGTTTTGTGCATGTATTAACCTTGTCTGTTAAAAGCTGTGGCTGGTAAGGCTCAAAGCAGAATGAAAAAAACAACAACAACCTGAAGAAAACCTATCTTTTAAATGTGATCTTTAAATTTCACAACCATTTGGCTTTATCCTATTAATTTACAGAGATTACTTTCTTTAGCATTAACAGCTCACCATCTGGATTCGATAGAACACATCAGGTAGGTAATGATGTAAAAAGCCTGCAGGAGGTGGGGAATAGCTGTAAACATGGAGAGTTATTTCTGAAAGCCTGGTGGTTCTTTCAGGCGTTCATTGAGTGGGAGGACTCAGAGGAAGCTTTCCTGTAGGAAGAATTACCATCCCTGGATTTATTTAAAAAAAAAGCATAGATGCAGTTCTTAGGGATGTGGTTTAGTGATGGACTTTGCAGTCCTGTATTAATGGTTGGGCTTTATCTTAAAGGTCTTTTCCAACCTAAATGATTCTATGATTCTGTGGTCAGGGATGTGTCTAGTACACCTGGGCAATGATGGGGATAGTAGAGTTTGTCTTCCTCAACAGGTGCCAAAGGACTAGAAATTAAAGTAGCTTAGCCTGCACTGAATCAAGTGGTGTGGTGGGGGAAATGACTATCAATTGGAAAGCTGTGCAGCAGGAATGTGTATAGCATTGTATAGAATTTAATTTGTCATTGCAAGGTTAAAGTTTTGTTTAAATGTATATAAAAAAGTAGGAGTGGGATATCTTTTTTAATTTGTTTTTAATAATTCCATTGTGTATGTGACTGGTTTTGGTGGGAAGAGTAGCCATTGGAATTGGTGCATATTAGGAGTAGTAACTCACCTCAGGCATGGACTCTGTCATTGGCCTCTGCCACAGTTATGGTGCTGCACACAAAAGGTAGCCCTGCTCTGAGCAAGAGGTTGCACCTGATGACCTCTGGAAATCCCTTCCAGCTGAAATTATTCTATGATCTATAATTCTATTCCTAAAAAAATTAGGTCAGTGGCTGGCAGGTAGAGATAAGAGTGAAGGAAAATATGTAGCCAAGGGAAAGTCTCTGGGCTAAGTAAGGAAATAGAAAAGGACTGAGAAGCAAGAAAAGATTACATGAGAAACTCTGAAAGGTAAAGAGCAGAAGGAGCCCATGTTGGCAGTAAATATTACTGCATCCCCCAAGGAGCCTTGGGACAGCAACACACAGGGATGGCTGAGTAGCCAAGAGCTGTGGGCAGCAGAGCTCCTGGGGGTCTTTGACTCCTACAGCTCCTGTCTCCTGTGCTGGCTGACCAGAGCTTTCTTGGTGCCACCTTCCCCCCCAGTCTCCCAGCAGCTTTCCTGACAGTGCCCAGCTCCATTCTCAGTGGCTCTCTAGCAGTGCACTTGTGCCTGCACTGCACCAGGCCACCTTCTCGGTTTTGCTCAGGGCCCTGTTGATGTAAGACACAACATTTCAGTGCGTAAAACTCATTTGTGCATGCCTGCATAAGTTTAACTGATTATACTTTGTGCAAGACAGAAGTGAATAGAGCCTCCTACCTCTCGTTTTGTAGTAACAGCTTCTCCCTGAGAAATCCCCGGCAAGAGCGTATTTGCTGCCTCCCTCTGACCACCAGATTTCTCTTAAATAACTTTCAGGTTGGTTAGGTATTAGCTGTCTCTTTGGCATGCTGAGTGCTTTTCCTCAGGAATAATTTCTACTCAGTCACTCAAATTATTTCCAAACCTGTTCACTCTTTCCATATGCTCTCATTTCTCCTTCTTCAGAGAAGATGGCACAACATATATATTTTTTTAGTTTGAAGTATTCATGAATCCTAGTAGTGCTGATGCAAGGAAGGTATGGAAAATAGGACTACTTAGCCCCTTTAGAAGGTTTAACTGTCCCACAGATGCACAGTTTAATTATGTTTGCAATTCTTGGAGCATACCAGATGGCCTGTATCGGGCTCATCTGTGTTTCTTGGCTTGGGAATGTACACTGTAAACAATGTAAGGGATTCTTCTTTCTTATTCCTAAAGCAGGTTATTCTTTGGGTGTAAGGTAGATTCCTGGACTAACTCATCAGCCAAAATATACAGTCTCTGCACCAAGCAAAAGAAATTCTTAGCAGTCATTTAAAAAGAAACCCCAAGCAATTCACCTGTATTTCTGCTTCCCTCCCATGAATAGTTTTCAAATTATCTGTGGCAAAACACATTAATTCATGCTACCCATTCAGAGAGGTAACTGTAATTTGAGTGTAAGGAGGCTCTTTTAAAAACTCTGAAAATGTCAGGTAGGAAGCTATATGTAGAAAGTAGATGTCCTGAAGTATAGCCCTTTCTGCTTTATTTCTGCACTTCATTGGAGTTCAGTGCCTTCTAGGGCTACTTTTAGCTATTCTATGGGAGTACCAGCCAGGATATTATATAAAATTGCAAATAACCATGTATACGCTAGCCTGCAAAATTTGACTGCTGAGGTTTTCAAAAAACCTAGCTCTGATCCTGCTGTGTATAACCACTCTTGCCCATACAGACAGGTTTTTTCACAGGAATACCTTCAGATCTTGCATTGCTACTTGGCATGCTTGCCAGGTTTTTTCATTCTCTCAGAATTAAGAGAAACTGTTTGTTCAGAGACAATGGAAGCTATTTTTTCCCCCCCTTAAGACTCTTGCTTTGATGCGTTGGGAATTTCTTATTGCTCTTGATACCCAAGTCTTCTCACTTGCATAATGTAATAACCAATGTAGAGCCAAACTGTTTAAGCAAGCTCCATATCTGCCCTTTCCATCCTTTTTGGCTGAAAAGGATTTTACCTTATCTGGGACAACTTTTCAGCTCTGGCAGCTGTCATTAGGTTTCTTTCAGCATAGTTTTACTTTGCAGGAGGTCCTGGATTTTGTGCTTCATTTAGTTCTATACTTGCAGACTGACTAATGTAGATAATACATAGGTTTGCCTGGAATTAGCTGTTGATGTGAATGCTGATGGGGTCTTCTGTTGGGTTGTACTACTAGTCCCATGTAGATTTCCAGTCTTGTTCTTGCCTTTGTTAATTCTTTTCTGCCTGACTTTCCATCACAGTAGGAAATAGACTAGAAACAGTGTTCTGAATCCTATTCCTGGAACATCTAGGCACCCAAGTTTGGTTTCTTTATTAATATCCCCTTTGCTCAGTAGCTCAGAAGCAGAATGGCACATTGCTTTTGACAGCTCCTCCCTTCCTTTTTGTGCTGTAGTTTACACAGTTGAAATAAAGGAGAAGGAAAAAAAAAAAAAACCACCCAAAAACCCACAAAAAGAGTGGCAATACTAAAGAGCCTGAGCAGCAACCTATTGCTATGGGAGGGGAATTGGAATTTTGCTTCAGGGAAGACAGTCCTGTGGCAGGAATGAGTCCATGTGCTTCAGTAACAATGGCTGGGGTTATTTTCAGCAGAGTTGTTTCTCACATTCCTTTTTCTTAGCTACTTAGCCATCAGGGGGTAGCAGCCTCTTGGAGTGAGTGTTCTGTGTTACGAAAGCAGCAAACACAATCACTGGTTTTCCACTATGGGTGAATGAAGCATTTGGTAAACTGTGTTCCCACCTAATGCAAACTTTATATTATGTTGAGAGGTAACCATCACCCCCTTCCTGTCTTTCATCAGTTCACAGTATATTAAACAGCAAAACTGGTAACATCTTGCATAGCACCTTTCATCTTGATGAATCCCAAGGCTTTACAGGGATAGTTTCCCCTCCTATTGAAGCACAATCTCTAAAAGCACCCAGCAACAACATAAGTGGTACAGGGCAGAGGATGGAACACAAAAATGCTGAGTCCAAACTAAGTTGGCAGATACATAGTTGTTTATTGAACAGAGCTTAGCGGTGGGCAAAAGTTTACAGCCTCAGACAAATCTGAATAAACCAACAACTCTGTCCTATCCCATTTTGAAACTGCCCTAAAGAAGTCCACACATCAATCAAAAGTTCAGACTTCATAGTCCGTTTTACTTAGCCTGCTAGTAAATAATTTCCTGTTTATTACATTTATGTTGTCCCTTTGATTTCAGTTAGGAAATGGCATGAACCCCAGTAACGAAGTTGGAATAGACAACTATCCACTAAGGATCAGCCATGCAATCATGCTTGCTGTGCAAAGATTTAGTGCCTGAAATAAAAAGGTACTAGCCTCGCCCTAGATACATTACAGTATAAGTAGGTACATAAAGCTAGTGAAAAATACTGTGAAAGAAATGATAAGGCTGCCTGAATATGCTTACTTGTATGAGGTTGCTTGCTTGTTACAATTCTGGATTGTTTGTAACAGCAAAATTTAGTGCTAGGATTGAAGAGATGAGGAAGAGGTAAGGGTAGGAAATAAAAACTACAGATTCATCATTACTAGTGAGATAGAAGGACAAAAAGGAAAGACATAAGAACAAGGAAGAGCCCATGTAATCGTACAAGCTCAAGATGTCAGCTTAGGTCAACAGAGCTAGAAAAAGGAAGGGAAACTACTTCATATTCAACTAGATAAGTAGAGGTATCTTGTCAGGGATGGAGTTGAAACCCTAATTTCTATTTTTGTACTGTTCTACAAGGTCTCCTTTATCTGTAGCTGAATAAGAGCTGATACCATTGTCGGTCCTTGCAACTGAAATAGTCTTGTCTAATAGCAACAGACAGCTGTGAAAGCTACCCATGGCAGTTTAGGAGAATAAAGCAGTTGTTTCCAATGTGTGTCACAGGCTGACAGGACTTAGAAAGCTTGTATATATCGATAACTACCACTGACTT
The DNA here is from genome assembly GCF_015220075.1 of Falco rusticolus. Taxonomy (NCBI): domain Eukaryota; kingdom Metazoa; phylum Chordata; class Aves; order Falconiformes; family Falconidae; genus Falco; species Falco rusticolus. Next base: position 53,805,226 of record NC_051193.1, on the reverse strand, counting down.
CAGGTCACTTGAACTGGTTTTCACATCATAACTTATAGGTAATTCATACAGGAATTCCTGGTCCTCCTCCAGAACCATTGCAGAAAGTGGTGATGTCTCTCCTTGCTGGCACCTCCCTGTTTATAGGCAGTCAGAGTGGGCACATGGACAAGGATGTTGGGTCTCTTTCTGACAGACTCCATGGCTGAGGACCATGTTTTTCAGGTGAAGTCTCTACATGTCTCTGAGAAGTAGTAAGGTTTGGAGTCAAACTTTTTCTCAGGCTTAGATGTTCAGCAGAGCTTTCAGGCTTGGACTGGGGAAGCTGTCAGGGTGGAGCTGAGTAGTATCTAGCAGCATTTTACAGAGGGTTTTTAGGCAGCTGCTTGCCAGCTTTGTAGGGTGAGTATAGTTCTTTACTTGACCTTCTCACTGAACAAATCAACAGACATGAGACTGGATACCCGGTTTGAACTTTGTCAAAAGGGATATCACAGTATGAACTGCTGGTCCTCCCTTTGCTTCTGCTGATAATGGAGAAGAGTATGGTTCTACTCAAACCTCGTCTGTTACTCAAAACCAAATCCATTGTTAGTTGGATGTTTAGGCTGAAATTAAGTCTTGGGGTTTTTGTTCACATCTTAATTCAAACCCTTTAGAATCCATACAAAGCTAAAGTTTGCAGAGCATGCAAAATCCCAGATGTCTGAATTATAGCACTTCAAACCTTTTTTTGTGTGCTATGAATAAAGAGATGCTTTGGTCTGTTTGATCATTCTGCCTCTTGCACAGTCTTTAGGACTAGTTATCTGCCACAAAAAGGATTTTTTAAAGCAATCTTGCTACAACTGAATTTACCAGCCTGTGCTCCTCTGAGCCAACGAAGTCAACTGCTATTGCAAGCCTGAAGAATGTTAATTGTTTTGAAAATGACACCTGCAGTACTTGAGATAAAGCAGGGTAAGAGCTGATTACACTGGGAACCAAGAGGGATTCCACAAGGCACAGGAACGTCTTTGTGCTACTTGGAAAATATTAAAAATCTCCCCTTCCAACTGAAAAAAGCATCAGCAACCTGCTGATGAGTAAGCAACACATGTCACGTTGAGTCTGACGGTCAACTGTACCTTCAGTATGGGAATCTCTTACCTTCCACCACATCCAGTGCTGTGGCACTGAAACTTGAAGTACTGCTGCCATCTGCAGGGGCTCAGCTTGATGTCATTTCCAATCTTTATGGCTGAGCTTGTCAGAAACAAAATATTCTCCAGAAACTTGCCCATCAGGTGTGTCAGATTCTATAATGATTGCTTTTTGCTGTGTACCACCCTTTCTCAGGCCCAAACACCACTAAATCAAAGCTTCAGACATGCTTCAGAGGGACTTCTTTAGGTCTGTATATAGAATAATACATGGCACTTTCATTAAATTTCCCCCTTTTTAAGGTATGCCTTTCCTGTAAACTTTTTTCTGGTACTACACAATAGACTGCTCCTTGTATCTATGTGTATATTTTAAAGAAAGCATATTAGATAATAAAGAAGAATATGGGTTGAGGGAGGGAGAAAAGTTGACTGGAATAGATGATAGTAAGATAGTATTTGGTGGACACTTCTAGGCTACGTGAGCTAATCTAAGTCCAGCTTCATGGAAGGGTTGATACTGATGTTGCATAGAGCTAGGTGCAATCCATGCCATCTATACCAAAAGCAATGGGAAATGTTGGTATGAGAGTTGCAACTGATTGTATTAAGGCAGAGGGAACTTGATAACTGGGGGGAAAGGAGGATATTCAGTATTTGGTGTTGGAGTTGCATGTAGATGTCATGGGGTTAGGTGTAAACCTGTAGGATACTAGACTGAGATGAAGAATTGTGCATACTGGAAAGGCACAAGGGCCACTGGACCTGGTGCAGAGTGAGTAGCACAATTCTGGAGTATAAGGTGTAGCACAGTTAAAGATGCTAGGTGAGGAGTCATGAAGTCCTTAAGACCCTGAGATTACAGAACTTGGCAAAATTTGCATGTCAAAGTTTTTCTAGGCATTCATAACAAATGAAAAATTATGTCAAACACTTGAGTGAGTATGAGTTTCAGATATGACCTCATTATGTCTGAGGCCTGAAGATGAAATAAATGATGAAGAGCCTCCACTTGTGTGTCAATTAGGAACATTTCTAGCTTTATATCTGTTCTAATACTGTGAAAGTGCTGGTTGCTGAAATCCCATTTTTCCTATCCTGAACAACAAGCACTGAAGACAAATAAACTACTGACTCCATGTAGATTTCTCCTTGGCGTCTAATGGATTGTTTGCTTCTCACTTGAAGAGTTCAGTTTCAGGTCGTCTTTTTTGTCTTTATATTTTTGACAGGATTCTCCATTTATTGTACATTTGGTATGAGCTCACTTTCACATCAGAGATAATTATTTAGGATAGGCAGGAAAAGATTTTTCTTTGCATGAACTAAAGACAGGAATAGAGGGCAAGTCTCACCTCCAATTTTTTTTATTTAATAACTGTTTTGCTTCTTGAAATTGCCTAATTTTATAAACAATAGCAGCTTGTGACTGAGGCAAACTGTAGCTATAATAATTTAAGTTAAAAAGCTTTAGAAGCTCATGTTAAGGAGTGATTTCCAGCTCTGTCTGTTATATAATCACTAGGCACAGCCATCTTGAATCTGCTGAACAAACCATAACAACCTTCATAACCCATCCCCATCTACTGGAGACATGATCAGTGGAGTTCTAAAGTAATTGAAATATACTCAACAATGTTACTGTGTCTTCATCATAAAAAGTTAGCAGAGTCCAAAGCAAGGCTGAACCAGTTTGTCTGCATTAGCCACAGGTAAGCACAGCTTTATGGAAAAAATGGATGGGTTGCAACTGCACTCGGAAGTGTCTGAAAAGAGGTTGGACGTATAGGGTATTTGTCTTGATCCTGCAGTCACCTTGTGCACTCAGCCCTCGCTGAATTGCTGCATGAAGACAGATGGGGTTAATTCCCAAATGGGAATAAATGCCACTACTGAAGTGCAGCTGAAATACAGCTTCCATGTGTCAGCAGGAATGCCGTTGTGGGTAACTACACAAATTCAGTGCTAGCTCAGGTCAAATGACAAAACTGTTCTCAATCAATGAGATTTATGGCAAATGGAGAAAAAAATACCACAAGCTGTCTTATCTGTTATGTAAAATGAAAGGGAATTATTACTGATTCTTTGTCTAGAAGCCACATTAGTTTTACCTCTCATTCAGAAGATGTATTGTTTCCTATTTCCAGAAAGTGCTCTCTAGACCAACACTATACACTATTTTTGTCATTATCTGAGGGGATAAATTGTTCTTATCTGAGCAACTAAAGCAATACTCAGGGGCTTCTCTAATACAGAGGTACTTATCTATGCTAGTGTTGCTACAGAGGGAGAGAAATTCTTTCTTGCTCTTACAGGAAAAATGTTTGTTCTTCTTATCTTTGTTGTGTATATATACAGAAAAATCTAACTAGAGTTCAAGACATCTGTCTCAACCAGCTGAAAAAATAAAACAAGGGCTCTGGAGACCTCAGAACACAAAAAGCTGTGGAAGCTGGGAACATAGCTCCACCTGCCAGTTCTCTAGTGACTACCCTAGCCTACGCCATCCTGTGACATCACTGGGCACAAATTTAGCTTGAGAATTCAAGGCAAAGAGGCAAGAAACAGGATGGGGAGTTTAGAGAAAAATAGGTACCAGGAAAGAAATTTCAGAGAATGCTTGTGTTTGCAGGCCTGCTATGTATGCTTTGTTCTGAGTAGCTGCTTTCACTCTCTAGGTGGTAGAATTATCTCCAAAGATTTCATTACCCTTTCCAGGGCAACTGTGCCGTTAATTTCTGTCTTCCAGCCTTCAATTCTTTGCAAATTTTCTTGCACTGAGCTAAATTAGTGCCTTCTGTCACACAGAGCAGGAACCCCTGGTGTTTTTCCCAATGTTTGGACCTTGGGACTAAGCATTTGAAATCCCTAAAAATAACTGAGTGTACCTAAGACCAATGACTGGAGCAGAAGGCTGGGAGTACTATGAATGTTGGAAAGCTATTAGAATTAGAAATGTTATGAATCATACGAAAAGTTTATGAATCAAAGTGTTGACCCTTGATATGAGCAGTTGCCCAGCATTCAGGGCCTTTCCAGGCTGTTTGTCTGGAGCAGTACATCTCAGTAAGAACATAAGAAAAAGCTTTGCTTTCTTGAGGCTAACTGTAAGGAACAGCAGCAAGGTGTATTGTTCATAAATTCAGCAAGGCTTTCCTACATAGTACTTAAGAAAAACAAACAGGGAAAAAACCCACCCCCTTGCAAAGTTTTTCATTGTTGTAATGAAGCGCCATTTAACTGCTCTCATTCATCCTGGATGAGAGGTGACTACCATGTGCACTGGATTATTAGAATGGTCAACAGACCCCAGACCTCAGCATGCTGCAGCACAGCCACACAGATGAAGAGGCAGTGAAGCCTGGAAATCCTGGCATTCAGAGAACTTGGGGAAGCCAGCCAGAGGACTGATGATGTCCTGATGAGTCTGCTGGTGTCTGGAGCACTGGATATCTTCTAACCTCCCACAGGTTGGAAATTCAGAGCTGCTTTGTGTTTCAGTCAGGTCACAGTAGTCATTGGGAACTTGTGAAGTGGGAGAGAGCTGTTGCCTGTATTCACTTCTGAGACAACCAGCAATGCAACAACCCCTGTCACTTGTGCTTGCCACTATGGGGGCTGACATACCAGCTCAAGAGGCTTGTAAATATATGAGCTAGAACCATCTGAATGTGTACACACACAAATGTATAAAAAGATAATTGATTTCTATAATCTTTCCCCTGACTGGATTCTCAAATTGGGCTTGCTGTTTGTATGGCTAGAACTCTCTTGTATTTAAAGCAGGCCCTGTTCCTGCCAATCTGCCAGTTAAATCACTGTTGCTACTATGGCACTGTCACCGGCTTCCCCTGGGCTTGGCAAGCGCTGTCACTTGGAAAGCAGCAGGCAAAAGTCACTGCTATCTCATGACAGGATTCCTTTAAACCTTGGCACCCCTTTGCATGGTTGCTTGCTTCTTAATGAGTTGCTCGGAAGCACGCAGTTAAATGGAGTTGTAAGAAACTGAAAGCTCTCATTGCTTCAGCTGTTGCTTTGGCAGGATTTTTTCAGCATTTTGCTGCCTTTGACAGTGTCTGGAACACATGCTGTTCTCCAGATATGACCGAGGCCAGCCTTAAACTGCAAACGTAAATACAGATCCTGAATCCAGGCTTCAGCCAGTTGGTTCAGCTTTTTCCAAGAACTGGGCCATAGGTAATTAGATGAAATCCATGAGAAAGTTCACTTCAGCTATACATAGAACGCAGAAATACACATCTGCAAAATAAATTGCATAAAATTAATTTATGCCTAGTCTCCTTCCAGAAGTGCTCTGGAGATTATGCAGTTATATAGTGAGGGAGCGCTGTCTGGGGGACAGTGTACCTACCTTTTTAGAGAAAGGAAGTAAAGGGTGATAGAAATAAGCTGAAGCAGTAACAGTCCCATGGTTAGGTAGTTATATGCTATGATGGAGAAATGGATTTAATTTCTCCTGTGGAGTTACTAAGTGGTACTCGCCAAACACTGGATCGTGGGCCACAGCTGCATGGTGTCTATGTGGTGCTGGTGGGAGGTAGCCCACTCTGGGTGCCAGGGCTGGCTCTGCTTGGAGTCAGCTGTGGCATCTTCAAATCTACAGTTTAGCTGGCAGATTAGGTGAACTGTCCATGGGCAGCTGACAACTGAACTTCTAGTCCAGGAATGAAGAACAGCTTGAGTATCTGTTGTCAGTGTTCCCATATCTCTGTGTCCATTTTCTCAGATCTCTCCTATATCCTACTCTCTGCTGCAATTTCCCCCTGCTTTTAACTTACATTTTCTACTTCCTCATAAATGAACAATAAAGAGCCGTTTGTTCAACTATCATCCACTTTTTACATCCTTTTCAAGTTCAGGCTTGGGTGTCTCCCTGTCACTCTGCAGAATTTGCCCAAGGCTTTCACTGTGTTCTTTAAAAATCTCTAAGCCAAATAAAACATCATCCCTCTTACAGGTCAGCAGGCAGGAGAACCTCAAAATATTAAGAGTTTTGTTTAAATAATAATGATGCCATTAGAGCTTTGTACCAGAATTAAGAGAAATAATACAACTCAGGTCAGAAAATTCAAACATTTGAGGATCCCAGTTCTATTTTTTTAAGGCTTCAGACTATTTAGTAATAAAGAAGTCCTATTTTTGCCATCCATGTTGTTAGTACCAGCTGTCCAAGAGAAAATAAATCTCTTTCCAATCTTTGGAGCTTGAAAGAACAATCTATTTCGGGCAGAAAGGGTTTGCTGCTTCATGTTAGGCAAGCTTCCCAATTTTTCAGTTGAAATAATATCACACATTTGCTCATGGAGAACACTGAAACAGTGTTATTTACAACATTATTTTAAAATGCAAATGACAATGTCTGCAGCTGAAAAGTGGTTCCAGCTCCAAATTAATTTACCACTTTCCAGTCAACTAAAGCATGCGTGCTTTCCAGTAAATCCAAATGTTTATGCAAGTCCTAGGCCTAGTTTAATGAGCTTGGGAAGGTTCCCAGTACATAGCTGCTAACACTCAGATACTTGCTGATGACACGACTCATAAGCAAGCCAATTCAATCTTCCTCCAGCCACAGGAAAAGCAAAATTATCGGCTTTCTGTTAACCTATGTTGCCTCTGTTTATCTAGCAAGATGGTTCACGGACCTTGTGCTTACTGCCCCCCTCTACCGCATGCCTGAGCTTGCTGTATGAGTGCTATTCCCACTGCTTTTTGTACATGTGACCATTACACGTACGTGCTTAACAAATCCCTGTCCAGCCCAGGGATGTGTGAGAGGAGTTTTTGTGAATCTTTGTCTTTCATGGTTGATTATTTGCCACTCTGATCTGGGTGGCAAAGGACAAGCTGTCCCTATGTGCTGCACCGCTCCTGCAGTGAGCCCGGTGTGCTGGGGAAGGCACCTGTGCATCCTGGTAAAATAATAGCTGGGAGCAGGCTGCCCCCACCAGCCACAATCACCTGCTCTCTAGACACTTCCCTAGTAACAGTAAAGAGGAAAAAAAGGACCAAGAGCCAGGGGAATTGTTCTGCTCACAGTTTATGGCCATGGAATCTAGACTGCTCCCTTGGCTGGGCAGGACAGTTCTTGTGGTCAAACATCTAAGTACAACAGAACAGCTCTTACTTTGCTTTTTATCTTTGTGAGTCACTGTGGAAATTAATTCCACATTTTTTATTTCCTGGTTTCTGTTAGAATTGAAGCTGTGAGGACAAAATAGATGAGAGCTATGTTAGGACAGCAGATATTTGCAGAGGGAACGGCTCTGCTTTTATGTTTTTCAATATCACTTCTGTCTCTCAGCAGCTGAGGTAGAGCAAGCAGAAGACAGGAGGGTACAGCTGGGAAATTATTTCAGTATTGCTAGACCCAAGAGAGCAAAGGTCCTTAGCTGTGTTGCGAAGGAATTGCATATGTACCATCAAGTCAGAAGACTAAGCAAGCACAGTTAAGTAGATGCATAGCACTTTTCTGTTTTGTCTTTTGGTATGATTTTATTCCGTGCAGAGAAGCATATAGGAAAAAGTAAACCTGTGTTCACAGACTTATTCAGGCATCTGCTCATTCACATTGGTGTTTCTTTCCCAATTATGGTACTGATCCTCCTTCAGACCCATAGGCTTCCTTGCTTCCCCTTGGCTCCAGGAAGCTGTGTGCTGGCGAGCTGTGCACCTCCTGTTCATCACACCGTGGCTGCAGAAGCTTCCGTCTCCCACAAACCCACCCTTGCTTCCTCCCCTTACCTACCTTGCATGTGCCAAGGCAAGTGCCTCCACTCTGCGTCTGTCAAGGCCAGGCACAGCTACGTGGTGAGTGTCACTGGCCCTGCGCCGTGACCAGCTGTCCACTGATAAAAATCAGCACCATGACTGTCTGTCTTGGGGAACCATGTTCCTTTCCCAAAAGCTTTCTCAACTAAATCTGCTCCTAGCTGTCAGTCTCCTGTACCTGCCCTGGATGTAGATACTTCAGAGCACCCTGCTGATTCTCCCATGTCTGTTTGCCAGCAGTTCCCAAGTTTCAAAAATCAAACCCTTTCAACCTTGCATGCCTGACACCATTCAAATGCCTTTGCAGGGGTAATGTGTCAGACGGTCCTAATAGCACTGCAACTTCTTCCTCAAATTTTTGAAGAATTTGCTAGGTCAAAGGCAAAATCAGTCCATGAAACATTTCTTTGCTTTCTGCGACCCAAAAAGTGCAATATAAAAGCTATTACTTAGGAAACACATGGAGTGTCCCTTTTGCTGTGCTGTAACCATGGTACCTCAGCCACAGCTGTGCCTGCTGCTCTCCTGGCAAAGGCTTTGCTGACTCACCAGCTGATGCACGCAGGCAGCAGCTTCATCTGGCTTCTGAGGAGCATCACAGCGCCTGTGCGTGTTCCCCCTCCATGCCCCAGGTCACACCTATATATAGCTGCTCTGTCCCTGTCCCCAGAGCAGCCGCTGGGCTGTACAATGGGCACAGCCTCCAGACGGTGAAATGCAGGTCTTTTTCACCCTTTGCTGAACATATGTTGCCACTGCTCTGGGGCCAGAAGTTAAGACGGAACACCCATCTTAACTGAATGGATGTGATCTGTAGAGTTAACAACCTGAAAATGATTCCTTGCTTCTGTTTTGTTGCCAATAGCTGCTGGTCTGCTCTCCCCTTCGATGAACACGCAGTTCCCGTGATCCCTGTACGGCACAGGCCAAGCACCAATAGCTGCAAAGGCTGTTATTTAGATAGAATCACTGGCCATAAAACATTCTGAAGTAACTGATATGTTTTCTGGTAAAAATGACAAGAGTTTATGCTGTAAGCTGTGGGGGCAAGCAGTGTCTTACAAAGTTCAACTCTGTAAAATATTGATGTTGGCTTAGGATTTTTTTTTATACTAAATCAGTCACAAAAAGAGGGGATACACCTCTCTGCCAAATGGACCGCTATTCTGTAAACAAAAATCAAGGAGCAAGGGAAAGCTATACAGTATAGAAGCAGAAAATGAGTAGCGTGTGTATCTGGTTTCCATTTTCTTTGATTTTCTTTTTAGACTTTTCTCTTCTGCTTTTCCCTATTTGTAATGTTTCCACTACTTGAAGCTCTTGTATTGTTTCTTCTAATCTTCATCTCTATTACTTTTCTTAACTTAATAAACTACACATTTGTTCTGTCAATGGAAAGATTATTGAAAAATGATGTGGAGCTTGGTCCAAAATAGACTGAACTAAAATCATGGAACAATAGGGTTAGGACATTAACTGTGCCCCTTTACTTTTTGCTTGTTTGGGTTTTGTAAATTTAATTTGCTGGGTGGCTCCTGTGGCTAAGCACCAGCTGCCATTGTTCAGCTCCGACAGGGTAACTTGACAAGACATGCTAATTTGTCTGCCAGATTTTTTTTTTTCTGATCTGAGTTTGTCTCTCAAACAGAAGCTGATGGGGATGTCTAGTGTATCTCCTCATCTACTTGAGAAATGGGGAGGGTATTTGAGAAATTTGAGAAATTCATTTCTCTCAAATTACATCTCCAAACTGTCCAGCAATACCAAGCATTTGGATGGAATTGCTCCAGGACAAAATAAACTAGGAGGTTGGTGCAGTTCTTCCTCTAGTCTGAATTTCTGTATATGGAGAAACAACAGGGCTGGGAAAAACTGGTATTTGTAATAAAGAAATTAAACTGCATGAAGGAAACACAGGTGCCTATAAGGAAAAGCTGTCAAACACTGACAACTACACGTTTTTGCATTTATCCTTAAAAGCAGTGTATTGGCTAGGACTCTGGCACTCAAAACTGGATTTGAGGCAGCGCTAGAAGTAGTGAAATGGGAGCAATGTTGCATAAAGTAGCCATAAGAAGAGGTATACAAATGCTATATAAATGAGCTATAGATGTATTGAACACCACGTTATTAGTGTTTAGTATCTGGAAAGTCAGCTTCTGGATGTCAGTTCCTCGCAGGAAAGTTCCATGAACTTCCCCACAAATACTGCACTCAGACTCAAAGGCGTGGAGAAACAACTGGGGAGAAGCTGTGTGTAAAAGACAGCAGGGTCACAGAATAACTCACAGTGAAAGTCTTAACGCTCAGAAATGTTAGTAACATTTTCTGCCTTATTATTCTCTATTACTAAATAAAAGGAGCCACCTGAAGAACTTCTTGAAAGGTCCATGGATGTCCTCACACAGTAAATTCTGTCGTGAGAACATAACTTGCTCTGGTGTCTTCTGCAGTCCCTCTTCTGGACACTAAGCAGCTTTGGTGTGCATGGTGGAATGGTGGCTAACAGCGATTCATTCAGTGTGAATGCTCTGGCAGGGGAGATGAAGTTCAGTCATACAAGCAATGATGGATTGTGTTTCTTTCTGTAGCCCTTTTCTCCCATGCTTTTTGTTGCCAAGTTGTCTGTGGTGGCAAAAATCCTCAGAGGTTAGCCTCTTCTAATGGAGCCTGAAGATGGTCAATTTGTGGATTACCGGCTTTGGTTCCTTGGCTAAGAGGAAGGAAAAACTTTTTCTATGAAAAAAACCCCGCAGATAGCGGTTAGTAACAATTCAGTTTTGCCCACGCTGAACTGGAGTTAGCTGCTCCTTCTGCCAGGGCTGTTCTTTGTCAGACATTGTGGCACTTTGCAGTGAGCTTGGCTCTGTCTCTGGGTGAGTGCAAGCAAGTGTCATCGGCAAAGACCTGGCAGAGGCAGCAATGTCCAGGAGGAGAACACCCAATAGTTATGGATAAAAAAAATGACAGAGAGAAAAAAATTGCCACTGCAGTTGTGAAATAAATAGTAAGACAACCAAAATAAGTGAAATCGTGTGTGTGTATGTATGTGTGTGTAGGAAATGGATCTTGGCAAGATGCCCTGATTGCCTGTAGATGTATGAGATGCAGGCTGATTCATAAATGGGTTTTTCATGAAAATGGTATAATCCTCTGTCGTCCTTCAACCCTGGCCAGCAACCAAGCACCACGCAGCCACTTGCTCACTCCCCCTCATCCAGAGGAATGGGAAGGAGGATCGGAAAGGGATGTAAAACTCAGGGGCTGAGGTAAGAGCAATTTAATAGGTAAAGCAAAAGCCATGTACGCAAGCAAAGCAAGGGATTCATTCACCACTTCCCATGGGCAGGCAGGTGCTCGGCCATCCCCAGGGAAGCAGGGCTCCATCATGCGTAACGGTTACTATGCCATAATGCCAAATGTCCCCCCCTTCCTCCTCCTTCCCCCAGCTTATATACTCAGCACGATGTCATATGGTGTGGAATACCTCTGGCTAGCTTGGGTCACCTGTCCTGGCTGTGTCCCCTTGGAATTTCCTGTGCCCCTCCAGCCCTCTCGCTGGCAGGGCCCAAGGAACTGAAAAGTCCTTGATTTAGTATAAACATCACCCAGCAACAACTAAAAACCTCATCACATTATCAACATTGTTCTCACATCATAGACAAAACACAGCACTGTACTAGCTACTAAGAAGAAAATTAACTCTATCCCAGCTGAAACCAGGACATCCTCCTATGTGACAATAAAAGGCAGTGAATATGTCAGCTGAAAACACCAGAAGAGGAGACTTTATTAATGAATACAAAGTATTTAGCATCTCTACAACAGTGCTGATAATATTGTCTGATGCTTTTGCTGACAAAATTTCAGGTGTGAAGTAAATCAGTAACTGTAGGTTACATTGTGCAGGGATAAAATTTTTTCTCTGTCTGAGCACCCTTCTGTATCCTGAGGTACTTCAGACTTCAAATCCCAAGCTCTCTTTCTCTCTCCCAGTTATTCTTTTGTAGAAGCCTTCCACTGCTAATGCAAACATCAGATTCTTCTCCTTGTTTAGTACTCTGCTCCCTCTCTTTTGCTGCCGAATTCCATCCTTTGCCCTCCCTATTGGTTCCTTCATCATCTGGAAAATAACTCCAAGACTTTGCTAATTTCTGATTCCCACCCCAAGAGACAGGTCTCAATTGTGCCGAGATAAACCAGAAATGCTGGCTACCAGCAAGGACTTCAGCCACCTAGAAAGCAAGATAGTTCATCAGCAGAGAGTCTGTTGTTCTACAGTTTCTTCAGTGGAAAACATTCCCAGATACCTGAGTACCACCATCCTGCGTTTCCCTTCTACAATCCCTAGGAACAAACTTTTTTTCAGATTCAATTAAAGTTTAAAGTAGATTCAGTTACAGTTTATTAAATATATTGTCCACAAAAAATTATTATTATAACAGTCTCTGTCCATGATAAATCTGCAGAGAAGCCACATTAAAATGCCTTGCACTCCTATAATTGTCTTTCATTTATCTCAAAGCACTTTCTAAACAATTATATAACCCTCACAGCACCTTGTAATGAAAGAAATGTAGTGTTTACAACTAGTGAACACACAGGCACTGGCAATCTAGAGCTGAAATTATCAGGCATGAATGCCTAAATACAACAGTTTGAAGCCCTGTTTATTTTAGTAAGTGTGAAGTATGTATCTGTCACTGACCTTACAGAAACAAGATGATGACCAGAAGGTTTGAGAAATAAAGCTACTCTATTTAACCATATAAATACATAAGTAAATGCCTGACTTTAAGAAATATCTTCTTAGGATTAATAGTGGTTGATAGTATTCTTTAATTACAAAGCATGTGAAAGAAATTTTACAACTCAGGGCCCTACATGGAAGGATCACAATGGATTTAATAAATGCATTTCACTGCAGCGAAGCCATTTCTGGAGTGGACTGTGACAACTTCTTCACAGCCCATAGGGACTTTACACAGCAGTGTAAAAGACCAAGTGAAGGCGGCTGTATTGACCTAAGTCTGCAGGGAGAATCTGGGTCAGGAGAATGCAATTACGTGAGCTGCCTGAGCAATGGGAAAAATGCCACTAACATTCATCTAAACTCAGAAGCAATCAAGGTTTACTTTCATTTCCAAAGCGAATTTAAGCAAAAGCTTAAGTAGTAGCGACATAAATGTTGAGTTTGATTATTCACATGACAACTTTAAATGTGAAACGTATTTGTAAGACACAAAAGTAACCCAGTACAGAAACTGTATCACTCAAATGACTAACGAACGCTGAATAATGTAGAAGTTAGATAACAAATATTCACAACAAACTGTTCACAAGACATTCATGTAGTGAAAACATTTTCCAAACAAATTCACAAATACATACACTAAATTAATGTGAGAAATTCCTGAGCATTTGGTGAGCAGAAGAAAGAAAAGGATGTGCCAACCTATCAGAAATGTTTTTTTATGTTCTGATCCAGTTATTACGGAAAGCGTCACAGGAATAAGTACAAGAATCAGCATCTCATGTAATTGATTTAAACTGAAACATTAGGTGATCTAAAACTCCTTATAAAAGATAAGCTTATCTCATTTAGTTAACTAGCATCCATTAATATCCAAGGATGCTACTGTCCTAAATACTATTGTAGTGAGAGAAGAACTGCATAACCAGCAAGGAAGATGCTGTTTCCTCCTGTTTTGAAAAGAGCTGAAACGGTATTACCACAACTGAAAAAGCTTTCACAAAATAGCTGAGACAAGATCCTTTACTTTGTTAAATCTAATAGTTGGCCAGTCTAAAAGAGACGGGTAGCAACAGAGCCAGATAGAGACTTCACACATAAGCGAAATACAACAGCCTTTTGGACTCATCAGGCGACTTATTTGGAAATTGTCTTATATTCAGAGCATAAAATAAAAGATTGTGGAGCAATAATGGTGAAATTAAAGAAACTCTATTACTCCTGCATCATTTACAACACATTTTATATATACGTCCCCACCAAAAATAGCAGAGTGATACATTTCCCAAGGTTATTTAGCATGTCTTTTATTCACACAAATCTGATACCAACAGACATGGGAAAATAATGTTAGGAGTTGTCCCTCAGCTGACATCTATAAATTTCTTAGGGTGAAAAAGATTTCTAGATTTGTGATAAAAATTATGTGTTTTAAAAACAATAATAATTTCCCCCTCCCACATTTTCTTCTGGAATGAAGCCAAAGAGGAATCTACACCTTATCATACCAAATGTAGTCAAAGCCACATCTGTCAAAATACCTTGCCACTTGCTTTACTGTTAAAAAAGGGTTAAAATTAGTGGCTACTTATTTTGTTTTTAAAATAAAAGATATGGATGATTTTACTGCTGGTGGATACTAGAGCAGATGTAAACCCAGTACCAGTTATTTCCACTGCAAGAGAAAGGAACTGTTCAAGCATTCTGACTGACAGCTATTTTAATTCAGAGGATATTACACAATTCTGCCATAGGTCTTTGACCAAACTTTCCAAATAGGGACAGTGAAAACTAAAGTTAGGATTTCTGTTTCTATTTTTAGGCAGCTCTATAAAAAAGTAAGATCTCACAAGACTCTGTATCCCATTATTCCTACTAGACATGAGCAGCAACAACCACTTCAGCAATTTTGAGACTGAGATCGTCTCCTCTTCTATCACAAAGGACAGATTAAAAATCTTAAATTTGAAACCTTAAATTTAAGGTGTAGCAGCCATTACTTCTCAGTTGCAGGCATTATAAATCTGTACTTTCTGCTAATGCATCTTAAACTTGCAGCAATCTCTGGGCTTTTGGTCCTGGGCCCTGAGGCTCCTTGCAGCTGTGCCATCCAGCGCTCTTTGTTGCACGTTTCTGCTGCAGTTCTTCACTTCTTATGTGTTGCCTTCTGCTCATCCAGTTCTGGTGTCCCCAGACTTGTTTGCCAATGCTCCTCTGTTCCATCTATCCTTACTCAATGTAGGACAGCTACTCCAGTCATAGTCCATGTTCTGATATTAAACCTCAATCCTAACTTGCAATATTCTCCATTACTCCAGATTTGGGGTCTCATAAAGCTTTAGCTGCTAATTTAAGCAATCTCTCCCCTTTTGTAGCTGTTATGTATTTACAGTCCTGACTCTGCAGTCAAAACAGTACTGAATTTGGGTTTCTACAAGTCAAGTCCACCAGTTCCCCAATCTTAATGATTTTACTCCATGAGCCTTTATCTCTTCTTCCCTTAAGCGGTAATTTGCAACTACACCTATTAGGAAAGAGTTAGCAACAGTAATACATACATTTTACAGCGGGATCTAAAAACACCAGCAAAGGATTTATACGTGGCAATGACGAACTAATTTTGTGACATTTGGAAGTTGAGGCTGACTCACAACAAAGGTCTTGAAATATTTTTATATTATCTTCTACACTAGGAAATGATTTCTCGATTTCCATAACAATATTTTAATGCATCTTCCTAATGTGCATAAGACTCATAAGGCCTTTTGGCTACACCCAGTATATAAGTTTCTGTAAGACTGCTGTATACAAAAAACCCAATTAAGTAAATTGCAAATGGAGGCTTCAAAGTCAGCAAAAAAATAAATATGAACTGCCCTGTGTGCATCTCCTCTCACGGATTCCAATTTAAATAAACTGCACACAAGACAATATGACTTGATGAACTCCTTAAAGCCCCATAACACAACAGTATAATACCCAAGCCGCTATGGAATGCAGGTCATATGAAAAAGCAAATTAAAGACAGCAGAAGAGGCTGAGCTCTAGAAGACAGCTATGTAATAGAAGCAGACAGGTTACACACAGAAGAATATGAAGGCAAGGACTAGAAAGAAAAGGTTTTGCTGTCGGCTGGCTTGATGTAGGAGGGTAAAAAGAAATAAGGTTGGTAGGGCTATAAAGGTCAACAAGACAAGGCAGCAGTACAAACGTGGCAGCAAATCGCCCATTAACAGCAAAAACACAAAGGGGAGATTGCCTTGAAAATCACCATACCTAAAGGAGTTGTTCAAGGGTGAAATTTGTAATTTCTGAACCCAGAACATCACAGACTTTCAGGAAGGACATGAAAAAGACAGACTGACATCCCAGTTTACATGAAGTGTGCAGTGTGAAGTATAGGTTGTGAGAAGAAAGGCTTTGAAGGAGTAGGGGCCACAAAGCCAGCTGCACTTCCTTGCAAATAATTTTTATCATTAAAAATTTGTTTGGCTTTATGAAGAGTGAATTTTGCAGGAGTATACTACTAGAGTTACTCTGCCTCTCTAGGCCCATTAGGGTTTCAGCAAAGTCTGAAGGTATACACAGGCCTCCTGCTGGAGTAAGAAAGAACCTATTACCGTTGCCTTTGCAATAAGGGAATATACCTGCCAATAAGCTGCAGAAGAAGAAAAGAAAGAAAGGGAAAGGTGTAATGAGACCAGTGGTAAAAGACACCTTTCTAGTTAACAACTGTAATGGTGAGAAAGGAAAAGAAGGTTCAAAGTAAAAGAAATGGGTGAAGGCAGCCACAAAGCATGAAAAACTGCAGCGTAATGCTCTTCTCTTCCCATCAGGCACTGCTGCACTTGTCAGCACTTAGGTACCGATTTCCTTGTACCTGAGACCATGTAGATCATTAACCCAGTATAAGCAAAATGTTGGATCTGTAAGAGCAACAGCTGACTTCGTAGCTGGACATCTTTTAGTTCTACTTTGTTTCAGAAAACTCATTGCTGAGTCTGTCTCTTGCCACGTGTAGAAATAACAAGCAGAAAAATCTATAGGGAAAGGGAGGGGAAAGTGCCATGAACTTGGTCGGTAGCCATCTCTGCTTCTACACAGATCAGCCTTAAGGCAAACCACCTACCACGTTCCTGACATCTACTTACATTACACACACGTGCGGTACATTTGTTGAACAATGCATTTCAAAACAGTTTCATGGGTTTAGTTCCAGAATAAACTTCATGCTAGCATATGTTTTGGTATGATCTTCTTTCCTCTATGTTGCCTTGAAGCAGGTTTTCAAAGACTGTTGAGACTTCTCTCTGAAACAGGGATAGAGCACATGGCACACTTTATGTTATTCCAAAAACGCCAACATCAGTAACAGCCTTAGTCAATAAAAGAATGTCTTGCAGAAAACATGCATAATGATGATGGTATGTTATTATCACACTGTCATATTAGAAATCATGCAGCCTTTTATTGTGAAATGACAAAAATAAACAAACCCCAAATGCAGCACACTTAAAAACATTACTATTTTAAGGAATGCACAAGCAGTGTGTGATGTCACACTGGAAAAGCAAGTTGAAGTATTAAAAGGAAATACCTCTCTTTCATGTCCCAAAAATGTCTGCCTTTTCAGCTACACATCGTTAAACATTTATACATATTGTTATTAAATAGATGTATTTTTTTGAATTAAATACACATATACATTTATGACTCCAAGCAGCACTGTAAATTTAATCTAAACATTTCTTTTCCCTTCAGGTAGCACGATAAGACTATTAAAGGGTAAAAGCAGAAGAAAAATGCAATTATCTTTTTGATGTACCTGGCAGAAGAGACAATAGCTTACCTGCAAACAAAATGCATAGTAACAAAAGTAACAGAAGGAATGAAAAAAAAGCAGAAAACAAAAAACATTCAAACCTCATTAAAAAGTGTTAGTTATATGCAAGCCTTTTCTAAATATATGAGCAGATTCAGGGAGTGTGCCTATGCTGAAAGAGTCAGTTGCAGGGGTTGTTTTCAGACTGCCCTGTTCCTGTCAAGTGCAGCCTGTCCTACCTTCTTATTATATTCTTTCCTATTCTTCTATGTGCACGTGAGCTAGACAGCCTATGCAGTCTTCAGTAAAGAAGATTTCCATCCAGTCTTTAGTAAAATATAAGGGAAATCAAACAATTCAGCTCTTGACCAATTTATGAAGTATCAAGAAATATAGACCAGATGATCCCTCTGTGTTCTTATTCAGTGCACATTCCTTCCTCCCTCTTCAACAGCCACTGGCATTTTAGTTATCCACATGCTGTGGCATTTAATCAATGATTCAGTACACAGCCCATGAGATATGCCACAACACTTCAACAAGCAAAGTTGTATCCCTCCATTGGGACAGAGGATCTGGGTTTGTGTCAGTCTCTTCTTGACAGTTTTAATTAACCATACACCCATTTACATACATAAATATTTATACACAAAGAGAAAACTTCCTAGTGCTTTATCAGATCTCGCTTTATCACAGTGGATACTGATGGCAGTAAAACACAATTTAGTTTTGTTAAAACCTCAGAGAGAATTTTGAATCTCATAAATACAGAAATCATGGCCCAGATTTTGAGATACTAAGTACCTGCAGCTTCTGGGGACACCTGGAAATTGTAGATGCACAGTATCGCTTTTGTTTTAATATCTGGCCACAGTCTTAACGCTGACACAGGAAAATGAATGACAGATTGTACAGAACTTTCATAAGACTTCCCCCCCCCCCCCCCCCCCCTTCAGACTTAAAGAAAAAAGGGATGAACCTGTCAGGTAATGACAGTGGCAAGGAAGGAAATGTATGATGGGTCTTCAGAACAGTCCAGAGTTACTGTCTGTGTTGTGCTGGGGTGGGACCAGCTCAAGACAAACCATCTCTGTAGTGTATGTTACGTTGGGTCATTGGCTAAGCCAGATGATGTCTACCATAAAAAGAATTTAGCTATTCTAACAACCTTTTCCCTGCTAACCGATCAGATGACATACAAACTTGGAAAAAAAAGAAATGTAGAATATATACTGGACTTCATTTAGTTGAGGAAAGGCATTCTTTAGAAAGTAACAAAATAACTTCCACCTGATAAGTTTTGGGGGCTTCTACTCAATGATGTGTTAACATCTACCTAGTTACTTGAGAAATAGTGACAATGTAAAAAAGCCTACCAAGACTACCAAAATGATAGCATTTATTGCCCACTTTTAATGGCAGTCTCAGTGGAAGCATCTGACCAAACAGACTAATTTCTGACTTACCTTGTGCTGAGCTTCTCAGGCCATCACTACACAGGCTTTATAACCTGGCAAAAGTCCACCCTTGCTAAAAAGGAACAATTCCTCCTCTCAGTTCTTCTTGTCACCTAGATGCAGTGTTCATGCAGCTTGTTGCTCAGCCAAATCAGAAACCTGGTCTAGACAAAAGCTAGCAACTTGTGACAGCAGCTAGCCCTTCTACCAGACCACTTACACCAGAACAATGCTTAAATATTTCTATTCACTACTAGAAAGACACTGAGGTGCTGAAGTGTGTCCAGAGAAGGGCAACAAAGCTGCTGAGGGGTCTAGAGATTAAGTCTTACGAGGAGCAGCTGAGGGAACTGGGGCTGTTTAGCCTGGAGAAAAGGAGACTCGGGGTGGGGGTGATCTTATCACTCTCTACAACTACCTGAAAGGAGGCTGTAGTGAGGCAGGTGTTGGTCTCTTCTCCCAGGGAACCAGTGCTAGGACAAGAGGAAATGGCCTCAAGTTGCACCAGGGGAGGTTTAGCTTGGATACTAGGAAAGGTTTCTTCACTGAAAGGATTGTCCAGCATTGGAACAGGCTGTCCAGGGAAGTGGTTGTGTCACCATCCCTGGAGATATAAAAGATGTGTAGATGCCGTGCTTAGGGACAGGGTTTAGTGGTGGACTTGGCAGTCTTGGGTTAATGGTTGGTCTTGATGATCTTAAAATTCCAATGTAAACAATTCAATGATTCTGTTTGCCTGCACATGCAATTGTTTTGCTCAGCTCCAGCTCCTCTTGACAGGGATGAGAACCATCTTTGACATTGGCATAGCTGACATATTCCTGCCTGAGTAAGAAAGATCTGGAGACAATAATCAGCGCAGGTGCCTGGTTCCAGGTCATTTGCATTTGTTTTCCAAAGCCCGAATCCACAAACTGAAACGGAAGAACTGAAATTCAAAACTTGAAAATGTGCTGGTGCTGTGAACAGCCCCTCACTTGGAGAAGACCTGGAGCACACATCAGGAATTCTTGGAGAGAGGTTAAGCAGGTGGAAGTGAACATGGCTGCCAAACTGAAGCTGTCATTTAATTTTCCAGCTTGTTTTACCGATTTGGCTCCCAAACTTGTGAAATGGTTCCCAAAATTAGGCTTATAATTACTAAATTGTGTGGTCTAAACCCCACCTGTTTTTTCCAGATATCTCACATAACCTAATAAAAGGTATTCTCTCTCTTCACACCGTGATGACCACCACAACAATATAACTAAAAAAGCCTTTTTTTTTGTTGTTTTGTCATCCAAATGCCGTGTCACTGACAATGAGCTAGGATTGCCCATCTGACCCTGTCTCCCTCATGGTAGCAAAGCCTGGTGAAGTGCTCTGTGCAGGGAGCTTTGAGAGAGCCCTACCCCCACATCTCCAGGGCACAGCCTTTCAGGTGACACAACAGGTGACTCAGGTAATAAAATATTTACTGTAAGGGAGAATGAGGTCCCTTTTACTGGCAGTAGCTGGGGAGAAAGTGGTTGAGCAAAGCATCTTGTAACAATTTACACCTGTATTGCCAATGCATAATGTGCAATCTTTGTGGAAAACCAGTAAGAGATCATTAATTTAACAGAATATGTGTTTAAAATGTCTTATATGATATTAAGCAGTCAGAAATAGATCTCTAAGAAGGGATTAGATATATAAATTATAGAAAACCTCTGATAAGAGATAATTTAAAATTAGAAGGGAAAGAAAATGTAATGACTCTTAAGGTCACAGCAAACGGCAAAACAAGAACTGTCTGTCCCTGCTGTGTCTACAATGGCCAGCCACCAGATGCCGTGGACAGGAGTTTGACAGGGAGAAGAAAAGATTTGTTTGGAAGAAGACTATAGAGAGGCACAGAAAAAATAACATAAGGAAATGAAAGATGGCAGTAACATTAAACTGATTTGGTTTGACGTGCAAAATATTTCTGAAAGTTCAGAGGTAACACTACTTTCTAACACAAGTCTTCCATATGAATGTTTATTCATATGTACCATATGACCGGAATGTAAAGAAAGGAAATGGTTTTTCTAGTGATGTCTTGGTTGTTCTGCAGCCCACTTTATCATACCACCACTTCTGGGGCTTCTTTAGGATTGTAGGTGCTGTGGAAAGGGGAGGTATTGGTAGTAACATCAACAGAGAGCAATCAGAGACTTCAAAGGACTGAATGGGTTTGAGACTTAGAGCCGCTGCCTGGCATTTGCATCACCTTTTAGAAACTCTTTTAAATTATCATCCTGACCTCCCAAGTTACTTTCAATATTGGGTGGTTTCTTCATTTCAGGAAGGGATGATTAACATGAGACCTCAGCCAGTGTACGCTGAGATTTTTGTAGAAGAGGCCTCGATCTGCAACTTTTGGTATGTGGGGAGTTACTCACAGGCATATGGTACATGCCAGTCTCTGAAGCGCAAGTGTAGTTAAGCTTCTGCAGAAAAGCAGCCCATTAGTTCCATTAAAATTCTATGCTGCTATTTGCAAGTGAAGTGGGCTGGCAGTTTCAGAAAAACTTAGCCAAAACCACACAGCTTTGCAGGAAACAGTCAGCAGGCTCTCTAAAATTCCTATTCTAGAGGTTTCAAGTAATTTTGCATCACGACATACAATTGATTCCAGTTCAGTGGACTGATTGCATTGGACCCAACTGCTAATTGCAGTTAGTGTTGCAGAATCAAGCTGCAGTTCACTTCTTTGTGAAATACAACAGCCAACCTCTCACATGAAACAATAAGAGTAAGCATTTTTTACTTGGAAAGCAAAAGTTATTTGTAGGAGATAAAAATGTGGTAAAGAAGAATTCAAAGACCAATCCAAAGAGAAATCATGGCATCTATGACAGACGGACTTAGTTGTCTAAGCTGAAAACCATGACCTGCAGCTGTACCAGCTGTCTGCATGTGTCCTTTTTAACATGAACACTCCTTAGGTGGCTGTAATTCTGCTTTTCAGCACGCCCAGAACTACTCCAGCTTGAATAACTAGTCGCCTAGTTCCCATCTAAGCTGGTTGCAGTCCAGAAACCAGGCAGAGCATCACTTACGTCCCCAAGAAGTCTATAGTATGCCTATAGAATGCTTCACGCAAATTCAGAGGACTGGGCCACTCAGTGCCTTCAGTCAAAGCAGTAATGACATACCCAGTTTTTATATATTTAGTTTAATGACTAAAACACTCACCCAAGAAGCAGGAGTTTTACACCTTTCAACCTGGAGGTAGGTGTTCAGACCACCAGCTCCTCCCTTCCAGGACAAGTCCCTAACAAATCTGGCTATCCCTCCGCTTCTGCTGAAAAGAGGAACCTAAAAAAGGAGTGAAAAAGCACTTAGCCTAGTGGTAGGGCAAAGGGTAGGGGAAACACTTTTGGTCTCTGTTCGCCGCCTACTGCATTTTCGAAGTGAATGGGGATCTCTGCTTTGTTAATGTAAAGAATGCTTGTAAGCACTTGAGTCAGGCATGTACGCTCCAGAAAGGACTAGGAGAGCAGATTTACTCTTGTGCACGTACAAGTGCTCTAGCTCCACTTACACAAGTGATGCCAGAACAGGTGCAGGGAAGTGAAAGGCAAGAGCTAACACTGGACATAGAGTGCCTTTTCCCCTTCCTAAAAATCCAAATCTGTACTGACTACCTGCAGGCAGCTCTCCACTCCAGTCACTGCATCTTTGGTCTCTCATCTACTTTCCATACATAGGATCAAGGCATCTACATCTGACTTGTCATTCCCGAGTTATAGCACCTTTGAAACACAACTTCCAGACCCTCGTCACTATTCAGAGCTGGTTTTAGTCAGAACACCACCTCACTTTTTAAGCTGATGTGAATCTTTAAGGACCACAGCAGTCAAATCATTTGAGAATTTATAAGTATTGTTCTCATGACAGCTTGCCTGAATTCTCAGTAAATCAATGCCCAAACCTAAATCCACTTCTGTCACAAAAATTGTTATTAAATTCCTTTAGGTCATTGAGCTTTTTTTAAAAAGCAGTCAGACAGTGCTTGAATTCACACTTGCTGCACTAGAGGGAGTAGGAACCTCATCTCAGCCATGGGCAGCTTTACCTGATGCAAGCTTCCATAGAAAACATGCTGTTTAGGGGATGCCTACGTGATCAGGTTCCTGGCTATTGAATGTCAACTGTGAAACAAGGACATCATTAAAGATCAAAGCTGATGCTCTGTGTGGAAACAAGGCTTTTTCTAAATAATCTCCACTTTGAACACTGCTAGCTGTTTCAGAATATTTCTTTCGTCAAATATCACTCATATCTATAATTACTTCTGATCCAGGATCCAGGTGCATGCCTTGCTGAGGTAGGGACTTCCTCACCTTATCATGATTTTAATTTTATGCCTTAGAACAAAATTAGTTTCCAGTGTCAAATTCCCTCTGACTTTGCTTCTTTGTATAGCAAACAGTCCTCCACATCAGACTTGTTAAAAATTCCTGTTCTAAAGGTGAAAAAAAGCACTACATGGATAGTATAATCTGTTTCTCTCTGTAAATTACAGGCAAAATCACCTGTGCTACATTAGTTAAAGAGGCATGAAGGCATGGTTTAATCACTACTTAAAAACATCCATACACTTCCATCTAAAATGCTCTAACAAGGGTTTTTCTTAAGAAAGAAAAATCCATCAAAATTCTTGAAGGAATCAGTGAGTGATGAATTCTTGTGTATGTCTTTTTCCTTTACTGTGTCAAATGGATGCTGGCATCTGTAAAATAGTAAATGTAAGAATGATGCAGATGATAACAAAAAGAAGGGATAACTTATAAAACCTCTTCTCATATATTGCTGCAGAAACTGTATAAGCAGATCCCCTACGCCATCAATAGAAAATAATGTACTTCCACTCACAGAAGCAATATATATTATTTACAACTCACAAGGCCAAAGTCAAAATTACTGTTCCGTTAAAGTTCCCCTGTCATCAGCCACTGTAGCCTCTTCTACATTTTCAGATATTTTCTAGATTTTGATCCTTTTCCTTTGTCTGTTTCCCTTTCCCATTACTTTCTGAACAGAAGACAATAGCAAAATTCTCTACTTTTACCTCTTCCATCCCTCCACCTCTCTCTTCACTGCAGTTTTTGGATGTGATATAGCTGTCTTTTTCTCTTGCTCAGTCTTTTCACTGTCTGACTTTACTACCTCCACACTATCCTCATTTACCTCTTCTCCTCTCACTCATTCTTAGTCATCTCCTCCTCCTCTGGTTCTTTCCTTTCTACCTTGAACCAGATCATAGGTTCCATTATCACAGCAATCTTCCTGTAATGCCCCCTACCTTTCCACACCTCCTCATCTCCTCCTTTGGGTTACACAAGGCATATAGTCTGTTTCCTCATTTCTAGTTCTCCATGATCTTCTGGCAACAAATGAAATATGTCATTAGTCTAATTAGTATGGAGATTCAAAACTTGGAATTTTAACCAGTGGGCATAACTCTTAAGGAAAACCTGAAAGGGAGTAAGCCTGATGAATAATTAACCAGAATACCTAGGAAAGGAAACCTCTCATAAAAATATAGAAGTGCTTGGAACTAGCTTTGCTTCCTTATGCAGTGCCATGCCGTGCTTGAATGGATGAGGGAAAGATGCTGCCATTCCACCATTTCCCGCTGCTCTTGAGATGAGCAAAAATAGTCAGAAACAACTAACCTGTGCTATAACATTGGAGGGAAAGGGCACCCTACATCTTTGTGGGACATATAATCAGTCTCTTCATTTGCCTCCATTATCCAAACCCATTTAATTCAAGCTCTGATTTGAGAAGCCCTTTCTTCTTTTAAGACTATGGGGCATATTTTAAAAGCATTTTTTTTAAATAAATGCGGAATATTTCTATTGTCTATAGAAACAGTCTATAGGCAAGAAAATGGAACAGAAGAGTATGGAGCATATTCAGCCAGTCCCAAAGAACTTTTTTTTCTATGTTCTTGAAGAAGTCACTTGATCTTTCCCTTTCTAGTTTCTTCAACTGTAAAATGAAATTAATACAGCTTGCCTACTTCTGAGATGACCAGAGGACACTAACATTCAAAAATTTCTGTGAAAATTCTGCCTCATTTTACTTCAATTGTTTTAACAGCTGTACCTACCACTTAAGGGTAGGTGAAGCCTCTGTTACTAAAGTTCACACAACTCTTTGAGACCTTGCATAAAAAATAAAAACTAATTAATGACCTGGAATTTCTTTTACCCATCTGAGAGAAGCAAGATGGATTTAGTTTCTCAGCTGGCACACACCAGGTCCTTTGAGACCTATCAGAACTGTGACAACGTGAGTTTCATGACTGCAAATAGAAAAGTCATGCACTACCATGTACGGATATGTGATGCAAAGCAAGGAAGAAAATGTAAAAGCAAAAGATTTTCCAATGAATAATCCTATGAAAATAATAAATGCAGCTTTAAGAAGCAATGTGTTTATTTTGCTTTCAACCTTACTTTAAATTATGCTGGCAACCTCTTCTGAGCACCAGCCTTACTGCATGTCTTAGATTTCCCTTCCTCAGAGCCATAATCTTAATCTTGACTGTTAATGTACATTGAGCCCAAGACCAGTTACTCTGCCACATATTCAGGCCAGCTAGTGCGGTGGGGAGAATTCCCCTCAAATAACTGTGTGATCCCCAGTGAGCCCCTTTCTTACTCTGTGTCTTGGATCAGGCTTTCTTGGTAGTCTCACCCCAACCCTAGCTCCATCCCCAGACAGATTTACACCACGAGACAGTGGGAGCACCCTGGTTAAGGTATGCTCAAGGAAGAAGTCCAGCAGCAGTCTTTGTCTGCCTTTGGTTTCAACTGAAGCCCCTTCTCATTTGCCATATGTGTGCCATTTCTCATTCCCAGGGCCTAACATAAGCCTAACTTGACCTTAACTCTTGAATAAGCCTGAGGTGAGGAATCCAGCACTGTCCCCAGGAACTCTTCCTGTCATCCCACTTCGCTGACTGGATGGAGGTACTGGCCCTGGCCTTTGTTTCTTTTGGTTTTATAACAGTTTTGCTTGCTTGCTTCAAGAGTTTCTCTAGTAAACCTTGTTAAACCTCTATTCATAGATTCACATGCTGCAGGTCACCTTACAAGAAGTGTACTCTCTAGAGCAACTTGTCTCCAGCTGGAGTGCTGTGCCTAGTTCTGGGCTTCCCTGTGCAAGAGAGATATGGACATACTGGAGGAAGTCCAGCACCCAGCACAGGGCCATGATGATCATTAAGGGGCTGGAGCATTTCTCCCATGGAGGAGGTGGGGACGACGGACCCAGACTCTTCTCAGTGGTACCCAATGAAAGGCCAAGAAGCAACAGAACCAAATTGAAGTACAGGGTGATTAAACATGAGAAAAAGATGTTTTGCTGTGAGGCTGACTGAGCACTGGAAGAGGTTGCCCAGGGAGCTTGTGGAGTCTCCATCCTTGGAGATATTCAAAACCTGACTGGATACATCCCTGAGCAACCTTCCCTAGCTGATCTGGCTTTGAGCAGACTGGATACATCCCTGAGCAACCTTCCCTAGCTGATCTGGCTTTGAGCAGGGAAGTTGGACCAGGTGATCTCCAGAGATCCCTTCCAACCTCAACTGTTCTGTGATTCCAAGGGTGAGAAGAGTGGAGTACAGATTTCTAGTTCACTGAAGTGAGCCTTACAGATTCAGGAAGGCAGATGGTGATTGTTCTGCTCAAAGGTGTAAAGAATGCCAATTTACAATTCGAATTAAGGGAGAGTTAAGAGGCCAAGCACTTGCAAGATCCTCCATTTATAGTCTGTGGAGTGAAAAGGGAGTTACAGCTTGCAAGTCACACTAGAAGTGAATTAGAAGTCCCACAACACAGGAGAAGCGGGCAATTAGGAGAGAAAGGGATTAAACCAAAAAGGGTCATAGGAACTGTATGTTTGGAGGACACAGTGAGAGCACAGTTTCACATTACAGCAACAATTTTCTCACAGTTCTGTTTAAAAATAACACCGCTGTCACAAGGTTTACTTAGAGGTAAAGTTTCCTGTTATGTTGCCAGTGAAGGGGACAAGCCTGTTCTTCCTCCCTTCCAACACCTTTTTCTTTCTTTCTATCCATTCCTTTCCTAACGACTGCACTCATGAATTAGATCAACTCACTGATACAACAGAATATTGAACCACCAAAAGAAAAATATGGTTACTCCATTGGTGCAGTTCAGTCACTTTGATGTTTCCTGTGATATGTAGTTGCTAGAGCCAATGCAAGAGAGAGCATGGGGAAACACAGCTGTGAGAGGTGAAAGAACCAGGAACATCCACTTTGGCCATACACTCAATTGGATGCCAGCAAAATTTATTAGACATGAAAAAGAAAATGTTATTTTAAATACTCTTGACTACAAGTGAGTCATTGGTGTAATCAGGCAGCTTGGCTGCAGTACCGCCACGCGCCCTAAGGCAGTACGCTCTACTTTGCACTGTGCAACAGGATCACTGACAATATCTACCAAGACTTAGAGCTTCCCTAAAAGCCCTAGGCAATGAAGGGCACAAAGGTACTTCCAAACTGTTGCAAATTTCAAGTCATCATTACAAGAATCCATTCCACAATCAAGAACAGCATTGTATGAATTTAACACAAGTTGATGGCAAAAAACTATTAATATCTCCAAAGCTTAATGATGTCTGAAACTCAAGATCCCATACAGTACTTGCCCTCACCAGAACTTGTGTCAGAAAAAAACAACAGCTTATAAAATTTTAATTGAATTCTAATATTAATTATACTTTGTATCAATATACGGAGCATATTTTAAAGGGTCTCTTACATGAGCATCTCTACAGGCATCTTATCTGTAAAACTGATGATACCATGTGGAAATACCAGTTTTTTTCTACTTGAAAGACTACCTCCCTTATCCCTAACACTGTAACAGTAACAGAAAAAAAAAATCTGCTTGCTTCTACAAAGCTAAGCTGAAAATCCTTCAGAGGTCTCACCTACTAAACAGATACTTTTCTATACTTAGCAGCTTTTAAAATTATACTGCAGCCTGACCAATGGAGACAGAAAAGGACTTCCAGAGAGATGAAGATAGTCTTCTGAAGTACACAGAAAATGAATGGCAAACAATCTCTTCCAAAAGTAAGTACAAGAGAAAATAACACTCAGATCATGTTTAAGAAAAGTGTTCTTTCAAATAGTGAGGTGGGACCCTACGTAAAACAAATACATACCACCTGGCTATATTTAAATACAGAATTCAAAGTTATAGGTCTATTGGCTTTACTTACTCTTGGAAAGAACAGGCGGAAATGATAAAATTCCAGTGTGTCTGCAGAAAGTTTTCCCATTGGGAACCAATGGGAACTGATCTACAAAGAGAAGTGAATAAATCTCAGATAAAGAACTGGAAAATTCTGTACTAAATGTAGGTAGGGAGTATCTGTTTAACTAAAACGGACAGTATTGTGTACATGGCTGAAACAAACCATGGACACCAGAAGATCAGAATGCTTATACTGCTTCCTGCTCTAAAATACTATGTGATCTTGAGCAGCTCACGGTTTCTAAATACGTCTGTTAATACTGGGAACCTCAAAGCCACAATTGCATTTATACATTTGATACGTAGATGCTCAGCATCTCATAAAGTCATTTATGTTTTAGGGTGATCAGCTTGCATCAAAATTGGTAACAGTTACTGGAAATTTTGACAAAGGCTCCTCACTCCTCACTACTTGTACGATAAGTAATAACAGAAATGAAAAATAATTTTGGAATACACACACATACACACGCACACCCTTGCTTTTAGATATGTCTACATATACACAGAGACACTGTTCTAAATGAAAAAGAGATTTGAGCGCTCAACATAGTATTTCATATTTCATGAAATTGTCACTGAAATCAGGAATAAGAAAACTGAACACCAATGTAGCATTAAGAAGCAGGCATTCTTTATTGCAGTGCTGGATGCACGGGGGATCGTTCCACCTAACGCACACGGCTTCCTTCTCTCAGGTAGCTCATTTTATGCAGTACATGTAAATATATGCAATATATATATGCATATTTCCTGGAAAAGACATACATACTCATGAGATTACCCAAACCCAATTATAATATTCATCCTTCTTCTTGTGCATGCCTAATTGTCCAGAGTGGAGGTCTTTGGTGGTCCTGAGGGTCTGCAAATTCGCCCACTTCTCTATTCTCCTTTGTAGTCCCCATATACGGTCTTAAACCAGGTCATCTCATCTCTTACTCTTTCTTGGCCTGAAATCACTGGCCTTGGGCCTGTCTTCCTTCATCCTCCAGGGCTACCCTTTTGTTAGAACCTGAATTTATTGCTTACAAACATACAAAGATTAATTTCAAACAACCACGGTACCTTAACACTGACTGTTTGAACCTAGGATGCATGACGACTACTAAATTCTTAAGATTAAATCTTAACCCTTCCGTAACATTGTCGTATAAAAAAGTAAGACTATTTTTCTTATAGTTGGGAGAAAACATCTGGATTACTGCTCAAGGTAACGTCACCCTTGGAATTAATGACACTTGAAATCTGAATATAGTCTAAGAACAGCAAGGAAGTAAAAGGATACCACATTCCCACAACAGGTTTATCTGCAAGCTGTGACAAACTTCGTAAGGTCAGCTAGATAAAAAAGGGTTTTCTAAGTTGTCAAATAGTGTGACAAGTTTGTCTGTGGTATTCAAATTTAGGGCCTCCAAGATCTTGTGTTGTAAGCCGTGAACATAAAAAATGCAATGCTGTGTGAACGGGAATCCAAGAGGGTTTTTTTGCAATGACAATTCAAAATCTGCGACAGTTTAGAAATGTCAAACCCGTTAAGCAGAGCCCCTGCAGAGCTCTTTCAGAGAATAAGAAGGCCCATGTCCAAGACAGAAATAACGTGAAGGAGATTTCTTGCTCTAGGGGACTAATCCACCAGATTGATGGGTGTTGGGATGCTAATACTGCAACCGGAGAGGAAGCTACCTGGCAGAAGCAGACTACACTGCTACAGAGTGAGCATTTTGAAATTTCAGGGACAAAATTGTAAGACAGGCTGAGCTTTCTACTGTGGAGAAATAAGAACATTTTTATTTTGATAGTATGTAAATGTACCAATACATTATTTTTAGCCAAAATGGAAACTGACATACTATAGTTCCTTTGATTTCAGAGAGACAGTGTAGCAATATATTCAGAATTGTACTCTTAGTACCAACGTATTGCCAATTTATGAGCTATACATTGAAAAAATCATGTGTTTGGATAAGAAGAAATCAAGCTAACAACAGTTAACGGTAGAATACAAGAGAAATGGTGTGACCTGATACCAGTTTGTCATTGCTAGTCTGTAACTGGTCAGCATGTTTTACAGAGGCAGAGCAAACAGAGCAGTCAATATCCTAGAAAAAGGATTTAAATCATACAAAGGTATTTTTACTAGTTATGAGTGTGCTTTAAAGTGTATTTGTGCTGCTACATTATGAATTTTAAACATTGATCTAAAGTTACTTCACAAATACCTTAATGCCATCTATTCTAAACAAAGTAACTGGACAACTGATGGAATAAAATTAGATTGTTTTCTAACTCAAGTAATTCTGTAAATTGAGCAGCACCTACGGGGTGTACAGTAAATCAGTATGCTACTGTCTAGATGAACAGCCCTTTACACAGTGTAGTGGTGAACCCATGCCGGCGCGTGGAGCAATATTCAGCCTCACAAATTAGGTGCACTAAAGAGGATGGTAGACCCCAAAGGAATGGTAAGATACAGATGACTGAAAGTACCATACAGGAAGGCATTACAAAAATTGTATATATTCAAGATGTTTGTTCCAGATCCTTTGACTATGTGACGATATAATTACATTCAGGGGCTACCATATAGGTAGTAGTTCTGAACTTCTGTAAGTGGCTTATAAGAGTCAGCTTGCCTAAACAGCTACTGGGCTGGGATTGAAGACTTCTGGACACATGGTCTTGACTCAGTTTCCTAATCTTTAAAAGATGGGTAAAAGATCTTATCTAATTTCTAAGTATTTAAAAACATATAAACAAAAAGTGATATCTCAGAATTAGACAATAAAGATAAATGTACACATTGTTAACTAACTGTCACTCCTTCTTTAGATGAAACTTGTTGCAATCAAATATGAGACAAGGTTTGTATGAGGTGGTAAAATACCAGTTTTTCTAATAAAATTGGCTCAAAGGAACAAGAATTTGACCATGCAAACTGCTGGTGTAGTCAGAAATACTCTTTTTCCAGAGTCGTCTCTTGGGATGGCATTCCGTGAGGTGTGGCAAGCCTATAAAACAGACTAAAGAGGAAGGTCCTTTCTCACCTTTCCAGGTTTCCACTGACCCTGCCTCCCATTCACATGGGTTACTGTGCTGTCTCTGGCACTCCTCAGACCCATCTGTGAGTGGTTTCTGCCAGACCATATTAAAACCTTGCACAGATTTCTGCCATAAGAGTGAAATGCATTGGCTGATGGAGGAGTCTGATGAGTGCAGTGCCAGAGAGGAATAAGGATCAGGTGTGGAGAGAGGGTGTGGGGGTGAGAAGAGTGGAGTAGGATGAAGCAGAGATGCACCTGCAATTTTAAATCTGCTTCTCGGGTACAGCAACACTACCTGAAATGCTAACATTTTCAAGAGACTTTATTTTTTCTTTTCCAAATTTTTTTCTCTTTGGAAAATGCTAATATGGGTTAATAAAAGTCAAGCAAATAAGATCTAAATTAAAATCAAAGTGAGAAATAATTTTCATTTAGGGTTGAACTGAATGTTCAGTGAAAAAAAACTTTTTAGTATTTATAATTTTGTCCAGTAACTCCTGCATTGGTCGAATAATCTATTAAAACCTTTTCTGTTTGGCCAGAAGATAAAACAATCAATTTTTTTCAGATGGGATTGATTCTGTGAGAACGTTTAGCTT
Organism: Falco rusticolus; assembly: GCF_015220075.1. NCBI lineage: Eukaryota > Metazoa > Chordata > Aves > Falconiformes > Falconidae > Falco > Falco rusticolus. The sequence continues at coordinate 53,773,324 of NC_051193.1, read as the reverse complement.
CATGTATTTAACTGTTTGCATTAATGACAGTAAGATTTAATGTGAGTATATCTATTTATATAGGTTGGACTTAAAACTTCAGTATTGACAGGTGTAGTAAAAAGGGAAAAGAAGGATTTCAATTAAGTGGGGGAGAGAGAAAAAAAGAATTAGGTCATGAATGTGATTCTTTGACTTAGAAGCAAGGATCTGGACAGAGAAACACTTCACTTCCAGCCTCTGTTTCAGTTGTAGATTAAATGTTGATTAAAATTGTGACTAGAACCCGGGTCTCCCTTTTCCCAAGTGAGTTCTTTAATACCACAAACAGTCAGTCACACTTGGGTATTCACCCACTGGTTTAGCAATAACTATTTATTTACTCGAAATACAAGCCCTGTGAACAACAGGGACTTGAAAGCCTTATCCCACCCAGAAAAGCTGACAGCTTGCTGCCTAGCACACTCAGAGGTGGACATTTAAATCCACTATTTGACTGGAGAGCTGAAGCGCTTTTGAACTTTCAGGTCGCAGCTGAATGCCCTGTCCAGGTTTGTCTTTCTGTCGAGGTAAGACCCAAGTGTGTGCCCATATGCTGCTTCAGCAGGAGCCAAGGAGACTGTGACAGGTCCTTAATCAAGAAACCGTGGTACCACAGCATCCATCAGCGAGTCAGTTGCAATGCAGCCAGCAACTGTTACCCCTCTCTCTGTAAACCCAGAGTAATAGTGGCTAATCTTTCAGACCTCATCAGGATAAATACATTGATTGTGATATACTTGGATACTAAGGCAATAGCTCTTACGTTAGCATTTTAAATAAGCGATGCAGGACAGATGGAAGTTAAGCCTATACAGGACTAAAGAGTAGGATGAAAATGAAAAGACTTAAAGAAAGGTCTGTTACTGGAAAGCTTGTTTTTCTGTGTGCTTTTCTGCTTGAACTTGGATTAACTGTGGGAGAAGTAGATTTTTGATACCAACAGCCTGTCTGTATTGGGAATTAAAGCATCTGAGATGAAGCTGAGGTAACAGAGTTCTGGAGCAAGACTAAATAAGCTACTGCAAAACACATCCAACATTTTTTAGCCTTATCTAAACCAAAAAATACATAAAGCCCTAATAATACACAGGGCCTGTGTATTAAAACAATCTTGCATTCAACATGACTACATATAAAGGCTCATAAACTTGCCATGTCATTTGTGTCATCTGGTAACCTTATATGTGTAGAGGTGACAAGCCTTTTTCACTGGTCTACAATGCAAGTATGTGTAAGCAGAAACAGCAAATAAGATACTGATTTTGTTCTTGAGGAGCAGAAAACCAAGTAATCTCATAAAAAATGAACAGAGACCAAATCTTCTCACACCATCACTGACTAGGCATCAAGGACAGTACACATGACTATTTCTATAGGCATAGCCTATGGATCACAGCAAAAAAATATTTCTGGGGAAGTCATGGCTACTCAATTTTTGCCTGAATTTTATTTGTTGATATAGTTCTATATGTCTGAGGGCTGACAAACTCTTTGAAACCCACTAGCATGTCGTTCAGAGCTGAAACTCTGAACAGTGTTCTTCAATGAATGTTGGAGAATTTGCCTTCAGTCAAGCTGGCAGGACATTGCACCTGCCCTTCTCCATTACAGTATCCTCCTCTTCCTTAGGGGATCTGGTCTAGTATTTTTAATGCTTCTATTAAGGCAAAACAAACACCACAAGATTTCCTACAGAAGCAAGCTGTCATTTGTTCACTTTTGGCCACAATATGTGATGAACATTTGTGGCTAATTCATTCTGAGATATTTTAATTTAATCATGGGTTCAAAATACTTACCTTCTCTTACCTCTTTCTGCCTTATTTCATACAGTTTGGAGATGTCTTGCTTATTAATAAAGACCAAGATTCCTTAAAGTTTTATTTCATCTCTTCCACGGAAACAAGGGGAAATACAGTTAGAGGAAAATAATGTATGGAAAGAACTGATTCAGCTCATCAAAATTCTGAATTTAGTTTACATGAGATCCAAAAGCATTTTCCTGCTTTTCATATCCAAGTCCTTAATGAGGCGGTTTTGTCAAAGTGAAATCTCAGAAATAGAATGTGCCAGTAAGATGTCTTTTAAATCTGTCTACTCTTTGTGTACGCTAAACTCATCAACTGCTTTTCTAAAATAGCTACTGTTTTTTGCAGCAAACGAAGCACAGACAATTGAATGTGTCAACACCACTCGCGTGGAGTCACAGTAAGATTCATTTATTTTGTGCCAGGCACCCATACTAGTAGTGAATCAACTGAACTGTATTTGTAGTCAGATGTCACACATATTGAATGCCTATCTCAAAGAGCTTGGTCCTGCTCTCAGATGGGCTGTGCATTGGAGGGTTGTCAGTGAGGGCAGTGACCCAGAAGAATTGATACTGGGAAGCATCAAGCTTCTCATCCCTGCAAAAGTCCTTGAAGGTTACCTTTGGCTGGCACCATTTCCAAATTATTCTGAAAGAACGGAAGCTCTTCTTTAGTGTACTGTTTTTCTCAAAAAGCCTACTTTGGCAGATTAGAGTAACTACAGCAAAATATCTGGTGTACCTTCTTTAGGGTGGTACAGAGAAATAAGACTTGTAGTAGGACCAGCTCAATGGATGATGAACAAAAAGATAATGATTATGAACCGAAAGATAATCCTTTGCACAGGATCTGCAGGACCTCCACTGCTCTTTAGTGATGGATTCAAACCCTTGGAACAAAGCTGAGGGTATACCTCAGTTTGGAACTTCCCTGCCTGGCACTTCTTGAATTCTGTCTGGGAATGTCTGGGCAGAAACATGTATGTAATGCAATAAAACACGCTGGTCCAACATGCCCTGGAGAGAGACCTACAGAACATTCATCCAAAGGCTTGTAGAGACAGAAGCATTTCTTCATCTGAGCAGCAAAACAGTAACATCTGAAATTGCAGACAAAGAAGAGATAAGCTGGATAGACCTGCTTTGTGCATTAAATAATCAGAAGATATGTTTTCCCTATAACCATTTTCCTGAGCAGGATGATGGGGAAGGAGAAACATTTGCTTTTATGGTTGCCCAGAGTATAAGTGCAAAAAAGGGCTATAAGGGAATCAGACTGGAGACCACTCACATGGTTGTCACTGTCACAGAGCCATCAAAATCATACCATATAAGGTCAGTAAATGTCACTATTCCAGATGTTCTTGTTTCTGAGAGTATATGTGAGGTTGTATCCTTGAGCATATGGTGCCATTTCAAAAGTTACACCACAGTAGGTAGCTGAGTAGGAGGAGGCAATGAGGGAAAGAGGCTGTACACATGGATGTCTGTCAGGGCCACCTTCAGAGTGTTCCACGTGCCTGTCATTGCTGCAAATGCCTGTATTGCAGTTAGGCATGAACTAAGTCATGATACAGTTTGTTAACAAGTTAACAGCTTCACTCATTGCGTAATCTCAGACAGAGGCTATTTGCTTAATCGACAAATCTGACCCTGCAAATGTTGGTGCAGCGCAAGGAATAATGCAGTTCTACCCTAACCAAAACACATTTCGCTCCCACTAATAGTTAGGACAGTCACTGAAGCTAGGTTCCTACTCCTGGCTGGAGGTGTAAACCCAGACAGGGTTCTCAGGAGGACTCTTCAAAGATGGTTTCACAAGGATGGAGTATGGTATGGGCCACTGGAACATTCAGATGGTTTGCTAGCCTTACATAGGCAACATGTGGTGCACATTCCATCTTTTCCCTAGGTGCTTGCCTACAGGAGGGGATTGTTTTGAGAAATCACCTCTTGTATCTTCTTCTAGAGCAATGAATATTGTGCTATATCAGTGGCTACACAGAAAATGCTTATACTACTCTTTTTCAAAATTTATAGATCAGTACAGACTATTGAAACATATCAGAAAGTAATCATGTATAATAGACTGACTTTAAACCAACAGTTGCATTGGAAAAGCTTTGTATTTGAATGTCTCAAAACTTCCAGTTTCCTGACCCTTTACCAGACTTGCACCAGTGAGCTGGAGGTAGAAGTATGCTTCCTATTACTGAACCACTGAGCCAGCTAGTCTCTTGATCTTACTTGGATTTGCACCAGTGGCATAGACATAAAATGCTCTGAATTCCATTAATGATTCATTAAGCCAGCTATTTCATGACTTCAGCTGGATCTGTACCAATGGCACACAGTTGAAGAGCTGTGTCCCACTGCTGATCCAGCTAGCCAACCAATTCAAAATAAAAAAGAACAGAGTTAAGAAATTACATTTAAGGAGCCACTAAAATATATATATATATAAAAATCAGACCCCTGGGACAACAAAATTACAGAAATTATATTGAACACCTACTTTAAATGTGAAGTGTCTCTGATAACTTTCAATGAGTTTTTAGATTATCCTTGCCCACACTGTAATTGACAGAACAAACTAGTATCTTCCTGTAATCATACTGAAGTGAACATTTTTTTTTTTAACCATGATTTCTACAGGTAACTAAACAAGTGCTTCCTATATGCTCAAACTGTTTCACCCGAATGAGTAATTAAAATATGTAATTCTATAGTGCTCATGATAAAATAAGAAAGCTTACTATGCTGGGCAGTGGGCTAAGACTACAAGGAACAAACCTGGCTGGAAGAGCCAGCTTAATGAACAGATATTGATAATTAACAGCTGGCAGACAACGTAATGTAAAAAATTTCCTGAAAGGTTACTAAGTTGAGTTCTATTTCAGCGCTGACGTGACAAAATGTGATTGCCAGTTGTGCATTGACCTTGGGGAAACCTTGTTTTTCTCTGGACACTCCACGTGAACTCCAGTACGGACTGCCAGCATATTTTCTAGAATGTCTCCCTGCAGTAAAAGGTTTCTTGCTCACACACACTTGTTTCCTTACTCTCAAAAACTCGACTGCAGGACATCATCCAATGTACAATCTTCTCCTAAGCTATTACGGATCTACCATTATGTTAATGATCATCTAGTTTACAAGGATTATCGTACCACAGTAATAAGCCCCCTCCTATTGATTTCAGTTTCTTCTTGACTCAGACTTTTAAAAATTTGTAAACTTACACCATTTCATTACATTAATACAATCTTCTCCTACATTTCTATACAAAAACCCCCACACAAATCCCAGTAGTAGGCACTTATAAACCAGGAAGTACTGAAGGTAACGTTGCCAGTGGAATCTGAATTCTGCCCCTCCTTCCTAACACCCACAAGGGCAAAAATCAACAGGCTACACAAGGAGACTATGAGATGTTCTGAATAAACAATACTGGTTTTAGTGTAGGGTGTGAGAATCCTCTGCAGGAAGCTACAAAATGTCAAGTTACTTGCTTGTACTTTAGATAATTTCAGATACATTTAAGAAAAAAAATCTTTTTGTCTTGTCTACAGCAGAATATTCAACACACAGTGACTGAACACATGAGGGAACAGCAGCATGAGCACCAGCAATGCAGCATATCTTCAGTAACCATGCTGTTTTGGGTTCAGGCTTACACCCACCCACATATGTTGTATTATACCATTGCATAACCAGAGATCTCTGGAGCCTTAATTCTCAGTCTCTATGGCTGCACACGCTGCAACTGCCGTGCCAGTATAGAAATACTGATAGCATGTGCACCACCCCACCAAAGTGCTACTAGAGTGACTTTCCCCCAGACGTAGGGTATTTCTTCAGGCCTCTGTTTTTGCACTAGTAGTCCATGGAAGAAAATGATGCGCTAAAGAGAAAGCTTCTGAAGTGGTTCGTTAATGCCTATGCAAATCACAAATGCTTTCAGTAATTGTTTGTTAGCACACAGTCAAAAGGAGAATGATCTGGAGTCTGCCATTAGCAAGATGGTATTGAAACTTCAACAGGAATATCTGAAAATATAAATATCCACTGGAGTCAGAGGGCTTGGACTTGGACAGCGGGTTATCACTCGCGGTTGATGGCGTTGCTATTAAATGTGGAAGGCATGTGCCTCCGTATTCATTCAAAACCAGTTTAAATACTTGCTTTCAGACAGTGTCCTAGATCACATAGTACAAATAAGACAAAGTAAAGATGATATGGTGCCGAGCTGCTTAGTCTAAAGGCTGTGTGTAGCAGCAGCTTGAATCTCAGGGGAGAGAGGGCAAGGGCTGCGAGGGGAGGAAGGGAAGCGGGCAGAGAAGGCTGCAAAAAGACCTCGCCGAGCCCTGGAGAGTCGCGAGCGGTCGGGAAAATGTGGTGTCTCCCTATTTCATGCTGACCCAAGGAAAGGGTGACCACCATCCTTGCTGCCTGCCGCCTCCCCCGACCGGGGAACTCTTCAGAACGGGGCTGCTGGCCCCGCATGACCTCATGATGACAACCCCCCTGGATCCTGGGGACCACGAGCAACTCGGCTGCGAGCCCAGACCCCGCGGGTGACCCGGGAGCGCCGCGGGTTCAGCCCAGCCGCCCGCCCCGCCCCGGCCAGGGCCGCCCCGCCGGGGCCAGCGGCGCCCGCACCCAGGGCTGGAGCCTCCGGGTGGAAAACGGAACAAAAAAGTGCTGGCACAGAGGGGCGCGGGGGGGCGCCCACCGGCTGCGGGCGGCCCGCCGGGGGTGAAGGCAGGCGGGCAGCGGCCCGGGTTCGGGCGGCGCGCTGGCACAGCCGGCCACGGCCCCGGGGTACCGGCTGGGCGGTCCGATGGCCGCTGGGCCGGGCGGCGGGGCCGGCTGCCCCGCGGCCACCTCGCCCCGCGCCACCGGGCCGGGACAGCTCCTGCCAGCGCCGCCGCTGCCGGCGTGACGTGGAACGGCATCGCAGGCGCAGGGTTCCAGCCCGCCGCCGGAGCCCTCAGGGGCCAGTGCACCGCCAGGGCTGCGCGGGCCCCGCCGCCCCGGGACGCGCGCGCCGGCCGCCGGCGCCGGGCCCAGCGGTCTCGGCACTAGATTGGTGCTGCCTGGGCCGCGCGCAGCACGCCAGTCTCGCGCTCACTGGGCCGGGCGCCGCGCCGCGCCGCGCCTGCCCCGCGCGCGGTTGCACCCGCTCGCCCCGCCCGCCCCGCTCCGGGGTGGCCCCGCCGCCTGGCCCCGCCCCGCTCGGCCCTGCTCCTCCCCCTCTGCGCTCGGGCCGCTCTCGCGCTCCTGTCCCCTCCCCCCCGCTCGCTCCCTGTCAGTGCGGTGGCTGCGCCGGGAAACATGGCGTCGGAGGGGATGATTTTAACGAACCACGACCACCAAATCCGCGTCGGGGTCCTCACAGGTAACGGGCCGCGGCCGGCGAGGGGAGAGGCGGGGGGGAGGTGGGAGGCGGCCGCGGGCCGGTGCGCGCCGCCAGGCCGCCCCGCGGGCTGCCCCGGCCGCCGTCCCCTGTGGCGGCGCCGCCGCTGCGCAGGGAGCTGCCGCTCCGCCGTGCGTGCGGCGGCCTCGGCCTCGGCCCGGGCCCGGGGACGGGGACGTGGGGGCGGCGCTCCGGCCACCGGCGCCGCGGCGGGGACGTGTGCGCGAGGCCGGGAGGCGTCGGGCGCCGCTGCCGCAGGCGGGCGAGCGAGCGGGGCTGCCGGGCGCCGCAGCCCGGGGGACTGGCCAGGGAGTAACCCGCTCGGAGGGTACAGAGTGCGGCGGGGGGCGTCTGGCGCGGGGGACGGGGCCGAGCCTGGCCGGGCTTCTTCCGGAGGCGGTGGAGCTGTGAGTGCGAAGGCGTTCGGGAGAAGGGAGCCCGCGGCCGGCGCGAGCTGCGGGCCGGCGGGAGCGTGGCCTGCCTTCCCTGGGCGGCGGCGGGAGGCGGCGGGAGGCGGCCGGAGCTCCCGGCCCCGGGGGATGCCTTTAGCGTGGCACGCTGTGCGCGGCGAGCACCCTTAGGGTGACTCCTTCCCCTCCCCCTCCCTGGCCTGCACTTTCGGGCGGGTGGGGGTGCGTTGCCTGTGTGCTTGTGTTGGGAGGGGGAGGAGGGCATGTGTGATGCCGCTGCTCACAGCGCATGGATGATGCTTTAATGAACCCCTGCACATGACATGCAGTGGTTGCACAGAGCGGTTCCCGGACCGGTACCAGTGCTGCAGGCTCCGAGGTTTCTTCTGCCTTGGGGCGGGGGGGGCTTTGCGGTTATTCCGGTGTACCGTGGAGCTCGGCGGTCCGGTGGAAGCGCGGTAGGCCGCCCAGAAATGAAGCCCCGGGGCGTGCGGGTGTGTAAGGGCGTAAATAACGTTTCTGGTGAAGGAAGGGCGAGAGATTTTAGTGAAATTTTTGCGCGTCAAGCTCAGTAGCTTTTATCGGGAGCCTGGGAAGACATGACCGTTCATTGAAAGCGGCGGTGCGAGCGCGCTGAGGCATCGGAAGACGTTCGGAGTGAAAGAGGATGCATTCCTTGGGGCGAGGAGGCCTGGAGTTAACCTGAAAGTTAATCATTAAACCCAGCGATATTTATTTAACGCGAACGCCCCCGGCGGCTCACGCCTCCTTCGGAAGCGGGCCCGTGCCCGCGGTGCTGGGGGTGTGTGTGCTGGGGGGGTGGCCGTGCCCGCAGTGCTAGGGAGGAGGGGTGCTGGGGGATGGGGGGTGTCCCCGTGCCCGCGGTGCTGGGGGGCCGTGTCCGCGGTCAGCGGCCGGGGCCCGGCGGGCGCTGTTCCGCCGGCGGGTGCTGAACGCGGCGCGCCCCGTGGGTGCCGCGGCGGCGGGCGCCCGGCCCTTCTTGGGAAGCGGTTGGCTGCAAGGTTATTCTGACGGGAAAGCGCTGGGAAAGCACGGTGTGGCAGAGGTGGAGGTCCTCAGCGTTGCATTCAGATTTCAGGCAGTCGTATCCTCAATAAGGACAGAGCAGGCCGGACCAGGTGCAAGAGTCCAGCTGGGGGAGTTTGTACCTTTTGTTCCCGAAAGCTGGGACTTACGTGCATTATGTATTATTGTAAAAGTTAAAGTGAGGAGGAGGTGTCTGCTAACAGAGTGGTGTAAGTGTGTTTTGCACAGCTTCGTGCTGTACAACTTGGATTATTATTCTTTGTTGATCAGTGAGCTGTAATAATTTTCACCTGTAAGTGTTCCCAGGATGCAGCACCAGATACATATGGTGCTACAATCATTTAAATAATGATTAAGTCACAATAGATTCGGATAATCTTTCAGAATACATAGGTTTTTATTTTGTGCTATAAATCCTGTTTGAGCACTATGAAGCTCTTTTAACTTTGTATCCTAATTTGCAATTCCATTGAGAAGAGCGTGTGGTCTGATTTTAATTTTTTTGTTAAAAGGCATAAGCGAGCATAACAGTTTTAGCCCTTTTCCCCTCACTGTCACTGTTTTGAATTGCAGGCTGAAAAATTTTGCAGAGAACTCTTTTGCCATTTTGAAAGGGAACATCTTGGTTTGCAGTTTTCCTAGACTCCTTTTTGTCTATGTTTGTAGACATGAAATACAATTTTATATAAATGTGTTTCTGTAATATCATATATGTGGCCAAAATTAATTATTTTCCACTCTGGCATTTAATTTAACCCCTGAAAGAGAGTATTTCTATTTTAGAGGGTTTGGACCCCCTAGTTGTTTCTGCTCTTTTAAACTTAAAAAATCTCTCTTCTGAATTTTTCTTGTGGAAATGAACTAATAATCACTTCTTGGCTGGTGGATGAAGGAATAAGCGTAGGAATGGAAAGGTTAGGTATGAGCACTATTTTTTTTTTGCTTTTTGTTTAATCATTTAGAACAGTTCAGTGATCAGAAATTAATAATTAACATAACATGACTTCTTTAGTTTTTCTAATTAAGATCATGGCCATATGTTTGTTTTGTCAGCAGTATATACTTGTGGGTTTATCAGCACAGCCATATAGATTTATGTTCCTATTAGACATGGTATACTCAGTTTAGAAAGTACAATTACTGCACCTTATGATAGTGTTCAGATGGAATTTAAATTTACTTATGAGTAACTCCTTTGAACTAATTTGGAATAAAGTTCTGTGTTTATTTTTAATTGAGGATATAAAAAAACTATTTGGGCATGCTGTTAGTCTTGTCTGTTGTCAAGATTGATGCACATGGCTTGAGTATATTAATACAGAGTGAATTTTTTTTTGTGTAGCATAGTTTCATTGCATTCAGTTTTGTTTTGCATGTTATTGTATTTAGTTTTGCTTAATAGATCTTTGCATCTTTGTGTGTATTGGTAGTTTCCTATCTAGAAGCAAATGTGTATTTCTTCACCTGTGACAAATTAAGATGGGTACAACGGATTAGAGAAATAGAAAGTTTGCTTATGGTTTAGCCAAAGTAACTTATTGTGTTCAAATGCAAAATTTTGCAGGATGCAGCACCTCGTGTTTTCAAAAAAATACTATTTGTTAACTTTTCTTATATCCAAACTGTCAAGGTCTTTTAGTTAAGAGTCTATGAGAAGAACGGAGTCCATGATTAGGACTTTTTCTCAATGTGGAAGAACTGTCTTCCTGAAATCTGGGGAAGTCCTTTAGTGTATACAGTATCTGCTGACTTGCAGATGTCTTTCATGTTTATTTTTGAGTCCCTATACAGAAGGTTGTAGAGTTAAGCTTATTTAATGGAACAGGGGGAAATATAAACAATGACAGATTACAAAGTCATGAAACTTGTTGTGAACTAGAGGGCTATGTCTTATGTGAATAGGAAGTCTCACCAGTTTGTGGCTAGAAAACTGAGTTCTAATCTTTGTGTGTTGTTTTTTCAAGACATTTTGCAACATGTGAAAAGAATGCAACCATGAAAGTGTCATATCCAGCCCCAGTGTTTAATGAAGTGTTCAGATTAAAGGTACTGCGCACTTAAGTTCCAAACCTAGTTTTCCCTCTTCCACCACTGATACATAGCGCATGCACATGAACTAATAATGGAGCTTCAGTGTTATGTTGTCATTGGGTTACGCTTATGGTAAAATGCATTTTAAAAGGACTGTAATGCTAACTGTCAGATTGGGAGAATATTGTTATGGAGAATGAGTTTTCAGGGTTGGGCTAACAATGGCCAAAGCTTTGTCATTTATATATTCTCAATATCTTCTTTTTAAAAATGAAACACAGAGAGATAAGTAACATGGAGTAGATAAATGTAGTCATTTTCTCTCTTTTTTACTTATGGTAAAGGTTGGATTATATGCATGTGCTATCTGCAGTGTTGTACACCGGTGCTTCCTTAGTAAAATACAGATCTTGATAGAGAATTACTCTGATTGCCCCTTGCAAGTCTTTCATGTTTGGGATTTCTGTGACAGAATGGTTGTTAATCAGTTACCGTTGGTGTCAGGATATTGGACATGGATTACTAAGTACAGAGTTTTGTAATGCTAAAGTTGGCTAGAAAAGAGAAGGCAATGTGCGTGGTACCCAGAATTGAGTCAATATTAGGTCATCGTTCACTGGTGGTGACATTGGTAAAAGTTACATAATCTGTGAGCTTTCTTGTTACGTGAGGGACTAAGTGGCCTCTTGACTAGAACCATCCAAAGAGATCTAAACGATGTTGCCATCTCCACTAGCCTGGTGGAAAAAAGAGACTCTGGTTCTCTCTGGTTGCCCTTTTATGTTGTCATTTTTCTTCTCTATCCCCATTTTCTTCTTCTTTACCTCTCTCTTTGTTTTCTGTCCAGTAAGCATCTAGTGTAGCTGGTCAAAACTTGATGTTCTGTTACATGTTTTTTTCAGAATATTCCTGATAAAACTTGTCAAATCTGGGGTTGGCTAATAAAGCTTCTTTCAGTGTTTGTCTGCTCTTGGGGCAGGTCTGTGAGAAAGAGTCATCTCTAGACACAAACAGCATTTTCTGCCTTTGTTCCTCTTTTTGTATTGTTTTTTGCTTGTTCTAAAAAACAAAATATCCCAGGCTAACTTTCTTTTTCAGGATAGTTCTATTGTATTTAGTATTGATTAAAAAGTGATGATGCAGCTTTTTACCGCTATGAAACATTTTTACAATTAAAATTACAAATGCAATCCTTCACTAATCATTTCTTCTTCAGGTACTTTATTCTTCCTTTCCTCTTCTAAGTAGAGATTAAAACATTTTGAATGGTAGTTGTTGCCATGGGTCTATGCAACAAAGCAAACGGAGGTTTCTGAATGCATAACCTCAGATTTTGTTTAGCCTCTTAACACTTAGCATCTTTAAGTGTCCGAGACAGTTTTGTTTGTTGAAATGACACAGCACGTACACATTGTGTCTGAATTTATCACTTTGAAGGAAGTATTCTTCCCGGATAGTGAAGGCCTCGTCTACTTGAAAACATCATCCAAATGGATTACCTGGGCAGATCTGAAGTTCACTGATACAAAAGTTCCTCAAAATTATCTTGGAGAAACATTGGGAACAAAATACTTACGCTGTCACTGTTTGTTGGTTGAGACTGTTAGAAATATGTATGCTGTTGGTTTTCCAACTGAAAATTTGTATGCTTCTCTCAACTTTCTTCTAAGGCTCTTCATTAATAGCAAGCCAGTTGAAAGATCTTTTTCCTCAATTGTGTTGCTATTCACATTTTGGACATGCATTAGAGTTACAGTGAACTTTCTTACAGAGTGTGCGTGGGAGGGTAAGGACTGACATAAAATTTGCTAGGGCTTATTGCCAAATTGCCCTAATTGTCTAAATTGAAGTTGGTTAGCTTTTTGCTTGTGATCTGCCTTTGTGTCAAAACCCACATCTTATTGGGCACTTGTCTTCAAAACACAGGTTCAAGTCATAGCTTTTCCTAGGATCCTTAGTTTTCTTCCAAGTACTTCGTTCAGTGAATGAGTGGCAGAAGTAGACAAATGCTGTACTTCCATTAAGAGTAAAACATTCTAGAGTCTAGCAACATTGGTTTTTGTCTTTCCCAGCTGCAAGGCTGTCATAATGTTGAGTTTATCCGTAGAAGCTAGGAGATCTCCCTCTTCTCCATTTGTAGCTGTAAGTCTTCACTAAAGCATTTCTTTCTATTTTTTTGATATGGCTGTGATGATAAGCTTTTTGCTAGTGAAAATGATCGGTACAATTGTTCAGTTTCCTTTTTATAGTGTAACAGTGCTGAATAGGAACCTTTACCTTTTACGGTTAAAGAGGAAGAAATTCCTGGATTTTTTTTACCGCCCTGTTTTTTAATGTGCGGTGTGGAACAAAAATTGGTGACTGGAATCTCGCTGATACAGCAGACTACTTACGGTTTAATCTGCTTGCTATGATAGTGCTTTTTAACTGAAAGAAGTGGAAACACTGAAGTTAAAAGCATATAAAACAAGATTATTTCCTAACTGTACATGGATGCTTTAATTAATTCCTACGTATGTAAGAAATGGCCATTAATTTGGAGGTTTATGTGTTCTTATAGAGCAGGGGTGAGAAGTCTTGCAATAATCAGTGTTCCTTGATTTGGAGTTTACTTACCCAAATACAATTGAAAGACTTCCATCTTCGCCCATGCTCCATGCCTGCAGTTCATATTTAGTAGTACGGGGCTTATGCATTACATTATGCTTTCATTTACTTTTCTATGTTTACATTTGTCCTCTTTTCCAGTAATGTGGAAAAATCTTTTGTGCTACCTACCTTAAAAATTAGTGAATGTGGATTTCATGAGAACCAGCTTAGTTCTGGAGAAACCCTGAATTGGTTTGCTGGCTTCATTAGATGAACAATAGCAGATTATATGACCATCAGTCCCTGTTTCGGAAAGTCTAGCCTACAAAAGCCTGATACAGACATGGAATTTCTCACCTTTAGTGTTGATTTAGCCATATCTGACTGTTTGCTTGTTTCCAAGTAAGAGTAAAGCATCTTTTGTTGAGAGGTGCTTTTATATCATATTCGGATTTCACCCAGAGCTTTTCTGAAAATTTCTATCTTGAAATTTATAACACTTTATAAAAGCAAAGAAGTTTGCTGTGCAGTGCCTTTGTGAAGTGAAAGTTAAGATTTTGAGTTTTCTTTTTTTTTCTTTCTGCTTTTTTAGTTGTTCAAGCTAAAAAAGTCTGAGTATGTGGGAAAGTATTTTTTTTTCTTATTCTGATGGTTGCAAACCATCATTCTGATGGCTGAAAACCTTATTCTAATGGTTGAAAATCATAGGTTGAAAACCTATTTGCTGATAGGTTTTAATTTTTTTTTTTTAAAATAAGGATAGTTTTTTGTGGTCTGCAGTTTGTGAGATTGATATTATGTAACAGGAGGACATGATAACTAAAAATGAGAACAAATTTTAGCTCTTCTTAAGGTCTTGAAGTACAGATTAAATAAAACAAATGATTTACATTCTGTGCCTATGTGTAGATGTAGTATGCAAGTCTTCTTGAATTGAAATGGTCTTATTAACAGTCTTGTATATGGTAGAATTCTTGAAAGCTTAGCAGAATGCCTGAAAAAGCTGTTCTTGGAGAATAGAAGGGTAATAAACAGCCATATGGGAAATAAGCAGGTAGCAGCCTTTGTTTGTGGAATATTCTTAATTAATAAGAAAGTAGCATAGCCTTTTAGTTTTTTGTGTTTTTTTTTTTTTTTTTTTTTTAAATCACAAAACAATTGAGAGAAGTAAGTTACAGTTTACAAGGAACAGTAATTGCATTAAAAAAGTGCTCAGGAAAAGTAGGCTTAATTAGGCAGTTATCTTAGAAAATCTCGTTTTGCAAGTAAGAGATTTGTATGTGATGTTTTGTTTACTTGTTTTCATACTAATTTACTGAGGCCTATTTTATGCCTAACTTACTCATCAAGTGGAAAAAAATTAGCATAAACCCTCAAGAATAATCTTCTATGTACATTTTGCAAAATCCTGCAAAACAGGGCTCTGTCCTACTATTACAAGGTGGGTGAATGATATTAATGGTATTTTGTAAGGAATAAAATGCATTGTCTGTTCCGCAAACTGTGAGATAAATAGCAAAACTTCCACTGGCTGACTTCAGGGATTTAGTGAATAGCTACGTATTACAAAATCTATTTTTGCGGAGTAAGTGGTTTTTAATGTATACCAAGACCTGAAAGAACTGACTCAATGTTAATTTAGCTCTGTATGCGAGTTACCTAGAATAGTAATCTTCAATAGTTTTATACTTAATATGAGACTTCATTGCGTATTCAACATGCAAATTGTAATAGTAGACCAATATTGTAATATGTTAAGTATTGCATACGTCTTCAGGACCACAACTATAGAAATGCATAGAATCATTTGGGTTGGAAGGGGCCCTAAAGATCATCTAGTTCCAGCCCCCCTGGCCTGGGCAGGGACACCTCCCACTAGACCAGGTTGCTCAAAGCCCCATCCAGCCTGGCCTAGAACGCTGCCAGGGATGGGGCATCCACAGCTTCTCTGGGCAACCTGTTCCACTGTCTCACACCCTCACAGTGAAGAATTTCTTTCTAATATCTAATCTAAATCTACTCTCTTTCAGCTTAAAGCCATTCCCCCTTGTCCCATCACTACATGCCCTTGTGAAAAGTCCCTCTGCAGCTTTCTTGTAGGCCCTCTTTAGGTACAGTTAAGGCTGCTCTAAGGTCTCCGCCGGAGCCTTTTCTTCTCCAGGCTCAACTACCCCAACTCTCTCAGCACACAGGAAAGGTGCTCGAGCCCTCTGATCATCTTTGTGGCCCTCCTCTGGACTTGCAGCAACAGGTCCGTGTCCTTCCTATGTTGGGAGCCCCAGAGCTGAACGCAGTGCTGCAGGTGGGGTCTCACGAGGGCCAAGTAGAGGGAGAGAATCACCTCCCTTGACCTGCTGGTCACGCTTCATTTGATGCAGCCCAGGGTACGGTTGGCTTTCTGGGCTGCAGGCACACATTGCTGAGCCATGTTGAGCTTCTCGTCCGCTAACACCCCCGAGTCTTTCTCGTCAGGGCTGCTCTCAACCCATTCCCTGCCCAGCCTGTGCTTGGGATTGTCCCAGCCCACATGTTTCTCAGCTATACTATTTCCTCTTCTAATTAAATTATATTGCTTATTATGTTGTAGAGTGAAGAAGCAGAATGCATGTGGGCTTTGAACCATATTATTTTTTGGGCTTTTGAGTACTTACTGTGTGGTTATGAAACTCTTAGTTTTCTACAATTTCTTCATTGTACTGTATATTGTCGGGAATTTGAAGTCTATGTGGAATATTTTTCATTTGAAAAGTATTTCTTGTATTTTGTTGGTTTTTTTCTGTATCATATATAACTTTTGAGACCTAAAAGTGGGAAGTAGAAATTGAAGTATATGGTGTGGGTTTGTATTTTGCTGGTGTTCTGGATTTTTTTGGGGTTTTGTTGTGTTTTAGGTTTTGGTTTTTTTTCATGTATGCTTTGGGGGATTTAGATTCATGCTGAAATCTAGGAAGTGAGCTGTTAATCAGAATAATTTTATGGGAAGCTGTATGGATGAAGAACAATAATGCATTCTGCAGGAATTAAAACAAATTGCAGTGAAGTATCCTGCAGATCTGACTCAGAAGAGAAAGATTCCTAGGATCTCTACAAATGACAGAATAGACAGAGATAGCCATTAAAAAAATAATACCCCCTTTTCTCTTAGCAAGCTGCTTTTAATGCCCTGATAGGCTGTTTAGGGAGAGATGGATAGGAAGGCCTGAGATGAAATCTGTAAAGCTTTCGTTCAGTAATTCTTGGAGAGATACTGAATGTGGCACTAGTTAGGGATTTGGCAAACCAAGACACTTCTACTCTGATACTTCTTACCCCTTCCTGAAACAATTTTCATGGGCTTATGAGGACAGACCAGACCAAAAGAGATGTTGGGGTCAGGCAGGTAGGTATCCTTTTACCTAGGTACTTGAAAATCTTGTCTTAGGAAAGTTTGGGGAGCAGTGTATGTTTCTGGAAGGAGAAGAATTCTGGGAACTCAAATAGGTATTAGGTATCTTCCCACTGACATGATTCTTTCGTATGCTGTAGAGTAGCGTCATAGCAGTGTAGATGGTGAGAAGCCAAAGGCTTACTATGTACTCCCTGTCAGAATCTTCATCTCAGAATCAAATCAGGAGAAAGCAGCCAGATGCCTAAAACCAAGTACATATCTGATGAGAAAAATGCCTGTTGTTTCCAGCAAAAAAACACCCAAATGTTAAAGGGAATAGGTACTTCCCATTTCCTCTGTTTTTAGCTTAATTTTCCTTTTTAGTTGCCTGAATATTCAAGGGGAGACATTAAGCAAGCCTACAGCAAATCAAGGATCCTCAAAATCAGCTGCCTTGGAAAAATAACCTGTAAATTAAGCATACTTAGGACAAATGTTGTGAAACATATCTTCAAAAGACACACAGGGACAAAGCGTTTCTGTAGATAATACTCTGAAAGCTTGAAAGATGCTGGGAAAAAGTTGCAACAGGTGCTTGTATGTGTGTAACTCCCTCTGATTAAAACTTCAGCATTGCTGTTAGGCTCAGATTTAATACTTTAAAAAAGTTTAGAGAGTATTTTTGAAGAAAAGGTATATAAAGTGGAGTTTTTTGGGAATGTTTTTGTAATCTCCAGAATTTTCTACTTGATTATGATGTCCTGAAAGAATTCCTTCTCAGATAGTCACTCCAGTGATACTCCTTTTGCCCTAATAGATGTATATAGTAGATCAGTGAGGTATAACTACTTAGCTACTAGCTTTAGCTAAATCTAACCAAAAATACTTCTAGTTATTGTAAAATATACTTGATGGCAGATTTTTTTAATGATCACTTCAATTGAACAGACTGAAAAGTCTGGGAGGGGGGTGGGATTTTCTTCGCTTCTAACCTCCCATTGTGTGGGATTCCAGACCATTCTGGACATGCAGAAATTTGTTCTGGCATTTATTTAGCAAAATAAAGAAAAGGAGAAAACAGTAAAACTTATGTAGAAAAACCAGGAGACTTAAGAGGGTGTTGAGATTTTTTTGTAGAAATCTTTGAACTTTTTCAAGTAGATGTGACTACAGTGTAGTGCTATATGGCGTAATTCTTTGGATAGAAGGCAAAGCACAGAGCTTCAAGAAGTTGGGAACAGGCATGTTAGTAAGATGTGTACGGTTCAAGTTGAGTATATTTAAACTGCTCCAGAATCTAATGCTATTCTGACATCTGTTATTTAGGAACATTCTCTGTTCCACAGTAGGGAGGTAAGCTGTAAAACCTTAAGGTTTGATCTTGCCAGTTAAATTCTAGTGCAGTAAGAATTAAAACTATTACTAGTGTCTCCAGTGTGCAGGACCTTCTTACCTGAATGACACTCAGGGTTTTTTTTCCTAAGTATCAAAGATCAAAATGGAAACTCTAAAATTCTCGTTAAAAGCAACTACTGAAAAAAGCAACTGCTGAAGAATTTTCCTGGGATCATTAAGCCTCAAGAAGGATGCTCACCTGCCTGTTCCTATTTCTTTATTCCAAAGGGTATAGCTCTAGTTTATGCACAATAGTTTCAGTACATGACTTTTCTCTTTGGCTTGGCAGTTGATCAAAGAGAATTAGTGAAAATACTAGTTGTCATTTCACCATTGTTTTGTCAGAAAAGGGTTCAAGTAGACTTTTTGGAGTACTTTGATGAACAGAACTTCTTTCTTGAAAAGGCATCTGAGGCTAATTTCTGTATAGCATTAAACTGGGACATCATGGATTATCTTTAATATTAGAAAAGTCTCTTAATTACTTGATAGCTTGTCTTATATTTGGTTATTGTTATTTGTAAGATGCTGTGAGGACTCATCAAATAATAAAGGAGATTTTAGATGTGAAATAGTAATCATATTCAGTATTTCTTAGCAGAATAGTAGTAGGTTCTGGTACCCTCCCCAAAATTTTAGCAAGTCTTCATATTCAGATTATTCCTAGTATCCTTCTTCTGCACTGAACAAAGACCTGCTAAAAATGTTCTACCTGTTCTACAGCCTCTGGAAAGTAAATTCAGCTGTGCATGTGAAAAATACGCAGACAAAACCCACTTTAAAATGAATGGTTGAGGTCTCATTAGCATCTAGAAAATATCTTAACAATTAGGACACATTGAAGAGCTTCCTCTGTGTTTAAGATATTGTGAAAACATCAGCCTAGAGCCAATTGAGGCAGTAGCAAAATATATATTATAATTAATTCAGAGCATACATTTAAACTTAACCCCCTACATGCTGACATTTCAACAAGCAGCCATTGCAGGAAAAACCAAGCAGATGCAGAAATTCTTTATATTTGGGTAAGCAGGTGTTCTCTCAATTCTGCAATGATAAGTAGACAATTAAAAAAAATAAAAATCTTTGCTTTTGTCCTGTACTTACATAAATCATTTGACTGTAATTCAGTAAGTTAACTTAGCGTTTGTGATTTCATTCTATTTGAGTAAGCAGTACAGCCTTAAAGAAGCAGATTTGTAGAGCAAACCACTTACTGCTGGGGGTTTCACACCCACACTATTCATGATGTTTTACTTCATGCTAGCTCAAAACCTATGGATTGAACTCTTAAGTAATGGTTGGGGTGCATTAGGTGCACTCTTGGAGTACATCGCATTTAGTTTGTCCAAAACGAGTTCAGCATTAGTGCTTTGATCCTTCTCTGCAGCGTGAACCAAAGTGTGGTGATTGGGGGCCGTCAGGAGATAGCTGGAAAGCCACACTCTTGAACCCAACAGAAACACTAATACAGAGATGCTGTTGACTATTATTTGCCTCCACAGTGTTGTGTGCACACCTCCTACAATTCTTGTGTCTGCTAGAGAGGTCTTCCAGTGGGTAGCACTGGGGACAGTTCCCTGATGATGGGAAGTGTCTGGAAAGATACTGGCTCTTGAACTGTTCCTGTGACTTGAAATTACTCTTAAGATAGCCTAAAGTAAAACTCAGTAGTAAGTAGAAGTATTTCAAATGTCCAAATTAACCCATAGAATTACAAATTTTTATAAAATCTATAGATGAAAAAATGACAGAAAGAGCATGTTTACACTAACAGTTTGGACAGGCCGTCCCTGTACCTAGCTGACTTGCCTGTTAGGAAAATACATACAGCACTTTTGTCAGGGATTTTGTCTTCCTTCACTACATCTCCATGTGCGTTATTCAGAGATAATTTTCTTCTGGTGTACCACGCAGTCTGCTGTAACTGGTCACCTCTTTAGAGCCCAAGGTTTAATCTTATGCCTCATGGGATTTTGGTCATGGTTCTACCATCAGTGCTGCTTGTTCAGTGCTGTGCTGTGCTAGCATAACCTGTTGTGTGGCTGTGTGGTCAGGCAACTGAAACAGGTAAGACTTAACCTGCCAGAAAAAAGGGATCCTTTCCAGCTGAATCAGCTGTGTGATCTGGTTCAGCACTGAGCTCTACCGATTTCTGCTTAAGTAGGAGAATGGTGAACAAGGCTGGCAATTCTTTTACTTCTACTCTCAAATTTTTTAGACTCTGTTCTTTCTTTAGTGCTTTTCTATCCTGTCACTTTTCACTCTGTGCAAAACAAATTTGACTGACTAACCTAATGGAAAACTGCTCTTCTTTTTGGGAATTACTTTTCTGCAGCCTGAACAAATTGAATCAACTCAGTGAGGGACCTCAGGAGTGCCAGTGTGAAGGAGGGGCTGGACTGCACAGGTGGGATAGATAAGGATGGGAGATGGGACTTCTGCTTTCTAATCACAGCTCAAACATGTGATCATGTGTTGGTTTTGTGTAGTTCACTTGCATTAATTCAGAAGATAGTCTTGACACTCCTTTATCTAACCAAGTGTTGTCTCCTTTCTTAGAAGTTTTGCTTTGTCAGGCCAGGTATCCTATCAGTGGTATTTGCTAGCTTGTCCTGACTGATGCGTGAAAGCTGCCCCTGCTGAATAACAAGCAGGAAAAAAACATAGTGAAGGAAGGGAAGGATTTGTCCATTATAGGAAATTATTTTGTGGAGGAGGTAACTCAAGATATAGTTTTCCATTTTGTATGTAAACTTCTTTGATTCTTGTGAGTAGTAGCTAGGTGAGTGTAAAGACTATGGTAGGCATTTATGTTTAATGAAGAGCTGAACATTTGGTAACTTGCATGTGTTAAGTAGGTAATGAGAAAATCTGAACATTAGACTTCTGCAATGTTAAACTTAGGAAAAGGTGAACACTGTTATGCATTTACACACGAGTAGGGTCTCTTCTTGTTAATGTGTAATTTTTAATAGTCAAAACTTCTAACATTTATTTTTTGTAACTTATGGTCTTGACTATAGTGTGCCTGACAACCAGTTTGAAGACTATATACATATAATGTGTATAAACATTTATTATATATCAAATAATAATTAATAAGTATATGAAAAATTACCTATGCCTGCTAGATCTATTTTGCCTTCTGTTTGAGAGAATTCTTTGGTACCATTCAGTCTGTCATCTTACTTAGGCTCAGTATAGTTTTTCTAAGCCTGTCTTTACCAGTGTGATTAGCTAATATGCTACCTGAGGATGCGAACCTGATATGTACTAAATGGCAAGTTGATATGCTATTGACTTTTTTTTCTGTTATTGGATGCCTGTCTGTACACCAACTATTTAAAACATCTGCATGCAAGATCATTTTCTAATCTTACTTCTGTCTTGCATACCACCTTCTTGCTCGCCTGAATAGAATCTTTACCTTTCTTTTGGGTGGACTGTTACCCATGTGATGGAGGTAACTGGACCAACCAGTCATAGGCATCAGCTAGTTGGGTATGTCAAGCTTTGGGATTGATAGTTCCTTAAAAAGGGGGAGGGACAGGGATGAAAAAGGAGGATAGTTTAGTTTATACAGTTGTGGTCAGTGGACCATGTGCATTTATTTAAGGCCTTATTTCACTGCAAATCAGAAGCCCGCTGCTTTTCTCCAATATTGTATGTTTCTGTGGTCTCCATGGTTATGAATTGTGTATTGACCATGGTTTTGGCACCCAAATGCAGTGCTTGGAGGTAAAGGTAGCTAGCTAAACTGAGTTTTATAACTTGCGATGTGAGTAGCTTCTTCAGTATTAAGTGGAAGTGTGATTTTTTAAAATAGCAGAAAATACTGAAATGTTGTAGTAACTGAAAAAGCAATCCTAACATTAAAAAACAGTCTTTCTGGAAGAAAAAAATAAAGATTAATAATAAAAATTGAATTTTATGGGAAGCGGGAGAAAAAGAAAGTATAGAGGGGTATAATAGCCACATATAAATCTAAACCATATATTAAAGTATAGCTTATAGCAAAGAATGTAGAGACTGAGGCTATATGAAGGAGGCATAAAGGCTGTTAATGGAAAGCAGACTAGCTAAATGGGAAAAGATTTGTGTGCTTAGTGATTATGCCTCTGCAGGTATCTTCAAGCATCCCGTTCACTAGAAAATTTTGGCACGTTGCTTAACAACGGCAAAATTAGGAAATTGTTTTTATAAAAAGAATAGAGAAATAAACTGAATATACCAAATACTTGTATTTAAAAATCCCGCACTGAGCCTTATTCAAAGTTGACAAGTATTGAATCTTCTAGCAATTTTTTATGTTAAATTTGTCTTTTACTCCATTTTATTAATTGTGAAATTAATCCTGAGTAGAGAAGTAATCCTGTCCATGACATCTCATTTATCCCAGAAAAATTGTTCATGTATATGGTGAACAAAATGTGGACTGATCCAGATGATAGTATTTTGCCAAGATCGTTTTCAGTTGATTTCTGTAGGTTTACTATGAGTAAATGCTTGTACCTGCATGGTAGAGATGGGAACAAGTTGCTGCCAGTAGAAAACAGGTGAGATTTTTTTTCTTTTAGTAATAATGCATGAGAAAAACTGGTCTTTGGCCAAGGCATTAGTGCCCCATTTTCTTAGGGAATATACTGGTGTCAGGCATTCAAAACTTATATTATTACTGCAGTGCACTCTTAACAAACTTCAGTTGGAAAAATCAGAAGTCACACTCTTTAAAAAAGACTGGATGGGTACGATCACATCTGGTTGCCTTGTGCACCATCTGTTGTCTACTGATTACAACTTGAGAGTCAGTGACCTGTGGCTGCATACAGTGGCCCAAAACTCGGTTGCCTTCGATTCACTTAATTGTGCTCACAGAAGCATATGGTACTTGTTTGTGGGATATTTCTCCTTTTCAGGGATATTGAATGATTGGCTTCCTGTTTTCTGAAGTGACTGTGCTACTGTTGGTGATGTCTGGTTGATCTGTGAATCTGCTGCTACTTTTACTAATGTCTTGTCTCCTTTCAGGATAACATTAGATTCTGTTTATTTTAATTAATTTTCCTTATTAACCTATATAGAACTATTGGATATTTGGTGAGGTTTCAGAATTTAATTATGGCTCCTATTCCAAACAATATAAAAAAAAAGTTTTGAAAAAAGGAGAGGGGAAATAAAAAATATACTCCCAAGATATTCAGCTGTTCATCTTTCACTTCACCTCCTCAGCATTAAGCAAAATGCTTGAGCACGCTACTTTCTTCATGCTTGCAAGAGAATAAAGCATTGAAAAATAACTTCACTCTTCTTTGAAGATAAACAATGAAGATAAAATAAAACACTAAAACTATGGAAGATAAAGTAGTGAGGCCAACAGATTCCTTTGCTGTCATCTTCCATGTCTGACTTTTCATCTTTGCATTTGGTTAAGTTGCACTGGCTAAATACTGGAAATGGCTTTTCAGTGCTTTTCTGCTATTTTTGTCTTGAAAATACTTTTCAGTTACTGTTATTTCTGTTCTTGTATAAATCTTGTTCTTTGTGAATTGGCATACTTCCTTGGGAACTGACAGTAATATCTTTTGTTGCCTGTAATGGGACAAGTTATACTGAAATCCTTCTCAGCAGTCTTGGTTACCTTTGTAATATTTTTTTTCCCCTTTGAACATATGTGCCTTGATACAGAGTTTGTTGATCAAATAGATCATGTATCTTATTCAGATTATTTTTGGTGTTAGGTGAAAAAGTCAACTTCTTGAATGCAACTAGATCAGGAGCTTTCTTACAGAATTTTTACTAAATGTCAAGTGCTTATTTTCTTGGAACTTTTTTGCTTTTAGTTGATGTCCCCTGCTGTTTTAGGATTTCATTATCAGATTATCAGGTCAATATTCATAATTACCTTTGTTTCGTAGTCTCACCTCTCTCTGTCGTCTTTTTTTTTTTTTTTTTTTTTTAATTTAAATTTAACAAGTGACAAGGCATCTTTCAACTTTGCCTTGCACTCCTGAGCGATGACTTAGACAAATTGATGAAATACTTTTGATCTCCCCCACTCCATCTTTCCTTTTGTTAGCATAGCTCTGAGAAGAATGTGTTTTCCCTATATAACTGCTTGTAAAAGTTATGACTTTTGACCATGGTGTTAATGTTGATTCTTTCGGGCTTCATTTTGATTGCTGTGTTTCTTTCATTTTGCAGCCAGTAGTCGGTTGTCCAGGAGGATGTGTCTGGAGTACGGACTGCTTTAATGTGGTACAAAGAAGTCGTTGAAAGAAATCACTGAAGGTGATTGTGGTGGGTTGACACTGTCCAACAGTGAAGGCCCTACCCAGGTGCTTGCTTGCTGCTCCCAGATGGGATGAACGACAGTCAGAAATGCAAAAGTGAGCAAACTTGTGGGTTGAGATAAAGGCACTTTAGTAAGTGAAGGAAAGCTGTGTGTGCTTTACCGAGGTCAAAGTAGACAATATCTGTTGCTCTCCCTCTACCAAGCCAGTCACTTCCTTGTAGAAAGTAGATTTTTTTAGGCTGGACTCTGTGTTCTGTTGCATTTTTTTAGCTGCCTGTTAGTCGGACAGGTAGAAAAGTCTAGTTTACCTTTGTATGAGGCCTTCTGCTAGACAAAAAGCGCCTGTAAGAAATCTTGTAGCTTGTTCCTCTAATCTATCTGTCCTCTTTCTTCAGGAGTACACGCATTTTATAGGTCAATGCAACGAAGCGATGTCCTACTGTATGGCTTTACCATAGATTCTAGTACACGATCTGTAGGAAGAAGAAAGACTTATAAACATCTATTGTCAGTTTACACTGTTCCTAATTGTTTTCCTAGAATTTACTTCTTGTGTTAGCTTTCTCTAGCTGCTTAGGAGCCTTTGGAGATTCATCTCCTTTTCTTGTCCTTTCAATGGAATCAGAAATGGAAATTCAGCTTCCATACTTTCAAGGAGTTTCCTTTATGGGGAAAGAAAGGTTTACATTTTAATTGTGTTAGTGCCATTTAAGTCAATGTAATACATCTGTAATGTTCCTCTGGGCTGTTCCACAGCTATCTAATGTCAATTACTGTGCATGGTTGATGCATCTGAAAATACAAACTGGCTTTTTAACCATGTTATATGAATGTAATTGAAGAAAATCCTTTTATTGGGTGCCCAGATGAGATCATTTGAGTAAGGACATGGTTTAAAGCTTGCAGTAAGTACTGCATGACTTGTCACTGCTCTGTGATTTATTCTATATAGGATGTAATTTCAGATGTTGGATTGTGACTGATAGCATTGCTTGCTGTGTAAATCTGTGTGAAGTTCTTTCTGTGAATGTATATTATTTTTATTTATATATTTTGCAGAATTCTTTTATGTAAGTAAATACTTTGCAAATTCTCAGGTAAAAAGAAAGTTCTGAAACTTATGTGTCAAGTAGGCTACATGCTAAAAAAAACCCCGTTTTTTTTAAACTCTGAGGGCAAGAACTGATACTAACCTGGTATGTTAAGTTCTTGAATGAACTTGGATTCACTCTCGTAATTAGCTTTGGCTATTCCAGCCTGACTTTTAAAATATGGCTTACTAGTAAAACACACTTGTTGGTTATTTAAGAATTACTTACAGAACTATTATAATGTTATATATAAAGTATAGAGATCCCTAGAGGCCACAGTCAATTTGAGTATTAAATGGGATGCAATTTATTAAGTATTTTTCTAACAGTCTCTGCATAAAGGGCATACAGGTAACTTTTAACATCAATATTTAGCGGTTAAGAGTTGTTCTAAGAACACACATCGTAATTCTGTTTTGCTTCAGCTTTTCTGTGTTTAAAGAGAGTGAGGAGTATTATAGGATTTTTCAGTGCTTGAGTATTGTTTCTACTAAGCCTTTTCACATTAAGTAACCACGATCAGATGTCTTGAAAGCATTACATGCACACAGTTTTGTCCTTGGTCTCATTCTCTTTGGGTTTTTTTTTTAGCAGAATACTTTAGTACAGAATTAGACAAATAACTAAAAATCTGTAGAAATAGTTTGTCTATTCTGTAGTAAACAAAGATCTGTATCAATTCACCAGTGTGTTCAAATTAGCTAATTCAGAGAAGTACAATGTTAGAAGTATGTAATGTATATTTTTGTTGTATACTTTGCTCTAATGGAGTCAGAAGGTTTTGATTTCCCTCATATCTGTGTTGATCAGTATAACCAAAGTTTTACCTTTCTGGATAAGGGCTAAAGTGCAGTCACTAAAGGACAGACTTGCCATGAAAATCGTATTCTAAGAGTAATAACTGTGTATTTCTTTAATAATTAAGGTTTGCAAACCTCTAAGTTTACTGAGGCACTGCTAATCCACTGGAAATGACATACATGGAGTGATATATAGAATCATAGAATGGTTTAGGTTGGAAGGGGCCTTAAAGATCATTTGGTTCCAACCTCCCATCATGGGCAGGGACACCTTCCACTAGACCAGGTTGCTCAAAGCCTCATCCAGCCTGGCCTAGAACACTGCCAGGGATGGGGCATCCACAGCTTCTCTGGGCAGCCTGTTCCAGTGCCTCACCACCATCACAGAGAAGAATTTCTTTCTAATATCTAATCTAAATCTACTCTCTTTCAGCTTAAAGCCATTCCCCCTTGTCCCATCACTACATGCCCTTGTGAAAAGTCCCTCTGCAGCTTTCTTGTAGGCCCTCTTTAGGTACAGTTAAGGCTGCTCTAAGGTCTCCGCCGGAGCCTTTTCTTCTCCAGGCTCAACTACCCCAACTCTCTCAGCACACAGGAGAGGTGCTCGAGCCCTCTGATCATCTTTGTGGCCCTCCTCTGGACTTGCAGCAACAGGTCCGTGTCCTTCCTATGTTGGGAGCCCCAGAGCTGAACGCAGTGCTGCAGGTGGGGTCTCACGAGGGCCAAGTAGAGGGAGAGAATCACCTCCCTTGACCTGCTGGTCACGCTTCATTTGATGCAGCCCAGGGTACGGTTGGCTTTCTGGGCTGCAGGCACACATTGCTGAGCCATGTTGAGCTTCTCGTCCGCCAACACCCCCGAGTCTTTCTCGTCAGGGCTGCTCTCAACCCATTCCCTGCCCAGCCTGTGTTTGTGCTTGGGATTGCCCCAACACATGTGCAGGGCCTTGCACTTGGCCTTGCTATTTTGCCTTCTTACATCTGAGGTTTTACTTCTGATAGCATCCCTCCGTTCTCCAGGGAATAAAAATTTGACATGAGAAGTCGAAGGTGCAAAGCACCATTAGTAGTTTTACCTTAATGTGGTAATTGAAAGCATATAATGGTTTCTAAAACGAACAAATACTTCAGTTAATTTATCATATTTGTCAACCTGTGTAAACATAACCTTTCTTGTGTGTTTTAAGGTTGGATATATTTTGAATGGAGGGAGAAAATAGTACATGATTCAATAGATGCAAGTTGAAAAAAAAAAACCAAAAAAAAATATCTGCAGTTGACACAAAAAGTTTAGTGTTAACATGTAATGTGGTGATGGATGCTGGGGCCAGAGGAAGATGTTGAATCATTGTTTTAGACTAGTGAGGTGGATTTACTAGAGTTTGTGCGCTCCAGAGAGCAGAGAATATTCTCTTCATCCAGTTCTGCAAATACTCATTTGGGGATATTATGGTGGCTCCAGTGAATGCTGCATTAAAAGTAGAAGAAGCTTTATATATTCTTTAAAATGGAATGCATTGCCTCCATTCTCTCTGTGGAGCAGTGCTATTATGAGCTACGCCCCTAATCATACACTTCATGAATTCAGAAAGCTTCATGGCTGAAGGTGTGCCCAAATTCTAAGAAGTCTTGTGTTTCTTGAGTGATATATATAATCAATCAAAAAAGTCCCTGTAACAGTTCATAGGCTAGATCCAAAAAGAGACATAGATGTGGTGATGCTTCAGTATCTTAAAATTAGCAGTTGATTAGCAGTTTGGACCATGCAGTGGGAGGGGAGCAAACAGGGTTCAAATCTTTGCGTTTTGAACTATTGCTGCATTTTCTTTCCTGTTAGAGGGCAAGTAACAAAACAGAAATAGTCCATGGAGCAGGGAGTAGAATCTAGGTCTTACCTCCCAGCTGAGTGCACCAGCTATTAGGCTACAGTGTGGTCCTTGTTGCTGATTGTCTGGATGCCATAGCATTTTAATTTTTAGCTGTGTAGTTACTTAGCTTTAGCCAAAAAGAAGCTTGTCACCATCAGCCTTTTAGTCTCTTAAAGTACTCTTCTGTGAAATAAATTAGTATGTTTGACTCTGCATAGGATAACAGGGAAATAAACCCAAGTTCCCTGCCTCTGTGATACTTGCTGTAATCCAGTATGGATCTACAGAAAAAGTTCTTTGTTGGTAGTTCCAAGCCATTTGTAGACCCTTGTACAGTGCTCTTACACAGCATCTGCCATCACCCTTTCACAGCGTGCATGTGTGGTGCTGCCTCAGGTGTAACCTCTGTGTTACTTTGCAGGTGGAGCTTTAGTCCTCTATAAAGTTTCCACCATAAAAATTAAGTGCATATGTTATCTCTGTTTCTAGGAAAATCCTGTATTGTTTGTTGGATTGCTTTGTATAGGACTTGAGGGCCTGAATTTTACTTGTATGCAGAAATGCATTTATTACATGCTACCATGGATACAGAAGCCATGCAGATGAGGAGAAAATACAAAGAATGTTTATGAAGTATTTGAATACTGTAATAGCAGGAGCACTGTTTTTTGTTGACATTTAAATGAAAATATCTCAGCATTCAGAAAGTTCTGGGGTTGCCCAGCTTGGAAACCTTACTACACCTGAAGGGATGGAGTTGCTGGACAATCAGGTTTTCCTTTCTGTTCAAATTAAATAACAAAAATTATTTTTTTTAAGAAGAGAAAACTGCCTGTTTTACTTAGGAAGGTTTGGCTTCCATGATTTCTCTGATGTAGTTGTGTTCCATGTCTTCCCATAACCAAAATGATTTGTGTAGGCTTTGAGAAGATTGTAACAAACAGGAAAAAAAGTTTGAGGGAGCTCTCCTTAGCCGCCTTCCCCAAACCCTTGTTTGCATGCCCTATGATGAAATAAAAGACTAAAGAAACAAGATATGCAGTCTGTTCTCCTCACCTCAACTTTTCACTTTACTTGATAAATAAATCCTTGGTGTAGTCCACTGCATTTTTTAATTAGTTACACTTACACAATGATAACTGCAAAAATAGTATCTGATTTTTTTTTTTAGTAGTGGTGCTTCTATGCAAAAATGAAATTGAAGTAACTTCAAAGTGAATGGTGTCAAGTTTTTTTTTGTGTTTCTTTTTGAAAAATACCCCTGTGTCTTTGCTGAATTTCTTCAAATCTGACAAGGAAATGCATCCTGAAAAACATAAGAAGTGCTGATATGACCTTTGCCATATCTTAGCTAGCAGGTGCCTTTAGAATAAGATGGTACTGCATCGTAATTTCCTGATGAGTTACAGCATCATGATGGCATGTGCTCCCACTCAGAATCTATTTTAAGAAATGACAGAAGCACTTTATTACAATTAATCTTGTGCTCAAAAATAATGGAGTGAAGAAAGCCTACAAAGTAATGATGTTCTGGAGATCAAAAGACAACTAATAGAGAAGTAATTATTTAATCTGTATAGTAAAATAACTCAGCAGAAAAAAAAAAACCCAAACAACAATATAATCTTTGTTTTTCATAGTTGTCTGTACATCTGTCCATATAACAGATTCAAACAACAGAATGTGGCCCCACTTCTATTAGGGAGAACTTTCAAAGACTGTTTCAAATGCTGTTAGAAATTGCAGCATGTGTTTTTATGATCAAATCTTCTGAATAGCAGAGCTTCTGATTTCTTTGCTAAAGGTTCCTATTTTGACACTGGTTTCAGTTTGTCAAGAAACTGTAGCTCACTTGAGGTACAATGATTGTAACAGGTAAGTCTCGAGATGAAAACTCTTCAGTATGCTGCAAATACTGCTCTGCTCTGGACAACTCTGTATTTTCCCAGAATGTAAGGGGCTGAAGGTGTCTGAGGAAACTGTATACAATTAATGTTTGTTGACCTGACCTTAATAAGATGAGTACAGTTTTTTGTAAATCTGTTAGTTCAGATCAGCTCTATTTTAACTCAAGGTATGAAATGCAGCTACATACACTGTAAATTATTTGGGTGTAGAAAACCTTTTCTTGTAGCTTTATATTTCACTTAGAAAACAGCACAGCTGTGCACTAATATAGTACAGATATAATATCTACAGATATAGATATTAATATAGTACTAATATAATACAAGGAGATAAAATATTTAGCTTAGTACTAGGTTTAAGTCACGAGCCATAACATTTTCTGGTAGACTAGAGTATTTTTACCTTCTTTCTGTGCCGCTTTCCTACAAGCTTCCCCTTCTCTGAATATAAGTAATTCCGGTGTGCCATTAACACATCACTATGTCTTGAATGGCCTGTGGGAATAATCAGAATTTGGCAAATGGAGCACGGAGGGGACTGACTTCACCTAGATTGCTTATTTTTACGTTAAGAAAGTGTAGGTAAGAAATCTTTAGGTCTCTGCAGCCTTCTGATAGAAAATTAGGACACTATTTAATGAATGAGTGCAGTGAATATGTGTGTAGTTAGAATTGCATGATTAAATGATTTGCTATGGTAAGTTTAAAAGGCTGTTACCTCGAAGTATTAGTGTCTTCCAGCCTTTGACATATGAAAATAACTGATTGTGAGAAACAGAAACGTCCTAAAGAAATTTTACCTATAGAGCAATGTTATGTTTTTAAGGTTTAATTAATGGTAGGTAAAACTGCTGTAGGTAAAACGAGGGTTTTTATCTGGCTGGAAGTTGATATGCCAGTTTTGCAAAGTATTCTATGCTATACATGAGGACCATAAACCAATACAGTCATCCCTCTGTAAGTACTGGAATTCTATGTTTTACAGACAAGGAATATTTTTTGGCAAGGTCCTTCCTAGCAGTAGGCTTGGCATGTTAAGAATTACTCTGGTGGAGGCAGTGTACAGATTCAGCTCCCAAAGAATTCAGAATTACTCAGAAGGTGCAGTTTCTCACGAGTCTTCAAATAATATGGTTTGGTCATGTTTATTTTTTGTGAACAGGTAGCCTTACAGGGTAGTTCTTGGTTTTCTGTTGAAAGATGTATTGTATACAGAATACTTAATTCACAGAGGAAAAAACAAAGAGAAAAAGAATGAAGAGAAACATTTCCTTCATGACCAACAGAGGATTTCATGTGAGCTGAACACAAATTGAAACATATTTGTGGTAATATTTTTGAAGAAGTACTGTAATACTGTAAAGTGAAATAACTTGCTTTTTTTAACGTGTTCGCTCTTGGTTTTTGTTCTGGTAAGCAGTTAACCTATTAAAGGATGGAAATGTCATTGTTTTGGTCTTCAGTACCAGTGTAGCTTGAGGAACTTTGCTTGTTCGCTGACTGTATGTATGGGGGTACATTTCTGAAGCTCAGTTTCAGAGAAGTCAGAGCATTGTGTGATGGACTGTAGCGTGAAATGGGACTTACCTGAACTACAGAATCCTTATGAGATCAAGTAGTTAACCTGTGCCTGTTGAATTGGTTCCCTGAAACTTGAGTGAACAGTAATGTTTGCCTCATTCCATGGCATCTCAGTCAAGCCGTGGCCTGTTCCGTGCACTCTATTTCAGAGTTTATTTTCTTCGGTGTTTCTGAATTTGTTTTGTAGTGGTTCTATTGCTGTCACTTTTTGGTAAATGTTGTATATAGAAAACTATTTAATCTTTTTTTGAAGTTAAGTTTACTCCTAGGCCAATAGTTAAAAATCCTCGAGGTGACTGTCAGTCAGTTTGAATGTGGGCATGCTGGCATTAGAAATCATGTAGTGCGATTTTCCAGTACTGTTTCATGTTTAAAGGCATTTATAATTTGTTTAGAAAAATGTTCTAATTTGTTTTTTTGAAATTGCTCAGCTAATTCAGAAATGCTAAATTAGCTGTGTTGTAGTTTCAGTTCCTGATATGTCAGAAAAAAACAACAGGTCTGTATGAGTTAACATATCTCTATAGCTACCTTAATATTATTTTTTTTTAATGAAATGTTTTGCTTCTAGCTTTCAAGACTTGGGATACAGGGAATTTAGTCTTGATGATGTAATTTATCAGCATTTTCTGTAGTCTGCTTGATTTTTTTTAATGAAGTTTTTCTTTGGAATTAATAAAAATCACTTAAAGTTCTCTACTGTGAGGTAATAAATGAAGGATCTGTTGTTCTTTTTG
Organism: Falco rusticolus; assembly: GCF_015220075.1. NCBI lineage: Eukaryota > Metazoa > Chordata > Aves > Falconiformes > Falconidae > Falco > Falco rusticolus. The sequence continues at coordinate 53,740,957 of NC_051193.1, read as the reverse complement.
AAGAGAAAATGGATTGATGAAAAATGAGTAACTGTGCCACAATGGCCTGGCTGGCAGAGCTATACTTGCAGAGCCCTAGTGGAGACACAGAGTGTCCCAAAAAGGAGGTTTCTACTTGCATAGCCATGTGCAGCCTCCTGAAATGACAGATGGGGCAAAAATTTGCTTTTTCGCTGTTTCCACTCACTGGTTTTTCATGGGTTATGTATGGTTCTTTAAAGGGAAATTTTTTCTCAGCTCCTTTGCCTTCTACTTGACATAATGCCTGAGTTTCCTGAACTTCAGACACTCTTTAAACTTACTAAAAAAAGAATGTTTGTTCTTAGAATGTGTTTGAAACATTGAGAAATAAATGTTTCTGATATAAAGAGGTGTTGCTATTTGCAACTCTATACAACTTTTCTGCTTTTTATCCTTTTATTGTTAGCCCACAGTGTGAGAAAATCCTGTGTATGTGTTCCGCATACTTAAAGAGAAGTTCTTATAGCACAAGATTTTGTGAGATTAAAAAATTTTAAATTAAATTAGCAGTAGCATTTTTAGGTTAGATCATCTTCTTAATGAGCCTACTTGATGGGTTTTGGTTTCTTCTGTTTTAGTCATACAACTCCCAGACTTGGGTCTGTTCATGTTATATGCTGCAAAAGTAGTTGACTGGCCTTATGAGAATTTCTCAGGTACTAATGTATTTGAATTCATTGTATTTTGTCTGAAAAACATAATTGCATAAAGGGGAGAAAAAATTGGTGTAGTTTTTGTTGGGTGGCGATTTTTTTAAATTATTTTTTTCAATAGATGCCTGTGTTTGGACTCATTTGAGGGGTTAAAATGCAAATATGGCTCATTAAGTTGTATGAAGAACGTAAGTATCTTCCAGCACCGTATTTCTGATTATTTCATATTTCATGATAGGTCAATGCTGTTATATTTACACGTTTTTAACGTGACAGAGAATATTGCCTTCTGACATGTCTCACTTCTCATTTGAAAAGAGTTTGGGCATGCATTTCAACTTGCTAAGCCAGTTTCTACAAATAGGATAAATTTCCTATTTTCCAGCCTGCCATTTGTAAAGTGTATAATGTAAGTAATCTTCTCATCAGGTGGTCCTGGCGTCGTTTAACATGCATGTAACACATTTTTCTATTTTTCTACTTAGACTAGAAAAATAAGACATAATATCCAGAGGCAGGGAACACTTATGTTTTCCTGACTTTCTCTGTGTTCAGTAGGAGAGTGTAATTACTGTGCTGCCTCAGACTGGAATCCATGTGGTGTAGTATCACGTTGTAATAGGCATTAGGGTTAGTTACTTAGTATTTTTATTTTCCCCTTTTTTGCATGTCAGCTTAACTTCTTAGTGAAACACAAAGAAGACATACATTTTCAGGAATTTTATAGTCAAATCCAGTAGTTCTGTTATTGCCCTTCATTTGATGTTTCTTGATCACCTTTAATTAGAAAATATCATATAAGTGATATTTGTAAAGAAACCTCAAGTAGTACTGGCATTTTTTTTTCTATACAGTTTAACCTGGACCCTTCAGTATGTATATTATATACAAACTTCTACAAACAGGTTGTTTCTGTTATGGTGTATTGCATTGAAAGTTTTTGTTCTGCTAAAACTGCACAAGTACTTATGGATTAGAGTTTTACATTAAAATGTAGATGTACATTTATAGTTTGATATATTTAACACTTTTATGGCCACAGTTAATTTTCTGATCTTTAAAAGGTAATGTTTTGATCAATTCAAAGGCCTCAAATGTATGTGTTTAGCAAGATTTTATTTTTTATGTATATGCATATGTGTCTACTTAGCAGCATGTCTTCCCTTTTTCAATTTGTGTTTCCTGTGTCAAAGAGTCTTATGCAGACAGGATCTGCCACCTTATTTTTGAACTTTTTTGTTATTTTGAATTAAATTTGATAGAGGGATAACAATATTGAAAATTTTAAGGTACCTATGAAATACCTTGCTTGATAGAAGAATTGCATGCATAGGAAAAAGCTTCTATGTGAGTTCATCCCTTCTGAGGCAGCACCAAATTCCACCAAAAGTACCTGAAAATGACACTTAATTAGTTCTATCACTCATGGAAATTCTGTTTAGTGAATGAACAGAACTGAATGTAGAACCACAGATGATTCAAATAGGTATTTTTTGTGTGTGTCTTTTCCTGGTTGTTTCTTGTTAGGATACCATGTAAGCTGTATGAATATTTTTTTATAATTTACTTATTGACAATGGCCAGTACAAAACATTTCAAAGTCACTGCCAGTTCACCTCCAGGGAGGGTATTCTTCTGAAGTATGGTAAATTGCTGCAGGATATAAGTGTGTGCATGTAATATTGATATAGTTTTGCTCCCTTTATTCGTAGTAATGGCTTGACCCTTTCAGCCTTACTAAGTTCTTGATCTCTGTGGCACATTTGTGTCAAGTGAGTTTTTTGGAACAGGACATCGACTTGCAGGACACTGTGCACTCAAAAGATACATGACTGAGTCTGAATGCATTTCATCAGTTTGTTATATAGAATGAGAAATTGAAATGGGTTGTAAATGAAGAGATACTGCACCATGAAGCAAGAGGCAACCAGGTCTCTCTGCACAAGTGGTGAGATGCAGCTTTTTTATTTAAACAAGAGGTTCCTATTGAAAATTTTATTTGGTACTCAAGTGCAAGACAGCTGAAAGTAAGCAGTTAAACTTTATTTTCTCCAAAATGTCAGGTTTGATCTATGGTTTTGCAGTGAAGGATTATAAACCACACTCTGGGATTGCATACTCTTATTATTTTCAGGAAATTTACTGAGCAAATACAGGATTATATTCTGTGTGTTCCAACACTTGTCTCTCCTTGCACAATTAGTTATTCATGAGTTTTTTCTTGAAGTTGCCTAAATATGGAACTGACACTTTTTCCCGTCCAATGTGTTTTACTTTAAAAAGTTAAAGACAAAATAGTGACTCAGGGTTTGTCTGACTTTCTTAATGTACTGTTCTTGTTACTATGACAAACATGTAGATTTTAATCTTGAAGTCTATTTGCCATACAATATCTGTGGTCAAAAATTAGATAAAGACTGAATGGCATCTGGCAGGTGTCAGAGCTGCTTATTATGCTATTCATAATGCCATATTCTCTGTAGATGATGTTCTGTAACCCCCTCTGTATTCTAAAAAGTGTTACAGAAGTTTCATAACATTAAACAAGTGTGATAACATTTTCTACTTTATTGTACCAACATCAGACTTTTATCTTGCTTTTCTTCTTTTTTACTTTATTCTAATACCTTCTCCCAATCACTCCCATGCTCACATCCATTATTCTCTCCCTCACCCAGTCTCAGCAGTAATGTGCCATTCCACTTGAATCCTCTTCCTCACCTGCTGCAATTACTTGTGGGGCAAAAATGCAGAAAAAGTAGTTGTCAAAGGAAATTGGATTACTCCCATACAATGGGTTAAGATTACATTGGTGCAGAATGCAAAGACAAAAATTCTAGATGTGACTGCTTCTAGGGAAAAATAGTTTGACAAACTGTAGGAGGAGAAACAACTTTTCACTTAGGATCTGCTAACTACAGATGTACTCTGTAATTTTTAGTCACGTTCAGCTCACATAAAAGGGGAAAAAAATTAAAAAAAAAATCAGAGCAAGAGTGTATAAAGGTGAGGCAACTAACTAAAGGGAAGTCAGAAAGAGCAGCTGAATGGTTTGTGATGCTGTGCAATCTGTTTAAAGTCATTGTGTTAGACTCGGAACTGGAGCATGTGCTGCAAATGGAAAGGCTTCAGTTAGCTGACCTCTAGCTACTTCGAAGGGCTCAGTGTATTAGTCTCAGTTTTGTCTAGATCAGAAGGCTGTTACCACACTGCCTTGCACCTTCCATTCAGCCTGTGTACCTTCTGTTCCATTCTATGGAAACTGAGCTGTGGAAGTGTGGAGTGGTCCTGTGTTTCCCTCAGTATGGAACTGGTAAGCAGCTATCATATGAGCCACTTGTAAGAACTACAAAGTATTGTTGTTTCCCCAGGTTCTGATACAGTATCAGAACACCAAGAAATAAAAGCTGAGATATTGAAACTTCAGGAGAAAGGAAGTTATTAGTAAGGAAAAGACATAATGCAGAGGGGAAAACTAGGTCAGAGATGCTGTGAAGTTAAATGCACAACTAAATAAGGCAAGCCCAGAAAAGACTGTTGATAATCAACTTGCTAAAGGCATGACACCTAATAATAACCATCGTTCATGTGCATGATGGAGCAGAAAGCTTATCAGAGTGGTGGTGGGGTCAGTAAATGATCGTGACATAAAAGGAGCAGTTGAGGAAAATAAAACCATCATGTAAAAGTTAAACATATTCTTTGCCTTAGTCCTCTGTACAGAGAGGATGAAGGAGCTTACCATGCTGCAGTGTGGGGTTTGGTTCTGGATTTTTTTTGTTTGTTTGTTTTTGTTGTTTGTTTGTTTAAACATGGTGTGAATTTCACATTGAAGGTTTTCTAGCAGACGTTACTAACTCTGAAGTAACAGAACTCTGAAAGGAAGTGTTGTTTGATTGGGTTTTTAAGGGAATACTTGTGGTCATTCTAGCAGCTTCAGATCAGGAAATCTGAATTCTGCATTGGGCACACTTCAGAAGCTGTAGCAGAGAAAAATATGTTTTCAGCATATTTACTAATATATTAGGGAAGAGCTGAAACAGCTTTTCCTGAGGTTAATTTTGTTCAGTCTGCTGGAGAGTTTTTTAAATGTCTCATTTTGCTTTCAATATGAGTGATATGAATAATAAGTTTGCATTATCAGAATGCTTTCAAAGATTCTTGAAGAAATTAAACTGCCCTGCAATAAGAAGCAAGTCCTCCACTTTTTAATAGTTGGTTAATAATCAGAAAAGTGTAGGAATAAATTGTCAGACTTCTCTGTAGAGGCATTTACCAACAGAATCATGTAGAGATCTGCTCTGCAAGCTGTCATGGTTAACTTAAGAGAATGAAAAACAGCTTCTGTGCTACTTACTGCTTCTGATATTGCAAGTAGTAGGAGGCATAAATGAAAGTGAGTTAGTAGTTTTAATTATACATATAATTACAATGGCTTCAAAGTTAACATACTCAGATAAAATTTGTACTTTTATTCTCTATAGTAATAGTATGTAGTAGTGATCAGGTAATTTTTTACAGTAGGTGTCAAAAGACTTTGCTTGCCATTTTAAGACTCAAGGTAACATGTGCCTTGTATGTTTTTACATAATTTTGTAGGAATTAGCACCTGTGTTTGCCAGGGTATGAAAAAAGAAATCGGCAAATGGCAGATATTTAGAGGTTCTACTGGTTTCTTTTTGAGATCTTGAAAAATGCTTTCTTATTCTGTAACATACATTTGATATTGATCACCACTAAAACTGAGTATTTCCCATTGTTCTTGATTCCAAAAGCTCTGTGGCCTTACTGGTAGTCCTAGTTCTAAACTCAAGAGTTAGTGACTTGGGGTCAGGAAGGAATTTTGTTATGCATTAGGATGAAAACAGTTGGACTCTTTGTCTTTAGTTGGGAATATGGTTCACTTCTAGGATTGTCAGAATCACTGGACGTTCCTCTGTGTAAGTATAGACTGCATACTTGGTGCCAGTCAAAGACAGAAATAGAATGTAAGGACTTGGGAGAAACTGAATGCTGAGTGTTACTATGCTGCTTTCTAAGCTCCTTGTAGAAGAATCTCCTAATAAACACCAACTGTTACTGACCCTAAATTGGAATTAATATGAATTCAAAACATCACACTCTTTATTGAGTCTTATTTGTGTAATATAACCCTTTTTGCTTAATTGTCTGTCTATGTGTTGTCTTTTTAGATTATAAATCCTAATCTAACTTGGGACCACCAACTGCCATTGCAATGCAAGTCATATTTAGAATCAGCAAGTACTATCACTGTCTAATTTGTTTTAAAGAAGCTTAAATACAGTTTTAACTATATTTACAGTTATAACTATATTTACACTAGAAGAAATTCTGCTTAAATGTTCTAAATTTAGGAGCGGAAGAGCTTTGTGAAGACTTAGTACTTGCACATATTTAACATTGTGTTGTGAATTTTCCCATTAACTTCAATTAAACAGTTTGGTGCTTTCAAGGGACATGAATATGTAAGTCTTCATAGGATTGCACTTTAAGTGGTGAGGCAACAAGTGAACACAGTTGGCAGAGCAGAAAGTAACAGCACGTTTGTATGGTCAGAGTATGCAAGTAGTCTGCGTTGCAGGACCTACAGAGCTAACAGCTAGCATCTTCGCACCTTGAACAATAAATAAACTGCAGTTTCATATTATAACATGCATCTTCTGAATTCAGTACAAATACAGATATGAAACTTCAGCTGTAAATCACTTATACAAAGGTTTTGTTGATGCTGTAAAAGATACTGAGACTTACATACAAGTTTGAAAATATTTCAGCAGTGAACTATTTTAAGATGAGGAACTTGTAAACTCTTTAGTCTTACCTAGTATGCTAATTTCTCACAGAGTGTTACTCTGCTGCCTTATGCTGTGCTACTTGTGTATGGCTGGTATTGATAGCATTTATATTGAGTAACCTTTACAAATTAAAATTATGTATGTGTTTTTAGAACCAAAGTCATATATCTGGGTCAAAAATCAGGAGTAGCAAACAGAAGGCATGCCTGGCTGCAGAGCAGCTAGAGAAATTGAACCTGGGAACCGTGTTCCACAAATGAAGGATTTGATTTAGATATAATACTCTTCAATAAAGGTGGTGAAAAAAGTACAGTCAGTGTGAGGATGGAGTGCGACGACAATGGTGGATGCAAAAAGTATCACCTGCATCTCCCACACATTCTTTTGCCTTTAGCGATGAAGGCAGAAAGTGCCATAACTAGCCTAGGTGTGAAATGGTGCTAAGGCATTTGTCTCGTTTGGTTCTGGTGAAAGACTTGTGTTGTAGGCTGGTGTGTGCGTAGTGCGTATTCAGCAATCGCAGACCCATGGCAGCTTTCATGTGGTCTGAAATGCCTGTAAATAAATAATAATGTGGACTACTATATTTGTTTTAACTGTGCATTTCAGAACTCTAGGGTAGACCTTGGCTCATGCAATCCAGCTTGTAGCATCGTTCTTTCATAGGATTGTGTAGGAAAATGCGAATCTTAACCAGAACAGGGTTGCACAGCACGTTGACCATCTGTAAACACTGGCTTCTTGCCTTCTGCTATAGACTTCACCCTAATTTTGGCAAGGAAGTAGAAGAGATCAGTTTTATTTTAATCAAGTAGTAGAAATTCTTGCCAGTTTAGTAATAGATGGATAGAAGGCTTGGCACTATTCTTGATGCCCATTCCCCTGCTTCCAATCTTGGCCTTGAGATTTTGGCAATATAAGCTTCCCTTGCTGTATATAACCATCATTTTACTACAGTTTGGTCTCTAGGCATGGGAAAAAATGTCTTAGGGTAGATATCATTTATTCAATGAACAACAGGTTAAAGTATTTTCAAAAAACATTTTATAAAAAAAGCCTCCAGCATTTTTTGCATGAACATCACTCTTCAGAGTCTTAGCCATACAGATTACTTGTCAAAGTATGGTTTTCTCTTCAGAGGCAACAAAGTTGATCTGGTTTTCTGATAAATTTTGCCATCATAAATTTGGCAGGGTATGGGTAGTTTTATGAAAGGGAGCTGATGTTACGTTTTTCAAGAACAGTCGCAGCCTGTAGTTCTGTGCAAGAGACTGAACAAACAGAGTTTATTTTGCTTTATAATCTGTTTTAAAGGTTTCTTTTGCAGATATTTTGTTACCAGTGTGGGGTAGTGCTGCCGTGGGTATCTTCAGTACACAGAACAGGTCTGGAGTATAGTCAGAGAATCACCTATGATTTCTTGACCTCAAAAATGTGTTCGCATTTCATGAAAAACAGTTTGAACACTGTAACTTGCTTGCGGTGCTCTTTTTGAGACTTATTTTAGGGTCTGTGTTCTACAGATGATGAAGGGCTTTGGTTTGAAAAAATGCAACCCCTTGTTCTGCTCATTTTCTGCTTAGAATTTTACAGTTTGAGAGGTGATATCAAAAGACAGTTTCGAGAGGGATGCATGTGTGAAATGTAAAACATTTCTTATAATGCTAAGCATGCCTTTGGCATGTTTTAAATTTTTGAAGTGCTAATTTTTGGTAAAGGACTTTATAAATATGCAGGCATTTTGCAATGTGTTTGTATATAATATGAAATATTATCCAAGCAGTCTAAAGGTGACAAGACACAAAGGTGTAATACCATCTGTAAGAAAGAATGGGTGACAGTTGTACGTTTCTGTTACTCTATTCCTTCAGCTTTTAGTTATTTAGGTGTTTTCAGTGGCTTTTCAGGGCAGGGAGCATGCCTGTTGCTCCAGAAATGCAGTAGTACTGAATTTTTGCTCAAACCTCTTGATTGTTGTCCCTCTGACCAGTTGATGCAATACTTGCCAATGATTTGACTATAAGAAAATTCTTGTAAAAAACATCAGTAATAGTAATAACATTTGATTGCTATAAATTATGAAAAGGCCTGTCTAAATGTGCTGAGTACCTCTTCTGTGTTGTTAATGAAGTTATTTTGCTACAACATGGCTTTGCATGTTTGAAAGTAATTTTTGGGTCAGTGGTTACAGACAGATCTCAGTGGAATTGTTCATGCTGTAACACAAAATACTCATTCTTTTTACAGATCTCGGACTTGAATGTCTAATGAAGCACCATGTAACAACCCTTACCAAGAGAAAAGTAACAAAAATGCTTCTTGGCTTTTAAAAAGATCTGTTTGCTGTTTCCTGAGCTCAAGCTAGGGTGAAATGGGTGCATTTTTTAAGTAACTTATACAGCAGTATACATTTGTAGAGGTGAAAATCTTGCCTACCTTAAAAACCTGAGTCGTCATGGTCTCTAGATTTTGTAGAACAATGAGCTATCCTATGGAATCATATGATTGATTACATGTTTGAATGGAACCTTGGGAGGTTTTATGTTCAATCTGAACAGCCAAGCCACATTTTTATTGCCATTGTCCCATCAGATTTGTAATTCCATTTTGGGCAGTTGTAAGTTGCTATTAGGTAATGTCTTAGTTTCCTCTTTGCCAGACTGAATAAGCTCAGCTGTCTCAGGCTGTTGTCTTTCTGTATGTGCTGTCAGCCCCTGACCACCTTGGTGCTCTCTACTGAACCTTCTCTAATTTTTCAACATTGCTCTTAAGCTAGGGAATCCAAAACTGAACACACTGTTCCTGGTGCGGGATCACAAGTGCTGAGTAGAAGGGAACAGTAACTTGCCTGGATCTGCTGGACACCCTTGTAATTTTGGCCAGTCCTCAAGTTTCTGAGGGTTGCTGGGTTGAATCTCTGACATTGATCAGTTCAGCTACTCCCTCTAATTTAATGCCCTCCACAAATTTCCTGGAGTCTGGGCTGTCTGATCACTGACCCCTTTGGTATTCTGATCTTTATGAGCTGCTAAGTAAATGATGAGTCATTTATTGTTACTTTTTGATCTAGGCAGTCTGACTAATTTTCAGTCTGTCTAACATTGCTTCTCAGCTTCCAGACAATGCTGTGTAAGATGGTGCCAAAAACCTTGACTGAGATCTGGTTACATTAAATCTATAGCTTTTGCCTTAGCTACCTAAGCAGTCATGTCATTAAAATAGGCAGTCAGGTTGGTCAAGTGTAGTTTGTCCTTGGTAAGACCATGCTGGCTTTTTCTAGTTATTTTCTTGTCCATCATGTGTTTGGAAATGGATTGTAGGAGGACACGCTCCATGGTCTTCTCTGATACTTTCTAGTTCAGGTTGTCTGGCCTGTTGTTCCATGGGTCTCTTCTCTGCCTTTCTCGGTAATTAGCCTTTTTCTAATCTTTAGGACCCCTATAACACCCTCAACTGCTAGAATTTTTGATAGCTGATAACAACTTGTGATCATATTGTCCAACCGTTTCAGCTCCCTTAGGTGAATGCCATCTAGCCCCAAGGGCTTGCATATAGCTTCACTAAGCATTCCTGAACTGTTGGTCACATACTGTTGGTTTCCCCACCCTTTCCCAAACCCTATTGGTATGTGCAGTCATCTGGGAGCAAGCTTTGCCCTTACAGAATGGGACAAAAAAGGCATCAAGTATTTTAGTCTCTTCTGTAGCAATAGTCATTAGGTTGTCTTTACCCAACCACCAGAAGACTCCTGTTTTCCTTAACTTCCTTTTGCACTAACAGTATCTGTAGAATCTTTTCTTGTCGTCATTAATGTTCAGCAAAACAAAAATCTTCTTGACTTCCTTCCTGATTCTTGTCACTGTGTGATGCTTTTATTCTCCTCCTTTGTTGCCTGTCTTTTATCCTCCTCCTTTGTTTCTGCTTTCATGTTCCCCTCTTGCCATCACGTAGAGAGAGAGACCATCCTATCCCTAACTGTATAGACAAGAAGATTTCAGGTGGATGTGAAGAGCAGCAGAGAGAATGTTTTTAGCATATGCTTTGTTAATGGAACTATTAGTGTATAGAATTTTTCTCTTGTCTATACGAGACGTAACAAAAGTAAAAGGGATTCAGAGAAGTATCTCCAGTAATCCATCTACTCCTGTCAATGTGTGGGGCTTGGAGAGCATGTTTTAAGCAGCTTTTTATATTTGTATTTCTATTCAGTCATGGGTATCATTTTACCTTTCCTAACTAGGAGAAATCTGAACTTACTGTTTGAGCTGAATACTGCCAGTAATCATTAGACTTGAAAATACGGTATTTGAGAAAAATCAATCAAGGAGGAAGTTTCAGCTTTAAGTGGCAATGTATTAATGCCTGTTAATAAAATCTAAATATTCTTTATTTGACTATTTTAGGATCAGTAGCTTCAGTAGTCAATCTTTCTGAGAATGGAAATGTATGATCTTAGAAGCACGAACTCTCCCCTTACACATGACTGTTATCTTTTAAAAAAAACTGTAATACTTACTATTGAGTTGTCTTTGTACAAAATAACAGTAGGCAACTAGATCTTTGTTTTCCAAAGTGGACTTTGTGTTCCTGTTAAGAATGTTGCTTACTACCTGTCCTTGCCTGAAGCACCCATAGAACAATAACACTTTGGATGTGGGAGCACTAGAAACTTTCACTGGACCAAATTGAAGCTCTTCTATTTGTTTTGTGCTGTCTGCCAGCAACGGACAAGGAAGTCTTGGAGGAATTAATCTTTTTCAGACAGATAAGAAAGAGATCTGCCAAGCCAGAAATTGGACTGTGTCCTTAGGAGCCATGGTATTTACATGGCCAGAACATACGCTACATGGAAAAAAATGAAGAATTCTAAAACTGCACCATCTTTCAAAAACACTACTAACAATGCAACTCTTTTGATCTTCTTCCCAGTGGAGGGGTTATTTAAACATAGCTTTTCAGTCATCAGTAGCGGTAGTAGTCCTTTTTTCTTAACATAGAATTTATGTTGAATTTTGCCTACCTTAGTATACTTTACTGCTTAAATCCTATTGGTGATACCTGTATACCTTTTTTTCATGAGAAAAATTAAAATATCTACTTCTTGAGTTGAAAAGTTCTTTCATATATGTATGAAAGACAGATACATGTGTATCCCTCAAGGGACAGGCAAGAGAGTTTTAGTTTCTATTTTGTTATGTGAAATAAAAGATTATTTTCAAAGAGTTTGCTGTAACAAGGCTCTTAAATCAGCTGTAAAATGAGTTTGCTATACTGAGTAGCTATTTAATGACACTTATGGAAAATATTCTTTAGAAACGGCAATGTTTGGTGGTCCCACTGGCAAAGTCTTATTTTTAATAATAGGTAATCAGATGATCTCCAGCTACAGATGCACTTGCCTTCATGATATAAATAATTTTGAATAAGGATTTTTATCCCCTGTCAGGTCTATTTTATTTTTTGACGTATTTCTACCATCTTTATTTTTGCTGTGTTTTGCCTGTCTCTTGTACTGTCCTTGATGTACTTAAAACATTGCAATTCCCAGACTTGCCTTCCACAGCAGATTCCCTTAGGTCTATTTCTCTATATCAGATGCTAAAAAAATATGTAACCAGTCCAGATATTTTGCTTTTTCATTCATTGAAATCGTTGGCAAGGACAGAAACAGGCTTCTGGTCTGTGGAGCATTACTTTGGAAATTTTGTTTAAGATGGGAGAGGCCAGACTCTCAAGGGAGCTGTTGAAGTCCAGAGCAGCCTTTGCTGTGTTCTCCTGCTTGTTCAGATTTAGTTTTTTTTCTGAGGTAACTGCAGTTTTTACAGCTGCTGCTTTCTCTTATGTAATACTCAGAGTGGATGTTTTTATTCCGGAGATCTTTACAAGTAAAGCTTTCTATTACTGGATCATTTTCCAGTGCCTGGTGTTACATCTTGACTAACACAGGCAAAGCTCTAATTACAGATAGTAAATTAGGCTTCACAACCTGCAGACTGTTCCATGGACATGACTAATTTTTTAATGGCAATGCTACTAGAAATCACACAACGGGGATATGAACCAGGCTCAGTGAATGTTAGTATAGAGATTAGTGTTTCTGCTCTGAATTTCCAAGCATACGTGACATATTTTATACAGAATATCCCCTGTGTCATTGAGTCATATTTTAATAATAAACCCTAGTTCTCAGATCCCAGTGGGTAAAGTCAGCTTTAGAACTCCAATTTCTGCCCTTTTTTTTTTTTTTTTTTTTTAATTACAAGGATTATGGACTATTGACTGTATTCTGCATTACCTCATTAAAATGTATTTCTTTCAATTTGATAAGGAGTTGTCTCAGAAGATAAATCAGCATTGTCTGGAAAGATTGAATATGAAACTATGACATAAGAAATTTGTTTCCTTTTGTAGCAACTGCTGTTCTCCCTCCCCATTATTGGATGTTTGTTCCCATACCAAGGCCACCCCCCTGTCTGTGCCAGCACAGCAGTTTGTGGAGCTGCAGTGTAAGTTGGATTAGTTTACTGCTTCTGTGTTTTATTTTTTGGTTTTGGTTTTTCTTGGGTTTTTTGTTTTTTAAATTGTTTTCAATGGGATTTTTTTTTTTTTTTGATGGCTTAGTGACTGTGTTTGGCTTATTGATTGTTTATAAAATCGCTGCAGAAGTCATTCTGTTGGTGCAGCCAAAGAGAGAGTTAGGGTGGGAGAAAGAGGCAATAATTGAAACTCTAAGCTGATATTTCTGCTAAAGTTACGTTACATAGTGTCCTGGTTTTGGCTGGGCTAGAGTTAATTTTCTTCCTAGTGGCTAGTACAGTCCTGTGTTTTGGATTTAGTATAAGGATAATCTGATAATACATGTTTTAGTTATTACTGAGTAGTGCTTACTCTAAATAAAGGACTCTTTAAAAAGTTTCCCATGCCTGCCAGTGAAGAGGTACACAAGAAGCTGGGAGGGAGCAGAGCTGGGACAGCTGACCCAAACTAGCCAAAGGGATATTCCATACCATGGAATGTCACGCTGAGTATATAAATTGGGCGGAGTTGGCTGGGAGCCACTAAATGCTGCTTGGGAGCTGGCTGGGCATCAGTCAGCAGGTGGTCAGCTGTTGCATTGTACATCACTTTTTTTTTTTTTTTTTTTTTTTTAAATCAGCATCATTCTCATACTAAATCCAAAACACAGCACTGTACCACCTACTAAGAAGAAAACTAGCTATCCCAGCCAACATCAGGACATCATGTCCTTTCTGTTCTTCTAAATCCACTTTTGAGGTATGCTGGTTTAGTCTGACATTCTAGAAACTTTTTTACTTGTTTGTTCAGATAATTGTGCATGTCCCGGTTTTTTCCTCATGTGGCATGGCCTCATGCCTTGGATAGAAGTCAGGTGGTTGTATTCTTCATGACCTCTCTGCTTTGTCTGTCTCCCTCAAAATTTTTTTTCAATCTCTTGCCTTGCTCAAAGGTTCCTCTGAGTAAGAAATATTTCGTTACGTTATATTATTTCTTTCCAGAATGTGTCTAGTTTCCATCATTGCTTTGTTTTCCTAAACCCCTGATCCCTGGAAATGAAAGGCTGTTTCAGTTTGGTGGCACTTGTTTTATAAGAATGAGGGAAATGAAACCTTTGTTCCTGCGTACTACTGAAAGTACCCACCTGCTATTTGGGCACAGTTTTCCCTTCTTTCTGTGGCCATAGTAGGGGCTCATCAACTGACAAGTTTTTTGGAGTGGATGGTCCCAAGAGGAAGTTAGTATTTCCTTCCCCTTAACAGTTCAGAACGGGGACTGAGGGAGATTACAGGTCAGTCTTACTTCCTGTCTTGTTTATTTACTGTCATAACTTTTTCCTTTCCTTGGTAAGCCTCTTAATTATTGATCTCTACCTCCCTGTAACCTGTAGAATTTTTTAAAAGAAGCAATACGTATGTTGACATCAGCTAAAATAAGCATTTTACACTGATGAGGTATTTAGTGATGTTATGTATTCCCCTCACTGACATATGTAATGTGGAATCTTGGATAAGGAGGATGTAGGATAATACTTTGTTTCACTTTCTTGGCAGTTTTGAAAGAAGTCAAGGGGGAGAGAACCCAAAAGTTTATCGCAAAAAATTTGAATGTGGGTTTGTTTTGTTTTGCTTTTACATCATCTTACCATAGCATGACAGCAAGTACAAATCAGACTCACTTTACATACTACATAGGCATCTTCAGGTACCTGGATTATGCAATGTAAGAATGCAAGGTAGAAGTGAGCTGCTGTATTTCTACGGAAGCTGTTTGGTTGCTGCTGACAGGGTATTACTTGACTGATAATAGGAAGTGTTCCTTGCTGGCAATTTAGGAATTAGTCATTCATGATTATTTACATAGGGACTACAAAAAATATATACAGTTTACTGTATTTGAAAAATGGATTACTTGTGAAGGATGAAGCTACCTATTTTTATGTGTACTTCTACATGTTTTTGAGAAGCAGCTGAAAAAGCTTTGGTTACAGTTTGAAATAACCAAAATCTCCAAATTCTCTCTCTTGTAAAGTATTATTGAGAGGGTTCTGTGCATGCATGTATTTATATTAATACTTTGGTTTTGTTTTAAGTAAGCTGTAGGTATGTCAGAATTTTGGCATGGAGGAAATTCTTGAAAACTGGTGCTGGTGCTAGCTTGCGTACTGTGAAACTTGGGATGCCACTTGATTATGAGAATGTTTTTTTCCCATAATGCATGTAGGTATAATGTATGAAGAAAAGAGCAGTCAAGAAATCATGATGGTATATGTATCCTGTTAAGTATTATCAAGGATGATGCTTAGGACCCTCTTTTTGCTTGTCTAAACCAAAGTAATAACGGTAGTTGCTGAGCTGAAGACTTTACATAATCTCTATAAATGCTAAGATGAGGGTATGATTATATTTTGGGACAGTTCAGCATTGCAGTGTCCTGCTATAATTGGTAATCTTATTTGGCCTACTACTTATGTGGGCAAACTAATACAAGATTTTTTTAAGTAGAGAGAAGGAAATGATTCACTGGCTGTTCACAGTGTTTTGCCTTGAAAATCACTGTTGTATGTTCTGAATTAGCTGCTTGGTTTTAGGATTAGAGTAGTGTATCTCAAAATTCTGAATGTGCAGGAAATGATTATTTTTTAAAAAATTATGTTCAGATACATTTAATTAGAATTTGCCACTTTTCTTTAAGCTTCTGATTTTTGATCTGTTGATTCATGCAAGTGTGTACCAAAAATGGAACTCCGCACAAATCCTGCTGAACAGCTAAAGAGAGATTACAAGTGTAACTGTTGATGAGACTCATTATTAAAGCTGCAGTCATGTATCATTACATTGTATTGTGCATGGCTTGTAATAATGTAGTTGGTTTCTTTTTCTTTTTTTCCTGAGAATCAGCACTTCAGGTATATAAAAGAATAGAAAATTGTTTTGCAAGGAGAATTTCCTATTAAAATGCTTTAGCTATTTGGAAAAACAAGCATTAGGGTTGTAAAGCAAAAGTTCTTTAATTTTTATATGAATTTATACTTCCTGTCAAGAAAAAGGTGGTTCTTACCTTGTAGTGTTTTTCTGTGTTTTCTTAGAAATATGATGCATTTGCATAAGCATCCCAAAATAGATAACTTTGGTAGGATAGCAAAGTCATAAACAGTTTTCTGCATACTGTTGTTAGTTGGTTTTAGTTTTGTTTTTTAAATATGCTCATATTTCATTGTGCAATGAAATAATCTTCAGGAACTTTTTTTGTAAGAATGCAGATCAGCTCTATTGAGTCACGCATTCATGTTAAATTGTAGTGCATGGCAAATATGCATAATGTTTTATATTAGAAAAGTTAGAAAGTATAGAGAATAAAAAAAATACAGGTTTTAGAAAAGCTTGCATACTTCTGGAATAAACTTCCCTGCTGTGTGCTTCGTAAGACTGTATGTAAAAGGTTTAGTGAAACAAAATCATAAAATATTGATTAGAAAAATCAATATATTAACATCAAAACAGACAAGTAAGGAAGTCAGAATTAAATGAACTTATTTTGCTAGTGATGCAAAACTGCTGTCAGTCAGACACAATTTGATCTTAAATAAGAACATGGAATAGTAATATTTTATCAAATCTTATTTTACTGTCCTGATCCTGATACTGAGTAATTACAAGCATTTGAGAAGTCAGCAGGGGTGTTTCAGGACAGGAAGGTCATTTACTTCCTCAGTTCTTCACAGACTTGATCTTTTTATAGGACATTGGCATATATTTTTGAAATGCCCCATGTCAAACATCTTTCAAAGTCACATGTGTTAATTTGTAACTGGCTGTTGCAAGAAAAACGAACTACTTTTTTGAATTGCTTTTCTTTTTGGTTAGTGGTGCTTTGCTGTGGTAGCTTCTACACTTACATCATACTGCATATTGATATATTTCCTTTCTGTGCTTATGAACTTTCTGTCTTTCTGAATATATCTTATGTCTTGTTTTGGAGTAGTTGGGAAGCACCCGAGATGCCAGTTACTCTGTCCTCTCTTTATTCATATCTAGGTTTATCAGCTTTCTTTGCAATAACACTGATATCTTCATAGTAATTTGGACATGTTTTTGCATAGATAGCCTATGTGTAGTTTTTCAGAAGCATCTGAAAAGGACATGTTTATGCTGGTGTTGCAACAAAATGGTTGTACCTACTGTTGGTAATTGCTTTGAATTTTACTTGAGTTAGGAAATCAGCAAATTTTGCATAACTGTATATACATCATGTTATTTGTAAAGACCGCATACTTTTGAGCTGATGAAAAAAAACCCCTTTAAATTAGTGGAATTAAAATTTTTGAATGGAGAAGGCAGTAAGTCATACAGAAAAGGTTTAAATCCCTTCTGACATGGTAGCAGGAAAAAAGATCTTTCCTTCCAGTAGTCTTTTCTTCTGGTTGTCTTTTGAAGCATGCTTACTACTTGAACAACTTGCTTCCATTTACACTTGATTTGTGTCATATGAAAATGTAGTGTCTTTCATAAAACCTACTATGTCAGATTCCAAATAGTATAAATTTGTCAATAATATTACATCCTGTTGTATCATCTTTATTAATATGAAAACTCCAAGTGACTTTTTGGTAGTACCTGATTTCAGTTGGAGCTGGCTTTTAATTTTGCTACTATGAATGCTTTGATCTAAAGTACTTGGTTTTCTTGGAGCGTGTCTAAAAATAGCTATAGGCATGTAAGGACACGTTTGTGTTGTGCAATGAAGTGTTTGTTGTGCAGAAGGTGGCAGAAGAGAGGAGTCCAAGCTAGCACCGCACCTGACAACAATGCAGTTTCATTAGAGTGACTCTGTGCCTGACTTGAGAAGCCCTTTCCAGAAGAGATAACAGCTTGTGTCTGGAAAGACTGTGAAAGTCCTGCTGCATCGAAGAAATAAGCTGCATTAATAGGGGTTCATTGTGTATGACATTCTCCCTCTCTCCCAGCTTTATACATTACTTTTTGGACCTTGAAATGTCATGTAACTTTGATGTTGTTTTCAACTTAAATACAGATACTTTTTCCTTGCTCTACATTTATGTTCATGTTCATTAAAGACAAAATAAAATATATATTTTAAGTGGTTTTTAAATTTATCCTAATGAACATGGAAACAAAGGTAGGAGCTGAATGCTTGTGAAGCTGTTTGGGAATTGGTTGTCAGCTTGAGATTCTGGAGTATCTTTCATTTTTAAGTAAACCCTTAATATGTAGAGTGACTACTTAGATTGAAAATGAGATACTGTGATAGGAGAATTCCACAGTAGATTTTTGGGTTTAGTTCATGCCCTTTCATATTTGGTGAGGTTTATGAATGTGTATGAGTACCACAGGAAGTGGTAAGTGAAAGGCTTAAAGAACAGTCGGGGAGATGTGAAAATATCCAAGATAAAAGCTAGGATGGCTGTATGGAGGGCACTTCATGGCAGCAAACAGTATATTTGCATTTTTTATTAACGTTAAATGTCATGGGATGTCTGCAAGCATTGGAAAAATTACAGGAGTCTCACTGTATGTGGGAAGTTTGCATGGTATGTTGTATATATAGTTATTTACAAGTTTGCAGTGGTTAATTGGTATTACTTGCCAGCTGTCATTTAGAAAAAATAGAATAGTGTGTCAGCAAGAATTTTTAAACTCTTTTTCTTTAAGTAAAAGAGGTTTTTTGATCGGTGTACTGTCTACTGTAAACCAGTGCATCTGTCCATGAGACTGTCTTACTATTTTATTAAAACTCTGCCTATATTTTAAGATCATTTTGAAAATATTTTATTAGTATTGCTGGTTTGCAGGCCATGTGTATATTTAGAAAGAGTCATCTTTAATTAGAGTCACCTTGTCTGATTCACTCGCTGATACAATATACCAGAGAGTCTTTCCCATCACAACTGTTTCCATGGAGATGAATAGTGACAATACTCAGCAAATGAAACGTGAAATTCATGGTGAGTTTAGAGGAAGAACACTCACATCTTGTTGATTGGCATGATTAATGGGAGACTGAAATCATGAATCTTAATGACATTGTATCCAAATGTTTGAATGATTACTTGAGTTCTCTTGATTCTTTCATGACACTTGACTGTTTTTATCCTTGCTGGTGTGACTAAAACCTGACCTTCAGTACTCTCTAGATTTTTTTTTGACCTGCGAGTGGCTGGGTTATAACATGTTGTCATGGTTTAACCCCGGCTGGCAACCAAGCACCACACAGCCACTTGCTCACTCCCCCTCACCCAGAGGGATGGGGAGGAGAATCGGAAAGGGACATAAAACTCAGGGGTTGAGATAAGAGCAATTTAATAGGTAAAGCAAAAGCCATGCACGCAAGCAAAGCAAGGGATTCATTCACCGCTTCCCATGGGCAGGCAGGTGCTCGGCCATCCCCAGGGAAGCAGGGCTCCATCATGCGTAACGGTTACTGGGGAAGACAAATGCCATAATGCCGAATATCGCCCCCTTCATTCTTCTTCCCCCAGCTTATATACTCAGCACGATGTCATATGGTGTGGAATACCTCTGGCTAGCTTGGGTCACCTGTCCTGGCTGTGTCCCCTTGGAATTTCCTGTGCCCCTCCAGCCCTCTCGCTGGCAGGGCCCAAGGAACTGAAAAGTCCTTGATTCGGTATAACCATGACCTAGCAACAACCAAACCCATCCATGTGCTACGTTCTCACAGCAAATCCAAAACGCAGCACTGCACCAGCTACTGAGAAGAAAGTTAACTCTCTCCCAGCTGAAACCAGGACACACGTGAAGCTCACAGTGTCATTAATCAACTGGAAGAGGAAGTAGTGGGTTATGGGGGAAAACTAATAGGGGAATTTTAAGTTGTCTTCTGATGCTTAGTAGAGGATGTGGTCAAGCTAGTTTTAACTTGGAAAAACAAGGACAAACAGCCTCTTTTCTTCATGTTTGTTGCAGTTACCCAGACTACACGCATTTCCAGGCCTTAGCTGGATGCCTAGCTATTTGCAATTTCTAAAACCTGAATTTAGTCCAGATTGCTCAGAATACTAGAATTCTTGGTTTCTAAATACCATACTTGTGTTTCCACTTACTATTCAAGATCCTTCAAGCCGTATCAGAAACTATTTTTGCAAGTTGGACTGTACAGCTGTGCCATTTCACCAATCTGTAAATAACTATGCATAACTATTTTTAGGGGTAATAATTTTTAAAAGGTTACATTTATATTCATTTTTCTTTAGAGGAAGAGTTTAGCAGAGGTGAAATGTAAAAACAGATAAGGAGGATTTATATTTCCACCACTTTGGGACTAGCTTTCCCAGGAGACCAGTTGTCAGTTTCCACAGATGATTGTCAACAGCTGATACATGGAATCCAGTAACACATTTCTTAAATAGGCTTGGCATTTGTACAGTTTAGAAGGAGAAACTATTCTCTCAGTCTGTTGCATGGATAATAGATTTTACTCATCAACACTCATGCTGGTTTCACCTTGCTTGCTTGGAGGTTTAGGGTGCTTTTGTAGATCTTGTGATTCAGTTCCTGGTATTTTTTGCCACAGGATGTTGTAAATCCTAATGTTTTACATTGCTTGAGACATCATCAGACAAATGCATGGAAGAAAAATCCCTGAGTCTTGTTAAATATACAGGTGCCACTTCTTGCTCAGGAAGTCCTTAAACCAGAAGGTTGGGAAGCTGCGAGAGTGTTCTTGGAAGTGTTACTTAGGATGCAGTGGGTAGACAGTCACTGGGGTACGGCATGAAGACTGGCACAGTGATTCCAAGATGCGTGATCCACCCTGCCAGCCAGGGAAAACTCCCGTTCCCTCTTTTCCGACCACAGAAGCAGGTTTCACAGCGTGTGGAATAGTCAGGACAACAGGTTTGGTTTTGAGGCTGCAGTGTTCAAGTGCAGAGCCACCCAGCACATATTCCCAGACAACACTAATCATATAATTTACATACCTTGATGTAGCTTTCCCAGTTTTCTGACACTCCATTTCACTTCCTTCTACCTCTCCTTTCTCTAATGCAGGCTTCTTCCAAGTCTACAGCTCACCCTAATTACTTTCCCCCCATTGGTTTTGTCACATGGGTGCCCAGATAGGTATTTCTGATACTGCTGCCAAGGGAAGTTCAGGTTTATATGGTATTACTAATGCTATTAGCTAGCAGCTGTTGGCCTGGCAAGATGCTGCTCCTGAAAAGGTCCCCAGTACTCCCGCTCAGTTAGCTGTGAAGCTTCGCTGTTTGTCACGTAACTGGCCGAGAAATCCAGAGCTGTTCCTCATGGCACCCTCTGTGATTTCTGTCAGTTCTCACGGAGCTGACTGTCACATCCAGCAGTTTCTCGTGTCCTGCTCAGTTAGATGTTTGTTATTGGTGAGGGTCTGAGGAGCCACGTAATCTCACAGAATCACAGACAAGCCTTTCCTCTGACCGCTACAGCTATTCTCAGTGAAGAAATGCTGTGATGGAAGGCGGAATGGCTGTGGTTGCATGACCACTTTAATTCAGTATGCTTCTGGGCTGCTGCTGGACAGCCTTCTCCTCCTCTTGCAAGTCTTCTAATCTGTGGACCCGCTGCAGGCTTCCTGCAGGCACGTAGACACTCTCTTAGCTGCCTTGCAGCTTTCCTCCCCTGCTGAGAAGGTCCTGCAGAGCTCACCAGGCTCGATTGCCTTTGGAAAGGCTGGAATTGAGCTGGAGCGCAGCAACCAAGACATGGTAAACATACAACCTTCTTCTCAGTTGTGCGGTAATTTAAACAAAATATATAACGTAGAGAGCTGGAGTAAACTGTGACCGAAGAAAATAATTGTAAGATCAGGTGGAGCTGCAATTGTTAAGGACTCAACAGTAATAGAAATTATGTTAATGTTTCCAGTGCACTTCATAATTCAGTGTTTTATTCAGAACACTGGACTGTCAGTGAATGTGCCTTCCAGATAGACTCTCTTGCTTCTTGCTTTTGTGTACTTTGTGGGGAAATGAGCAGGAAGGCAGACTTCTCAATTGTATGCAGCAACAGTAAGGTGAAATAAGAGGGGGTTCCAGTAAGAGTAATGATAATTCTAATAATAAATATCACTTATATATGGAATTTCATCAGAGTTTTTGTCTTGAAAAATGTGTGATGTAGTTTATTTCAATAAGACTGATAAGTAGAGCTATTCAGATATTTGGGAAGGGATGATGGTAGTGGAAATATGAACTGACTTGAACCTTTACTCAAGCTGATCTTTAAAGAAGTAAAAAATTGAAATCTTTCCTTTGGCTTTATCAACTGTCTCCCCTGCTTAGAGCCACAAATGATACATGAGCCCTAAAAATTAAAAATTCTGTCAGGATTTAGAAAGCAAACCTACTGATTTGCAGACTTCTTCAATTGAACAGATACACTTTTGTGGTTGAAATGCAAATTGTGCATCATACAGTGTTCATTTGTGGACTATAGCTGTTTTGATCATGTGCAAGGTGGATCAGGCATAATTCTTCCTTTCCTGGGTTTTTCAGCAAAACTGTTGGTGGGTGAAGTCAGCAGATAAGGATTTTATCACAAGGAACTGATAGTGGAAATAACAGTTTCCAAAAAATGCAGTCTTAACTCGTGATTTCATTATACAAGTTAGTATACTGTTTTATAACAAATGAAGCCAGGCGCTGAGCTTTTATATTTG
This sequence comes from Falco rusticolus, assembly GCF_015220075.1. NCBI lineage: Eukaryota > Metazoa > Chordata > Aves > Falconiformes > Falconidae > Falco > Falco rusticolus. The sequence continues at coordinate 53,718,279 of NC_051193.1, read as the reverse complement.
TTTTAATGTGTTCAAAAAAATTATACTGTATGTGGGGAAAAAAGACAAACCCTCATGAAGATAAAAAGGAAATCCCTTGTGGGCATGTTTTTTGGGTTTTTTTTTGGTTTTTTTGGGTTTTTTTCTTGTTCGTTTGTTTTTAAGGAGTCAAAACTTTGATATTTGGAAAACACAGTTCAATATTTCATTAAGAATTATAAGTTCTAGTATCTGCAAAATGTAGCGTTGTTTTTGTAACAGTGATATTAAAGAGCAAAATAACAGAGATCAAAGGGATTTTTTTGTTTATTTTAACTTATCAGCACCTGCAGAAAGCTTTTTGTAACATTTCTGCAGTGCTAATAAATTTTTTTTGAGGTGGAGAGGACAAATGGTATTTTAGTGCCGTGAACTATGAATTGTGAGTAAAAATTTACGGGTATCAGTGGTAGGTTACCAACATCTCATGAAAAGAATAATGATAAGTAAATCCCTCTATTCTGCATATTATGTCAACAGTGTTTATGTCTTATTAATTTTATGATCTCTGTTGTAATGCTTTATTCTATTAATAGTAGCTTATAAAAAGTTAAGGAGTAATTGTATTCTCATTTGTTTTGACTTCCCTCATTGCCTAGAAGAAATTTGCTGAACACGAGGAGATGCTGTACCTGTGTTTTTATTCATTACTGAAATTGTTTTCAAGTCCTTAAGTGCTCCATCTGGATTGTCATGGAACTGAAGTGAGTCTTGCTGTGCTAGGTTGAAATGAAAGCACAACCTCAGGAACATGTAACTCAGAATCAAGCAATGTGTGGGCTGTTTGCATTACCTGCTTGCTGCAGGAGAGCTGAGAATGCCAATAGTGTTTTATTTGTTGCAATGAACAGCTGCACACCAATGAGTGAGTGCTTGTGTGGCTCAGAAGAATACCTCAAATCTTCATGTGGCTGCTAAGACATGATGAATTTCTGGAACATCTTAGGGAGCCATATGATACTTGTTTCAATCCAGGAAGTGGGTGAAAGTTGCCAAACTGAGAGAAGGTCTGAAAGGAAGATCCCATCCCCTCAAAGTCAGAAGCTATGATTTTTTTTTCAAACTCTGTTTTTATTATGTTTCATCCAGCAGATCTGAGTTTCTGTACTTCAGAATTTCCTTGTTACAGTTTATTTTCTTAAGAAAAAGAAAGCTTTTGAGGTGCACACCTCTTGCTGTGGTTTTGTTCTCATTTCAAGGAGAAAATTAAAGTTTTGTCTCAGTGTTGATTGACGTCCTGCCATCAGAGTTCAGAGGCTTTTTCGTTGGATTCTTTAGAGTAACAAATCTTGAAAATCTCAAATTGTACAGTCCTGTCTGTTTTTGAAGAATATTTAATCTCACTGAGATTCCAAGTCTAGTCAGTCTCCAAGTTCTTTGTATGTGTTTGTAGTGGACATCATATACCGCCTTGTTATGTATCTTAGCTTTAGCTAGTTGGATTTCTGTGGATGTTGTAGCTGTCGTGGTGAACAGCTGCCTCTTTCAAACGCTGATGTTCTGTTCACAGCCTGGAACAAAACTCCAGTATACATTTGTTGTGTAACTTAGTTGCTAAAAATCACAGCTGTGTCATAAGCAGAGAAGATCCATCTCACATCTGCTGAACTGATTTATTTTTTTTTTTTTTTTACACCCTATTGGGAGCGAAGTGTTAGCCATTGTAACAGTGTAAACATTTTCTGTTTAGCATTTGTACTGAGAAGTTTGCTAATTACTCATCTTGCTGTTTTTGAAGAAGGAATCTTTAAAATTTCACTGCAGGGAAAGGAATCTCTGTAGCAGCAGATGCTCTGCCTTGTTAGTAAAGGCAGAAGTCTTTCATATGCGTTTCGTGATTCTTGACTGAAAAAGCAGGACTGAGACAGAGGATGACATGAAGGAAGGAATAGTGCTTGCTGTCTGTCGCTGGTTCTTACTGCAGACTTTAGTTCAAACTGCAGTCTTTTATATTCCTATAGCCCGTTACCATCCTGCATTGCAGAATCTTATTTATTCATTTGGCCAGGAGCATTTGAGGTTATGGCTTTTAATGTTACTCTTTCAATTTAGAAATAGTAATTACAACTACCATAACATTTATACTAGGTACTACTCTTCATTGTGTGTCCATGCAGAAATGGCACGACTGTGGTTTGTGCCCAGAACTACCACCATCCATCAGTTGGGTGGATCAAGCACTTGATATAGTTTGGGAGTGAGCAACCTCTGTCTTCACTTGTTCAGTTGAAGAAAGTTTGGGTCCTTGTTGTATGAGAGAATTTGCCTAGGAGAAGGAGACTTAATCACTTCCAGGGCTTCTAATATGTCAGAAGAGCAGGCAGCAATATATAATGGGTGTTCCAGGTATGTACTTTCAGACTTTTGGGGTGGCAAGAAGTTGAGTACCCCTCATTCTTAGGCTGGGGTAGTACTGGTGAGGGTTACAGACTTTGATTCAAAACAAATGACTTAAATGTTTCAGTCTGACCAACTCAGTATTTCCTGATTGTGATGAGAAGCACAACTGCTTCAGGATAGAACCACTTTAACTGTGTTTCTCTCAAAAGTGAGTTGAAGTATTAAAATTTCACATAACAGCTGCCTGTCCATAAATGGCATAAAATAAATGTGTTGCATTAAAACTTCACAGCAACAAAGAAGTGGTAGTCTGTGGGCATTAAACAAAATCTGCAATGTATATAGAAGCATTCTGTTAATTTGCTTTCCTGTCATTGCGTAAGTTGCTACATGTTATTCTTTTTTCTGTTTTATTTTTCCTCAGTTTAGGGCATGTAGATCAGGTTCAGTAGATTTGGTCTAAAGTTCCTCTGTAGTATTACAGTTGTAGAAAAAGCAATAAGACTTAGGTGACAGATTGTGTAAGGAAAACTCCCCCAGTATTGATGCATTTTTTACTATGTAAACCATTTTGCTAATTTTCTTTTATAAAATAATTTTCACTGTGCTGGTAGAAGCATAATTTTGCTGATATAACTGCATATATTCTTGTTATGTTTCTAGTCCAGCATGGCAGTTGTAAACTGCACTACCTACCCATTTGCACCAGGAAAAATGATATGCTATCAAACTGCTCTTAGTAGCTGGTATGTTGGAATGTAATAACTGTTTGCATTTTAGAGGGAAAAAATGCCATAATGCTTAATGCTTTGCAATCTTTGTTAAAGAAACTGAATTGTTCACCTTCTCTCATCCTTTCATACTTTTTTCCTTTCCCTAGAGCATAAGAAAGAAGAGTCACATAGTCCTAGGTTTTGAAAATACTTCATACTTGAGGCTTTGCTATTCAGTATCTTTGTAAAACACTTAAATCAGGAAAAAAAAAATCCCAAATGTACTATTCCAGTCCTTTATGTAAAAGAGGAAAATGAGAACCGGAATTTACTTAATTCCTTAAGCTTTTCAACTAATCAAAAACTAGTCAGTTATCCTGCAAAATTTCACTACCAATTGTATAGGTATTGCAAATTCTGAAAGAAATTCTGCAAAATAATTTGCTCAAAAATTTGTGGCAAAAAAAAAAGTTCAAGCTGCTTCTTGTCCGTGAGCTCTATGTATCTTTTGACCATTTTGACAATATTCTGCTTTCAGAACTGTTGCCTTTCCTTTGCTTTTGTGATTTTCATCCACTTAGAATCCTTGCAGGCAATTTGTTGATGTCTTTTAAAACTTTACTGGGTTTGTATTCCTTTTCAGTTTTTACCTCTTAGCAACATCTGTTCTTAGACAATGGCAGGGAGGATGTTCAAATAATTATCTGTAACTATTATCTTCATGCTGCCAGTTTCAAAAATACTTCACTACTGATGAACTGACTCCTTTTTCTAAACTAATAACCCAGTGTCTCTAATATCTCTGTGACTGCCCAGTTCTCATTTTAAACATATGCTTAAGTTCTTGACAGGTAAGAGAGAGGTTAGATAATATTTAATTAACGTGTTACTGTTGCTAAGCTTGACTAATAACCAGTTTCACTAAAATTATTACAAAAAGTCACAGGTTACTTATGCAGAAACCAAAAATACAGCTCATATTCTACATTTCTAAAATCAAAGCAGATTTTTCTAGCTAATTGTTATACTTTTCATAATACCCAGCCAAAAAAGATAATTAGACTTACAAAGTATTATGTTGGGCAGAACAAACATTTCTGAACCATATCACTCTATAAGCGAAATGATCTCATTTACATAGTCTTTCAAACAGATTTGGGGTTCCTACCCTCTTCAGTTGAAATTTGTTCTCACATTGACTCTTACGTTGCCTCTGCAAACTTACCAGTTTTTTACTGCTCAGCTGTCAAGATTCTCTCTCAAAACAACTTTATATATTTTATTGATGTATTATGCCAGTTATGCATGGGAAGAAAATCTAGTCGCTGCCTTTACTTTTAAAAATTCTTCTTCAAAAATTGCTTGAGTAGCTGAAGCTTGGAATACTGCTTTTGGTTTAAGTGAAAATTTCTTTGATTTTGTTGGGTGATGTCAAATACTTCCTCCAGTTTTCTCCCTGACTTTACAATTCAAACAGGGTATTTTTAGCTTTATTTTCCCCATCTCTGTAGGCTAGCCTTGCTTACTCTATGGAGATGAATATTGGAAGGACTAAGAAAAATGATAATGCTTTTGAAATATGCTAAGCAGTGAAGTGATTTCCTTCTGGGAACAAAAATCTTCATATCACGCGTTTGCTGCATAAGCTTGCTTTAGTGTTGTTGCTTGCGAGTGATGTGGTGAAGGTGATCATAAAACATGTGGAGTGAATGTAATCTGATGTTGCAGCTTGTTCACCCAGTGGTTTCTCACTCAAAGTTCTTTCTTTGATGATGCTGTTGCCAGGAGTAAATTCATGGTGTAGATGAGTCAAAGGAGAAAGCGTTTAAGGCATACTGCTCCATCTGTGACACGTGTTGGTTTGCCTTGGATGTTTCAGCAGGAACCCTAGCCATGGTGCCTAGCCCTTTGCATATCTGGGGTCACAAGAGAATTTCTGGTTTTTCATATCATGAGTCTTGAAGATTAATTACCTTCCAGTGTTCCTAGAAAATGCTCAGTCTTCCACCTGATGTCTCAGGTCTCTATATTTGCAGCATTTGGAAAGCATATTTGGATCACCTAGATGAGAATCTCCCCTCTTAACTCACACAGAAGATAGAAGTTTTATTTTAAATAAATCAATAAAAGAAATTGTAATTCCCAGTGTTTAAATGATCACACTTTCAGTTCAGCTTTAAAACCCGTGCATACTAATTATGTTCTCCTGGCTCCTTTGGATGATGATAATTTTATTACAGGCTGCCAATTTATTGTACTGTTTCCTGATGATTTCTCAGTGACGCAGGAAAGTGGTCGTGCTGCTGCTTCCAGCGCTGGAGCCCTGGCTGTAAGAATACATTCTGCAAATGCTTCTGCACCTACTCCAGGCCTGGCTGCCTGAGGTCAAAGCCAGCTGGGTGAGGTACAGATTGCTGGGCTGCGGCTGACCCTGGCTGCTGACCTTGACCTGCTCTGCTCTAACTTGAATACTATGGGACTGCTCTCCATGTTGGAGTGGTCACTGCCCTGTCTGGCTGGCATGGCCTCTTTCACTTCAAGAAGTAGGAACCATCAAATAAAATGAGTGTTTAGCATGCTCAAACAAATGGAGGTGGTTCTCCATGTACTGTGTAATATGTAACTTCTTGCTGTATGATATTGTGGATACTATATGTTTTATGTTCATGAACTTAATGGAAGAAGCACTCACTGGAAAAATTAAGGCTAAATATGACTTCAGATCTTTGGAATCTCTGAAAAATTTAAGCCTGACAGTGTTCTGTAGGAATATCACTACATACTTGGCTTTAATGCTTCTTAAGTGTCTTCTGCTTGCCACTGTATGAGAGTCTGAGCTCAACAAACATTTGTCTGATGCAGCACAATCGCTCTTGTGTTCTTGATGTAATGTTATTTAAATACATGGGGAACAGAAATGGCATTGATGTTATGGAATGCACTTAATCTGACATTAAAGAAGAATTACAAAAAGTTATCACTGTCATTATCATACTGTTCTCAGTACAGTTCATTTAGCAACAGCAATTGAATTTTTTTCCCCCTGCGACTAGCAGGTAACATCCTTCATTCTGTTCAGTTACAACACTGTGACAGCAAATGATGAGATAACATGTAGGATTAGCTAGGGCATTCTTCCTGATCATTTATGGGGATTTTTTTTCCCCCAGTACTTTTTTCCCCACAAGATTTTCTCTCCATGCAGTGTTAAAAATCTTAGCGTTTTTAAATTTAAAAGTAAAGCATTACTTAACTATTTGTTGGTTGGAATAATAGGTACGAGAAGGTGGCACAAATGATGCAGGATTGTTTGGTTTTTTTTTTTCCCAAGACAACTGGTCTCCATTGGAAGTAAACATTAGTATGCTTTTGCGCTGCTCCTACTGGTATGTTAGATTTACATGGCCAAACATTTGAAAAGCAAGAACCAGCCATAATAAAAAAGATGAACATGAAAAGGAGAGATTAAAATCTTCAGTCAATTTACAGGTGAAGGTACAGTTCCACTTGGTGAAGTGTAACGTGAATCTTGTTGAAATATGCTCCGAACAATGTAGTTTTTAATTTTAAACCCATGTTTTCCCTTTTTCTGCTTTGTCCTTTAAGGCTTGACCTACCCAGGAAGAACAGTTGCATATAGTTGTGCTATTTACATAAACTTAAACTTGGGAAGAAATCTGCTATCTAACTCTGCTTGGGTGATTCAAGAGAGGGATCACACACTTGATGTAGTATTTTAAGGTAGCCAAAACTAAATTTGGCATAAAGCTATGGTTAGACAAGTGGAAAGCTCATTATAATCCAGGTTTAATAACTAATATGTCCAGTTTATATGTAACATTTTAAAAACCTCCAATAAACTAGTTAAATCATAGTTACTGACAAGGTAGTATTTTCTCTCTTGTTTTTTGAATCATTTATCAACTTGGAAAGTTGATCTCTCTCCCCAGCACACATACCTTTTCCAGAATTCAGCAAATGCAAGGCGGGGCGGGGGGGGATAACTTTTTCCTAAAATCTTCTTGCATTCTTTCCCATCTAGCATGTCTTATGCATTGTATGTTATAATCTACCTGTCTGAGAGCACTAGGCTATTTTGAGGAATGAAGTTAATTTTGTTTCCTTACACACAGTTTTGCTATTGCTGAAGCAAATGCCAGCTGCTTTATCAAAACCCACGTCCTCATTTCTTTTTCCTGTTTCTTAAATTGGCTGAATTGCCTGAGTTTGAAATTGGTTTAATGCATTATTTGCATGTAAGTTGTGCTGTAGAAAGTATAAGAATTTTTGAGTCTGTGTGGATTTTATGTTTGGGATTTTTAGTGTATCCCACTTCTAACCATTCAGCAGATTATTAAAAACAAAAATAATATTGTCATTCAGCTTCAATAAATACCTATTAGTGATTCTGAAACCACATTTTTTTTAAACCATGAAATGTTGCTAGGGATCGAATTACTGGTTTTGTCTTCCATTCTGAAGACTGGAAGCTAGAAGGATGTGATGATGTTGGTGGGGCAGAGTCTTTGTGCTAAAAAAAATAGGAAAGTCTCTTGAATAGAAAAACTATTCAGTTTGGGGAAAAAAATAAAATTCTGCTTAGAGAAGCTGATTTTATTATAGATACTGTTTTCCAGTTGTAGTGTTCAATTAAGGTGTTGGGAACAAATGGCTTTAATTGAAATGTGCTTCTTGGAGGCAACTGGAATTATATAAAAATAAATGCAAATATGTATATAAATAATATAATAAAATTTTGTGTGTGTACATATATGGAATGTAAATATTTATTTTTGTATGTAAAAGTTTGTTTTGTTTTGTGAAAATAAGTACTTGGAATGGAGACTGGAGGTTTAGCATCCAGTGTCTTAGGATAGGAGGAATTGCCATTAGTTAGCCTCTCTTAGCACTTGCCCTGATAAGTATTTAACCACTAGCACAAAAAAAAAAAAAAAAAAAAAAAAGTATGTATATAAATGGGAGAGTGAAAAGGGTAGTGAAGGGTAAAACTGAAGTGTGCTATTAGCCATCTGTCCTAGCTTGGGAAGAGAAAGACTATTTTGTGTATTCAGGTTCCTTGTGGTTATGAATTGTATATGCATTCCTAAACTAAATCTGCTCTCTACTTTTCATCTACCTCAATATAGGCAAATACTTCTAAAAAGAGAATATTTGCTGTTGTCACTGAGAAGTTCTATGAAGGAATTGTTCCTATGTATGGAGCTGACCTCCGCAGCCTGTGGTGTCTAGTCAGGGGGAGGGTGTCGTTTCCAAGATGCCATTTCCTTCTTCCTGATCAATTAGTAAAGCCAGGTGGAGGAGTTCAATTACACAATATCTACATATAAATATTACTAGGTATTTAAAGGATAGCTGAGCAGGTATATAACGGAAAGAGAAAATATCAACATTAATAACAAATTATTTTGAATATTCATCCTGTCAGCATGTGATCAGCCTATAAATCCCTTCATAGGCAGAATCTGACCTTTTAACGTAGTGTCAGCAAGAGATAAATTTGGTGGAAGTTCCAGTAAGTGGCTGCTCTGATCCATCTCATGCAATGGGAAAGATGTATACCTCTGCTGTTTCAACAATACTTCCTTTCAGGATTGTAAACAGCATCTTCCAGAGTGAAGGTGTAAGATAAGTCAAACATCCTACAATTGCTTTCTTACTGCATCAGCGCTGTGAAGCGGATGTAAAAGGATGGTGTTTCTTGATGAGTGTTCTAGGTTTCGGAAATGCACCAGGTTGACTTGTATGCTTTAAAATTAATTTTCATTTATTTCATTTTCAGTAATTTTTCCTTGAGTAGGAGTAGCGCTAGTCAGGCTGTGGGAGAATGAGTAAAGCCATGTTAATCTTTCTGACCCTAGTTTAACAGCTCTGCCATTTTCTTTTTGTTTGTGTGGCAAAGAGAAAGAAAACATATTGTAAGCAAAGCTGAATCCTTTGCAAACAAGTCTTACTTCATTATTCTGAGGTACTTTTAACATATAGGAAACAGCAAAAGGCAAAGACCTTCTGGTTCTTCTAGTCAGAAAACACAGCATATGTACAGTGTGACTGATGCTCATACATGCTCGTTCAGTGCTAAAGTATCAATAAGGAGGTAGGTGGTGGAGAGTCATCTACAATTTTTTAAGCTCCGACAATCTGCAGAGTTAACTCAGGCTTGTCTTACCATTTCTTTTATCTCTGGTATGTATTTGAAATTATATAACTTTTTTTTTTTTTTCTGAGTGATCACAACACTTTTATATTATTTAGAAGAAAATTTGTATGTATGTGTTGAGGTCACCAAATGTATTCATGTGTCTTACTGTAATCTGCAAGGGATGGACCATTTTGCTAGGGCTTTAGGTATCCCATAACTAGAGAGCTGTATTTCTTTCACCATACTGGGTGACATTCTCATAGCTAATTCAATATTTGATTCACACAGTTCCTCTTGGTGTAAATTAAACTATGGTATGAGTATACACCAGGTACAATTTAGTATTTTCTCCTAACAGATGACTTTCACTTAACAGAATGCAGTAATTTGTTTCAGAGATTGAGGAGGGCAGGGTTACACATGTGTGCATGTGTCTGATTGCATCTCCACAATGCAGACAGGGTTTACTTACTGTCCTTGCAAACCTGTGCAAGGAAAATAGAAACAGCATCTTGCCATTCAGGAATATTTGCTTCCTGTGAGCCCATTGCTTTTCCACACCTCTTGCAGCTGAAGAAACCTTGCAAGGATTTTTGGAGCAGGAGTGATGGGGTGATTGTGTTCCCTTAGAAAAGGTTATAACTTACTTCTAGTTCTTCCTCTCTAAAGACTTAGGACTCCTCTCCATTCGCAGCTGTCTCCTTCAAAGAATTCTGATGTTGCCGAGATCCTTTTTTTTGTGTAGTAACGTGGTATTTTGAAATTGATACCTTGCTTTTACCACTGACTGTAATGTTCTGAAACAGCTCCATTGGAAGTGAAGAGGAATTTAAAAAAGGGAAGACTTTTGTAGGTGCTGGCTTCTTTTCTGGTTGAAAAAAATCTGCTTGCGATTTCAAAGAGGACAGCTTTTCAGTATCTGTTGTGTTTTGGAGTAACAGTTTGCAGGTGGGAAACCTGTGAGATAATTTTTTAAGTTCTGTTATTTTGAATAATAAAGATTTATGTTGAGGCTCTTCCATAGTAATACAACAATATTTAATACAAAAAAAATGTTTTCTTAGCATTTTGGTGATGTAGAGGATATGTTCTACAGTAGAAGAGTGGTTACCCTTTAACCAAAAGGAGGTCTCAATTGAATGAGATGTTATTCTCTTGCATTTTGGAAGATTCAATAACTGGTCATAGCAAGATTCATGTCTGAGACTGTTCAGAATTGCTGAAGAGAATTTTAAATTCTTATTCTGAGAGAGCTTGTGTATGGGTCTGTGATTTATTTATTTATTTTTAGTAAAGCATTTTCAAAATATACAAATTACTGCACATAAAAGACATTTCTAGCACTTTCTTTTGCTTTCTTTCACGGGTAAATGATAATGTCTATTATAGTCTTCTTGAAAGTCCATCAGCTTGAACCTGTTTCCCTTTTACCAATCAAAAGTTATGGATTTTTGTTGTAATTGGCCCTAATTAAAATCCAGTGGTAAACTGTATACTTTAATCCCACCTGTAGGTTTGTACCAAGTGTGATTTTTAGTTTGCATAACATGCAAGGTTTTATGTGAAATACAAACATGACATAACAAGTTTTAGGAAACGTAACATGGAAAAACTTTGCACTGAGATTTGAGTATTGCTGTAGTAGACAAGAAAACTTTTCTTTCACTGTAAAGCAAACGTTTGCTTATAGTTGCGTCTAGTTGGGTGTCAAGATATTTACTAAAAGGTTCTGATAGCTCGGGACAGGTGACCATTGCATGTAGACTTCCAAAAGGTAGTTATTCTTTCCAGAATGGTTGAGTCACTCAGTAATCCAGAGAGGAGTTTTGAAACTGCTTTCTAAAAAAGCTGGTGATCAGTAATCTTGAGGGACAAAGAGAATAATGAGGGTTTGAATCGAAATGAAACAGAGGAGAAACTTGTGTATTTATCACAATCCCCCAAATCCTTTTCTCAGCTAAGATAAGGGTGTGAGTCTTGGATAAGAAAGGCTCATGGTTTCCGTGGATGGGAAGCATCTTGACATCTGACTCACTGTGCAGAGAAAGAGATTTGCTTTAAGATTAAGAACAGTCTCTAACACCAACTTTACGTCAGAGATGTGAGCATCTTTTTAGAATTTCTGTTAATCTCTCTTTGTAACCCTTGGGAATGGGGATGTTTTTATTTGGCATATTGCAGGAAAATGCTTTACTTTGACTTGTATTGAGAGTGTTTTCAGACAGGACAATATGTTTTGTTTGTGGGAAGTCCTGATGCAGCAGTCCTTAAAACAAAAATACTGCACTGCTCTTGCAGTGTTTGCCCTCACAGTACTGTTCTCCAGGGCAGCGTGCATGAGATAAAAGTAGAGCTGCTCAAAGTTGCTAGTGGCAGTGTTGGAGTTCTCTGTGGAACAAAAGGTTCTGATGGTTGCTTTTAGGAAAACTCTTAGGCATTTAGGATGATAATAGGGAACATGTTTTTGCCCATTATAAAGACAGCTTTTACTTCTTGTTCTTTTGATGTGAACATCTCTTTTAAGACATGGATAGGTACTTAGAAAATTTGTACTCCAGGAAATGAATATTTCTAATAATAGTTCTAATAGATATGTACATGTATGGGGAAAATAATAGTATAGTGATAGATAACAGGTGTTTAGCAAACACTTTTCATTTACTCTTCCCCCCTGCCCCGCCTTTGCTATTCATTCAGCTGTCTTTTATAAACTGTGAATGTGAACTTTTGTACTAAGGCTACCCACAGTCTTGTTCTACTTCCTCTCCAAAAGTCACCTTAGTTGTTTTCTAAAGCATAATGCAGTTCTAACAGATAATGTGAAATTAAATATTAAATGCAAATTTGTTTCAGGACAAATTAAAGTGTCTGTTCCTATAGAACATCTTACAAGTATCCATAAAATTAAATTATGGAAGGTGTCAGAATCATATTTACCTAGAAGTAAATTAGTCAAAACCTAGGCGTATTTAGTGAATCCAAAGGCTTCTTTGGATTCCTTTTCATCTATAATCTCAAAAGATAATGCAGAGTATATTTTTTTTAATTAGAGAAAAAAAAATGTTATGCTATAAAACTTAAAAGTACATGCACTTTCACCAAGTATTACTGAATCTAGGGATCTTATTCATCCCTTAATTATGCATTTAAAAATTATGTTAAATGTTGTAGAGGTTATAAAGCTCAGCATATCGAATCTAGTAAGAGCCTGGATTTAAAATGCCTGTCTCCTTAAGTCTGAACGTCATGTAGTCTGTAATCATCAAATTTTTCCTTTCCTACAGAGAACTTGATCAGTTCTATAAATATGTAGCTATGTATTTCTTTGTAACCTTTTTTTTTTTTGAGCAATAAGCCTTCTTTACCATCCCAGGAGTACAGTGGATAAAAAGAAACTAGTTTTGCTGCCAGGTTTTTTATAATTAGTCATTTTAGCATTTCAGTTTGTCTGAAAGTGGAATTTGTTTATCTTCTGTGATGCAGTGAAGAATTATTCCTTTCCACGAATGGCAAACAGAGGAGTGGAGATTTAAAGTCTAATTGGTCAAAAGTGTCATATTATTTTGATGTCTGCTTTGAGACCTCCTAGTTTTCTAAATTCATCATATTAATAGGGTATTTAATTTCTTCAGTGTGTCTTGATGACTGTAGCTGTTGGAAGTGCACATCCATTTAGGATTGGTTTGCAGGGATGCCCATGTCCGGCACCACACGCGAAAGACTTGGCCCAGTGATTCATATTGAGTTGGTGGCAAGGGTGGCAACAAATGTCCCAGGGAGGCACATTCTTCCCTGATCCAAAAGAGCTCTTCTGCACTGTTGAAGTGTTGTTGATTCACATTTAGAAGCTTACCATTTTAGGCAAAAATAAGGAAGATAATGAAAGAGACACTTAAGACCCATGTGTTGATTGCAGTCTGCATCCTAAGCGTATGACTTTTATCCCAGGAGTTTTGTTTGAGGTAGAGGAAAAAATCCTTTTTCTGCATAGTCCAATCTTCTAAGCAGGCAGCAGGGATTTTAATATAAGTTGAGCAGACTGCCCTGTAAGTACAAAATAGCAAATTTTTATGCCTATCTTTAGGTGGGGTGAAATTACTGGGCATTTTAGTTGTGACTAAAGGGCAGTAGTCTTCAATATTAATGAAATAATTCAAAATAGGGAGCCAAACAAAAAGTAGCATGAAATTCAGCATAGACAAGTAGACTTTGCTAAGGCTAAGCTTTCTTTCATTAACTAGGCTGAATTTTCATTTTCCTGCAAAGTAAATCTAGATTTAATTTGGCTGATCTTCAGGCAAACAAGTAGTAATGGCGGTACATGGGAACTTATTTAAATTGGTTAGGTTTAGACCACTGCAACTTATCCTACAGAATTCCTTGGTTACAGTGTCTTTATAATGGTTAAATACAGAACTTAAAGTTTATATGATGACTGAGTATGTCCTGTAGAAAAATATTTGAACATGGCACAAATAGAAGAGAACAGACTTACTGAAACATTGGGAGAATATACTTCTAGTTCTGCTTAATGATAGTATTGCCATTGGGGCAGTAATAGCTGGGAAACATCATGATACAGGTCAGCATACTATGTAAAAGAAGGTGAAGCCTCCTGGACTGACATAAAAGATTAAGGTGTTACAATGCACAGTGCGCATTTGTGTAGTTGATACCTAGAAAACTGTTGGCATCAATTTCTTCTATGAGCTGAAAATGGCAGAGAAGAATGAGTTTGAGGAGTGAGGTAACTGTAGGCTGTCAATGTGATGTGGCCAAGAAAAAAGAAACTTTAAAAATTAGGTTGCGATAAGCCTTTTTTAAAGCTTTGGGAACTAGTCCCTGCTTCAGGTCACCACTGTTTATTTTGTCCCAGAGTCTTTGAAGGAAAAAACCTAACTCGAAACCCAGACCAGACAGCTGGCAGTTACACTGAGCATGGTAGTCAAGTCTTCCTGGATCAGTATTTCCAGGTTCCTTTCCAGGATTCCTTTAGAAGAGATACACTGTGGATTAGGGGTCTACGTAAGCAAATGCCAGACAAATTTGTATCTGGAATGAGGTACAGAAGACTTAGGGTAATTGGCACTTAGAATAACTTTTGCCAGGACTCCCAAGAAAAGGGTAGGTATCTCCGCTGAAAGCATGGTCCTTCTTCAGCAGCTGTAAGACCCAGCCTGATGATGCAGGGGGAAATTATAATTTTTTTCAGGCTGTATCTATCACTGTTGAAACAATTATTCCTTGTCTGTTCTGGGAAGAAATCTGTGGACCAGGTTCTGCAGATTGGTCAGTTGATCCCTGCTGACAGATGAATTGGATTACTGGGTGAGATTGTTTGGATTGTATCATAAAATGGTCAAACTAGATGATACAAATGGATACAAAGTCAGAAATGACAACAGACTTCAGGTCTTCCTGTGAGAATAATTATTGTTGGAAACGAGAGATAGGAGAAGTGTTTCACCTCTCACCTAAACCCAAAGGTTTATGCAGCCACCTGCATGTAGTCAGTTAACTGCCTCTTACTAATGGTTTTCCTACCTCCACTTTCTTGTAAGGAGACTGGCAGGGTCTTTGACAGTGTGATTATTTGGCTGTGCACTTTCTTACTGGGATATAAGAGAAGGATTCAAAGCAAAATCCACTAGTGTTTCCAGTTTCTTTCAGGAATTATTTTGTGTTTCTTGGTAGCAGCAGTGAGAAGTTTAATCCCTCCTAAAAAAACCTCATTCAGTCCATGATGTTAGGAGGAAGCTGAGAGTACTCACCCACTTTTAAGGCAGAAAACTCTTTCATCCTGGACCTCCAGGGATTCAATCAAAATTGGATGATAAAAGGAATTTAGCACTTGTGGCTGTCACCTAGACTATGATGGGCTTTTTCTGTACATTGTTTATATGCTTTCAGACAGCTATTTAAAACATCAGAAATATTTGTGATTGTTTAAAGCAACATCTCTTACAGTTAGTGGTGGTGTTAGATTTGTCATTCTGAAAAGAGGTGATAATGTGACTCACTATATGGCATGGAAATCTGTATGTTCCCTTTCTTGGATTTTTTTGTTTGGAGAAGAACAGACCTCTGGAAAGTGTCAGCACTATGAATTATGGAGCTGACAGAGTCAACTTAAAATCTGTAACTTGTCTCCCACGGAAGACATCAGTTTATTTCAAATTCAATTTGGAATACAACTCCTTTGGCAGAGAGGGAAGCAGAAATTAAAAACTAATAGTTTGCATTGTGTGTGCAGAGTCTTATGGTTACAACTATGTTTGTTCTTCACAGATCCTGTTTACCTACCACTTATATTAGTGTTACAACATTTCTGTCAAATCATATCAGGTTCTTGGAGAGACCAGTCTGGTAGTGGCAGCCCAGTCTCCATTTGTTAGTGATTTTTAAACTTGATATCAACCAGATATACCTGATATGGCCTGAGGGAATTCACATAGTAGAACCCCTCATCCTGGGGCTCCTTATCCTGGGAATTGTGGTACGCTCGTGATGCTCAT
This sequence comes from Falco rusticolus, assembly GCF_015220075.1. Taxonomy (NCBI): domain Eukaryota; kingdom Metazoa; phylum Chordata; class Aves; order Falconiformes; family Falconidae; genus Falco; species Falco rusticolus. The sequence goes on along the minus strand of NC_051193.1, from coordinate 53,702,533 downwards.
AAATATTCTGTTAAGGAAGAGTTGAGATAGCTAGGGTTTCTCAGAGAATGGAGATCCAAAGGAAGGGTCCTGGTTGATGGCCAGACTGCCAGTGTTTTACCTCGACAAGCAAGTATGCAACATGTTACTTGCTACATGCTCTGCTGGAAACTTCAGTTACAAGAGTGAGCTTTGGCATGTTTCTGGCCATTATGTACTTAGCTTAGGAGAGCACAATGGCAGACAGACTGATCTGTGCTCAGTTTTCATGTGTGGCTTTTGAATCATGGACCAGTGAATAAAGCTTGTAGTCCAAGAAAAACAGAAAATCACTCCCTAGGCTGGAAGCTGCTCATTTTCTTTTGCAGCACGGCAAAAAGGAGGACGTTACTAAGAGTTCTCATGTGCTGTTCTAAGGTCAATCTTGTCACATACAGTGTGTAGATCCCAGATAATTTTATGGGCCAGTTTATGCTGTAACTATTCATTGTCTGTGTTGCAGCAGCACCTAGTGGTTCAGCTCGAGATCAGGAACAAGCTTTCATGGGACATCATCTCTGCCGGAAGACCTTACATTGAAGATAGATAGAATGGAAGGAGTAGGGTGTGGGAAGCCAAGGCAGAGAGCAGGGAGATGGCTTATTAGTCACGACAGGAGAGCGGAGGTACAGCCAGCAAAAAAGACCTAAATCTCCATAAAGGGTCTGGCTTCCTTTCTATGTAGAAACACACCCTTTCCAAACAGCAGGTCTTGGTAGATCATTTCCTTTGAAAAATTGATTTCTTGAATAGGAACATACCTGTTTACTTCTGATCTTGGTTAGAAGTCTATAATCCTTATGCTTTGGTTGGCTTTGAACAAATACTGCAGCCCAGGTTCCTGTTGCCAAATGTTATCCTTTGAAATTCAGAGCATGGCATTAGAATTGCTCACTGCATCACAAAGCATGACACTTCTCTCACTTGGCCTCTCTAAAGATAGATCTTCACAGATATATACTGCACATTAGTATTCACACTGTGTTGACTTCCTGGAAGGGGATCCGTAAAGAGAGTTCAGTTGAAATTTCCTGGCATATGAAGGACAAGAAAGTCATCAGGAGTGGTCAGCATGGATTCACCAAGGGAAGTCATGCTTGACCTCTGTGGTGAAATGACTGGATTGAAAACTACTAGAACAGTCAGTGATCAGTGGCATGAAGTCTAGTTGGAGGCCAGTAACTAGAGTGTACCCCACAGGTCAATACTGCGTCCAGTCCTGTTTAACATATTTATTAATGATCTGAACGATGGGTCAGTGTACCCCCAGCAAGTCTGCAGAAGACACAAAACTGGGATGAGTGGCTGATACACCAAAGTGGCTGCCATCCAGAGAGACCTTAACTGGAGAAAGGGGCACACAGGAGCCTCATGAAGTTCAGCAAGGGGAAGTGCAAAGTCCTGCAGCTGGGGAAGAACAACTCCAGGCACCAAAACACACTCACGGCTGCCCAGTTGGAAAGCAGCTTTGCAGGAAGGACCTGGAGGTCCTGGTGGACACCAAGTTGAAATGAGCCAGCAGTGTGCCCTTGTAACAAAGAAGACTGATAGCACCTGGACTGTATTGGGCAAAGTTTTTCCAGCAGATGGAGGAAGGTAATCCTTCCTCTCTACTCAGGACTGATGAGGCCACACATGGTATGCGGTTTCCTTGTTTGGCCTCCCCAGTACAAGAGAGACATGGACATACTGGAGAGAGTCCAGTGAAGAACCATGAAGATGGTTACAGGACTCTAGCATCTCTTACATGAGGAAAGGCTGAGAGAGCTGGACTGTATAGCCTGGAGAAGGGAAGGCTTAATGTATATAAATATCTGAAGGAGCTGTGCAAAGAAGTCCAAGCCAGACTCTTTGCAGCGGTGCCCAGTGACAGCAGAATTGGAGATGATTAACTAGCCCTTAACCATGGAAAGTCTAGGAGAATATTTAGATTAGTTTCAGTAAAAAAAAGTTAAAAAATAAAGTTTTAAGGTGTTCGGAGCCACTTTATATAGTTTTAGTGAGCTAATTGCTCAGATTAACAGATTTCAGCTAAGCCAAAATGTGTCAAGCAAAGAGGAAAAATTAAGGACAGAAACAGAGAATCTACACTTATGACACAAACCTGGTAGTCATGCAGCTCCTTTCTGCCAGTTCTCTGAGAGTCTTGGACAGTTGTTGTGCTTTGTGAAAACCTTACGTGTAAAACATAATTCACTGTGTAGAATTGTAACAGTGCTTGTGTAACACTCAACCTATTAAATGTAGAAAAAGCAGTGGGCAAAAATAAGATACAAATGTAGTTTGCATTTCCAGTCTCACAGCAAGGACTGTATTTTAAGTCCAGTACATTCTTTGAAGGATATCCTCAATGAAGGAAACGGAATGGCCTTCCTGTTGAAAACATTTTTGTGTGGGTAAGATGTAACAAACTAATGTTTTGAGAATGTTGACAGAGCCCAAGTGGTTTGATCAATAAAGCCCTGGTAGCATAGTAAAAAGGAATTACTTAGAAGCTAAGTATTGACAGAAGTTAGAAAACTAGAACATGAAAGACTATATAAATATCACTTTATGCTTGCATTTCTCTTGTCAAGCTTCCTACTTGCTTGTTTGTCAGCTTTTTGCTCTGCAATATCAGCGCATGGCACAAACTAGAATTCATCTGCTGGTTCTTCCCCTCTGGCCATCACCCTTTTAGCTTGTCACATTCACAGTGTACAGGTCAATTTTTGCCATGATACCAATAGTGAATGCATTTGTTCTGTCTGACTTTTAATTTTGTGTTCCCTGACTTCTGTCTGTGTGCCTGCCTGCCTGTCTTCAGAATTTGAGCTCCCTGGGGACCATCCCTTCTTGAATGTCTGGAAAATGCTAGCACATTGTGGCTACTACCATTTACACAAAATAATCTATGGCATGCAAAGATTAAGAAGATGACTGAGATGAGTTACTGTGTGGAAGATGTGAAATTCGTCAGTCAGTCCTGTTAAACTGTAGGAACATTTTGTATTTAAGGTCAGGAAGAAGCTCTCATTTTTGTTTTCCTAATATAGCTCTCATAACTGTATGCACTTTTCTGGGATAACTACTAGACATGGAATACGTATCTGAAATAATTTTCCCTTGTTATTTCTTGCAGAATCACTGCCACATATAATGAAGTAGGCTTTGTGATAAGAGAGACGGAGATGTATGCAGTAATACATTTATGTATCTTGCTTTTGCAGAAGTTTTTTCAAAATACTGCACAACAGGCTGCTTATTTGTTTTCACATTTGTTCCCTAGTGTAAATGAAAGAGATACATTTTGTCAAAGCTTGGAAAAATGTGTTAATTTCATCAACATCAAGTTTGTTTATTACAAACATGGTTTCACTGAATACTCAGAAAACTGAGATATGTGAATTCAGTGATGTATATGAGCTTGTGAGTAAAGGACTCGCAGTGGCAATTATCTACTGCTGCCATTGAAACAAGAAATGTTTTGAACTTATGTTGCTCTTGCAGTTCCTTTCCCTATAATGCATATTTGTATTGCTCAAAGTTTAGGAATACTGGAAGTTATGCAGTATCCTGCAACAGGGAAGATCTGTATGTTGGATTTTTTTTTTGTGATGTACTTCTGCTATCAACCCTCATTCGTATATAAACTTTGGCTACCTATTAACATTTGTAAGACTCCTGTATGAAAGTGTCATTTTTATATGATTTAATCTTTTTTCTTTAAATCTGAGTTTAAAATCAAAATGTGAAATCTTCAGATGCCTAATTGTGGTCAAGGTTATGAGAAGTGGGCACGTTTCTTAACACCATTAAACACTGCACATAAAGTCAGCTGTTGCCATGATTCTTGTCTCCAATTTATGCATGAATTCAATAAATCAAGCTCTGCTGCTTGCTTTTTTATGTCATTCCTACAGAGAATTAAAATTTGTGCCAGTCCTTACAAATGCTCTGCTAGGAACAGCATGCGTTTATAATAATAAAGATATATTGCAGATACTGAAATTGAGAAAAAAATTGGTATATTAGAAACATGTACTTCCTAAATTGCATTTACAATTTGTTGAAGTTGAAATAAATAACTCTCATTGAGCAGTAATCATGTTTTTTTTAGTTTGATTTATAGACTGCTTGTTTTTAACCCTTGCTATTTCTATAACTATCAGATAGTTGGAGATAGTCTGATAAATCTATTACTTTTAATAATAAGTTACTCTTAATAAGCTTACCTCCTAATAGCTTATCTGCTAATCTTAATAAATTTTAGGGAGGTAGTGTCACTATTAACAAAAATTTATTTAAAGGTGGCTATTGGTCTCTTCAAAGAGAAAATTGAAGTGGACTTTGTTATAAGCATATGAATGTACAGACTGAAGGCAAGAAATGCAAACTCTCATTTGGAAATACTGAAAACTGCAATGGAGCTAAAACCATTATACATATATTTTCTTTGCATTCTGTTTGTTGTAGAGACATAGATTTTACTGTATTTTGGACATGATGCTATGTGGGTCAAAATCTGGGTTTGATTGCTTTCTTGATTGGTTGATTGTTGAGGCTGGTGTGAAAAGATTGAAAATAGTAAGACAAATGCTGAATCATTTTAAATGAAATGAGTATAGTAAGTTTATCCTATATTGGATTGATTTAGTTGTTTTTCTGGTTACGTTACTACACCAAATGCTTGACACTGGGTATTATGCTCAGTGCAATAAACTGTTGAAATATTGGAATTTCCTTCTCTAGTTACCTATATTTGGAGTTGCATTATTACAGGGCCATCTGTAAAGTTGCAGTATTTCTAGCCATTAGTATTATGAATAAAAAATGGAAATAAAAAGCCCAAAGGGCTCAAACCCCAAGGAAATAAAAAGTATTTGTAATTAAAAAAAAACCAAAACAACAACAAACCAAACCAAACCAAACAAACCCTCAAACACCACCACAACAGAGAAAATAGGAGGAATTGCAGCTGGTTTGAATAATTGTTTAGGGGCTGCATCGCTGACCTTTTGTGTCTGCTAGGATTATTGTTGTGTTGTTATGCTATAGCTAATGCAAACAATTCTGTCTGCCCTGAGTGCAAGCTGCACAAGCTGTGGCCTGGGAGCTGCTCTGAAGCAGGCTACCTTTAGTGTACACAGTCAGGATTTTGACAGGTTATTTGAGGGGCGGGTCCAAATGTATTCATTCCTTCACTCCTTCATGATCTCTGCTTAGGCAAGAAAGCACCAGAAGAAGCAGCAATTGGCAGTGCGTAGGTAGGGGATGAAGAAGGAATGGAACTCCTGAAACAAGCGCTGCTTTTTTTTTTTTCACCCCCTTTTTTTTTTTTCCTTCCCCAGAACAAACAGGCAGGATTTACTTTGTCTCGAGTATTTATTGTAGTTTTTGGCTGGCATTACTGCATGCCAATAACCTAGACTTTCTACTATGTTCAAGTTTGACCCAACGACTATGAATGCAGTCAGAATTCTTTTTTTCGTGCTGATTTATCCACTATTTTATTTTATATTTACACTTCACCTTAAATCATTAACTCCTGCTTCTGAACCGATTATATGTTATTTTAGTCATGCCTTAAGAAAAATGACATGTTGTAACCATTATATCAGGCTTTGCCTGAGTGCTCCTGACTTGTTCTGTCATTCAGGATTTTTCAGTCAAGGACGATACCTACTGCCTGGGTGGGGACCGACTGAGCGGTCACGCAGCAGTATGGTTGTGGATGTAGAATACGCTGACTGTAACCAAAAGAGATACTGAAAACATCCACCCCTTTTTCCTGCCAAGATCTAGGAAACAAAGACTATAAAATTAGAAGAGGAATATACTACAGAGGTGCAACTTTTTTTATTTCTAAAGCTTTGGTGAATGTGTGTCTGTGTGAATATTTAGTCCCTTTTTGAGTAATCTCAAATATAAACCTATAATACTGGGTTTTGTGAGTCATCTTACACTTCTATTTTTTCCTGCCTCCCCCTACCTCTTCTTACCGGAATTATTTTTAGGAACTCGCTTACTGCCACTGTTTCTCCTTCTGATTTTTTTTACCCCTTTACCAGTTTAAAAGGTACATAAGTATTGATTATTTTCCTGGAATTTGTATTCCAGTGCCTTTCATGACACAGGTTGTAACCATAGTTCTGGCTGCAGATTTCACTTCTGTCAGGTTTGAACGTGCAACGTTAGCATTAACAGCTTAATTTTTGAAGAGCCTGTAAATCCCGAAACTCTAACCTGAGATGTGCCCTTTACTTATACACCTGCTGCTCTACTGAAATTATTTGTCTTTTGTGGTCTATTCCAGTTTTCTGTTATAATTAAACAAAGGTGCTGATTCCTCCCTTCCACCAATATTTTAGAATTTTTGCTGTAGTGGTAGATGATTTGGATCTTCTGATGAGCATTCTTAAGAAAACTCAATTTGTTTGTAACCACTAATTGTCTCCAATTACTTGCAGAGGGTTGAATAAACAACTAATTTTCAGGATTTAATTTATCTTTCAGATTACTCTCAAAATTTTGTTTACATATGATCCTGAGAGTAGCTGTTTGCAACATGTGGCTTTACAGGAGGAGAACAGTGTGCCTGTTGGAATTCTTGCTGTGAAGTGTTGCAGTGCTGCCTTGGATTCATTATTCAGTCTGTGTCTTGGCAGAATTTATACTTTTTGTGAATTGTTGCATTATGTGATGACTTTGGACTTGCATTTAATTAACACTTGAATTCATTGCAAGGCTCTCTTTTAGCAAAACACAGTTTTAGTGGTTTTATTTTTTATTATTTTAATGAACATTTAACTTAATACCTTGTTATTTTAGAGTGACTGTACTAAGTGCTATTTCTGACTTCATGATATTCATTGGTAGAATTTAAAAAGCCTATTTTTTTCATAATACAGGAGGATCCAGTCAATCATATTGAACTGTGTATATACAGAGAGATATTAAACTGTATAGTTACATAAAGATTAAATCTGTATAGCATACCTAAAATTGTATTTATAGCTATATATAAAGTTAAGAGCACAAAAATTGTTAAGTGAGTGCAGAGTGGGGGGGAAAAAAAGAGTAATGAAAATATTGAAAGAGCTGCTATATGGGCCTTGTAGCTCAGCTATTTTTCTTTTGTTCATTTTTTGCATTAATTCTGCACCAGGCGAGGGAGACAGTGCAGGGTTCTTTCTGGATCTCCATGAGAAAGGCCAGCCAACAAATAGCATGATAAAGTAGCCATTTTAATAAGAAAAAATAAAAAGAGGAATATAGATAGTGGTTAAATCTTATTCCCTTCAGAGGTTGGGACGATCAGACAGCCCCACGTGGGTTTTCCCATGGCACGCTGCACAGTTGCTGTCTGTGGAGAGGTTCCTTTTCCCTCCTGCGGTGCCTTTTATTTTGTGTAACGAACAGTAATTTCTCCTCTCCTGAGAGCCTGGGATGGCATCTCTGTCATAGCATCCACTGGTGCCACCTGGGGCATGCCAGCAGGTTCCCTTGCAGTGCTACTTGTGCTGACATAAGGGTTTCTCAAGCCTTGACTAAGTACAAGGCCCAGTGGAGTGTGCATGGCCAGCTTAAGATCCCTAAATCCTCAAGCACAACGTCTTCCACAAGGCTCCCAATAGAGCACTTCCCTTGGCAAGAGCAAGATGATCTGTTCTGTGGGCTTTATGAGGGATATGTACAGGGTAAAGACCCAGTGATAGTGTTCCAAGTGCAGATCTTGGTGCAACTAGCCAACTTCAATGTGTTTTGAGATTTTAATTTTACTGTGGGTTAGATATAAGAGGATGAAGGGAGTGTTGACCTGCTGGAGGGCAGGCAGGCTCTGCAGGGGCATCCGGACAGGCTGGACCCATGGGCCAAGGCCAGTTGTACCAGGTTCAACAAGGCTCAGTGCCGGGTCCCGCACGTGGGTCACAGCAGCCCCACACAGCGCTACGGGCTGGGGGCAGAGCGGCTGGAAAGTGCCTGGGGGAAAAGGGCCTGGGGGTGCTGGCTGACGGCCGGCTGAATGTGGGCCAGCAGTGTGCCCAGGTGGCCAAGAACCCAACAGCATCCTGGCTTGTGTCCAAAGCAGTGTGGCCAGCAGGGCTAGGGAGTGATTGTCCCCCTGTACTGGGCACTGGTGGGGCTGCACCTCAAATACTGTGTTGAGTTTTGGGCCCCTCACTGCAAGAGGGACATTTTGGTGCTGGAGCGTGTCCAGAGAAGGGCAACGGAGCTGGTGAAGGGTCTGGAGCACAAGTCTTATGAGGAGCTACTGAGGGAACTGGGGTTGTTTAGTCTGGAGAAAAGGAGCCTCAGGGGAAACCTTATTGCTCCCTGGAGGTGTTTAAAAAATGTGTAGACGTGGTGCTTAAGGACATGGTTTAGTAGTGGACTTGCCAGTGCTGGGTGTATGATTGGACTTGAAGATTTTAAAGGTCTTTTCCAACCTAAATGATTCTGTGATTCAATGAAAAAGCCTCTGTTGGCCCTTTAGTATTGGCTTTCGCTTGGTGCTACTCAGGTACAGCTGTGAACAGATGCAATAACTTCAGGCCTGTCTGCCAGGTATACATATTACTTCTAGCTTTATACAGATTTGGACAAAACTTCCCTGCAACTTTGGCAACTGAATCCAAAACAAAGAGTACCAAGTCAGTGGCTGCGTGGTATGGTTCACCCAGTTTGTTTTATTTTAGTGTCTGATCCTTAGAGCTGTCTGTAGCCATCTAGCTGAAGGAGAGTTGTGCTATATTTACTACATGTGCATTCATCCAGGCAATCATTAACTGAAATACATGTTTCCCATCTTGTCTTTTCGAGGCTGTTTTTGAGAATTTGTGGTTCTGAAAGCTTTGGTGAATTTAAAGTCCTAGTGAAAAGTCACTCCTCCTACTCTTCAGGCAGTACATGGGCAGTATTTTGGTCTTTGCAAAATTATTTTATTAAAGGTATTTCTGAAACATATCTATCAAGTCCAAGCCACTACTATGGCATTTTTTTTTCTCTGTTATGCAACCATTTCAGTGTTTCTGTGATCTCTGGTTTTCCTCCTTTTTCTTCACCTCACATTTTTAGAAAAAAGCCAGTTCATTATGGTGGAGATCAGATTGCAGAAAACCAGCGGTAGATTAAAACAGTGCATAAAAGCTGGTGATATAAAATTTGACAGAGGCAAAAATTTCTGGAAGCCTGTGTCTGGAACAGAGATGCTATTGGTTGAATTCTACATACAGAACTCATTAAGCATTTGAAGTTGGAAGTATTAGTATTTATTAGTGATTTCTATTCTGTTATTTCCCATTAATGTTGTCTAGCATATCCCATTTATAAGAAGACTGCTTAGTCCTTGCAACTAGTAATGTGACTTTTGTGGAATTCATTACCTTTCAGCTAAATAACAAGACTGCATTAGTAACACCTGGGCAAGTTAGACAAGCCCTTAAAGTTTGCTTTAAAGCATTTTAATGATGCAGTGAAGGCTGTGAGGGACAGCCATTCTTTTCTGTGTATTTTCTATACAAGTCTCCAAATAAAAAAATCAAATTCAGAGTCTTTAACAACTTGAAGGTGCTAGATGGAGTGAGCTCAGCATACCTAGCTTGTCACCTGAAGTTTAGGGATGATGTATGTGGTCAATAACTGATGCTTTGCCAGTGGTGTGTCTACAGCAAAGATAAAATCTGTTTGTGCACGTAGGCTTTTCTCTGGTGCTTGTCCAAGGCCCTGAAGCAGAATCTCAAATGAGAGAGCATCAAAGATGAAGATCTCTATTCTCTGTTTCTACTAGAAGGTATTTTTCTTTCTTACGTAATCAGGGGTACAAGGAGCATGGTGGTCTTAAAAAATAGTTAAAACCACATAATGACTGAGGAGAAAGAAGGACATGTAGATTTAAAAAGGAAGAATCTAAAGCATAACACTTAATGGATTTTTGGAAGGTGGCTAGGTGTTACAGTAATAGACATGTTATACAATGAGGATTCCCCACCCCCAGCTTAGAATTTGTACTCACTCATCTCTTCTCTTTCTGTCTAAATGAGTGTTTTAATGATTTCAGGCTTCCCAGGGTGTCTGGCTTTACAGTATGCTGCAGTCACCTTGCTTTTGGCCCTAAAGACTGAGGAGCCCTCCAAAAATAAATGGGAAAAGCCAGAAGCTTCTCTTTGGCTTACCATTTTCTTTTAGCTCTGCTTAATGGCAGAATTTTGTTGGGTTTGGTGTCAGAATGGTGCCTCTCCAGCGAGAGCTTCTGGCAGCCACTGTCTGCTGCCTTCTGCTTAGTGTCATCAGGTGGGACACTGAGCATAGCCATCTCCTGCAGAACTGCATGCCAATACCTGCTATAAGAGCTTTTTAATTATTTGTCCTGTATGGTATTGGCTTTTCAGCTAACCATAGCATCAAGAAATGGTGAGAGTATGGTAATTCTTATAACTATTCTGAATATGTAAATCTATTTTTTCCTCTTAGAGCTCTTAAAATAAAAACAAAGGAAACAGGCTAGTAGTTGGGAAGCCTGTAAAACTCTGAAAACGCATAAGCGGATAATAAGTAGAGGTTGTTTTCATTCTTTCCAAGTATGGACGTGCCACTGAAATCACAAGGCTGAGGGAAACATATTGTTTGTTTCTACATGGCAAAGGAAAATGCTTTGTTGCATAAGGAAATTGCTCAATGGGAAAAATAGAGCACTGCTTTGCTTTAGGACTATGAAACAGGTATGCGATTAGTGTCAGTAATTCTTAATATTTGTAATGGTTTGGGTTTTTTTATTTTATTTTATATGGTTTTTTATTTTATGTTATTTAGGTTTTTGTAATATATGTAATTTAGGTTTTTATTTGTAGACACACCTGAGTTGCTTGGCTCATACTTCAGTCTAGGTAGCTGGTGTTAGTGTTACAATGGTAGTTCAGTTCTAGAGCTGACCTTGGCTGACCTGTCAGCTCAGTTGAATCACAGCATCTCTTCAGTGGACCTAGCTGGCTTTTGGACGGTGTCTGGTTTATGTCCAGCCAGTTCAAAGTGTGAGTAAGGTTTGTTTGTATAGCTCTTTGTATACATTCATTAATCTTTTCTGTTTGATTTTTAAATTGTCAACAGGGAGCTAGTTTAATCCTTTATGCACTAATTACAACTGCAGAGTGTATCAGTGCAAAAATGTAATCTTTTAGGTTATTTAGTAAGTCATTATATGCTAATTTTTTAAATTATAAACTGCATTCAGAACCATAAAGGAAACGCCTTCTTCTCTGTGGAGTATGTAATATGCTGTAGATTGTCAATGGTTACAGAAGACTCAGATTTCAAAAGTAAGTAGGCTTCATAACCTCCTTCTGCCTCACACAGAGCTTTGATTGTCTGTTTTCCAGATTATAGATTAGTTTTATTATTTAGTGACCATGAACCATGGATTAGGATTAGTGATTTTGGACCTGTGTGCCAGAAAGTTTTCCATTTAGTCAGTTAAAAACATTTGTTTGTAAAATTTCTTACATCTATTCTGTGCTGAAGTTACAGTGGGCTTTTGACAACAGCCATTTTTTCTTGCTTGTTTCTGTTCTTTTAAAAAAGAAAGAAAATAAATAACACCTTTAAGAGGACACCTGAAAATGTGTATAACCTCTGCTGGCCCAAAGTTAAAATGAAAACATGGAAGCTAATGTCCTTAATATATGAAAATTACTGGCTGAATGGCAGGGCCCAGAGAGTAGTGATCAGTGGCATGAAGTCTAGTTGAAGGCCAGTGACCTCCAGGTGTACCCCAGGGGTTAATAGTGGGTCCAGCCCTGTTTAACATCTTTATTAATGATCTGGATGATGGCAGCAGGTTGGCAGATAACACAAAATGGGTTGAGTGGCTGGTAAGTTAAGAGGGTATGCAGCCATCCAGGAGGACCTTGACAGGCTGGAGGGATAAGCCAGTCACCTTGTCTTTGAAGTCAAGACCTGCTGTTTAGGATAAGAAATTTCTTCATCCTAAGACAACTCTCAAAATACTACTTCTTTCCATTTTAGCAATATTAGCAAAGAAATTATTGTTAAGGTTACAGTAATAACTACAAACCAACAAAGATTGTTATTTTTCCCAGGAAAAAGTAGATTTGAATTAATGAGATTTTAAATTAATTCCACTGAGATATCCTGAACTCTAAAGGTGAAGTCATGGCTGCATCTCATATTTGGGAGGAGGTGCTGCCTTTTTTTCTTGGAAATGTGAGATGAGATTATCGAGATATGGTTTTTTGCACATTTAATTGATTTTCCTAGCTTTTACGAATTTTAAAGGTCTATAATTACAGATGTGGCAGTGGGCCAAAAATGTATTATTCTTTAAAAGGTAGTAGGTACTGTTTCGGCTTTCGCAAATTCTTTAAAAGTTTGTAATACAAATATTTGTATAGAAATGTTTTAAAGCAAAGAAGTTACATTTTGGACCCTAATTTTTAGTTTCCCTGTTACTTCTGGCATCATAGAAAAAGTATATGTAGTTCTGCAAAATAGTTAGATTTTCTAAGTGGTTGTGTATGAATGTTTGTGTGTACACAGAGAGAGAAAAAGTAGCCAAAACTGCTCTGCAAGTCACTAACACAACTGGAAATGTATTTCCTATCTTTTCTATTGTAGATTCATAGTATTTTGAGCTTTTCAGAAAGCGTATGAAGTAAAATAAGAAAATAGAGTTCTCCAGTTATGCTGCCTTCCAGTCCCCCTGATCTGACTCCCTATATTGTTCTTGATTTCTGGGTCTGCTTTTCTGTAGCCATCTGTTCACTTCCCAAAATAGCACTGCTTGTCTCTCAGTTTAGAACTTTCCTCATTATCCATAATACATTTTAACTCCCCTTTGAATGATACTCATTTTAATACTGATTTTTTTAATACATTACTAAATCTTTGTACATTACATAGTTTAATTGCGCCAATATGTTTTGTGATATTGAACATTAAAAATAATCCTTGGTTTTCAATGTTTTCTGTTTGCTTAATTGTTTTGCGTTGTTCTAAGTATTACTTCATTTGGAACTAGTCAAATACTGAAGTACAAATACATCAGCCAGCTGAAAAGCAGTACCACACAGTCACACAGCAGGTAATTCCGTATTTGTCTTATGTTCGCAGCGATTCAGAGCTCTGTGTGCGTGCATTGATTGACTGGCTGCTGATGGACTAGAATGCCTAAGAGCCTTATCTTCGTAAGGGCACTAATTTGCTTCTCTTCTCCCCAGCTATTGATTTTCCTATACTTTCTATCTTACTATCTTTGATGTCTCAGATTTTCTTTAATGACTTAAATACAAGCTTTGACATCTCTAATTTTGTAAAATTCACTTGAAGTTGGTCATCAGGTTGAAAAACAGCATTTGGAAGGAAACCTGAGGGAGGGGGGAAAGGGAGATTGACACAGAGAGATGGATGGGCAACATTTAATTAACTTCTGTAGGCAAAAGCAGGCTTCTTAAATTTCTGAAGAATTTAAAAACCATTGTGTTTAGTATGTCTGGCAGTCAGAGTTTTTCCGTCACAGCAATGCTGAAAGCTTTATACACTTTTAAAATTTATAAGTGTTGACACTTTTAAAAGTTTACTTGCTTACATGCTCCATACTCATGGAACAGTTCTTTGGTGAAGCAAAATGGCCTTGCTCAATGAACTGGTGAAGTTGCAGATGTGGGCTTTAGTTGTTTAATAGTGACTTTACTGATGGTTTTTAACTAAGTTATTAAGGGGTTTTTTTTAAGGTACTTGGGAACGTATTCTGTCTGGGTTTAGAGATGATTGCCTCTGTGGAATGCCTGTGTGTATTAAAAGGATTAGGTTTGTCTTCACACACCTTCATAATTTAGTTTTTGAAGCTTTTTTAATTGCTATTTTCTTTGTTTTCCTCAAACCTGTATTCCTCAAGGCTGGAGGAGAAAGCCCAAATTCAGCCCAGCATTTCATGTAAAGACAAAAAGCAGTATTCTGCACCACTGCCATTTAAATGTTGGGGGTTTCCTTTCATTTTTCCCCCCCCTCTCAGTTGTAATGCCAGCTTACCTGGTAAGATGGGATTTCATAGAGTTTTCATGCTAGAGTGAGAACTAGTTTGGGGAAGAAATATGAAGTTGTTCAGATTTCAAACGTTTCAAGACAAAATGGGAAAGGAGGAAGAATTTAGTTGTTCGTAAATCTTAACTGCATTACAGAAATTCTGCAGAACATTCTGTTGGCTCCCATGAATGTTGATGTTCAAAATGTTGATTTTGAGAACAAATGAGGAGCATCTTCTTCACTAGTGTATGTTCTAAAAACCATGTCAGCCAGAATAACTGGCAGCAGCTGACGCTGCTCACAGAGTCACAGAAAGGTTGAGGTTGGAAGGAATCTCTGGAGGTCATCTTGTCCAGCTCCTCTGTCCCCTGATCCATCTCCCTCAGATGCCAGGACGACCTTATTCTGTGCTACTCCATCTTTGTTGAGTGGTATTGTAAGAGAATCGCATGTAGGGTGGCTTGTAGAGCAATAAGGCAGAGATATTCTGGAATCTAGTAAAATTTGAAAAGAGCTTTGATATTTGTATGCAACTCTGAAATCTTAAAATATTGTAGCTGATTCTAAGACTGTATTAGAAGACTTAAAAATGCTTCAATTAAGGTAATATTTAACTAACAGGAACTGAAATGCAGCTTTCACATGGAGCACATTATTTTAAAGCATCATCCTGCACCTTTTTCTCCATTGTCTTGCACATTCTACTGCTGTAAACAGGGTTTTGCCTAGATATGTCACTGGTGCGACCCACCATGGTAATATTTTTATTAATCTGCAGACTTTGGAATTAATACAATTTTCTGTGTGCTCTTGCACAGTTAAAGCAAATAAAGGTTTTACTGGTGGGGAAGGAGGGACAGCTCAGTTGAAATGGTTGCAGCCCATCACCTTCTCAGTCTCCAGTATCTTTCATCATCCCTTTTTTATTCCAGACACTCGTGCATTCTCGGTGCAGTGCTGTCTTCTCTTAGGTGCTTCATCACACATGCTACATGTATCAGCTGGTGGTTCTGCTGGTCAGCTGTACGTGGCTTACCCACATCTAGAGCAGCAAGTCTAACCTAACCGTCCTCACAGTTCAGGGTGTTGCGAATAGGCTTCAACAGAAAAGACAAAACACATCAAAACATAGCTCAAAAAGTGATATGATGAACATCTTTGTTGTTGACACGATTGTTTTTGTAGTGAAAAGCCCTCGTTGTGGCATGGCTAACAACTTACTGATGCATTTAAAACTCTTCTGCGCTGTGAAGAGCAGAATATCTTTCTGCCTGATGAAATGTTAGCAAATTAAATGGCAATGCCAAGTGCCATTTCCTCATAACAGAAATTATTTCAAATATTTTAACATCTTTGCAAGCCAAAGAATAGCAAAAGGGTGTGTGCCCTGCTGCGCAGGAATGGTTTAGATATTCCTTTAAACATTTCCCAGCCTGACTCAGCCTTTTCGGAGAAGAGCATTCTGTAGCCGAGCCCCTCCATGCCCTTCTGAGCAGTGGCTTTGCCCTGCCTGGGCTGATGTTTGGTTGCCCTTCTTGCCACAAGGGCAGGACACAAAACTGACGAGGTAGACTGAAGACAAGACCTCCAAGCTGGTGATAATGGGAAATGACAAGCCTCAAATTAAATTATTTCATACATTTTTCTCCATAAATGTCTTTGAAGTGCTTAAAATGTGAGGAAGAAAATGCAGTAGACTTAATAAATTGGGGGGGGCGGGAAGGCTTGCATAATAAACAAGGAGTGTTCAAGAGAAGAGTCACTGACTTTATTATCAAGATTCCAAATTATTTTTTCAGTAGAAGATTATGAAAAATGAAAATATCTTGGTGTTTGGAAGTCTTTCCATTTGGCAGAGAATTCCAGGCAATCCAGTTGCTAGACAACTCTCAAAAATGCTGAATTTTCTGTTGCTCTGATTGAGAGTTTTGATCAGTAATTATTTTAAATAGATTTACTGACTAAGACGCTTCAGAAAATAATAGCATCCCATTTGTTGCAAAGTGTATTAAGGATGTTTTCTTATGTATTCTGATGAAAGCACTGCTATTTATAGAATCTTAATTTATGTGGCAGTTTACCATTCATATGTTTTAACATCTGGCAGTATTTCCATACTTTCATTCTGCAGGCCTTCCTGCTCAGTTTGTGACACTACAGTGCTATGAAATGTGGTGGCTGCCTAAAAACAGCAACCCTGAGAGGAAGGCAGTGCTTCTGCTGGCAGTTCTAAATACAAGCAGGTCTTACAAATTATTTTAATAGGACATCATAAGAGTTTTCATCTTGCTGCTTCTCTTCCAAAATGTAACTAGAGGCTACTGATGTTAACAGCATCTAATGTTAATGGCTGCCTTTCCTCTGTTTTGGAAGCCAAGTTTTTACACCAACCACAGTAAGTAAAATTTTAATAATACAAAACAGAAGCGTTTTTATAGAATCACAGAATAATTTAGGTTGGAAGGGGAGCTGTGAGGGTCCACTAGGCCCATCCCCTACGTGCACAAAGAAAGTCTAATAAGATCAGATTGTTCAGGGAGACCTCCAGACTCTTGAATACCACCAAAGGTGGAGAGTTCACAGCCTTGCTGGGCAACCTTTCCCAGTATTCAACCAAAACAATTAATATTTATGTTTATATTTATATACACACACATAGATTTACGTACATATAGAAAATAATATTTATGAATTCATGAAAATACGTATTTTATATACTTACATGTAAGATTTATACATGCACAATATATATAATTGATATGCATGTATATAATACAAATTTAAATTAAGAAAGGATAGAATACAAAGGTCTATTTGGAAAAGTCAATATTTTATGGAAAAAGTTAAATTAGGATTTATTTATATATGTGAGGTGTAATCATTATTTTGGATTTTTGCAGTCAACAGTATGAAAAATATTTTTTTTTCCCCAATGATGAGAAGTATTAATTGTCACTTGATGAATGAGGGGAAAATGAGAGTAATTTGCGAAAATTGAGCACAATTGATTCACAATATGTGTTGTGATTTCTTAATATACTTCTGCAAATACACAGAAATCAGTTTCCCATCCACTCAACAGCCCATCTAAAAGAGAATTTATTAATATTGCAGATCTTGGAATACACTGTAAAAAAGAAAAAAAAAAGTTTGGCAGAGAAGTGTTTCCTTCTTTCCCAATTAAAATAACATTGACATCCATTCCCATTTTTATAATCTTCAAATGGCTGGTTTAAAACACATCAGCTCAAAGGCTTCAGTAAGAACAAAAGTAATTCTATAATGACAGAAGAGACACCAAGCTTTTCAAAGGCTTATACCTTGTTAGCCATGAGGACCACTAATGATGCAGTAAATAATGATAATCCTATCCTCCTCATCCTCCTCATTGTTGATCAAGGAGGGAGGGCTTACAGCAAATAAGGAAAACCAAGAGCGGCAAGAAATGGGCCCAGACTGCAGATCATGACCTATTTAGCCCTCATAATTGCGAGAGCCACACACATACACAGCCTAAGACTCTGTGTCAGAGCATGTAATGCCAAGTGCCATAGCATGCCAGCAGGCAGAGACACCAAACCCGGTGAGTCAGGCAGGAGGGGTTCGTGACTGCCAAGGAATGCTGTCTTTGTGGTCTCTGTCAGTGGGAACCTCTTGATATTCTGCTGCTGCTCTGTTTGTCCCATTTCCCGGACTGTTGCTGGGTGCATAAGGCAGAAGCTAGTGAGGGGGAACCCTTTGCAGGATGCTCCATGTTGCCATTTTACAAATGTGATGACTGCTCGGTTTCTTTTGAGCTGCAAGAAATTTAAATGGAGACGAGCAAGCATTCATATGGGTTGTCATTCTCCTACAGATGCCAGAATGTCTTGGTACAGTCCTGACAGCTGATGGATTGATTTGATTCATTGCCTGTTTAAGCAAGCATATGAGAGATGACAGGCTGTATAGATTTTAAAGACTTCTCCCAATCTTTTGCTTGCTGTAGGCTTAAATATTGTTAAAGATTTGGAATTGGCCAAGAGAGGGAACTAATAGTTAAGAGTAAGCAGTCAAGTATCAGCATGACAAGGTTATCTCCAGAGGATATAATTTTTTCTGTTTAGGGGAAAAAAGAAGAGATTTGTTTACTCATATTACACAATAGGGATGTTTGTGTACTTACAAGCAGTAAGATGACAACATTTGTATGTGGCAGAAGTGTTTAGGAATAGAACTGTGAGTCCCTGAAAGACAAAGTAAGTTAGGTAAATGAGCAACATGATTATTACAAAAATGATGTTTAGGTAGCTAAAACAAACAGGAGAAATAATCTGGGCTACTTACTGCATCAGTAATTCTAATTACATTATAACTAATAAAGAATGCAATTTTAAGCATGGCTAAAATACAGTAGCTCAAAAAAAATACAGTACAGAGAGACAGGAGTGAACATGCTTAAAACATGTGGAGGAATATTCATAGGAGGAAACATTGGACTAGAGCTCTCTGGGTTCTTGTCAGTTGGGGGCTGAACAGGGCTAGTAAGCGCTCCCATTTACTATCTCACACATTGGGCTGAAGACCTACAATTAAAGTAAGCAAATTTTAAACTAATAGAATATTTTTAATGATAGTCGTGATTTGTTGGTTGGTTTTGTTTGTTTGTTTGTTTTGTTGTGGTTGGTTTTTTTTTTAAATACCCAATTGCCAGAGCGTAGCAAGATTCCAGAAAGGGAACAAACAGTAAACTGACATAACCCTTGTGTTTTCACCCTGTGATCAGGACCTAGAATCAAGGACTGTCAATCAAGACTCCATAAAGAGTCTTGAATGCTGCAACTCATTAAGTAAACATAAAATATACAATTGTAAAGCTTACTCCTGTTGTAATTTCTTAGCACGTTTTTAGTCTCCATATTTTTATTGCTATATGTCAGGTTTGGTGGAACATACATTTCAAGTGGTATATGAAGTATGATTTCTAGTACTCTGGAATAATTTGAGACTGTAATTTTAATAATTAGTTGAATGAGTGAGTAGTGTGCGATAAAGCTATAAACATTTAGCTTTTAAACTGATTTTCAGGTTTCTCACAGCTCACTGAGATAATTATCTCAGTTCCAACTATTTAAAGCTTTTTCAGTGTCCTCCCAATTGGAAGAAATGACAAGGGACATTGGTTCATGTTTTCAAAGTTTAGTCCTAACCATTAGGAACAGATGTAGAAACAAATGAAAAATGGGATGAGGGAGTCAACGTCAGTTCTAGGAACCAATTCATTGAAAAATGGTCTGCTCCAGAGTTTTATAGAATAGGCTCAGTTTATACACATTAATGTTAGAATGAACAAAATATTAGGAAGAAGTTGTGAATCTTTCACTTTCTTTACAGAAAAAGACTCTAACAGAGTTAGAGATTGTGGGTAAGGAATAAATCTCTGTTTCTTTTAGAATTCTTTGTTTCATAAAATACAGGCTTTCTGGTGAGATATGCTCTCCTCTCGTGGCACCTGAGTGGAGGAACTTACCCCACTGAGATCTTCACCACTGCCACCAGCAGAGACAGAAGTGAACTAACTATAAAGAGTATTGAAAATCCTGGGGTTTAGGACCTGCACTTTCCTCTGCAGGATTTGATGTCAGCAGTTGTTCAGGGATGAATGTAGCTGGAACCTGTTCCAGAATGGCAGCTCAGTTCTGGAAAGACCTGTGGTACATTTCCAGGTCATTGTCAAGAAACATCGCTTCCCGATGCTTGCAGTAATTGCAGAGCCCTGGGAAGCCAACAAAAATC
The DNA here is from genome assembly GCF_015220075.1 of Falco rusticolus. Classification (NCBI taxonomy): domain Eukaryota; kingdom Metazoa; phylum Chordata; class Aves; order Falconiformes; family Falconidae; genus Falco; species Falco rusticolus. Next base: position 53,682,724 of record NC_051193.1, on the reverse strand, counting down.
TGAAACAGCATGACTAGATCAGCTTTGTGTGAATGTGACTATATTTCTTCCAAGAGCTTCAGGGTACTTCAGATGCCTTTACGCCACTGTAAATCTGAGCTAATAAACCCTGCCATGACCAAGTTAGCACCATGTAAAGTTAGCTTGGGTGTATCTGTCTTGGTGTTTCCTGACCTAAGATTATGTAGTGGCATTAGGTTGTGTAAAGTCAGTGAGGTTGATCAAGTTTTAATATATGTGCTTCGGTGCTAATCCTGCTGTATCCAAGCTGGCGCTGCTTATGTGGCACCTCTGCATTATGGTCTAGATGTAGCAGAGCTCATCATCAGTTCGATGATACTTGCCGCTTAAGTAAGTCCATATGCAGTGCTGGATCTGGGCAAATAAGACCTACCAGGAACAGCGTGTGGTAGCCTGGGTTGAACCCAGTGAACCCAAATGGGCTGTGTCATTTGGTGTATTACACTGCATGCTCAGTAATAACTGTCTGCAGAGTTTATTTCCTCCGTTTTCTGAGGTATTCTTTTATTATTGATAATGGAAAGTTGGTCATAAAAAGAAAACAATATGGTAGTTGCTTTTTAAACAAGCTGTAGGATTTATCTTCACGCACTTTGTTTTTCTTAACCACTTCTGCTATTGTTTTTGGTTTTTCTAGTTAAAGTTGAAAATTTCTCCTTAAAGTATTTCTGTTTTGAAACTGTATTTTGTACTACCACTTGTTTTAAGGAGGCTTAAGAGCACTAGTACAAAAAAGATAACTGAGGAAAATCTTTATGTTTTGGACAGAGAGGAATTGCCTGATTTTTAAGGCTGATTGCAGGCACTTTTGATAATACTGTTTTTCCACTTCCATAAAGAGTTCTGCCACAAACTATCAAGAATTCACATTCAGTGAGTTGAAATTTGTAGATGTATGATATAATTTATTTCATAAAACTAGATTTGGGGGAAAATAGTTAAATACTGTTTAGGTAGTGGTGTATTTATACTAAATCTATGAGTATTTTTATCAACTTTTAACTTCCAGTCTTATTTTACGTTATAAAATTATACTGTTTTGTTTAAAGATTTAATCTTCTAACAATTCAAGAGAATAGTTTAAAGTTTCCTTTGCATGAATGGGCATCATTGTACCCATGTAAATCAATACAACTGAATTTTAGTCTCAACTTCTTTTCATCATCTCTGCTACCAGAGGAAAATAATGCCTTTTATAGCTCAACATGGTGCTTGCAGGGCCTGAGTTCAGAGCTTTGCATATGGAGCTGTGCTAAATAAACTGTTATTGTGTAATCACAGGAGACTCTTCTGTCCCAGGTGGTTCGTTAGGCATGCAAACCAAAAGGGGCAGGTATACAAGACTTGGCCCATGTGCTAATTTTGCCTAGAAAATAAAAAAGGGAACGTCTTTTTCTTGAAGTCTTTGCCTATAGTGGAATTGTTTGTCTGCAATACATGTTTATGTCCCGTTTTTTGTGCTAGCTAGCATTATTTTGCTATGATTACACCTTGAGGCTTCAAAATCTTACAGCTGCGTATGATTTAGCACTCTTCATTCAGGCTGGAGTTGCACTTCCTTGTCATTGGGATTTCGGCAGTGTTATTAGCTCATTAACACATTTAGTATTGCCAGCTCATTTTCCTACTCATTTCTGTTAATCTCAGTTTGTGTCACTCCTCTGGTCTAGTACTGTGGACGAGCTTCATCTGCTTTCACTTGAACTTAGACGATGAACCCAAAATACTCAGTGCCTTATGTGGCTCTGTGGTCTGATCCTAGATCTCTCCAGCTCTGTGCCTTGTCTTTGTGTTTCCCTTGCCCCTACTGGTAATTAAAAATTCATACCATCCTTCCTTGGAAGTCTGGTAGTGCCTGATTGTAGATCTGGATTCAGGGAAGGCATCTTCTCAAACTGTACATACAGTGACTAGGGGAGTTTGGAGTTGTCGCCTTCTGCTTAGAGTTTTAGGTACTTGGTGTGCTGGAGGATGGCCTGAATCACACTGAACGAAGTAGCTTTTTTTCCTGTCCTTTTTTACTATGTGTCTTTGAGGTGGTTTATTTTAACCAAATTTGGCAGGCTATGTTGAACTGTGCAGAAAATACCTCAAGTTCCTTGAGGATGACAAGTTACCTGATTTCTGGTGTTTGGGGCTGTATGAGACATGAGCAGAGGGAAGATGGGGCACTGGGGCATGTGGGTTTGTCCTGGAGGATTATCTAAATATCAGCAGGTCTGTATGTATTTGCTGTGTAACAGTGCAAGGAGGGGTGTTGCTGCCTGCCATAACGTAAAGTATGGTTTCTTAAATCCTGTCATCAATTGATCATGCAAATGTGGGCTCACAGGTCCATAGTAAGGTGTTTGTGTTCTTCAGACAGAGGAAAGTGAGAGGTCACTGGAGTGGTTTATGTAAGAAATCCAGTGGGTTTAGATAAAATGTGTTATTAGGAAAATGGTATATAGTTTTACTTGTGATGGTTGGTTTTCTTAATCAGGCTGGCAGATAAGATACGAAATGTGTTAGCATCTGACATAGGCATACTTTGTTGTATTTAAAGGTGCATCTAGCCGAGATTGATTGTAGGCTTGGTTAGTGTACATTGCAACCAAGAATCCATGTAAGCTGTTAAACTGGGCCTGTATAACATTCTGTGAATTGTTACAGTTATTGTTAGCTAAGAAACTAAGCATGTTATTTTCCTGAACTAAGTACAATACAAGACAACTAAGATTTGGGATAATAATACTATTTTTTTTAGAGTAATGGGCAAAACTCTCCGACATCCCCTAAAGCTGAAAATTAACACCTCCTGGTAAAGACTGCCTTTTAAAAGGAATGGTTCTTGGCATCTGCTCTAAGTGTATCTGTTTTAATCTGTTATAGGACTAATAATTTCAGAGGAGTCTAAAAGGAAGTATTAGTCTTCAAAAGTAATTAGTTTTTGTTGTTGTTGTTGTTTTAACTCTTCTCTTCCCCTCTCTTAGATGTGCTTACCCTCCATGCCTTTCCTTCCCCTCCTAGAAATTTTTATAGTTTTACAGTGAAAGGAGATGCAACAGAGATTTTGTACTGGAAATATTTATTGGGGGGTGGGGGGGTGGGGGGGAAGCAAAACACAAACTTATCCAACAAACATTCCATCAAACATATAGTATTCATAGCTTCAAGGAATTTATTTTTTTAATCAGGTACAAACAATCAGAAGTATTGATAATGCTGCATCTCCAAAGATTTGAATGTCTTTAATGGCTTGATGTTTTGCTTCTGAAGTTGACCTGATCACTGCAGTGATCGCTGTGATAGTGTGACTGAGTTGAAACTCAACCTTGTTAGAATATTAGATTAAAACACCCACTACAGAACTTGTAGCCTAAGGCCACACAAATATTGTAAAATTTAAATGATAAATCATTTGAAAGAGGTATAACCCACTAGATTAATAGATACACAGGAAAAATGGGTCATTTAATTGCTGTTAGAAAATGTGAGAAACCTTGGGGGGATTTAGAAGTTCATAGCCTTCAGAGAAGCTCTAACATAGATTTTTACAGCATTAGCAACTGTGGCACAGGTGGCCCCCTGTGTTCAAGAACAATTCCTGTGTCATTTAGTTTATGTTTAAAGCTGTTGAGAAGCAGCCTGTGCACTTTCCTTGCCCTCATTGTTCTTACAGAAAGATTATTTCTGAGGTTTCACCCCTCTAGCTCTTGGAAGAATTGCTCTCTGTTTCTTAATGATTTTCTCAAGAGTTTTTTTTCTTGTGCAACACTATTCTTTATCTCTTCTCCCTCTGATGTTTGTTTTGCTGGTGTATTTATATAAACACACCAGCAACAACCATCAAATGCTTTCTTTTTGCTAAGCTAATCAAGAAAGCTCTTTTTACCTCTTCTGAGATGTCTTCTCTTTATCATTGCAATAATCCTCCTTTGCCTCTGGCTTACAGGTGGCATTACTGCTTCCCTGTGTTTTCTGGGAAAAAACCCATAGATTCACATGTCTAACTTGTATTTCTGGTTTATGATCACCCTGTTTTTCACTAGGTCACCTGAATGTTTCTCTTCTGATTTTCTGGTAGATTAGCTCCTGTCTTTTATAGTAGTACTTCTTTGTCGTTCTTTGAGGATACCATTCTGGCACTTCATCTGAAGGGAAAGGGAGAGAAGACTTGCTCTACTCTGAGATGCAGTAAAGCACGGTTGCTTTGGGATGTTTATGAAGGTGGATGTTAAATTTTGTTCCCTTGGAAAAGTATAATTAGATTTTCCCTATATTTTACTATGTGATAAAAGCTGTGTGAAAACCAAAGCAGATGAAGGAAATGTTCATCAGGTGTGAGGGTGTATAAGGGAGTCAAACTGATTGGTGCAGTCTTGTCTTTAAAATCTGTGAAGTTGTGGTTGATATGTTGTCTGCTGTGTTGACCTTTACCTGGCCAGAGGAAATAGGGCCGGATACATTGTACTGGTGATTACTGATGCGGCAGAGAAAGCACAAAAATGCTTTTGCTGGGTCGGTGAGAAAGAGGCTGCTTAGGGGATTTGGTGAATTGAAATAACCGGAATAAAATAAATGTGTTCCTGCCCTTGTCTGCTGAGAGCTTATATTTGGGAGTGAATTATAATACATGAACTGAAACTACAGCTAGTTTTGATACTCTGAGTAATGCTGAACGCCCAATGAAAATACATTTTAAGTTAGTAGAAGGTATGGTTTGCTCTTTTATTTCAAGCAGGTTAATCTCAACAGTGTGCTTTCTTTGATCTGCAGGCTTCATCTGATAGCTTGCGGAGCAGCCTTTGTCTTCCTTTGTTTTCCTATCAGATTTTCACATTACTTCTTACAATAAAAATTCCCACCAGTGGATGCATTCTGTAACTTGTTCCAAACTCTTGCCACCTCAGCCTTTGTATTTCTGATGATGAACTTTTCAAAGATAAAAGGGAAGATGAGCTCAAACAGTGATGTGATCAGGACCTTCTCAGCTACTTTCACTTTTCTGGAACTGTTGCTGTTCAGGATATGCTCTTTGGCAGTAGAAATTCGGTGGTTATGTAAACGTAAAGGATACAGCACTGACTTAAAAAGACCCTGCTTATTTTTGGAATGCATTTCTTTGTTCTTGTGGGGTAAAAAAGTCATTTGCCATCTGGATTTACATGAAAAGTATTAACAGTCTCTGATACTGCATATTGTGTACATCTTAATCTCACCAGCATGTTACTTTGAACTTATTTTTTCACTAATTTAATGAGTTTTATACTTAAGAAAAAAAAAACTACAATCCATACAAAAGAGAAATTCCTTTCTTCATGTGACTATTTTAGCTTTTATAATGGTCTGTTTAAATAAAATGGTTTTTTACCCTTTTGTTTTGTGTAACTCTCAGGTCAGAATACGTGAACCTGTGGAGGGGGTGGTATGTTTTCTGCAACCTGACCCTGCTTACAGCCAAGCAAATGTTTGAGTGCTGTTTGTGGGCTGTAAATACCACCATGCTTTAACTCAATTTTTATAATTGTTTCTATTGTGACATGTTTGTGCAGATACTGCACAACCTATTAGTAACTATGTTAAGGTGCTACAACTACTTTTGTTGTAAAATAATTGTGGGTTAAAACTGAAAGCGTTGCCTTTTATGATTTCATTCTCTTGTGTCTGTTTTTAGCAGAATGGAATTTAAAATGGAAATGAAAGGGAAAGGAAACTTGAAGTTTGGTGTGCATCAGTGCCTTGCAATTTTGAAAATAATTTTTAGATTATCTGTCATGGAAAAACAAGATATTTGTAATTGAAAGATAGACTGTCATCCTTCAGTCTTTCCATTGGTCTTTCAGGTCTCCCTTTTGAACTTGTTTAACTCACCTATGAAAAAAAAAGTGATAATAGGATTATAGAAAGTAAGTACAATGTAACAAAAAGAGACTTTTTAAGGATACAGTTATCTATAAATTAAGTGAAAATGAGCAACTAGGCAAAGAGGAGACTAGGATTATTACCTCCATTGAGGAGAAGGCAGATTGGGTTTTCCCATTCATGCCTTTGTACTAACTTTAGCCCTGTTCGTTGTGCGGGTATCAAAGGGAATCCGGATTTATTACGGTGATAGCATTTAGATCACAGGTTCTTAGGAAACCAGCCTGCATTGTTTCTGCTAGGCATGGACAACATGTTTTCTTAGCAGTGATAAGCATTTGCAATTTGCATGCCGGCTAGTAGTTCTTTTTATTCTGTAAATAATGTCAGAGAGATTTGTGTACAGATATGCAAATAGTATAAGAGCCTTTATAATTAATTTGCTGTCTTCTGTAATAGATCTGGTGAAGGTGCTACAAAATTTCTGTAATATGCCATCTGTTTTGTATGTTTTCTGGTTGACATGCAATCACTTGAAAAATATGTCAATAGCAGAAAAAAAGAGGCAGGATATTTCTCTCTCATGTATTTCTGTTTGTAGAATGTGCAAAATACCTTAAAACTATTTTAATAGTAAGAGAATCAGTCTTTATAGTCTGCTACCATCCTATTCCTTTGCCTTCTTTAACGTATGCCTATAGGACAGGAATTCTGTGTTTGCAGAACAGGGTCTTAAAGACAGATATTTTGAGATCTGAGGAAAAAAAAATTGTTACCTTCTTATATCCTAAAACCTAAGCTTCTTTAACAGTGTTTGTTATGTCTTGAAGTCAACAACATGTACAGTTACAATAGGTAAAAGTGGGTGCATGCTGCAGTGTATAAGGTTGGGTCTATAAAAATACTGAATCCTGCTACATTTGCATGCAGTGTGTGGAACAGAACTACCTGAATCTGAAATGAGACTTCTGAATAATGCTTTACTGCAAGCAAAACCAGACTAGAATGCAATGCTGCGCCATACCAGTACTTTCCAGAACATCCCAAGTGTATCAAATATTTTTTGTATTTATCAGCTGCTGAATGCATCTGGTATAAAAACCTAAACACACAAATGATCCTATAAAAAGAGGGGTAAGGAATGAAGATCTGCTACAGGAAGTCTGCCAAAAATACTACAGACAGATGAAGAAGTCCTAAGAAAAATAATACTTCAGTGCATCTGTTCAATGTTGTCAGACTAATAGTGCATGACAATTATCGGTGACTGTCTTTCCAAGTGTAGCATTTTTGTTGTCAAGATGGTTTTTATCAACAGGTAACCACAACTAATCTAAAAGCATTTCTGAATTCTGAGAATCGAGAGGAAAAGTCTGGCACATAATAGTTTTCTGGAACTGCATATTTTGATATTGGAGAAGTAAACATTATTATTAATTTTCTTTACCAAACTATAGATAGCCCCTCATTTTTTGAGGGTAATGATTGCATTTTTTCTAAAGCATATGATATGAAAGTGACTGATAACAGCTGTAGAATTGGAAGTGATTTGATCTAAGGAGGGCTTTTGTTTACTGGGAATGCACTGTGTGGGATAAGAGATTAAGTGACAGTTTTAAAGGGCGATACTGTTTTCAAACTGTAGGACACACACACACGCACAAGAAAGTTCACAACACATTATATCCTGCCTCTACTTGGAAGAAAATACTAGTTTACCTTCAGAGTTGAAGGACTTTTCTCCTACTTCTCATTTTGGAAGCCAACAGGCTAATAATACATTTTCCTTCAGTATGGTCTCTTGTTAAAGAAAGCAAAGGGAAAAAAAAAGTGTTTGGACAGATTTAGAAGTTCACAAATGCCAAGTGGGAAGGCTTCACAACTGCTGTAAACTGGATGTTTGCACATTCACACAGAGTGTGAATACAGATTTTAACCTTTTCGTATGGTATCTTGTATGCTGAGTAATTGACAGGTGAGAACTATATTCCCTTCTTGGGCTCCCATCTCTGTTATTTCCTAGGCACAAGACTAGACAGGGGTCAGAAATGGAGCATCAGTAATAGAAGCCAGAAGCTGAAAGTAGGACGAATGTTGGGAGAACTGGAGCTATTGCTAAAACCTCTTCGTTTTTCATACATGCAACAGCTCACTTGGAAGTCAAACTGTTTAATGGATGTTTGGGGATTTCCTCTTGGCGTGATGTTTTTCAGACTGTGTTCCTGAGGTGGGAGTGGGTTCAGTCTATGCCTGTGATATTTGTGCCAATATTAAATTTCTTAAAAAAACATTTCTAGTAAATTATAGGCTGTCAATGTATGTACAATACTACGTGGAACAAATGCATTTTAGGGAGCTTCTTTTGATGTGATTATCCTTTTCTATAGGGAAGTATGTGTGTGGGGTGTAATACAGATCAGAGGCTCGGCCACTTGGTGTACATGTAGAGGGGAGAGCAGCTAACAATTCTGTCTCTCCATAAACCACATACTCGACACTGCTTAAATACTATCTTTTATAAACTTGGGGGGTCTGGTAGTGTTGAAGATAAAAATTAAACTTTGAAACAAGACAAGAAAATCCTGCATGGGGATTGTGTTCATATAGAGGTCATATGCAAAAGTCTGCCTTGGTTGTGCTTTAAAGACAAGAAGTTAGGCATAGCCTTTGTGCATTTATTACAATTCATGGCTGTGATGCAAAGATTTCTTTTGTCTTTTCTTCCCTCAAGCCTTAGAGTACCATTGAACATCCTGATCTTTCTGCCGTACCGTCAAACACAGTTTCACCCTATGTCCTCTTTAAACTAAATAGCTTGAATTTCAATCAGAATATACCATTTTTTAAAATGCATTTATGGTTTATGGTTTTCTAAGCCATGTAGTGCCTGCTCTGCTTGATTCTTTCCACCCCATGTTTATTGCTGAACACTTGTTTTCTTACCTGGGCTAGAGTTAGCAAGGATGTGAAGAAGCATGGCCTGTGCTTGCATGCAGGTCAGTAAAGTGCAACAAAGTCTTACTGTAAGAGGTCTTATTCCAGCCCATTCCACTGATTTATTTCCTCTTACTGGAAGCTCTCCTGTTGCTATCGATGCTAGTAATTTAATTGACAGTTATAGTCAAATGTTAGTTTTCAGAGATTTGATTTTGGTGAGTATTAACTAAGCTGTTGGAATTCTTGGTTGTTAAAACTGGGGTTGAAATTTTTCACATTTATCTGAGGCATCTGTGTTTTCTGAATCTGGCTAGAACAGTACCCTAAGAAAAGGCTTGCTTGCAAATTTGCAGCTTCCCAGTGTTATGACTCTCCTACTATCAAAGAAAAAAATGGAGAGGTAAAGTTAATATCTTTTTCAGAGCTTGCAGATATTTGACTGATGTTGAGTTAGTCTTTTTAGCAAAAGCTTGTATTTCCCAGCTCTGCTAACTAGAGTTTAGGGTTTTTAACTTCTTTCATAAAAAGGGTATTATAATATCAGAATTCTGTTGAGACAAGTAAAACAAAGACAGTCTCTGGCAAATCTAGGCTTTAATTATAAACATTTCCTTCAAACACATTTTATTTTATAAACTGCATGGTTACATACGTACAAATAATGGGCAGGTTTACTGATAGATAATTTTATGTTGTTATTTTTCAATGTCCCTTTAAAAAAGTTTTTGATCAGTTGCAGTAGTTTCCTCAATTATAATTGTGATTACTTTTGACGAGGAGATTGGAGAAGACAGCAGAAGAAATATAGCATGTTTAGGTTAAAACAATTAATGTTTAAGAAATATTTGATTTGTCTGTAGTGAAACAACATTATCAACCATCATTTTAATTCATGACGTGTAGCGTTTGGGCTAGGAGATATGTCAATGCATCACTAGTGTAGGATTCCTGACAAGACAGTAGGTAACATGTTCTGTTTACTGTTTTGTTGCCAATATTGACAAGAGGCAAATGCAAACTCTCAAATACCAACTTAGCTGGAATTTTTTTTCTGCCTTAAAATCTAGAGTGTAGGTTGTTTACGAGTTTGCTTATCTTGGAATTACTCCTTTAACTCAGGAGTTAGTGACTGTAGATTCAAGAGTGTTGGTTTCAGTGCAGTGTATGGGCACGGAAATGAAGAATCTCCAAAGGGTCAAGGTGCCCAAGATGAGCTGCTGTGGCAAGGCGGGTAGCCCTTGTGAACTCAGTACTGGTAACTTTCAGTTTAGTATAGACACAACGATTAAATTGTGGTGGAAGTAACAAGCCAGCAGTTCTGGACTTCCTTAGTGCAGGTAGCTGCTATTTAAACTGGAAATCCGTGGCAATTACCTCGATGACAAGAGCATCCTTGTGACACACTGCCTGCCTTTTGGGGATTCTGTGTGATGAGCAGCCGTTTGGTAGAGTTTTCAGAGACAGCAGCTAGGAGAAGCAAGCTCAGGATTTCAGCTGGTTATTACAGTGCTGAAGTGCAAAGCAGGTAAACTTCTTATTATCAACACTTGACAAATACTGCTGTTACTGTCATATACTGTCCACTGTCAGGTTTTGTGTGAGAGCTGGGGCCACTATCTGTTCCATCAGCTACTCCAGCACCTTCTTCTGGGACTCCTTGTTCTGGTACTTGTCTTTCCCAGCAGACCAATGGCCTCAATGCTTGTGAGATGCGTTGGCAACAAGGGGTACTGGTTGAAACATTTTGTGGTTTTGTAGTGTGTGAGGTAGGCCTGCCACAGTATGTATGTAATCTGTGAAAATAACATATTTTGGGGATGATTTGCATTTTTTTGATGCTGGTGATGCATGTGAATATTTACAGATGTAAATGAAAAAGAGTATTTAGAGAGCAGTTAGAAAGAAGTATGAACACTTGCTTTTGCAGAGGATTTTGAACACATCCTCTTTCACCAAATGTGAGGCTGTGTTCTGTGTTGGAAGATGAGTAATAATGCATTTCTTCATAAGCTCTTTTCAAGGCAGATAACCTTGCTAGTTATGGCAAATTGATCCTTACACCAGTTTTGCCATATTACGTCCTCTGTGTCCTTCAGAAAGTTTGCTGTAGTTGGAAATAACTAATTCCTTTGAACTGATGCTGATTATTTTTTTGTTTGGTTGGTTGGTTGGTTTTTTGTTTTTCCCCCACCTCTCAAATTGACTGGTGGTGTTTAAGAGAAATGAGTTCACTTGTGGGCATGGGGTGCATATGCTGAAAGAATTAGCCAAGAGAACAGATTTGGAGTTTCAGGTTTAAGTTTGGTCTTTTTTTTTTTTTTTTTTTTTTTTTTTTAATGTAGTGATGAAAATGAAAGCACACCACTACTCTTTTAAGACTTCTGTGAAACTTACTTGTTGTAATTTCAATTACAGTAACTAGCTGCTTTACATGCACTTTACAAGTTAATTATAAGCTGTTTGAATAGATTTTTGCTCTTGATTGCTTGTTTTGGATATGGCTCCTATTAAACATCTTTGCTAACCCATGAACAGCTGTGAATTGAAGTACATAGCGACTCACTGTTTCTGATTAGGTGAAGAATACTGACTGGTGCATGATTAAAGACTCTACTGTTGCATGTGTGGATATCTGTGTATACCTGAGCATCCGGTGTTTGTCTTTGACACTTCTGTAGCCACAGATGGAGAAGTAGTAAGGACACCAGCTAAAACTGATTGTCTCTGTGTAATCTGTGATACAGTGTTTAGCACTTTCCATTGAGTTGATTTATCTTTAAATTAGGTGAAACCTCACTGCAAATCAGACTTTATAGATGAACATACAAATTACACCCAATACCAAAAAGCGTTTCTAGTTAATCAAAAGCACTGCATTCTGGTCTTAAATTTCCACCTCTTCCCCCCGCCCCCCTCTGTTTTTGTTTTGTTTTGTTTTAATTTTATTTCTATTTTTTTTAGTGAGTGACAGTTGCTTCAGGAACCTTGCCGAGGATCGTAGTGGGATAAACCTTAAAGATCTGGTCCAAGACCCTTCTTTGTGAGTATCTGGCTCTTATTGCTAAGCAAAGAAAAACTTCTTCATGATATCATTGTGAGTAGTTTTGTAATTATATAAAGAAGTAGTATGATGAAGTATACTTAGTGTTTTAGTGGTAATATGCTTGCCAAGTTGTTAGTCTGTCATATAGACAAATATTATTAGAACAACGTTGCTTTTTACATGCTTCTGTTCATGAACTAACATCTAGTGAGCACATATGGTAAAGGGCACAAGAGTCGTTAGAGGTAACAGATTGTGCATGTTGGTATTTCTATGGAGGAGTTGTGTGCACATTGTTGCCCGCCTTTTTTAAGGAGGAACTGTATATAAATTAGGAATTACTGGATAATTATGTTATCATCAGTTATCTTAACATGTAGAATCTCTTTTATCTGATTTCATACAGCTGATATTTATTTCCTCCTCTACTACCTGTTTTAATTCAAGTATATGAGCAGATGATCCAGTTTTTACTTCATGGCAAGCCTAGTGCTCTTCATTTCAATGTTGTATTTTCCTCTAAGATAAAATTCAACCTCATGAGCTCTGAGCCGGACGTGAAATGATATCAAAACTTCTTGTGGGTTTTTTGTTTTTTGGTTTGTTTTTTTCTCTTCAGTTAACTTCAGTACTAGCTGAAAATGTTCTTGCTAGTGTGCACAAGTGTAGCACTTCTTATGAGGGAAGGGAAAGATGGGTAAAATTCACATATTTTTACCATGAATGATAGTGCATTCCACAGTGGGTCCTAACATGATGGGCATTTATACTGGCAGAGCACATTTTTCAATATTTGTTGAGAAGTAGTGGAAAATAAGGTATATTTGACATCTGATTTCAGTTACAGAGCTTTTTTAGTAATGAAGTAGATGCATAATCTGTTTTGACATTTTGCTACAGGCAAATGGCATCTATGCATATATACATCTGTTCTTGGGAATTTTTGACATAGTATATGTAATATTTGATAATTTATACTTCTGAAACCATAGAGGAACAGGGGACAAGTGTAAATATTGCTTGAGATTCACCGAATTAATACAATGGGTAAATTTTTAAGAATTACTATCCAAGTGCTGAAGTCAAGACTATTTCAAAGGTCTTAATTTTCAGTGAAAATCTGCCTTTTGGGTGTTTGGGGTTTTGTTTTCTTTTGGGGAATTGTATGTGGGTTTTTGAGCTACAGGTATGCTGGTGTGCTTCACATAGTTTTGGTTTTGCAAGTCTGGAGTTTACTTTCAGTAAGGATAAATTGCCTTTGTTGTAGAATGATCTTTTTCCTTACTGTTTATCAAAAGTGATGAAATCTTCTAGTTTCCTCCCCTGACCGTAACATAAATGAAGACGACTGTAATCTGCAAAATAAATTAAATGGATTTCTGTTGCTTATAGCATAACAAGCATAAGTGACTGTAATGTAGCCATTTTTATAACTTTGAAAGAGTAAATAGTCTCAAAACATCTGTTAGGTCTCAAGGACTGTTCATGGCACTTCAATTATATAATAGATTATCATGCAAGAAATGTCTTTTTCCTGTCTAATGATAGGAATGTATAGACCTTTTTTTGTCTTTCCAAATCGATATTCTTGCAGTTTTACAACTGAATAAAGAGTATTAAGAGTTCTTGCAAAATACGTAATTGCGTGAGTGAATCTCCAAAAATGAAGAAACTATCTAAGGCTATATTGTTCAGCCCAGCCTTTTGTAGGTGACTCTAAGGTCCCATGGCATCTGAATTCTTTATTATGCAAAGAGAAATGCAAGGGACAGCATGGGACTGAAGCATGAAAGTGCCAGTGAAAAAGATGTTTTAACCTTTTTGGAAATACGAATAAAGGTTAATTAAAATCTTTAGAGTATTTGGCTAAGGTTTTCACCTATAGTGACACCTGAAATACCAAAATAGCATTAAATTCATATTTAAAGATTAGGATTTCTTTGATGCTAGTTTGCTCTGACTGTAGATGAACTGCCTCTTTTCTTTGTAATCTAATATCAGATACCAACATGAGATTTACATAAAATATTCTGCTGCTTTCTCTGCAAATGGCTCTGTCACTCTCAAGGTTTGTAGTGCATTTGTAATGTTTGACACTATATAAAATAGTTTTACAAAGAGAATGCGAGAGATTTTAGGTTCATTAGCATATAAATAGGTAAACAGTGTATACTTTTAACAGGAGTTCACATTACTAGCAGATGATGGGTTAGCAGTAGAGGTAGAAATTCAGTATAATACACCAAGAGGATAGTATAAAAAGAAGTTTAAGTGGTTTTAGAACTGTGACACCGTTTTGAATGGTGCCCATTTCTTGTGAGACTTTGCTGCTTCATATGGTTGTCTAAGCTACACTGGCATCTCCCTTGTTGTTTGCCACTCTTAGCTCCATCATAGACAACTTCTCTTTTGTTACCGCAGAAGGCTTTTCCTGAAGGGCTGAAAGTGTGTCTTTACATTCAAATGAAACTCTATACAGCATCACAGGGTTTTTTGATTAGTGTCTGATTTATATCAAGTGTGCCTAACAGTCGTCTTTTCCCCAACTGATTTCCCAGCTAGAGCAGCCAGGATTCTGTAAACTTGATCTGCTTTCTATTCTCTCATAATATAAAATAAAAGCTCTGCTGCTCAAATCAGGAGTTTGGTCATCCCTTTCTATTTGTATGTGTTTTACTCTGTCAATGAAAATAGAAATGCCGCTTAAAAAAACCCAAAGCATATCAGATAAAGTGAGGAGTTTACTGGCTGATTTTGGGAGAAGGAAGCATGTGACAACTTTACAATTAAACCTCATTTTATAGTTAATTACAGAAAAGTGGAATTTGAACAAAAAAATTGATTAGAGGTTCAGCTGAAAAGGTGAGTTAACTGCTGTCCTTTATTTATTGCAGCGGATCATGAAATCATAGAATGGTTTGGGTTGGAAGGGACTTCAAAGATCATCTAGTCCCAACCCTCCTGCAATGAGAAGGGACATCTTCAACTAGATTAGGTTGCTCAGAGCCCTGTGATTTCTCTGCGCTATACAGAGTCCAGTTTTGGACACAAATCTTAAAGTTATAGAGGTGTGTAGGAGAACGGCAATAGGAGAAGGTAGTTACTGGCATGCATGACAGGTGTCACTTAATTCAGAAAATTATAGTGGAAGAGAGGAAGTATGAGTTGCTGACAATGTAAAAGATTATTAAAGGGATTGTTCTTTTTGGCTGATGAGAAAGAATTAGTTCAACTTATAACAGATGAGATTGTTTGGATAGTTGGAAAAAAATTTAAATGTCAGTGCAACAAAGAAACTGGAATCTATGTCTAAGAATGCTGGGAAGAGCCCTGTATATTATGGTTTGTGTATACTTGATCCTATGTAAGCGCAGACAGCTGGAAGGGCAACTTTCCCAACCACCCCCCATTCCACTTCTATGAAAAAGGTATGCATTCTGGCAATTTGGCATCAGTGTAGTTAATATGACCAAAACCCAGATGGAATTTATATAGGAATTATGTAGGATTCCTGTATAGGTAACTTAATGTGGCTATGAATATTCAAAGTCCAGCCCTGCCAGCCATTCTGGTAACACATTAAAGATATTTAAAATTTTGCATTCTACAGAGGAGATTTATCTACATGAGAAGACTATAGGTGTATTTCCATGAATGGTCCTAAATAGCAAAGCTGCAGACAGCAGGTGTAATTGGAGGAACTAGGCTGGTGGTTCTTAGATGGTGGTACAGATGTTCTTCAGACTATGTTCATCTGAGGTAAAATGCAATGAACATCTGAAAATACTAGCAAAGTCCTGCTTTTGTGAGGAGATCTTTGAGGCTCTGTATCAACGCAAAATTTCTTAAGCTGATGCTCAAGGAAAGACAGAAAACTGATTAGTTCATTTGACTCCTCACTCAGGAGCAGACTGAATGTTACCCTCTTTCTTCCCCTCATTCTCCACCCTCAATACCCAATCTGTGCTTAGGAGAGAAATGGGTTAGATAGAATTCAATATGGCTATCACCTGAAACTCTTCCTAGGTTCTTTACTACTGAAATTTTTCGAACTGTAAGTTACTTAAATACAACTCTGAAGCATGATATCAAATCATTAGAGGGTTAGGTATACCTCTACCTACTTGAAGCAAAAATTCTATTTGTAGACATTCCAAAGTTTTAGCTCGTAGCTTCACTTTATAAGATGTTCCTTTCAGCTCTAGCCTGTATATGGACATTTATAAAATACTTGTCTAGACAGAAAGGAGGATGCTTTTAATCCTTCTGTGCAATTCAGTAGCTGCAGCTGCACGTAATCACTGATAGGCATTTGTTTTGGAAACATCTTCAGAGCTTCTTCAAGATAAGCAAGATCCAAAAGATTCTGAATAGCTTCTTTATTTCTAGGCAAAATCAAATCACATCTAAACTGTTTCATATCACCTTCAGATTAGCTGACTTCAATTAAGAGAGGATAGATAATCTAAAAGGTAAGGACAGGTAACTTTTGACAGGAGATCAGAAGTAATTTTAATACCTGTATACTACAGAAGCTGGTTTGTTTGTGTTTGGTTGGGTTTTTTTTGTAAAAGTTGTGAGAAGAAAATGTTATTTATCCTCTGTGTAGTTCTATTAGAAAGACAACCAAGATGCTAATAATCCACAAGTTTAACAGGTCTGTGTTAGAAACTCCTGGATGAACTTTGCATTCCATTTGTCTGTGATGGGAGATAGAAGTCTGACAGAAGTTGTCTTTGTCACTGCTTTGTTGTATTTTACAACCTTGGGAGGAGGAGTTAGATACTTTTTCTGGGGAGGAGTTGAGAGAGTTTTATAATTTGTCACGTAATCTTAAGGACTGAAGGTGATGAAGGAATTCTTGAGGAGCTCTGGTTTGTTGTTTTTTTGGGGTTTTTTTGGTTTTTTTTTATCTTACTGAGGACATAATCTATACTGTAGGATTGAAGACCACATAAATACAGTGTTAAGTCTGTGGATGTAAAATTTCACAGTGTTGATCTTCAGTTGAAAGAGCCTGTCTAGCAGTTGTTGAGGATAACTGGAAGTATTGTAGTTTGTTCTTTCTGAGTTTTGCTCATTTGAAAATCAGTAGCATATTCTGTCTTGTTGAAGGTTACAAATCCTGCGTTCTGATGATACCAGTTCTCTCCCTCTCCCCTTTATGCAGCCTTTCTAGTTTTTCAGTGCCTGTTATAATACATGAATATCATGCCTGTTTCTTTTATTTAACTGCTGGTTGCAGTAATGCAGCATAAAGAGGAAACATTTCTTTTGTAATCCTATCCGCAGCATTGTTTTGCAGCAGTATTCTAGCAGGAGTTCATGCTTAGTTGTTTGTCCATCACTTGACTGTACTAGCACGTTTTCCCTAATAGTAGGCCTGCCTTACAAAAACACTTCTCTTGTCTCCTGTTAGTGACCTTATCTGTAAGCATCAAGTGATTTCATCAGCTGATCTTTGTCAGGACTGGAGGACTTGGTTACACAGAGGAGTAATTCTGAGATCTAACAGAATTACAGCCTATTTTAAGTATAGCATCTAATGAAAAAGTTGTACTTGGCAAACCTCCAAAGATCTGATACCTACCTAAAGTAATTGATGATGAGTCTGATCTAATAAGCACTTCTTAAAATCTGTATAAATAGAATTGGCCTCGTGCTATTCTGATGGCTTGCTATTAGTCTGGGGGAGTGAGTGAGACAAGCCTTTATCTGCTTCGACCGCAAGCAGAGTTCAAATGTACCTGAGAAAATTGTATTTACCCTCCTTTGAGAGAATTAAACGTATATACCTTAAGTGGCCAAAGTTTCTTGTTTCTTCTCAGGCCATTTTCCCCGTTTGGCTTCTCTATAGTCCAACCAGACTCCATCAAATTTTTACCTCCAGTCATATGAACAAATCCCTAAACATATTGTAAGGGGCTCTCTGTTTAGGCATAGTGATTATCTGAGGGAAACCTACTTTTCAACTTCGTTGAAGACTTTATCCATTACTTGTGCTTGAGAAAAGAATTTTCTCAACATACAAGATTCCTTGGCAGTTAGTAGCAAAAATTGCTAATATTGCACGCATTTTTCTTTGGCTGTTTAGGCTTAATGACTCATAAACCTTTAGGAACAACATCATCTGTCTAAAGCAAAACCTTAGCAACAGTCTGTGGCAAAGCAGAACATAAGAAAATGTCTTTCTAATGCACTTAGCAACTTTCAACCCTGATAGAGTTTTTTACGTCTTGGCCCAAAGCAGTCTCCTGTAACCTCTTTAAAGCTCCATGTCAGCTTTATCTACCAATAGTAGTTACATTCAAAACAAACTTGTCTTCTCTTATCATACAGTTTCCAAATGCTTTGAAGGAATTTTCCTCCTTTTGCTCTGGCAATGCCCTGCAGTATCCTGCAATTAAGAAATTTATGAGCTAATCAAGTAACTGAAAAGTTGGTCTGGAACCAGAGGCAGTGCAGCCCTAGTGCTATGTCTGGCTGATGAGCATTGCTGAGGGGAAGGGGTTGTTCACCTGTGTGGCAGCTGCAGCTTGGGTGCTCCGTTTGGCTTTTCAGTTCCAGTACTAGTTTGAGAATTAGTTCTAGTACTTCTCTATGTTGCAGGGATTCACTGCTTGAAGCTTGTTAGCCAGGAGCTTCTTTTCAGAGAATTTCTACACTTACAGGATCTGTAACCGGGGTTCCTCCTTGTTATTAGGGAATTTTAAATTTAATACATTTGAAACACACTCTTTTTTAATGGAGCTGTCTAAAGAAATGGTTCTGTTCTGCGGCTTGTTCTGGAACTAAGAGTTATAAATGGATATATGATGTTTGTTGGAATAAGAAACATCATCACTGGTTACGGAGATTTACTAGATGCTTCATTTTCAGGGTTAAAGTTTATGTTATTTTTATTAGTTATATTAAACTTCCATTTATAAATGAAAATGCTGGAAAATATGTTTTAAAAGGTTGTAAAGAAAAGCTGTGTCCTTTCTGCTCTGTTTTACTTTGTTTACTATCTGATGTCTGAAAAATACATAGGACACAAGCTGGGAAACGGTGATCAAGTTTCAACCTAGACAGTGTCACAAAACTGATTGGAAGTTGTTTCTGTGTATGTTTTAAACCTTGATTTTATAAGTATCCCCTCAGCTTGTGACTTAGAATTCATGCCAATTTTTATTTTTCTAGTTGCAATTTTTAAATCCCTTTGTCTTAATACCTTACATTCTCAATAGTACAAGAAAGATCCTTAATACAAAGAAGTAATTCACTACTTCCCATCGGCAGGCAGATGTTTAGCCAGTTGCTGGAAAGCCAGGCTTCAGCATGCAGAAGTGTTGCTTGGGAAGACAAACACCACAACCACTAATCACCCTTCCTCCTCTCCTTGCGTGTTGATTACTGAGCACAGTATTATGGTATGGAATATCCCTTTGGTCATTTTGGATCAGCAGCGCTGGCTGTGTCCCCTCCCAACTCTTTGCCCCCCCTCAGCCTACTCATTAGGGTGACTGGGGGCAGGGAAAGGCCTTGATGCAGTGCAAGCACTGTTCACCCATAGTTAAAACATTAGTATGTTATCATCGCTGTTTTACTCACAAATCCAAAACACAGCAAGATACTAGTTGCCATGAAGAAAGTCAACTCCATCCCAGCCAGAGCCAGTACACATACGAGTAATATTATAATTGTGATTTTTCCCTTTACATTTGGAAGAAATACAGACAAGACTCCTGTGTGTCTTGGTATATTCAAGACTGAACCAAAATGACTTTTTACAGAAGCAGGAACATTAGGTATGTACCAAGTACTGGTTACTGGTCACTGTCTCAGAGTTAAATATGACAAGACTCTTCGGTAATCATTTGCACTCATAATTGATAAGAATAGATTGGAGTAGAATGTGAAGTGTTCATTTGGTTGACTATAACTTTACAGCCCATCATTTGCTTTTAATTTAATGGCATAGCAGCCCAGCTTCCTGGTCAATATTCCATTTTTTAAAATCACAGTTCAAGATCTTTTAAAAAGCTTCATGTATGATGCTACGGATTTCCTTGAGAGAAAAATCCACAACAGCTTCTAGTTGCACTCTCTAGTCTTACCTTAGTGACCTTATATTACTTTTCTGATCTTCTCATTTCAATCTTCTTTTGGAGGAGTCTTTTTCTATTGCATTTGCCATTTTCATCAGCTTTCTACTGTCTGAGGATCTGTGACTCTCAGGACTAAAACAGCCTCTTCTAAGCCCATCTTGCCCCCTCGGGGCTTCATCTGAATCTCGGTTAACATGACTCTTCACCTGACCTCATTCTTCCTGATTAGTCTTTATTTCTGTTCATATCCAGATATTTTCTGGGTATTTAAAGGAACTGTCTTCTCATGGTGCCTAGATATTGGAAAGAAAAATATTGTGTGTATCTGCAGGAGAGAGAGATATGGTTTGTGGTGCTGGTCCTTAGTCCTTCATCAGTGGATGATTCTCTGAGAAAATCCTCTTAATACTCAGCAGTGTATTAAGTGTGTTTCTGTATGATCAGGAAAGAAAATAAGGTATGAGGACTTACTGAAAAAATCAAGAACAGAACAGAAGACCTGTTTATATGACTGTATAAACCTGGGATGTGCTTACATCTTGGCTACTGTGTTAACTTCTAAAGGGGATACGGTAGGGATCATAAGATTAAGCAGAGATTTGGAACAGCTTCCACACATAGAGAAATTAAATAGACTAGAACTTTTCACTTCAACCAAGAAACAACATATGGTGGCGGTACACAGAATGACTAGCATTAAAAAAAAGTTAGAGGCAATTATTCACTGTTTTTCACGGATCAGAAATTGTGACAGGAAAAAATTCAGACAGCAGGTTTAAAGTGAATAAAAGTACATACTTATTCAAGTGTAACAGAACTGAATATTTCATAATTGATGTAACATCATGTGGAAGACTGGAGTATAAATGATAGATATAAAAAAGGGAATTAGACTGATGGACCTACTATGGCTGTTAAAGCTGATGATCTGTGTGCAGCATCTAGGTCAGCAAAGCTCCTGAACTGAAGGTGGCAAGAGGCAGGAAGTGTGTACCTGGGAACAGATCATGCTCTGTGTCATATATTTATTCCCTAAGGCTTTGTTTCTTAACACCAGAAACATCATACTGAGTTGTGTGGACCTTTAGGCTGAGCTGGTATGGCAATTTTTATATACTTCTTTCAGGAATAATAGTTTCATAAATGGTGTAGCACATACAAACTTGAAACACTTTTCAATGGGGTCACTAATCAGTTGTCCTTCAAAGTAGAGTGGGCTTGCTTGATATGGCTGAATTTCAATTTGGAACTTTCAGTAGTGGGAGAACAAAAGCCTCTCAACGCAGGGGTTGTAATCATTTATTACAAGGGAGAAAATTTCCCTCCTCTAATCTGACTATTAAAAATTATTAAATGCTCCTCTGAAATGTTCTTTCTTCTGAAAATCAATTGTGAGCTGATGCCTGGACATGAGTCTTTTTGTAGGAGAGAATACATTTTGTCAAAGCTATAAATACTTGAAAGAATGCCTTACTTACAGAAGGCTTCTATAAAATTTGTGTACTTATTTGCACCATAGATTAGGATAGCAGGGGAAATGGATAATCTGCTACTGAAAGATTTTAATAGAACACCTAGCTTCAGTTGTAAAGGAAGCCTTTGCCGCCCATTTTAGGAATGATTCTGACACCGACATGCAGAAAGTTGCTACCCAGAGACATTTTCATGCTTTTATACAATGCTATTCACTGTATTAAATTCTAAATTGCTTTCTTAATAGAAAGAGTTGTCCTGCCATCACTTCTTATGGGGGACTCTTTTTAAAATTGCTTTTTTTTGAGCACTGTACAGCAGAAATACATACAGATGGTGGCTTAAGAGGGCAGAAGCATAGTTACCACATGATAATTCTTGTGGTATTTTCACGTACATTTTCCTCACCTTCTTTCGCTGTAAGTTGAATTTTACCATGGATTCTTTACTTATGCTTTTCCCTTTTATCTGTGCTAACATATAAACATCATAAGAACCTAACCAGGATGTAGGTATATTTTCTATGGATGATGTCAGCCTTGAAGTTCAAAACTGACATATCAAGGGTTCCAAAATTACCTCAAGTGATTTTCTGCAGACAGGTATTTTGAAGAAACAATTATACTACAACTGTAAATGCTTATACCCTTAATAATTCTGTTTAAGCTTTTTGCTTTTTCTTTAGCTACAGTATCTCTCTTCTTACCTCCAATTTAATGCCCTTCATTATATTCTAATAGAAATTTTTATTGTAATACAGTTCTATTTTCTGTTGGCTAGTTGGTTTCAGATAAGAGACTGTATCTCATCTATTAAGTGATATTTTTGGTTGGAAATACAGTGTTCCCATGAAATTTGTTATTGGTGTCGTTTTCAGACAGGTGATGCTCTGGAGCGTCATTTGACTGACATTATTGAATTACCTACTTAAAAATACACACTGAGAGACCTTTTTTCTCCCTCACCACCTCTTCAGTCAGTATGTTTCTTTCATTATCACAAGCATTCCGCACAATTAATGTGCTCTATAGTTCAGTACAGTATGTGGAAATGTCATAGAAAGTGTTCAGCTACACAGTAGATCATGGAGGGATTTTTAAATGTGGCAATGCAAAACTGGAATCTTTCTTCTCTATTGTAAGAAAACATATTCCATTTGTTCCTATGATTAAAAAAAAAAAATATTGCTTATGAGGTGGTATTTTTTTTAGTCTACTGTGTTCCATTTTTCTAAAAAGCGCACTAGAAGACACAAATGTACTTCTAAAGTAAAATACTTTTAACGAGTCTTTCCTTTGTTCTGCTAAGATTAAAAGAACACTTTTCTAATAGAGCCTGGAAAGCCATTCAATATACAGGTTGCTTATAATCCAGAAAATACATTAATATGTAATTTTGTTTTCATATTCATATACAGATAAAGATAATACAAGGTAATGTGATTGAGGAGATATTTACCGCTGTAGTTGTGGGATGGCTGCACGATTCAGGCTGAGAAGCTGTGTGTGGTACCACGAGCAGCTGCTGTGTCTGTTTTGTGCCTGGAGCTGTAGCTGTACCCGTATTGTCTGTGTTTCCTTCAGGAAACTATGTATTGTGCCTACTCTGCCACATTTGCAATGCTCTGAAAATTAGAGAACAAGATTTGAATACATTTTAATTCCACCTATCATAACAGTTTCATACAGATTAGAACCTCATTTCCATCTAAACCTGCATGAATTTCAGGGGAAAATTAGAGGCTTTGGAAGTGTCATCCTGTTGTATTTCAGATTTCTATTGTAGGGTAGAAACCATTAAGAAAAAATCAAGAATGTATTTGAGTTTTCAATAATCTTGAAACATTAAAATTCTAAGATCAAACGGTTTTCACAGAATAAGCAACAAACCCCAGAAAATGCTTATCCTGAGTGGCAACCACCCAGCCCTCCCTGTCCACAGGTGGATTATCTTGGCTTTGTGTGTATAAGCAACTGCAAACTTTGCTTTCCACCAACCTACGATAAATGCCACTACCCCAAAACCCATCTAAAATTATTCGCAGAATCTCTACTTTCAAAACTGACGTTATTAAGTATAGTTACAATAAAGTATTTTGAGCTTATAAGAAAATTAATTGTACTGTGTTCAGACAGTATTCTTCAGGTACAGCTGGCTTTAAACTGCATTATGTCAGGACCTTTCAGCATTGAATCCCTTCTGAAAACAGGAATTTGCCAGGAAAATGCAAAGAAAAACAGTTGATACTTTTTTTTTTTTTAAAAAAAAATTTATTAAGACATATACTACTTCCTGGCTTAAGAATGAACGCTGCCCACCATGGGCCTTGGGCAGATAGCTTTTCAAGGGCTGTTCTGCATGTGAGGGTATGAAGCAGCACACTTGACAGACAGATCCATATTTTTAACAGTATACTCTGTATTGTTCTTCAAAAGCTAACAACATAAAAATTACATCCTTAAGGAATTAATTTGTGACCAAAAGCGAAGTAAGAATTAAAGGTTCATCAAATAGATGGAGTTACCTGTGTGTACTTCATTGTTTGCTAATGCTAACATAGAAAGGTGTTAGTAATAGATGAATAGTAAAGATTTGGAGATCTCAGAATGATTTGGTAGTTTAAATTATAGTCTTTTGCATTTATACAGATAATTCAGTTTTATATTCTGAAATAATTTTGTGAAGTGTGTTTTTAAGAAATCAAAGCAGAGGAAACTTTACCCCTTTTCACTAGCATCTCGGATGCAGTGAGAAGTATGCCTGCTTCTGCCTGTGTGGTTGAGCAGAATATTTTGAAGGTATTTATGTGAAACAAATTACCCCCAAGTTTTTCTAAACCTGGTAGAAAAAGACATTATTAGCTCAAGGTTTTGCTCAGAAATCCCAGTAATAGCAGTGAATTCTATGTTTAGGCGTTGTTTGGGTGGGTTTTTTTTTCCTTCTGTCTTCCTTCAGGAGTTCCTCTTATCCTGCCTTCTCCTGCATATACTTCAGACTCCAGCCAGCTCTGTAGCCATTGCATTCTCAAGTTTTTAAATCTCTTTAGCCAATTTATTGCTTGTGCTAAAGAAAAGGGTTTGATTAAGACTGGTGTGGAGCTTGTGAATGCTTACCATGCTCAAGAGCTCTTAATATAGGATAAAATTGTCTTTGGCTCAAAACCTTCTTTTCTAGTCACTAGTATTTATTGTCTTTGATTTGTTACTATTATTTTCATTGTGTAAAAGAGGGAACAAACATTATGCAAACTGTGCAATGACTGCAGCAGGTATAGATATACACAAGCTATTTTTATAATACTGATAGTATTCTTACATTATTGATAGTAACCTTCTTAGGAAGGTTTTGTCAGAGCTTTTGATTTCATTCTCACCATGGCTGCACTGTTACCAGTATCCAGTATTTTCATTAGCTCATCAGCTTGGATATTTCTGCATAGCTTAATACACTGACATATTGTGAAGGGATAGAAGTAATCTGTGGCACAGCTAGCAAGCTAGTGGTGCTTAAAAATGCTTTTTTCTTTTTGTCTAATGCAGCAATTACTTCTTTTAAATTTTGTTTCAGTGGGATCTTAGCTGAAGGTTGCAATCACTTTCATTTCCCAACAAAGAACCAATCTGTGGTTCCATTTTTAAAGAGATCTTATTACTCTCTAACTTCAGATCAATTAGAACTGTTTCTGTCCAAAACTTTATTTTCTGTGGAAAGAGGCTGAGAGCTGCCCACCCTTATTGGTTGAGAGTTCCTTAATTTATCAGAGGGATCTTATTTATCACATCTTTTCTTCAGTCTCTCCCTCAATGTTCCTTTTCATTTGAGGTAGTGGTGTATATATGTATATACAGGACCTTCTCAAGCCCATGAATTTTTGGTGCTACTTTGGCATATGAAGTGGTGGGGATTTTGTACCATTTCTGTTCTTCTGCGCAAAGCAGGACACTAGCTAAATATTTTTAACAGTTTAGTTTGCCAGATTATTTGTTGCCCTAATAGCAAGCCTTTGTGTCACCCTGTGCAGTGTAACCTGTTCGGGTGGTTTACAGAAACCCTGTGTTGGAATCGTCATTGGAGAAGCAAGAAGAGATCACTGAAACTTCAGTAATCTTTAATCAAAACTGTTCAGGCACTTGGGGCAAGTTTTGAAACTAAGTATATCCACAAAGAAGGCATCCATAGTTTCTACAACTACAGTGTCACGAAGCAACATGTGTTTCTTAAGACACATGACTATTGAGTAATGGGGAAGGTGAGACCACTGACAGCTTTATGACGAGGAGGTTTGTATACTATGACTGCTTCCAGAAGTGATGTCCCTTCCTTCAGCAAAGTGGGACTCTCCATGCTGGTACATGTCCTTTCTATCTCAGCAAAAGCTGCTCTTGAGGAAAGACTATCAGAAAATCTTTTGACGTTCTGTTATTCTGGAGCAGGAGCGAATGACCAAATCATACATTCATAAATATCCACCCTATTTAGAATTTAAAGCTGCTCCTGTTGCTGCTTCTTTTTAAAACACATGGAAGAAAATACTAGACGAAGTTATTGATCATTAGCCTGGTGGTGTTTCTGTGTTCAGCTCAGCAGCAGGTCCGCCTCTTTTCCTTCTTTTTGGGGTGCCTTCTTTTTGGGGTGCTCTTGTAATAATCTAATAGGAGAAAATAAGCCACCTCCTGCAGTAGCAAGCTACAGGAGGAAAATCTCACAATCACTGGAGGAGAAAATGATTGTACTGTATGTTCCTCAGCCTTGAAAAAAGGAAGATGAAGGTTGAAGGGTTTTTGTCCTGCTTGGGGGGAGAGACTGATCTTGGGGAAAGTGCTAAAAGTGAGTCACGCTGACCAGAATCTTATAACCAAGAGCCTTTCTAAACACTCAGTTTCACAGCTATAGTTCATGTTTTCAAGTAGCAGGAAATAAAACTTTATCTAACCAGTACTGTTGATTAATTTGTGAAAGGAAAGGTATGTCATGGAGTTAGGCAAAATTTTGGTTTATGACTGCTATTAATATAAACGTCTAATAGTTGTTCGTGAGTGTGTTCAGTGCTGCTTGTGATGGAGAAGTACTGAATGGATAACTTAAGTGATAAATTTACTATGCCAGTGTGATCAAGTGGGCATCAAAATACTGAGCACACAAGCAAGCCCTAAGTCCATGAGGAAAAGGAAAGCAGATGAGCTAAGCAGTAGATGTTTTGTATTTGGCCAGTAAGAATGAGTGAAATGTTGAATATGAAATTAAACTGGAAAACAAAGAAACAATTTTTGATTTCATGTCAAAGTATTCATAAAAACTTTCAGTGAGGAAATTTGATAAAATTTTATGATGCACAACTTTTTAAACTTTAATTGAATTACATGTTTTGGTGAAAAAGTTTCACTGGAAAATTATGAAATAGCTCTTAACCAAGTTTTATATGAAAGATCTCAAACTGGTATAAATGAGTCATATTTGCGACTAACAACTATTCATTTAAATCATTCTCATGGAACAGTTAGCACACTGTTTCTAATTACACGGTTATGCAGCATATTTTATACATTTTATATTTAAATGATATAGTTTATATAAATTTCATATCATCTTGTTAATAGCTTTTTGACAAATAAGGACAAGCAAATACTCTGTACTCTGAGCTGGCTGGTTGTAACGTAGATGTCTGTAGCACAGTGCTGAGTAAAAGCCAACATGCTTTCCCTGTCAGCATGGTTTATTAGTTGTGGCGCAGTGCCACTCTAACTGTGGTACAGAGTTGGCTGTGATCTGATGTAGGATGCTGGTATAGCTCTCTGAAAATAACAGATAGACAGACCCAAGGTTTTTTTTCTTCATCTCCTAAGTTTCACAGTTCAGTTGTTAATAAAAGCTCTGACAATTCTACCAGAAGAGGTAATAAACATTTTAAAAAACAAGTAGCAAGCTTGCATTGTAATGTGTCATTCAAGTACCTGTCACTAGCAGTTGTTCAGATTTAGGGTTATTATTTTAACTTAGAAGACTGCTAGCACTTTATCCTTGCTTTAAAGTAATTTAGTGCAAAGCTGTGTCATAGACTGAGTTGCTCTTAAAACAGACCTGTCCAATAATGTGCAAGCTTCCTAAAGTATGTATATATTATAGCTACTTACTTACTCAGCTAGTTTTAGAAGGGGGAAAGATGGGGGAATTGAGTATGTTAGAAAACCTTTATTCTGTGTTTGTGCTTATGTATGTATCTCTGCAGTTCTGAGGATAAAATTGAGCTGGAGCAGGAGCAGGAGGGTCCATAAAGCTACAATACTGTATCCAGCTATAGAAATGGAAGGTGGCAAGTCACAGATAATTTTTTCTGGGATGGAAAATTGCTAAGTACACTCTTGACTGCAATAAGTCGTACACTATGACTGCAATAAGTCAATAAGTACTAGGGGGAGAATCTCAAAGTTCACAGCTGGAAATTATTTTGGAGCAGGGCAATTGCAGCCAAGACCAAAAAGGTGGGAAGCATTTGATGCTTTGCTTGTATTTCTCCCATCATCTCTCTTCTGCAAAGAATACCTCTCAGCTACATGATGTTTGCCTGTTAACAGACCTCTTGCCAGTTCCCTATGGGCCAGGTACAGGCCGTAAATAACTGGAGTCTGTGTCCTTCAGCTTTGATGCATACTATATCTTTGCCCTACTTCTGATGTTTGTGACCTGTTTAATCTTTGACCTTTCTGTTAAGTTAGTCAGCAAAACCCACCAGTTAGTCCTTAACTTATATTATGTATGTGCCTAAGTTTTAAAACCAACAATTTTTTTAAAGCAAAAATAAGCACCT
Source organism: Falco rusticolus (assembly GCF_015220075.1). Classification (NCBI taxonomy): domain Eukaryota; kingdom Metazoa; phylum Chordata; class Aves; order Falconiformes; family Falconidae; genus Falco; species Falco rusticolus. Next base: position 53,654,511 of record NC_051193.1, on the reverse strand, counting down.
TCCAACCAACCATATATACTGCCTTTTTTTTCACAGAACAATCGATCGTAATATTATAGTATCAACACTATCTGTGTATTATTTGGTTTCTTCATGTTTTTGTTTTCATACACAGTTCATTTTACCAATCAAAGTTTAATTGAAAGTATTTGCTTTAAATGTAAAATCAACTTGAAATTTAAAACTCCACTTGCAGAGTTTATGTCTTAATTGCATACCTGGCAGAATTGGAATCACTGTGCACGGTAAAGAATTGGCCGCTATGGAGTAAAGATCAGCTGAACTATGTTAATTAATAGATGTGACAGAAAGATAACCTTGGAATGAACATTTTTAGGTATCGAGTACTCAGCTTTGACTTTCTTTCATTTGTAAAAGGCTTCTGCCACATTTTATTCATTACAGATGGTTCTGAATTCAGTACAAGTGGGTTTTGGACAGATTATTCTATAAGGCAGTCTTACAAAGGTGAAACAAATTCTGAGAATATACTTCTACTGAACATTTACTTTTCCTTAATTAAGGTGAAAGAAGATACTCTGTTCTTCATACTAAACAGTCTATAATCTAAGCTTCAGAGCATCAGAAGTCTTTTTTAAAAAGCCATTTGCTGTAATTATTGTCTGATTTATGAAGACAACTAAATGTGCACTGGTAATCATGTTTCTCAGCTTTGAAGAGCACTACTGAATTTAGAGAAGCATGCCTTCTTAGCAGCTTAAGGTATGGAGGCACTGCAGCTATGAAATGTATCTTGACACTTATCTAGGGTAGCATTATGCATCAATGAGCATTTAAAGTCAGGTGATATGGCTGGAGGAAATAGGAGCTAAAGCATTGACTGCTGTTGTGGAGGGATAACACCACTATTTGTTCTGATATGCTTTAGGTGAAAATACAGCTGACAATACAGTTCATGTTAAAATAACCTAATAAAATCTACCTGTGGTATTCTAATGCGGGCAGGGGGATATCTTATAAGATACAAAATCTGGAGTTTTCATTTGTAAATGGTGTTTGATTCACCTGCTTTCTAGATCAACCTTTTAGGTTTTAAATGAGGAGATGGTCCTATTAGTTTAATTTTGTTTGATGTGATGGTTAAGTACTGAGTCACCTTCTCAGGGCAGGCCTTTCATTTTTTCATTGCTTGACCTGATGCTACCCACCTACCTGTAAGCTCTTTGATCACAGATGCAAATCCAAAATAGAAGAAAACCTTGTAAAGCAATTAAATTGTTATATAGCATAATGTGATTTTGCAGTTTTACCAGAGGTTAAGGTCTTAAAAGGTATTCTACTGACATAATCTACAATGGTTTCTTTATCAGTTCTTTAAATGTTTTCTCTTAATGTAATGCTGCAGTTCATCTCAGTTCCTAAATTTAGGTACTACTGAAACTCGTTGCAGTACAGATTTGGATTATTTCTGTGCTCTTGTAACTAGCTTTTTGTAGTTACTACTGTTACTCTCTAAAGGATGAGGGTGTTTAGTGCTAGTTCTTGAAGGAAAAGGCAGGTTATGTAATAACAATTGCTTGTTTGGAGTAAAATTGTAAAATGTGATTTGGCAAGAAAATGGCAGTTTCTTACAGTGGTTTATTTCTAAAGACCAGGTATCTCTGTACACAAACCTTATATATGTTTTTGGATACCTGTGTCTGTGAGGGTCATGCATATGCTGCACTGTCCTCAATACCTGTTTGCAGGTAGAGTTGTCCTTATAACCATCTTTGATTTCCTTTCTGCATCATGGCTCAGGAAGTACTGCGTGAAGTATTAACAATGTTGGTGTTGGTTATGTTAGTAATCTCTCTATCGATAGTCAGGTATTTAGCCTTATAATTAATATAAGGTGGTTCTAGGGGTACAGTGTAAGTAAAATCTATGGTGCTTAATCTTTTCCAATGTGGATCTATGATCACAGTTAACATATGGGCTATTTCACATGCATGGAAACACATCTATACTGTCTGTGGTGTTTTCCAGTAGGATTGCTGGTTAAGCGTTTTTCAAGACTGTTTTCCAGGTACATAAAATTGATTGTTAGTGAGAAAAGAGAGACCAACATAGGCATGCTTAATGCTTGAAAATGGGAAGTCTCTACTGCTGTTAATTTATTTTTTTTAAACCTGTGTGGAGTTACCATTTCCAAATACATTGTTATGTGGCAGAGATTTCTAAAAGCATAGGCTGCTTTGAAAGAGGTACTTTCCTGGGACTTTTGTGTTCTTTTATCTAGTCAAATTAACCAAGGCTCACTAACAGAATATTCATGACAACGCTTAAGAAAATTACTTATTTTGCAGAAATATAAACTTCGGGATTCACCTTAATCTATTTTCTACTCACCTGTGCTGGAGCAGGAACTGAGGAAGCGATCAAATCTCTTTTTGATTTTTTTCAAAATTCAAATGTTTTTCAGTTTGGGAATTAATGGTTAGAGGCACATTGAAGTTAGCAGGGATGTTACGGTCACGGTCAGTCAGCCAAAGGAATATGATAGTGAGTGCTGTGTATATGTGCTCAGTAACACTTGTGCAGTGAAACCTTAAAAAAAAAATTAAAAATCTTCAGTTACTGTGAGGTGTGTTACTCTTTCCAAATATCATATTTGTAGGGGGACCAGTAATAACGAAGAAGAGAAAGACTTGGGCAAAATGGAACTGGAAGGGATTGCTCTATCTAAGAGAATATCATACAAAATAGATGGCTGGACAACATAGCTGATGATGGCTTACAACGTAACTTAAAGCTGCCAGTAAGGAGAAGTTAATGGTTACATTTTGCCAATGGATTATGTTTGTGCAAGGTATTTAGAAATTAGAAGTCATACATTTTTTTTAGGATCTGAATGAAACAAAATGCACAAATTTGCATTTCATCAAAGACCTCTTAAATTGTCTTAAGATCCGCATGTGCCCTACCTATAATGTTTCTGAATATAGAGAGAGTCCAGTTGTAACGAGTTGTGGCATGAATAGCAGAGACAATACATCAGTAGTTTTTAAATTCATCTAGAAACATTTTGTTGACATTTAAATGATCAGATATAAAGAAAAAAGGGAATTACAAAAATTACAAAAATGAGTGCTGAAAAACCCTTATAGCCAATAATATATGAAAAACTTAAGTAATGTTTTTTGATAACTTGAGTTTGAACCTTACAGAAGTATTTTGCAAGCAGCAGCAAAGTATGGATGATGGCTTCAAAATAACTAAATTATCTGGAATGGAGATAACTGTGTGAGACATGCAATAAAAGCAGCATTGACAATTCAGCATTGTCAGTAATGCTATTTGTCTCTAGAAAGTTCCTCCTAGCTATGAAGAGGGATGGATCAAATATGGAGTTGTTTAATTCATATGACTCCATTCTCTGCCTGAACAGATTGTATTTTAATTTTTTTTTAAATTCCCCAACTCATAGCATACACTAAAAAACCCCAGTGGAGTCAGGTCACTATTATAAACACAATTTAGTTTTCCCATTTAGGCCACACATGGCAATATATGTATATATATGCAAACACACTAATGTATTAAGGAAAAAGAAAAACAACAGCAAATTCTGCCTCTGAATTTAGCTGGAGGAATACAGACATAACAACACTGCCATTAATCATGTAGTGGATCGTATTTGTACTTTCTCTCTGGAATGGGTGGAGAAAAATAGAGCTTTGGGAAGGTGAAATACTGTGTGGACTAGTGTGGTAGCGTTTCTGGGTGCAGCTTGTCTCTGAACTCCACTATCATTCTTGTGATTTCAGAATTGTAGGATTATTTTTTTAACAAGTTATTTAAAGCTTCTGACTGTCTTTCATAAGCTCTGTGATTTAAATTATAAAGAAAAAAATTTAATCTAGAATGTGGAAGAACAGACCATTTTCACATATTCTTCACATTTTATTCTTCCTGAGTTTGAGTCATCCTGCTCTTGCCTTTAGTCCTTTACTGGTATTTTTCGGAATTAAGAGATTTTCTGGTGCCTTTTTGCCTGATTGTTGGAAGTACTCTGATTGCTCTTTTCCACCTGTTGTCTGCAATTCATTCCAGCTTATTCTGCAACTTCAGGGATCCCTGTATTTCCATTATTCCATTTTCTGCTTTACATATCTCAGCCAAACTTCCTCTCTTCTTGAAATAAACATTTAATATTTATTAGCCTTGGCATAAGCATGTACATGGACTTTGTGTGTCTAAGCATGCTTCAGAGAGTTGTGGTCAGTATCACAGACTCTAGCTGGAGGCCTGTAGCTAGTGGTGTTCCCCTGGGGTCAGTGCTGGGTCCAGTCCTGTTCAACTCACTCATCAGTGACTGGGCATGTGAAGGCACGGAGTCTACCCTCAGCCAGTTTGCTGATGGCACCAACCCGGGAGGAGCGGCCGATACCCCAGCAGGCTGCGCTGCCATCCAGCCAGAGCGGGCAGGCTGGAGAGCTGGGCAGAGAGGGACCTCACCAAGTTCAGCGAAGGCCAGTGCAGGGTCCTGCACCTGGGGAGGAACAACCCCCCACACCAGTACGGGCTGGGGGTGACCTGCTGGGAGGCAGCTCTGCGGAGAAGGACCTGGGAGTTCGGGTGGGCAGCAAGTTGCCCACGAGCCAGCAGTGTGCCCTGTGGCCAAGATGGCCAGTGGGACCCTGGGGGGCATTAGGGGCAGCGTGGCCAGCAGGCTGAGGGAGGTGATCCTGCCCCGCTGCTCTGCTCTGGGGAGGCCACATCTGGAGTGCTGGGCCCAGTGCTGGGCTCCCCAGTTCAAGAGAGACGGGGAGCTACTGGGGATGGTCCAGCAGCGGGCTATGAAGACGATGAGGGGAGTGAAGCATCTCCCTGATGAGGGAAGGCTGAGGGAGCTGGGCCTGTGTGGCCTGGAGAAGAGAAAACAGAGGGGATCTTATCAGTTGCTACAAATAGCTTAAGGATGAGTGCCAAGAGGACGGGGCCAAGCTCTTTCCGGTGGTGCCCAGCAACAGGACAAGGGGCAACAGGCACAAACTGCCACACAGGAACTTCCATCTGAATGTGAGAAAAACTTCTTTCCTTTGAGGGTGACAGAGCACTGGGACAGGCTGCCCAGAGAGGCTGTGGGGTCTCCTGCTCTGGAGACATTCAGAACCTGCCTGGACACAATCCTGTGCAACCTGCTCTAGGTGAACCTGCTTTAGCGCAGGGGGTTGGACTAGATTATCTCCAGAGGTCCCTTCCAACCCTGACCAGTCTGTGATTCATAAGCATGTGTACATGCTTGGGCATCTAAGAAATGGAAGGGAAAATATACAATAAAATTATTGGGAAGAAAGTTATGGTATTATTGTGGGATATGAGAAGCATGTACATGGCAAAAAAACTGAAGAGTTCATGGTGGAGGGCCATATTTTTTTATATCCATTTTTGTGTGGGATACTAAAAGTTTGTGGGGGTGATGACCAGGGTTAATCTATAAGCAAATAAGCCTTCCTGTTTCTACTAGTTGTGGGTCAATTTATTCTCCTAGGAGGAATCTTCTTTTTCTTAACATTTGATTCAGATGGTCTTTTACATTTGGGTAGAAGCAAATAGATCTCAACTGAAATTATAGGACTGTCAGCAAAAATAGCTTTATCCGCCTGTATAGGTTTCTACAAGCTGTTACTGTAATTTACCAGTGGAATCTTTCATTTCCAGGCAGATCATTGCAATCCTTACGATACTGTCTAAATTCCTTAATTTTTCAGTGCCTTCTGAGATAGGCAAAAGGTCACTCTCAGGCACCCAAAGATTTTGCTTTTAGGTAGGGCGAGGATTTTGTGACAGGCAATTGCTAGCAATATATATGCAAATGCTCTGTATCTCTCCTATATACAAGGTATGTACTTGCTGGAAAAAATGCAAATATGTACTTTGCCTTACCACAGTATTTCCTGTAGGACAAACTAAACCCAAAATTTATTACTGTCTTGGCCCTTACTATAAATACTTCTGTTCGTACAGTGTTTTAAAGTTCTCAGTCTACCAACTAAATCCCAACATGGATCTTAAATATATATTTCTGTGTCTAAATGGTGAGAATTTGAATGTTTTCATGGTAATTATTTTTGTCTGCTTCTGCATATTTTTTCTCTCAGGAAATTTCAAATCTTGCTCATGTTGTTTAATGAGCTGGCTGGTCAAGCATCTGATGCCCCGGTGGGAACGTTCAAAGTCACTGAACACATTTTTACTTAAATGCTGCTGACATTTCTGTCTGTTTGATTTAATGTACATTTTCCATAGTTAGATTACCAATCAGATGGAGCATAGTACAATCATTCCTCTGTGCTGTAAACACGCGCGCATCCGGCACAGAAGTGAGCTTTTTGCTGTTGGTCCACATGGCAAGACTGTTTTCAGATTCTGCTGGCATTCGGGAAGACTTTAAAAGTCAGTTTAAATTAGAAATAAAATTTTGAATCTCTAATGAAAATTCTAAGTACAGAATTAGTCTGTGGTATTTTATTATCAGCCCGTTTCAGGTGCAGAGCCTCTCTGTTTTGTTGTAACCTGGTAGAACTAGGCTATTACAAACCATGAAGTATTTGGTGTAGGGTTCTGCATGCTACATTGTCTGACACAGTCAAATGCTAAAGGCCTCAACATTTTGAATTTATAAATATCCATATTTATATTTAATTTCTTTCTGTTCAGAGATCTTAAAATGTTTGCCATCTGCATGCTTTCTACCCTTGCTGTGAATCATGTAAGTATTAATGATAGGGCTTTTGACTAATTATTAATGAATTTTTTCTGTGAAAATCAAAACTCTAAATAGTTTTTGCTTCTCATGGAAGTTCAGCATTCTTCCTACTTTTGCCCAGAAGGCACCTCTTTTCATGCTAAAGGTAAAAAAGATAACAACATTGCACCACTGAAAAGTCCATGTATTTCAGATGTCCTCTTCATCCATTTTGGTTCTTTTGGGGGCCAGTGCCTGCAAGCCCAAAATTTCTTGGGGATCTTGTCTTCCCTGCCCTCCTTCTGTCTTTATCAGGCAACAAGTAAACTGATAAACATTTTCAAGAGGAGGCAGTTTATAGGATCTGTCTTTTGGCTGGCAGCAATTATACCCCAAACTGTCATATATAGGTCTGTCTCGTGCACTGAGTTAAACCAAAGATACGTCCCAGAAAACTACACTAAGCCCCGAACTGATGTGGATTTTGATGCTATACAGAGGTGTCTTTTAAGTTGATATACATATGTCATAACAGTTCCAATTTTCCTGCAAAAAATTGAGTAAGTCGTTCTGCTGAAAGAGGAGAGTGGCTCCTGGTCATGTGATTGCCAAATGATCCACATACAACCTCGTCCCTAGTTTCTGACATATGCTGAGGATAAAGATCCTTTTTACCTTCTTTCCCAATAACAGATTGTTGAGGTAGCAGTATTTTCCTACTGAAGGTGTCTGAAAAATTAGCTTCTCCTAATTTATTCTTGCTTTTCCTGTAGTAAAGTAAAAAAACCCAAACAACAAACCAAACAACTTTGCAGACTGAAAGAGAAAAATACCATTATATGGTGAGGCAGAGGGAGAATCCTGTAATTTTGACATCTTAATCTCAGAGCTGTTCATGAGACATGAACGAACAGAGGGCATGTCAGCAATCATTTTATTTCTGTGAGGTTTTTGAGTATAGCATGTTGAAGTTAGCCTAAGATTACCAGGGGGTAGGTAAGTTTTCAAGGATCTAATTATTGACTCTATTAAAAAAAAAACCCAACCCAACAAAAAGAAACAAAACAAAACCCATGGGCTGGATCTTTTATCACTTAATTCTACACCTTAAAGTAAGTACAACTGCTGTCAGGAAGCACTTTGCAAGCTGGTTTGCACAATTCATTGCTGGCGTGCAGCCAGTGATCAGAGCTGTAGCCCAGCTTGCTAGCTGCCAGTGTTCTGTTGTGTAGGAAGGGAGCCCAAAATAGCATGCCTTCTTACTACCTCCCTTCAGGGTGCTTTAACGATTTTGCAAAGGTCAGTAGAAACAAGTATCAATTAAAGTAGCTTTGTGTCTGCCTTTAATGTATGCTCTTTACAGGCAGTGGAGAACAAAGTTGCTTTGAATGTAATTCTGCCACCTCTTTCCTAGGAATACTCTGTGAAGTTTTGGCTGTCTGTGAGCATCCAAGGCAAGGTGATTTGCTGATGTCTCACAGGTCGACATTAAGCTAGCCCAGCTGAGTAGGCTAAAAATGCTGTCTTGGTCAGTTGGCTCCAGCAGAAGTCGTATCATCACGTGTATTCATTTAGTAGCCTGCGATAAAATGAACATGCCCTTAGAACTGGAAATATCCTGTCTGGCTTCCAGTCATTTGATCTGCTCACAAGCACAGTCTCTCTTGAATATTCTGCTTGGTTTATACATCAGTCAAAAGATAAAATATCCTGATGGTAGATAATGAACATATTTATGAGATGGATCTGGGAAAAAAAAAGTCGAGCAGAGGATTTTGAATTTTGCTTTCATTTAAAGATGAAGCAGAGTTTCACTGGGAGGTTTAGTGACAACTTGATATAATTTAGACAGTGATCTATCTGAAGAAACATTAATGTTAATTAAAGTGGTATTGGAGAACTTCAGCAGATGACAGCAGCCAAGCTGGCTACAAGATATTTTTAGAAAATTGACTTCATTGCATTCAGTGTGACTCATTTATTAAAGTAACAGATGAATCAATAGCTCAGCTTCTTATGACAGTCACTGAATGTGGAACTGTATATAAAGACTGTGTTCATATCTTTGGTTAGAATACAAGTTATAAAAGCCAATCTATATTGATTCAGTCCAAGTGCACAAGTGTCTTGGACATGATGTAGTTGTGCACTAATAATCCAATGAGTCCATTGGCACATGCACGTATACAGGGGCACAAGGGAAATCCAGTCAGAAGTCCAAACTAACTGTATGGAAAATACACTGTGATAATTTTAACCTTATATCCAGAATAAATGTTTAAAAATGAGAAATTAAGTTTCTGTTTTAGATAGGGTATTGAAACACAGCAAACAGCTCATAAAAGGATAACATTAAAATAATGGATAGTTTGTTGTTTTAACAGAGCTGTAATTTATTTATTTTTAAGTTTTGCGTTCTTGAGTTCTCTTCCCATTTGGGTTGTGGTTCATTGACTCTTGCCTCCTTTTGAGCACAGTTCTTCCTAGTTTTTTAACTTTCCTTAACCTGGATGAATTTCAGGTTTTCCCTCCTCAATGATACTCTGCTTTAATTTGTGAAGTAGTAAAGCTTCCATCTGTTCCAATACAACCGTATTGGCCTCACTTCAGTTTATTTCCTCTATTTTGCTGATTTCTTAGGTTGCTATAGAAACCTTGCTTTCCACATTCTCCGAAACATTTTTGTGAACTTCCTGCGAACCCAGTCTATGCATTATATGCCAACCTGAGATGCACTTTTTTCCGAGAAGTTTCCTAAAAAAGCTGCAAAGTTTCTATTCTTTCACAAACTCCTGTGCAAATTGTTATATAAGATTTATTATTTTCTAATTAGTTTTATGGATCTATATCCTGTCTTTTCTGATTATCTCCTCAAAGACCTTCACCAGTTTAGCCCAATATAAGGTGTGGTTCTTTGTTTTTATTGTGTCAGCTCGGATTTCTACATCTAGGAATAATTTCACTCCTCTTCTGCAAAGCTATTAGACACCTCAGTTCTCTGTATTACATGCAGGGTATGGCGCAGACCTGATGAGGCTGATGTTTACTGAAATTTGAATATAAATTGTGGAACCTTTCAGAGATTATCTGTTACGTATAGATGTGAAAAATTAAAGCTAACTAGTATTTAAAATAATTTCATTATTAAATAGTCTGGCTTGCTATAGTGTGAAAATACTGCAGTTTGGGAGAGACAGACGGTGCAATAGGTCTCTCTAGATGAAGTTTGTGACTGTCTTTTCAGCTTGCTGGCAATACCTGGCTGTATATTTACCTTTGCTCTTGGTTGGGTCTGTATTTGTTCTGAGACAAAATGTCATTTATATTGTAGGATGCTGTGTCTTTTGTTGTTCAACTAGAGAAAACTATAATAAAATCTGTAATAAAACTAAAAAATGAGAAAGATGAAGAGTGAATCTGCACAAAAATTGGGTCCCTGATGAACTGAATTCTGGCCTTTCTAACATGTTCTTTGCTGCATTATATTCTGGAGTACAAAGCCCACAGTACTTAATGTATACTCATGCTAGCTGGTGCCTTGCTTTTCTGATCACAGTGTAAAAAGCAGACTGTTTTTAAATTTTATCTGTATGTTATTGTTCACTACTCACAGGCTGCCAAATAGGCAGCTTAAAACCTTTTATCTCATAGATACATTATTATATAGTAAAACAAAAAAATCTGTTCCTCACATATACTTACGAAGACTTCAGGCTGTGTTAACTAGTTCCTCCCAGTGTGTGTGACGCCTTTAAACTTCTGTGAAACTCACACCCAAACTTTATACACAGTCAAATGTCTGTTATGTCCTCTATGGTACCAGAGTTAACTAGCAATCTGCTGTGGTGGATCTGTCTTCCAGGAGTTATAAGATGGAGTGAAACCTTAATGTTATGAAATGAAGGTAGTATTGACTTCCTTAGAAAACCTTCATTTCAGCTCCTAGGTATTTATAGAATTGTATACATGTGTCTGGTTCTATTTCAGTTTCAAATGTGTTGTTATATGTGTAGCCTGGATTTTCAAGCTAAAGGTTTTAGTCTGTGATTGAAAATGCATTAAGATTGGTATGGTGAGCTGGAGCTATAGGTGAGTGATTGTTTATTTAAACAGTAACATAACTTTCTCTTTAAAAAATGTGGAATTGTAACTGACGTTTTACTTTAAATGGTGCTACCATTTGGACAGCAACTTGGCAGATTCAGCGTATGTTAAACTCTTGACATAAAATTTTGCAGATGTATTTGCAGAAAATGATGCTAATTAATGGTTTAAGCAAGCCTGATGAGTTTACTGAGTCAATTATTTTGATTTTTAATTTTTTTTCCTGATGTATTCCAAGAAAGTGCTTAATAGCTGTGCCAAGGGTGGCCAATAAAGAAGCCTGCCAGGTTTCCTGGCTGGTGGAGTGCTGGCAGCAGAGGCCCTGTTATCCATTTCTGCTAGAGGGTAGGAAGTCAATGAAGTTATTTTTTGGGTACTCCAGAGTGCGGACATGAATGGATCTGTAAGAACTGAATAAAAAATGTTTTCTTACAGATATCATTTCAATAGCAATAGTCATGTGCAGTGATAACATGCACTGAAGAAAGCAATCCTTCATCATGATGTTAAAACAAATTTTTGTAGCTGTCCCTGAAAACACTATTTGAACAAAGGTCAGGTATAGTGAAGAATAGAAGCTCATATTTGTACTTGCACTGGCAAAAAAAAGTTTCGATTCTCTTCAACTTTCAACTCCATTGATGATTAGTATCAATGCTGTAATCTCTGGACCCTGTCTCTACCTTGGAAATCATAGGTGATATTACATGGAGCAGTGGTGGCCTTCACACTTGACTTTTCCTATGCAGACTTAATCTTCTGTCTAAAGCCTTCAAACTCTTAATTGCTGAGAGTGACTTAAATGTAGAGATGTGGAAAGGAAGGACTTGTGAGGAAAATCTTACTGTATTTTCCATGTTACTCTCTCCTCCTCTTTTTAGGTTGAGAAAACGGTATGTATAATAATATCAAGATTTAATATAAGGAAATATATCTGCATAGAAATACTGAAAATTCCAATACTAGGGAAGATTATACAAATGCACATTTGATAGCTGTTTACTGCTTTACAATAAATAGTTTCTTACGTGATTTCCTTTTCTGTAGGACCCAGAAAATTACTAGTGTTGCTGTGCAGAGCCAGCAGGGAGGTCATTAGTGCAGTTATATTTTTAGGTCTGAATTGTCACTATCAATGATACTGCTTTATATATAGAGAAATAGTAAAATAAAAGAAGCCATGTCTGCACGTCTCTGGGGAAAATGTAATATTTACCACCATTTATACTACATGCTATTCATACGTCTTCAGTATGTGAACTGTTCTTTACCATAAATTTCTGCAGAATGTAGACAAGTTCAGTAAGTTCAATGTGGAACAAACCCCTCTGTTTTTCTATATCAATGCCAACTATTGTGCATAACCCACTTTTTCTTACCAGTCATGAACTGCAGAAACTTTTCCAACATGGAAGCCATAAACTGTGTGGTTTGTGAGGTCTGTACCTGCACGTCTAATTAAAAAAAATATCAGTTTATAGAATTGAATTTGGATGCATTTAAGATTGTATAGCAGCTTAGCGAAACACTGAATACAAAGCACATAAGGCTTCAAGTGTTTACCCATATGACTTAGACAACAAACAAGAAATTGTAGAATATGATGACTGATGGCTGTTAATATAAAGAATAATATCCTGCTGATAGTAATTCTGCTTGGTTGACCTAATTCTTGTCTTTCAGACTATGAAGGACACCTTGTTTCTAATGTTTAATCACATTAAGTTTTTTTCATTGGATAAAGAAATGAAAGGTTGTTTTTTTGCTGCTGTTGTGGGGCTTGGTGGCTTTTACCTCTACATTGGGAGGAATGTTTGTGTTGTGGAACAAGTCATGACACCATTTGCATGCTGTGTTTTGTATTACTGATTTTAAGGATATTTTTCTTCTGATTTTAGAGAATATTATTTTTCTCCTGATTTCAGGTTGGGTGGGACTATATCTGCATACAAGATAGTGCCAGACGAAATAGAAGAAATCAAGGTACAGTATTACTGCCTTTGAACACTGAATTTCTTTACTTGAAAAATTACAGAAATATTACATTAAAAAGCCATGTTATTTCTTGGTTTGAAGTGTATCATGGGGGAAAAAGTATCTAAAGTAAAATTATTAGATCCATATTTAGGCATCCAAAATAGAATTATTATTTTTACAAGTACAGATTATCTTCAGCTTAAGGTGACTTCAGTAGGGTTTGCTTGATGCCAAAAACTTGTGTAATTCAGCATATTTCTGTTTTGTTACCTGAAAAGAAATGCAGGACTAGTGTGTATATTGAGTTACATTTTCATAACAAAAGTAAATGTAAATGTAGTTCATTTTACTTTTGAGATCAGAAGCACATCCATGTTTTTTCAATATTATCTGTCTTAAGAAGGGGATCATATGAAGTTACTGGTACTCAGAATCATTAAAAGCTCTGTGATTTTGGGACATGACAACAAAAAATACAGGTTTACTTCCAATGCAATGTGCATTACAACAAAATTCACTTTAGTGGAGTCCACTCATGGAAAGTACTTCAGCAATTTGTATGAATTTTGTTCTTCAGTGGAGTAAAAGATGGGTACTAGGTGGGAATTTGCCTAGATCTGGTAGCTTGGTCTATGTAGCTGGTTCTTTATGTGATTGGTAGTCATCAGTCTGATGTATTGCTTGCTCATTGTGATTACTTAACCTATTGTGCTGTTTCATACGCTCATTTTCAGCTGTGCAAAGGAGTCAAAAGTAGTTTAAAATCTAGTAAAGGGAACTGGTTGCATAATCATCTGATCTAGATAGGACTTCACAGTGTGTAAAGTTGTGAGGATTTATTCCTCCTCAATTAGCGTCAAACCCACTGTAAGCAAGTACAGTGACTGCCTGTATCTGTATCAGTCAAAGTTATTACACTGTCGTGATCAAAATTCTTTTCTCTCCTCTGAGTTTCATGTACACATCTGTCTTGAATTATCAAAAGGATCATGATTTCTTAGGGTAGGTCCAGTGTTTAGAGTTTGGTATTAGAAAGAAAGAAAAAATTTTCAAAACTCAGTAGTGTTATGTAGTGTTTTCACTTTCAGAGAACTGCACCAAAACTATAAAAACAAAAATGACAAAACCCCTAAACCATAATCTTTCTCCTTTAATAAAAGAAATCCAGATTCGCTGACATTTTGCTGATGTTGAAGATGCAGAAAAAGAAGCAAATATTTCTGGTTTTGTTGTGTAAACTGAGTTCAGTGAACAAAGTAAGATGGAGTACTGGGAAATAAGAAATACTTTTATTTTTAGGCACTTATGGTATTAGGCAAGACCAGTAGTCAGAGGAATGTGTTTTCCCCTCCACCTGTGAAGAAGGCCTATTCTGATTTTTCAGCTCTTTCTTAATCAGCTGATGTTAAAATGCCCGAGATCCTAGGAAACAGCAAGGGGTGGGTTGGTTACTCATTGATCTAAGTTGTGCCAGCTTCTAAGAGAGGAGGGAGGATTGTATTGTTTGAAGTCAGAACTATTTGAAGTGTTTGGAAAAAATCGCCTCCTTTACTTGTTTCTGGTAGTTGTCTTGTCTTGTTCAGGTAATGGGCTTTTTGTGGTTGTGACTGAAGTCAGCCCACCTCTCACACCTTAAATGATTGAACTTCTCAAGCTGTAATACAATAGGTTTTGTTCATATGAAATAAGGCACTACTGGAAGATGCGAGGACACGCCAGCAGTGAGTATAATGAACAAATCTGTATCGCATATGGAAAAGTATTCTTTTGTATATATGTGTTTTTAGTATCAGCTGGCAAACAGGGAGACTAAGTATCCTTGCAGTAAATGTAGGGAGAGTCTTAACTTCTGAAAGGTTCTCCAAGCAGATTTTGAATAGAAAAAGGGGAGAGGAGGAAATAAAAGAGAAAGCAAATGAGATTATTGGAATGTTACTTCTAGAGAGGACAGAATCTTCTTCCATGCACAACGCCTCACAATTAACTCTCCCCTATTTAAACATGAAATATATAAGGTGTTTAATTTGATGAACTATGCAAGAATAGCTCCATTTTTAATATATAGTGTAAGTTGACAGGTTGATGAGTTATATTCACAGGAGTTGCAATATTCATGTTTTCTGATAGTCCTTACAAAGTAAACTGCTTGCTTAAATGGCAAAAGAGGGTACCTTTATCAGACAGAGAGCAATAATTGCTATGGCAAATAAATAAGTCTCTTTGACAGCATTTCCATTTATTCTAGAAAAAGTGGTAGATTAACCTCTTCTACAGCTCAAAATAATTTATGAGGAAAACATGTATTGATTTTGTTAATTTGTGCAATTACATCTTAGGTAGAACACCACTGGTAAGCCAAGACTGTATCTCTGAATTTATAGAACAGGAAAAGCTCTGTAAGCCTTAATATACTTGCCTTTAGAAGATTAATGAAATGAATGTTTCTAAATGTATTAGTAATGTAAAAAATAACCTGTATGTCTCTATAATGTTTCCATTCTGGAGTGTTTAGTGTAAGTGTGATTTTACTATGTGTATATATGTACTGTGAGATCATATGTGGTTCATGTATCTAGAATATTGCCTGTACATGTATGTACCTATTTTTTTGAATGGATATATATGTCAGTGTTGGGTATAATCAAAGCAGTGAATCCCACTTACCAAAATTAAGTGTGTCTGGCATGCTTATAGGCATATGAATTAGGAGTATTTATGGCAGAAATGATAGTATGTACCCTAGCTACCCTCAAGCACCTTAGCAAGGTTAGGAAGAATTGTGTGGAACCAATCACCACTATGGTTCCTCAGCATCTATTGTCAGTCTGAAATGGAGTGTGATGCAGCTTACCTTCTCAAGATTTTTGTCATAGGTGCTTAGGTTCCCAACATGAGTGTGCTCAACAGGTAAACCGTATGACAATACCATCACAGGCTTTCCCCCCTGAAAACTTTTCTAGAAGGTAGAAATGTCTTCTATCACAGGATCTTCAGGACCAATGCTTCCATAAGAGAAGCTCTCAGAGGAGGAAAAACTGAGTGAATGCCTAAATGGATGTATAGCCATCTGCATTTCTGTCATTTCTCTACACCAGTTTAAGCAATGACACTGCATTTTCAGTACCTGCTGGTTTTAAAATACTGCAGGAACTGATGGAGACAGTAAATAGAGGAATTACAGCATATTTCTGAGAAAGTGTGTAAGTTTCGACTTTCTCTAGAAGTTTATTCTTGTCAGAATTATTTGTCCTGTAAGCAAGGAGCTTTTCAAACATGCAAAAACACATTGGCAGATTTCAGTCTTGCTCCTTGTCCATGGTAGTAGTATGTTGTGCCTAAAGGAGAGGTCTTCCAAGACAAATAATTTCATGTACATAGGGACAGGTGAGCATGTCGGGCAACCCTGGTTTTGAAGAACATCTTCTGATTGGAAATTAAAGCAATTGCATTTGAGAGGAAAATAATGTCAGCAAACAACATTTCTTTATTTTTGGTTAATGACATTAATGACAAAATACAATTTCTATTACAATGTGGAGTTTGCCTTGACTGAAGAACAATTTATACGTATTACCAATGAGGGAAAGTTTGTGTGATGTGCCTGTGGGTAGTTTTATATGTCAACAGTAGCATCTTACAGTTTATAATACCATGAGAGATGTTCTTTTTGGTTTCAGCATTCTTTCATTACAAAAGAATTGCATGATGTTGTGAAGGATTGTTATTCTACAGGAAGACTTGGTGAATGAGTAGACCACTCCTTAACAGATTTCTAAAAAAATACTTTGTTTGCTAGGATTTGCAAATCAAAAGCAGAAAGGAATTTAAATTATTTTTAAAGTGTTTTCCCATATGCTTTTCATGTAGGCACATGCATGCATCTCGGTCTCAAGACCAGAAATTAATTTGGCAGCAGGTGTTCAATTCATAAAAGCAGTTCACACAAGAAAGACATTGCCATTGTATTTCATTCTTTTGAAACTGTACTTGTGGTACAAGGCAGATATTTCCAGTGTAGAGAACAAGGTTAAATGGTTACCTCCTCTAGTAGTTAATATTAAGAAATCTTCTTAGAAATTTTTCTTAGTAATGGTTGTAAATTTGTAGATTTAGATATAAAGCAGTTCTGGAGGAAGGTGGGATTTTTTTTTGTTGTTCCATTATCCACCCTTTCACACAGAGGCATACTGTGTGCTCCTCAAAGAATAGTTGTAATTGTTCTATAGTTGCTTTTTAAATGAAAGCACATATGCATAAAGTATGAAAGGGTACATTTAAGACTACAGACTTTTTCCCCTGAATAATGACAGAATATCTCTCTTTTTTGCTTTAGAAGTATGCGTTCACTTAATAGTTTATTATATGAAAATCCTCTTCATGAATAGCTGAAACACATTCCTCTCAGATTGTCTTAGGTCTGTGAAGCAACAAACTCCAGTGATGAAGATCCAAGAGTAGAAAATTATAAACAACATGTGAGAGAGGGAAGTAGCCAGAAGGGAAATGGAGAACCTTTTCTTAAAGATCAGTTGCTATAGAGAATTTAGGAACTAATGAGTTGTTAAGTTTTTCACACAATTGTATCTAGAAATATCTTATGAACAAAGTAAGCTAATTTCAGTGTCAGTGAGCTGCATTTCAGAGTGAAGTTGGACACTGACGTCAAAAATCTGTACCTTTGAAGTTACTACAGATAAAATCAGTCTATTCAGAGACTGAGCACATGTGGTTTGTAGACCTTGTGGTGTCATATACCCACAGAATACTGTATGTCAGAATCTGTTCTTTATGCCAGTAGGAGTTACTGATGAAACTCATGCAACCTCTGTGTGCAGCCAAGAGACACTGGCCTAGAGCCTTCAAAGCATTTTTATGTTTATCAATGTATGGAAAAAGTAAGTTGCAATTTGTCATCAAGTTCTGGTTTATAGTCCTGTATCAAAAAATCAGGAATGAAAGAAAGGTAGTCATTAGCACTGTGGTGGATAGCCCATAAGAACAGAATTGTGGTTCAAAATATTCAGACTTCGCAAAACTGGCTTTGTATCTTGATAGTGGGTGGTGGGACACTTAAATATTTCTTGCATCTTCTACAGAATCAACAATGCATTACATAATCAAAGAGATGTGCAATTATCCTAGTTTTGCATAGGAGTTTAAGTCCTAGGTCTGATTTATTTCATTATTTCCCTGATGTTCATCTGCTAAGTATATCAGCATTTGCTGAGGGTCTCCACAAAAAGTTTCTCCAAGGTTTATAATGGCAGGCATCACAATTTGCTGAGATTATTGCTCTGTGTATCTGTGTGGATCCAGCACAAAGGAAAAATAGATTTCTCTTCCGTGACCTTTCAGAATCAGAGTTTTTTGAAGAGGGTTCAGCTGTTTAAAGTATTTGCTGCCGCCAATACCATTACTGAGAAATGTAAAGTACCAAGAAGCTTTACTATTTACCTTGCAGGAAGGGCAATTCTGGTTCTCAGTTTTTCTGCCAATGTTTTCCTTCTTCTTACCAGTCAGATTAGAATTACTAACTGATGGCACAAGAGCTCCTACTGAGTAACATGACATAAAAGGATATTATCAATTGAATATCTAATAAGTATTAACAAATAGGATCTCCATGGACTCCAAAGCTTACAGATACATGTTCAGAAAGATTTAAAGGCAATGTGTGATGATCATATGTTCTTCCATTAGATTACTAATGCTGCACTGTGTGTTGGCTAAAACTGAGGGCTTGTCTTTTAACTCTCTTAACATGCCCCCAGAAGGCAGTTTCATTGTGCTCCTGCAGACAGGAAAAGAAAAGGGTTTGCAAGTATCCCAAACAGTAACAAAAAATAGACGTTACATTGAGATCTCAATTTAGTGTATGAAATCCCTGAAAAACTTCCAGATTTGGATCTCCTACTTGGTTCTCAGGTTTCTGTAAGGAAGGCTTTCATATGGCCATGAATCCATCTAGGACAGTTGAGAAGTGGAACATGTTAGAACAGCTTTAAATCTTACTGTATTTTCCTGTAATGAAATTTTACCTGGTGTACACACAGATTTCTTCCTGAGTTAATTTTTAAATCCTGCATTAGCAGAGTCAATCACTGATTACTATTCTTTTTCAAGCTACATATGACTTACAAAAAATTTAATAAATTACATTGTTTAGATGACAGAGCTTTGAGTTTTTACTTGCTGTGTTAATCCTTAAATGCTTAAATGATCTTGCAGACTTTTGTTGTTTCTGTGCTGGAAAGAATGAGATCTGTGTGTGAGATAATGTAACAAAATAATGAAAAACATTATAGGAAACAAAAAATGACATTCCTTTATTTGTTTGTCTGAGTGTATGCATTCATGCTGTAAGTACATTCATAGAGTTACTTAGGCTAGAGATTTACATCCCTTGCAGTATTGATAATGTGCTTTTAGCTTTTTGTCCCCCCATGCCATGCATTTGTGCTCCATACTTTCAGTTCTTGTCAATAGCTGATTATATTATATTATATTGTATCGTATTATATTGTTTTTAGGTGATGGTGATTTCATTATCTGTTGTGTTATGTCAGGGTTTTTTGTTGTTGTTGTTTTAAGTTGGTTTTGTTTCTTCTAAAACTGTTTTTTATTTTTTTCCGGAAAGCGCAGTCTATGTTACATTAGATTGTGGCTTAGAATCTGGGGTTTTGGTGCCAAGCGTGGCTGTACAAGCCTGAACCGCTGTCTAGGCACACTTTCACACCACCGAAATATGAGTGTTTTGTAAAAATGCCTTTTCTATTGTGGGATTTATTTTCCCCACCTATGAAGTGGTAGTTGTGGATATCAGGTTTGACTCAATTGTTTTATTTCTGCTCAGATAGGTTTGAGACTCTTTTTGCTTGAAGAACATGACTGTTCTCTGTGCTAATGGCTATTGCTATCTCAAGCTTTTATATAGAAATTCCTTAGGGAGTACTCGCTGAAAGGGGCTTTTCATCTGTTCCTCTCATCTTTGGTGGATGATGGAGACTCACTGCAGACACAGACCTCTCAACCAAAAAAACGTCTGCACAAAAAAGAATGTAGAAAGAGATATGGCTGAAGTGTCTGTATTGTTGTTCCCTGATTATTGATTGGACAGCAGGATTCACCCGTGCCTTTGTCGATCTTCCCTGGCATTTGATGGGATTTCTATTAGGCCCAGACATTTGCTGCCATTAACAGTGTTACAGGCATGCTCTGTTTTTGCTCTTTGCCTTGCTGCTTCTGTACTGTTTTGAGAGATGTGTATGATATAAACCAAGCAACCAGGGCAGGAGGAGCTGAGCATCCATCCACTCTTTTTGGCATCTGGCACTGAAAAGGCCAATCCACTTTTTTTGATTGGAAGTGACACTAGCAAGCATCTGGAGGCGGCCCAAATTTTTTTACATCTGTTAGTGATCAAACTCTGATCACTGTTATGGACTGCTCAGTGTATCACAAGCACTCTTCTGCTTTCCTGGCAAGGACATCAAATGCCTAGATGCTCTGGGTGAAGAAGCATACTCACTAACTTCCCACGTGAAAATAGAAATTGTCTCTTCTTGTTTTTGTGCTGTTTTCCATCTTATGTTTCATAGGCTCAGTGGCCTTGGAGACAGCATGGCTCCAGAAATGACAAAGGAGACCACCTCAGCAAGCTACCTTCGTCTTTTAAGCTTTCTTGAATATAAAGATGCTGAAGCATTCTTATTAATTCCTGTTCTAATGTGAGAAGGATTCAAACTAACACATTTTATATTTTACTGTGAAATTTGGTCTTATGAACATCCAAACTAAGTTTAGCCTGTGTTTTGCAGATCATGGAATATTACAGCATGGCGAAGGGAAGGGCAGGAGGATAGTGCATCCATTTAATTTGAAATGCCATGCCATTGACATAAAAACATTTTAGTAATATTTTAGTAATATTTTTATTTACATTCCAAAGCAAACAAAATAGTCCTGTAGTTCACCTGCAAAGAGAAAAGTATCTGTAGATGAAAAAAGAAAAATAGCTGAAAATTACGTGACAAACCAGTATGTTGTTGATCTTTCAAGCCTTTCTGATTACCAAGCATTTAGGCATTCTCGGTGTTGTTGCCATTAAGAGGGGGACATTAATGTGTATCAGATTTTTCATTACCACAGTCCTGTACGTCTGTTAAATCTTTCTTCACTAAATACTTTAGAAACGAACAAGAGATTTCAAATCTCTTGTTCTTTTCCCACATAAAAAATATCTCTGCTTCTCCCTGTGGCCATAGAAACCAATTTTCTCTGACTCCTTCCTGGCTTTCTTTCCTTTTCCATTTTTGCTAAATACATACCTGTATAAGTCATGACCTGAAACCCTGTTACGTCTTGGGGCATCTTCTTACTTACTCTTACATAGTTCTTGTGCTTTTCGTCTGACCCAGTATACTGGACAATGCTTTCAGTGGCATCTGTTCTCACTGGAAAAGTCACTTCTTTAAACGGGATCTCACTTAGCCTGAATGAGAGGAGAAAATAGCTCACCTTTGTTAAGCAGCAGATAGCTTCTTGCAAGTATAAAAGTAAATCAAATTTATATAGAAGCCCTAATAATTTTCCATATGACCTGTTACATTAAGTTTTGTTTCATTATATTTACCCTATAAGAATGTATGCTGGTGACTTTTTTGAGATCTGTGAAGGAAATTTCATGTTGTCCTGTCATAATTGATTAGGGGCTTGACTGAGTTTGAGGGAGTTCTACAGTGTGATCTTTTCTTGTAGTAAATAGACTTCTGAAAGTTCTTGCCTTTTATTATTGTCAAAATAGATGAATACTGACTGGTACTGTATACATAGAAAGAAAGGAGATCAGTTGCTTTGGTTTTTTTTGGTTTTTTTTTTTTTTTTTTTAAACCTTCAGGCTATACAGCTATTTACAGGTAATGTCTTAGTGAATTATGAAAATTATTATTTGTAGATAAATGAAATATAACTGCAAATAGGGACATTGAGATACCGATTGACTGGGTGACAAACCATCTGAGGAAATTCAGTGAAGGTAAATCTTAAGTGATGTGTATGGGAGGTGTGAAAAAAATCCTAAATTTGCATATAAAATGCAGTCTGATTGGATGATTGTGATCCAAGAATGAGGTCTGAGAAGTGTGCTGTGCTGGTTACTACTAGCTCAGTGTTCAGGACAAACTGAAGGGGCAAGGGGGGAAAACTGTAAGTAATTGTTAGGAAGGGAACCCAGACCACAGTGTGTAACCTTTTTTGTTATGTGTGAACCTCTGGTGTCCCACCATATACAATGGTGTGTGAAGGGCCGGTCCCCTAATCGGAAAAAATGACACAGTAGGGCTGAAAAACATTTGGAGTCAGATTATAGAATTATCAAATTTATAGAAGCACTTCCATATGAGGAACAGATAAAGTGTTACTTGGTTTTCGTAAGTTTGGTTTCCAGTCAAATTGTTATTTTACTTCTGTGCCTGTCATAGTTTTCTGAACATCACCCAGCATTCAAAATTTCATATGAGCTGTATATAAAATTGCTTAAAACCACAGAAATGTAACTTGAACACATTAGTATCTTAATTAAGATCCTCTTGACAACACGTTGTTAAAAGGATCCAGAAAAAAATTGCAGGAAGAGGTCTATTCCACATTAAAAAATACTATATAGCAACAGTTTTAAGTAAAGAAGCCCAGATATGTTAACAGGCTGAAAGGAATTCTCCTCCTGAAGTCTGCTCCTGTAGCACAAGCACACAGGAGAAAAAAGCTTTCTCAAGAGCTTTCTCTGTGTTTTTCTGAGATAAAAAGCCTTATTGTGTTAATTAGCATTGATAACCACCATATTTTATATGGTTGTTTAGTTTGTGTGAGCCGTAGTTAATGGAACTGCTTCTCTTCATTGCTTTTGTGTAAGGGAACTAAGAAGTGATGCCACAGGGTGAGGAGAAGACAGACACGAGTGCAGGGTGCAGGTGTTGCCTGAATGAGGTGGGTCCATCTTGGCTCAGGCAGCAGATTCCTTATAAAGTGGGACTGGTGTGGACAAATTATCTCAGAGAGCTATGGTTGTAACAAAAGCCAGTTATTTTTGCCATGGTGTGTGGAGACAACACTGATAATGTATTTGTTTGGACAACAGCAGTATTACATATTTGGGTGCAAGAGAAAGTAGCTTGCTAAACAGAATGTTTTGATATTACAGTACACATAATGTAATTTGCTGTGGCCAAAGTCACAATGTTTGCTGTTCTGGGATATCTCTGAGCTCCCTATGGACATGTTTCCTAGCATGTGCCTATCTAGGCAAGAAAAATGATTCTGTTCAAGTTAAACGCTAATACAAGATTAAAGTTTAATGTTTCTCTTTTTCATTATCCCTGTGCTTTGATGTTCTTTTTTTGAATACCCCCATGATAAAATAGCTAGCATTTTGATTTTACTTAGTGTAACACTGTTTCTGTACCTTTCAATTATAGTAGGATTTCAGAAATGATGTGACTTAATTGTCCTCAGAGAAATGTATAAGGGAGAGAATGCCACTGAATCATCAAAGTTCAGTAAAGGTGCAGTGGTTGGAGAGTTTTGTTTTATTAAATATTCTTATATAAAAAATACACAAAGATTTCTAGGATTGTTCTGTCAGAAACAATTTCAGTTGCCTCATTGTTCTGACAAGATTGGGTGAAATGTTAAGACTGCAAAGGTAACACGTATATTTGCTTTCACCATTTCTGCATAGACTAATATTTCTATTTTCTCTTATTATTTATCACCTGCTTTGTTACTATTGTTACGCTCTGTCAAAATAGCCTTGTATTTTAAAATATTGTGACAGTTTCAATATGTTGCTTCAGTAGCATGGTGACATTAGGCTCTCTATTAACAAATAGGTTGATCCCCTATGGAAATTTATACTGCTCAGTCTTGTTATTTTAAAGGGTTGTTCTGCATTCTCACCAGTGAAGCGGTAATGGTAGTTGAACATAATTTAAAATAATACCTAACATTCATCGTTCTTGAAAATGAAGCTATGTATCTGAGGATACCTTATGAAGATAAGAGTTTAACATCAAGACATTTTAAAATTCTTGTCCTTTGATAAAACAGAAACCAACTATTCTTTATATATTTGAAGCAAGGAACGTGTTCTATATATTGATAAATATTGCTAGGGAATAACACTGTATAAAAGAGGCAGTGTGTAAAAATAAATCTTGAGTGTCATTTGGGACACTGAAGCTAACACTTTAGTTTTACGGAGTATCTGAAGGCTGCAAAAGGCAACAGACAATTATCCTCAGGCTGTTTTGAAGGAAAGATGCCTAAGCTTAAAATCAGGGAACTGAAAAGAACTGCTTTACATACAAAAGCTCTAAATGTCTCCAAGTATTGTTCAGAACTGTGAATGTTTCTGTACGTGAGGAAACCAAAGGAGTGGTGGTGTTTCAAAAATGAAAAATGGGTATTTGTGAAGTATTATGCTCTTAACTGTAATTAAAGCTTTCACAAGCACAATAATCTCATGAGTTGACTTCTGAGAGACCCAACAAAAGAAAGAGGCAACAATAGTGCACAGATAAAATGGTAATTACAAGGTTTTCTGTGAATAAGTCCTAACTATGGAAAGCATTTAGGACACACGTGCTGATCATTCAGCCAATACTTGATCTATAGGCACAAAGCTTTAATCGTTGTGGCACAGTTCCCTACTTTTGCCATTTTGCTGTAAGTAAAACAACTGATACAGCTCATGTATCTGGGTACCCAGTCACTTTTAGAATATATTTTTATATTTAAATATTCTGTGTGAAGTAACATAGAGATTTTAATGTAATTGTGTGTCTTTGAAGAATATTTTATAATTTCAGTATTTTTTGCACGATTTTAGTACCTTTAGTAAAGTCTTTTAAAATCCCTACATTTGAACAAATAATATTTTAGCAGAGACATAGTCTTGACAACAGACTGAGCTAATTATGTTGCAGTTAATCTAAAAACATGGCAATCTCATAATATACAAACTGAAAAATAAAAGGGAAAAATAATGGTTTTCCTTTGTGGTGGAATAAATAGCTAATTTCAGACTAGCTTTTGTTGAAAACATTTTTAAATTCACTCAGTTAGATCTCTACCAATGAAAACAATACTGGACACGTTTGAGCACTTAAATTGCCTTCTAAGGATAGCTAAATAATCCAGAAAGAAAACTAAAGGAGATTTTTTTTCTATCATAATTATGTATTTTGAGTATACTTGAAACATGGGATGAACATGTGATCAACTATCTTCAACTTTCATCTTTTTTTGTGGTCTTAATTATAAGAAACTGTTCTATCATAGAATCATAAATCATTTAGGTTGGAAAAGACCTTTAAGATCATCAAGACCACCCATTAACTCAGGACTGCCAAGTCTAAACCCTGTCCCTAAGCACAGCATCTACACATCTTTTAAGTCTCCAGGGATGGTGACACAACTCCTTCCCTGGGCAGCCTGTTCCAATGCTGGGCAACCCAGTGAAGAGATTTTCCCTAATATCCAATCTAAATATCCCCTGAAGCAACTTGAGGCCGTTTTCTCTTGTCTTATCACTTGTTCCTTGGAAGAAGAGAATGACACCCCCCTCGCTACAGCCTCCTTTCAGGTAGCTGTAGAGAGCCATAAGGTCTCCCCTGAGCCTCCTTTGTTCCCTTAGCCGCTCCTTACAGGACTTGTTCTCCAGACCCTTCCCCAGCTCTGTTGCCCTTCTCTGGACACATCATCAACAAGCACAACATAATTCTTCAGAATTAACAAATTGGGTACAAGTTCTTTTTCTCTGATTGCGCACTTAATGTATTTTGCTTAAGTCACGTCAACTTGTAGGCTTCAAAATCAGGAAGAAGATGCAGTGCATCGAGATCACTGACAATGTCTAAATCAGGGGTCCTCAAACTACGGCCTGCGGGCTGGATACAGCCCCCCAGGGTCCTCAATCCGGCCCCCGGTATTTACAGAACCCCCCCACCACCCCCCTGCCAGGTGTTGGGGGGGGAACCAAGCAGCCGCAGATGGCTGCCTGCCACTGCATCTGCGTGCCAGCCCCTGTTTAAAAAGTTTGAGGACCCCTGGTATAATAGTGAGTCTATTTTACACACAGGGTGGCTAATAGCTTACAAATGCCCCCAAAAATTAAAAAAAAAAAAATAAAATAATAAAAATTGATACTGCTGTATAAACAATTTTTCTGCTGTCACTTCTAGGAAGGGTTGATTTAAGATGGTTCTCGAGATTGTTGCTGTTTCTCTTATACAAAACTTCTCATGAAAACCTGATTTACCCCTCTCCTCCATCTTGGATTATCTTCAGGGAACTGAAGGTAACATCCAAAGTAGAGTTTGCAAAAGAAATAAACATTTTCTTGTCAAAACTCAGTCAAACAGTGAAATCTATCCAAGAAACAGAGATTACTAATCAGAAGTTTTCTCCAAGTAGGTCAATGAGAAATTTAGTATCTCCCTACAAAAATAGTCATGATAATAAAAGGAGCCCAAAGGGATTACGTCTGTTTATTCTGTTAGCCTGCAATTATTTCTTGAGCAAAATAGTATTCTTTTGTAAGTACTGTAAATGAGGATGGCCACATGTCAACTTGCTAGTTATGACTTTCAACTGGGTACGTTTAAATTAGGTAGTAGTCTGCTTTTCTGTGCCTCAGTTTTATCATTATTATTATCAGTTTTTTTCTAAAGGTTCAAAAATACATGAAACTCAAGTTTTCCACAATCCAAGGAATGGGATAGAAAAGGACCTGTCTGATGAAAAATGTTTTTCTCTGTATAGTTGGGTTTTTTTGTAGAGCTGTATACTGCTCATTCCAACTAAATATATTTGCTGTAGCCAATGCTCTTATGATGTTTTCTTTGAGATGTTTTGGAGTTTGAGTGACAGACAAAAAATGGTTAGATTTACCTACTAAAAATATCTCTGCTTTTGGAGTTAGACAGAAGTGAAAGCTGAAACAGCAGCTAGAGACTTAATGGACTACTAAATGACCTGTGACATTTAGGAAAAATAGCTACAGTGGCTTGGCAATTGGCTTAATTTTTTTTTATTTATTTTTTTTTCAGAGTTGAGCAGTATGGTTGGTTACAGCTCCAAAACCAAAAATTCTAAGTGGAGAAAGTGTCAAATACTGTGCTTAGATTCATGGGTACAAATGTAAAAGCTCTTGAAATACTGCTGCTACAGAATTGTTAGTTTCCTGGTAGACCTGATCTTTAATCACAAATTTATAACTCTTAGCAGAAGAAAAAAATCTTTGCTCTCTTTTTAAAGTCTTCAAATATCACAGATATTAATATTACCAGGCATGGAGAGAGAACTCTTACAGGACAGAAGAAACTTCTTTAGTAATTACAACTCCTTCTGTAGAGTCAGAGTGCTATAATGAAAAGGGAAGAGGGAGAGAGAGAGAGAGAGAGGCCTGACAACAAATGGCTTCATATCTGCTTTAATAAGGCAGATTTAAGAGGAGGAATTTGGGTAGCAAATAAATCTTACTCCCTTCAGATGCTGGGAACCGTGTGTTTGTGCAGCATCGGATCAATCCCTGATAGATTTCTCCACTCATGAGAAATTCTTGCTACACTTTCAGGTAAAGGAACGGCCACACTGGTGGTGGAATCACCAGTACTGACTGGGAGCTGCCTACTGCTCCTCTATTACAGTGAGGTGGCTGAGTCTGTCCTTGGCCAAGGATTTGTGCAGCATGGTGTGGTCCTGAAAGCCATGCTAGATGTGGAGCACAGCACACCTGCTGTGGGAACTGCAGGGTAACCGTTTGGTGGATCACTTGACTCCTTGGTGTGCAATGGTCTCCCGGCCAGGGTCACTACAATGTTAGAAACATTTTAAATAGAATATTGTGTGGTCCTGGATTTCTGGAGGGCATTGCCCAGCTCTTGCTCACAGTTAAAATGTGTTGCATGGTCTCCTTCATCCACTAATTCCACCTACTCTCTCTTACTGAAAATACTACCTGAATGACTCTGCTGCCTGTGTAGGCTCTTCATCACTCTCCAGCACTAAAGTGGCAATTGTCACTACAAGGGAAAGCAGTAGTTCAGAGATAACATATACTGCATGCATCATAATCCTCAAAGTAGAATGTGTGGGAGATGGTACAACTCTTTGAAAGGGGCAATATGATATTTTTAATTATTGAGATGATGCCTTTATTCTATAATTGCACTGAGTAGATGACTGTAATGTGATTTTAACATGTCCAGAAAGGTAAGTTTTGCAATTAAAACCCCAAAAATTGCTGATGTAAACATTTTCATGACACAGACCATATGTTAGAATAATAATAATAATAATATTGCAGATGATACGCAGTCAAAAATACTCATTTCTTATGCAACTTTTTTTTGAAGTATATAACTAACTCGGGATTCTTGTAAAGGCTACCTTGTGTGTATTCTTCTATTTTTAAAATAAGAAACAAGTGCTTCCTAGTCCAGAGGGTCTTCCATGGTTTCACAGCTCTAGAAATTACTCATGCTTTAGCAAGGAGGGTTCTGTTCCTGTGAAGCAGCAGACATTTCTGTACATAACCTCCACTGCCTGTTTGATTTGAGCACATTAGTAACAATGGGAATGATCTTTTTTCGCTAGAACCTGCTGTACCTACAACTGTACTCCTTAAACATTTCCATAATTACTGAGTCTCGCTGATTATCCTTTTGGAAAACTACTTAAAAGAGTGTATGTATTCTCTCTCCATTTTTTCTCAAGGGAAACGGGAGAGAGGCATAAATACCCATTTATGAAAGTATGGTTAATTGTGATATTTGTATATTAATTGTGACATTTAAATTAATGTTGTCTTTAGATATTTATGAAGGTGAAATGTAAACTTCAGATAAAGTGAAAGCAATTTCAAAGTAAATTTGAAAAATACTTTCTGAAATACATTATCTCAAAAGGATTACTTATGGTGAGAAATGTCTGCTAAGTTTAACACAATAGAAATCATTGGAGGTTTAGAACTTAAGAAACCATTTTATTTAAAAGGACACTTAAGATTTGATTTGTCTTATGCTAAGTAGTTAGAGTTTATAAATCATTGATTCCTCTTAAAACAGACATCGTAAGGGTTTTACTCATTGACAACTGTTCCCTCGATGCTGCAGCTTTTTGTTTTGGCAGAGATCTTGATTTTGCAACTGAATCACATGGTACAAATATATTCATTGCCAGAACACTTAATTAACTAAGCTATCATTCATTCAAGATTAAGTGTTAAGGTTACCTGTATAGATTGCATGCTTAGTGCAAGCATTTCTTACTCTGGAATTAGCAGTGTTTGTTTGAAAAATCTGTCATAGAACCAATAGCTGCAAAAAGAACCACAGTGTTGGAAATTGTGAGACTGGAAAGGATTTTGAATATACCAAGACTTTCTCTGCAGCAGTCAAGAGCCTCAATATGGTCACTGCAAGCATTTGTAAGGGTTGCTTTTCCTTTAACAGAAAGCATTCTGTACTTTTCTCATTCTGATAGTACTGATTAGTATTTCTTTTATGATTCTTATGTTTTATCAAGTGAAGTTTGACATATGTCTTTACAAAACCAAGAGATGACAAGTGATTCTGCTTAGAATCATCCTTTCCAGCTCTTTTCATACATTGCATTGAATTTTATTAATGTCCTGGTTAGCTTCTATGGCTTTGTTAACATTCTGAGACTAGTTTGAGCTTCTATGAAGCAGTTGTTATTAAGCTTCTGTTTGCTCCATTTACAGCAACCTTACCAAATTAGGCTGACTTCTTACAAAGTTGTTTCCACCTCAGTTCAAAGGGATAGACATTTTTTATTTTATAAATATAATCCCTGTTATGTAATAGAGTGTTAGCATATCTTTCTGTGTGTAATAATTTCCAAGAATTTAGGACCTTAGAAACAATGGAGATTACAATACAAAGAATTCTGCAAAAATGCTGTAGCTTGTTTGACGTTCTGCGCATTATTTTGCCTAAGAGATTTCCAATACTCATAAAGGCATGTATGAACAACCTTAGTATCATGGTGGATTTTAGCTTCATTTATACCAGCTGCAGAAACAGTTGGAAGGTGATTTTGAAATCTCTTTAGGATTTTGAATGCTTTTATTACCACCTGATTCCAAGTAATTTTGTTTGCATGTATCAAGAATAAATGAACATCTTTTAAAAATATTCCAAAAGAGAAATGACCAGAAAGTTTCAGCTTTTAGGGAAGGAAGTCTTTCTGATGTGAGTTGTTCTGCATCAGGTTTTCTCCTGAGTATAATAGTCAGTTGAAGTCTTTGATTGCAGTGGGATCAGCTAATGCTAAGACACCTCTGCAAGCTGCAATGGAAGCAGGAGATAGCTCATCAAATTCTATGGTAACAGCTTTCACCTAGTATTGTGTAATAGCTATAATCCTATGGGCCTGTAAGTGAGATTATGCATAGACTGAATCCTGAACAGGTCTTCCCTTTGAAGAGGATGGCCTTTTTAGTTCAGTAATGGATTGTCTTATACATGCCTAAAGGTTCTTTCACTACATTTTAGTCTTTGGATGCTTATACTCCAGAGTTCAGGAATAATCAATAACCTAATCAGCAAGCCAGCCTATTACTAGTTCTTTCTATTACTTTTCTATTGTGCTCCGTCTCTGTAAGAAAACAGCAAGGGCTCATAGGGAAAAGAATTTTTTCTGTAATGATCACAGTTATTTATTTTTCATTGCCTTCAGCAGGTGTCAACATGTTGTTTGCATTAAGAACCATCAATGAATCTCAATTGATTTTTATACTTCCCTTACCCCTTTTGAGAATCATTTGCAGGGTCTCCAAGATTGCTTGTACTCAACAGATAATGGAAGAAGTTCAGACAGTCTAATCAGTTCCAGAATACTCCAATCTCCTTTCCTTTCTTCCATAAACCTTTATCTCCATTGTTTGTATATCCCTATCACAAGCAGGATGTCCGTACCTTCCTTATATTTGCAGAACTAAAGGACACTGCTCAGTTTTGGATAAAGGGGCTTTCTTCCTGATGTTTTTTTATCTTCTAGAAGCTAAGTCTAGCATTGATTATTAAACCTGGAAGGTCATTTACCATCTAAAAGCGGTACTCTGTAATTTGTTCCTTATTTGTCTGTAGTAGTAATTTTACCTGGGGAAAAATAAGTATCTTTGCATGCTCACAGGTAGTGACCTGATTTGTACAAGAATTCTTTCTCCATCAACTCACACATAACTTTGAGGGTTCCCTACAAATACTTTTTTATTTTGCACTGTGGTAGGAGGATAAATACAGATAATTCCCATCTAATTTATATTCAGGAAAGAGATTTTATTACTTGCTTGGTGGGCTTCACCAGGGCAAAAAAACACTTCTCAAATGATCTGAACAGTGCCAGGACAATCATGGATCAACAGTAAGGTCATGCCTGTTGTTAGGTCACACAGCCTGTACATGCACTGGTTGGCTGACACACCTTACATTTAATTCAAGCATTATAATGAGGTGTTACAGAATGAATACAGCTGATAGTAACCTTAAAATCTCTCAGCTGGTAGGGGGATCCAGTGCAAATATGTAGAGATGTCAGTAGTGATGGTTTCTTCATTGCAAAAGAGGGACATCTAGTAAATGCTGCTAGACAGAATTGGAGAGCTGTTCTGTATCCATACACTGATGATCAGAGCAGTGAATTTTGGATGAATAGCACCATCACAGTGCACTGCATAAACAAGCAGGGAGGTGCTAGATCCATCCGTTGTGTAATGACTCCCATCTATGGAATTGTTGTGCTTGCCATAAAATAATTGTTGCAATCTGTTATCTTCAGGACCTTCAAAATATGCTGCCCTGTCTTCTTAACAGATCCTTCTCTGAATATCTACATAGGCAATTGTATTGACAGTATTATTTGTCAAATATTAGTATTTGGTTGATAACATCAGGAAATGCAAAGATTTCTTCTCTCAAGGGAAAGAGCATCTGAGTTGGTAGGGAGATGTATTTTTAATTCCATGCATTTCAGATCTGTGCTTATCTACCAATACCCTTATTCTGTTACGATTAAGAAAACACAGCATCTGAATTACTACAGTCACTCCATTCTGGCTTGAATAGTATTAGTACCTGGAATTCGGGAGCTTATGAGCATCTATTCTTGTTGTTCTGCCTTTTTTCTCCACATAAATCATTCAGACCAATACACACATGCATCATTCAGGCCTCAGTTTTCATAAGTGAAGTGTAATAACATACTTGACTATTTAAACATACAGAGCGTTTTGGTTCAGGGTACGAAATGGTCTATAACCATTACATGTACTACAAAATGGAAATGGTTTCTCTTCAGGAGGAATCCCATCTTCTGTGGTGGCTTTGTTTCTCAGTACTCTAGAATATTAAGAGTTACTGGAAACTCATGAGCTTAGTATACATCCAGCAGCTAGTTCAGCACTTCATACCACCAGTTTGGTAACACGTAAGTTCTCTTCACCCTACAATGATTATCAGACTTCCATTTTAAATAGGAGAATCAACTCAAATGAGGAAAATTAACGTGATTCTTCACAGTTGTACTTGTTTGACATAACAATTTTCTTTGTTGCGCACAGTAGATTGTGAGCCCTGATGTGCCTTTGAATCTATATACAGTCCTTCGTAAGATAGAAGTCATACTTTACACTAAATTTCTACATCACTTCCAGAAGTTCAGATTGTCATTTAGATCAGTTTATTCACTTGCCCTTCCAGTGGTCATTTGTCCAGAAGTAAAACATTTACTGATCTTTAAGAGTATGTGTTGCCAGACGGGTGTCTGTTAGGAATGACAAAATAGTCCTGAACTGGGCAGAGAGAGAGAGGATAACTGAGATTCCATCCAGGCCTAATTTAATATAATATTTATAGAATTTGGTGAACTACTTCCCCAAGGAAATTTCTGTGAGGTTGTAAGTGACTTTCTCTCTTTCCTTTAGGGGTATTATTTAGAGGACCTAAGTAGGTCTGTTCTTTGCAATACTGCCTGTGCTTTTGCTAAAATACACTCTTTGTTTGGCATCTCATTCAGCTGCCTGGCTTAATAAAGCCATACAGCAATTTTGCTGGCAAAATGCTTCTTCTCCTTTTATGTTACATTGATTGTAAGTTACCAGAGTTGGCACACATATAGAGAAATAGCCAGTAAAGAAAAACTTGTTATTTTTTGGGTAGTTTCACCTTATTCTGACAGTGGAGGTATTCTTCTTTTCTAGTATCCGTAGACATTGTATTTTAGCTCTTCCCTGGCTGCTCTTTGGTCTGTGACAATCTCAGGACCCTCCATGTCAAAACATTAATCAGTCTCTAGGGTAGACAGTTCTTACTGCTCTCCAGAGTAATGATAGCCCAGGAGCATGAAAGTGTCATCTATGACATGCATACTCTATGAAAAAACTATTTTTTCTACGATGTGTTTGTTGCTGCTTTGATCTCAGCTCTTTCAGGTTATTTGTTATACACAGTGCCTTTGATTCCTCTCTGTACTTTGGTGAGGGTACCATGTTGCGCTCTCTCTGGTTGAGTACACTCATGCTGTTCTCACAACTCATAGTTTCCTAATAGCTGATCATGATGCATTGAATTGTTCATGACTGAATAGTCTTGCAAAACCACTGTGTTATCGTGGTTCCTTTTCAGCTTTTGAGCTCTTAAATTCTTATTCTTTCTGCTTGTGTCTATGGAAGTGGTACATCTGGTGACAGTTTTCTCAGCCAGTTGCTGAAGCATATACAGGTCCTTATGGCTGTCATTTTATATACTGCCTTTATCAGGGCAGGGTATCTGTTCTTTAGTCATCCAAAATTCCTTCTTGAAGTGGTGCCAAAGTTCCAGAGCGGCTAGGCAATTAGTCCTCCAGTACTTGTTTCCAGATCTTATGCTTCTCTGATAGAATTTTATACTTCATGAATTCATGGTTTCATAAGGACTTTATAATTTCTCTTCACAGGTCCAAGTCTTTTAGTTTATTTCTTTGCTTGTTCCATTGTGGGAATGTCCAGAAGTTCAGCTGACTTCATACGACAATTGTTCAGATGGCTTTCTGACTCTGTGTGGGCTCGAGGAACTTCCCCCGCCGCCATGGCCAAAGCAAATTCTAGTAGATCTCTGGGCAAACAGTATCTGTACTGTATGGTATTTGGACGTTTGCCCTAAGGCTACCTGGGGTTCTGTCTTTGCTTTCACCTGGCATTATGTTAGTTTGATAGTACCCAGGGCAGTTTCAGCCTTCAGCGGAGTGATGCTGCAGCTATTTGTGGGAGTCCTCAGGCATCCGTCTGGGTGGTAGAAGGCAAAAGTAACTTTTCAGAGTGAGTCATCGCGGGAATGTACATGCAGACTCAAAGAAAAAAGGTTACTAGTCAGTAACTGGTGTTCTTTGAGAAGTATAGTCTGCATGTACATTAGTCTCCTACCTGCCTTTCCCCTCTTTCTGAATCTCTTTCAGGTTTGATTGTGCATGTAAGAGGAACTGCAGTGGTGGCGGATGCACTCTGCCCTGTGTTCATGACCCAAGCAGGAAGAGGGGAAGGAGCTAGCGCGCCCCTCCCGTGGCACCCCGGGGCAGGCGCCAGCCCACCCACTCTTAGAGTATATGTATGGACTAAGTATCTCACAGTACAGCAGCCCTTCGTTGGTAGGTAAATTTTCTTTACTGTATTTTCACAGGTAAAGCAGTAGATTTTATTCTGAAAACAGTTTCATTCATTGACTCTATAGGTGATATGCATGAGCAGTGCACATGTGGGGGAGTTTATGCCATGAGCTACATTACACTGAGTAGCAACCTGGCTCTCCTAGTGGTTTCATCTCCTGCCTGTCTCTTCCCCACTCCACCCCGCCCCACATCCTAACCTTTTTTAGAGATCTGGATATTTTCACTCTGTTCAATTTTCCATTTACATTGAGAGCTACACCAAAAATTGAAATTACCTGGGTTGTAATATTATTCAAAAAGTAAAAGGAAGTGATGTTTTACGCAACTGTAGCCATGAAGTAGCATGTCAGATTGCATTTACTGTTAGGAGGTGAAACTAGAAACTGAACTGTGTTCAGTCAGAATCAACTATATTTTTACAATTATATTGTTCTTTAAAACTTCATAGTTACAGAAAAGCAAACGTTTGAGTTTAAAAAATGACGACAAGGCTTCTGTGATTAAAAAAAACCACAAGGAACCCTGCTGTGGAAAAAATGTTAAATCTTCTGCATTTCCTGCCCATTAAACAGAACAAGTAGACATAGGGTATAACCTGGCTTAAACTGTAGATGTAGCTGTCATTGCATGCAAATACATACGTGCAAATTCTTCAAGTAGTTATTTTCAAAATACAGTTTTTAAGAAGTGCGGGTTATGTGAGTTGAGGGCTGTTACAGAAATACAGTTCTTGTGTGTTTGTACTTGGAGTTCTGTGAGACATACTACCTTTGCCTGTATGACAGACATGCTTTTGCTGGTTTCTGAGGGTTGAAGCAGTTAGTGTTGTCTTGGCAGCTCAAAGAAATTTACAGTTGGTTTTCTGTGGCTTTGCCATTTCTGTTTTTGATAAGATGAAGGTGTAGTTTATCTGGGCTTAGTTACAGCCAGCAAAGTTTGGTGAAACTTCTGATCTGCAGTGCATGAGATACAAGTGCTGTAGATGTGGATACACATGGATAAAATACTGCAACTCTAGTTTTAGAAAGTTACTGACTTCTTGTGTGTAATATCAAGCTGCCTTTTCACATTCTGAGAAGAAAACAATCTTAGATTGATATTAATGTATGCAAGGAAAAGAAAATGTGAAAAAAGCCATCTTATTCTGCACAATTAATCTGAAGTTTATGGCTCCAAACCCAAGCATTTGTATCTTCTGATAACAGGTTGCCCAGAGCAGGGGAGAGAGAGAGTTTCTGGTTATCTATTGTTAGTGAGCAGTATTGGATTAATGTAGTTGGCTTTGTGCTTTTTTTCTCCTTTTCATTCTAATTGATATTTTGTGGTCTTGTAGAAATAATTGGAGGAATTTATATTAGATGTCAAGATTCTCACTAGGAAAAGTAATACTGACAAGAAGGCATTATGTTTTTCTTTTAATTGATTTTTAATTTATTTAAAATAAATTCTTAAGAAAAACACAGGGTTTTATTAACTGCTGTAATACTTATTTTAGTAACTAAACATATTTTGGAGAGGTTTTTACACGTGACAGAAATGAGACACATTGAACTTTGGTACTTTTGCTAGTACATCTTTATGTAAAGGTAAGCATGTGTGCATATACACCCACACACATATATATATGCCAAATTCAGAGTGAACAGAAAAATTGTTTCAAGAAACAGATGTATTTGGAGAATATCTAATTCTGACTCTTCTGACAGCACTAAGTTCCATCCCTTCCTCCAGGCATCTGAGGAAAACTGTTATGCTGGAATGACCAATCCTTTCCAGTGAGTAGCCATGATTTCAAGACCTTAGCATGCACTCTAGGAGGATACCAGTGGTACCAATAGTAGATGGGAACAGTTTTTCATACAGAAGGAAACAAATCTTGTGCCTTGCTGCACTTACAGACTCATGGTTTGTATCTGATCCAGATGTCCTTGTAGTTTTTAGTTCAATTTGTTAAATCATACAATAAAATCAGTGTTTTTCTTGTCTATACTAAAAATAATACGTCAAGGTAGTTAGCTTGAATTAAGAATCCTTCCTTTGTCATTTGGAGAGGAAATTGGCACAAAACATTTAAAACTGCATGTTTATTTTGTGGAGTCAATCTTGTATGTGGCCTCCAGTGTAATAGTTAAAAAAAAATTTCCCAGTCTCAGCCCTTAAAAAGCAGACTGCTTCTGCACTGGCACTCCTAGTCCTGGTGGTTTGCACTTCTCTCTGCTTGACTTTTTCTATGCATTTGCATAGATGAACTCTGTTGAGCGTTACATTTGAGTGCCTACTTTTCCCCCCCTGGTTTTAGGGATAATTATCATGAATTTTAGCTTTTAGAAGATGTGAAATACTTTTTTAAAAAACGTTATGTTACAGGCTGCATAGTTACGTTGAACCTTGAAATATTTGATAGCTGCACTTTATTTCAAATGGAAAGTGCTTATTAAATTTACATTTTAAAAGTAAGCCATTTGTAGAGTACATTTTTATTACTTTCTTTAGTTTTGCATTTCAGTAAAAGTTAAATTTTTATGACTTATTTTAATACATTAGCTTAGTATTTAGAAAACTATTTAGAAAAAAAAACCAATGCAAAATGACTACGATACTGAATACTGCAAATACATCTGTAGAATCTTCAAAAGACTACTATGTTCAGTAAAATCTCGCAAGATTAAAAGGTCTGTTTAGACACGTAGAGATACTTGCATTTCATCCAGGTCTCTTGACTACACTCTTGATTACACTGTGAACATCTTCCTAACATTTCTCTTACTTTCTGCCTTTTGTTGGTGGGGGAAGGAGAAAAGGGGTGGAGGTAATAGAAAATGTTGAGCGTGTTCTCATGCTGTTTTACTATTTCTTTCTCTGCTTTTCTTAAATCATTTAGAGATTGATTACTTGCAAAGTTGTTATGCTGCATATAAGAGTATCTTCATGCCTCTGCATTTCAGTGAAGCTTTCAAGCAACAGGAGATTGTAAGCATGAGAAATAAAAGCTTCGCAAGAAATAGGGAAAAAATATGAAATTAATTCCAAGATTATATTAACATTTCGAAGGCCTTCCCTCTTTTTTAAACTATTGAATTCAGCTCTTTATCTTTCCTACAGTGCCTTTGCTTTATGGGTTTTCATGTTCTTGCATGGTCCTCAGTACCTGATTTTCCCTTTTAAATTAATAGACAAGCCATGGTCAGCCAAATAGAGAAGAATTGAACTCCTAAATAATACAAAAAAAGAAATCCGTTACTTTTACCTTATCTTTTTCTTTTATCCTGCTTTGTATGTGTGTGCTGTGATGTGAATTTCTCATTCATGCAGTTATGTATGCGCTCTCATGCCATAGTATCAAAGCTAATCTTCAGTGAGCCCCTGGGGTCTGGAGTACAAGCCATATGACTAAGTAAAGGTTGTTATGAGATCTTAATGTGCCGATTCCTGTATTCCTGAAACTCAGTGGTCAAAGTGACATCCAGTTCTCTTAGCAAATCTGCGACTATGCAGAGTTTCTCTTCTTTGATATGTTTTTCCATATTCTCATTCACTATTATTGCTTCTATCTGATGGTGTTAGATACTCATAAATTAAAATTATCTCAGACACCCTTTTAGTACACAGCTTGTAAAAGAAGATTAAATTGATACTTAATGTGGCTTTTTATACAACAGCTCTTATTTGACTTACATATCTAAGGAAAGTTATCATTATAGCTTTAAGAACTTACTGTTACATGTCTTTTCCTTGCATTTTGAAACATACTGTCCTAGAGTGAACAGGATTTATTTGCAAATGTAGAAGTTACATAATTTTACAAAGCTTGCAGTTTTGAAAGATTTGTGGTGGAGAACACAGACTTTTGCATTTCTAAGCACTAGCAGTATTTTTCCCAGAAGCCACAATGATCTTGTCAGTCACATAAAGTTGTTTTGAGGACTTCTGGATAGTATGTATGTCTGTAAAACAGCTTATACGAACGTACTTCTGTTTCAAAGTCCAGTGTAAGTAAATGTATATTGTTTCATAACTAAATTTCATTATTTAACACTGATACTTGTTCAGCAATTTC
The DNA here is from genome assembly GCF_015220075.1 of Falco rusticolus. NCBI lineage: Eukaryota > Metazoa > Chordata > Aves > Falconiformes > Falconidae > Falco > Falco rusticolus. Next base: position 53,615,956 of record NC_051193.1, on the reverse strand, counting down.
AATTAATTGTTAATGTATTTTAGATGGTGTATATAAGGCAAAGTGACTTCAAATTTGCACCATGCTAGAAAAATCTAGCATGTGCCAAAATACCAAACTTGTTCGTTACCTATAGAATTACTTAGCCAGTTTCAGTACTGAATATAGAATAGAAGAAATCTGTACAGATTATTTATGAAAACCTGCCTGTTCATATTCTTTTTAGCGTTTCCCTATTCTTTCCTAAAGAATGTTTTAAATGGTAACAGTGTACATCTCATATTCCAGTATGCATGTGTATTGAGAATTATTTTTACAATCCATGTATTATGAAGGAACTGACATATTGATAAGAAAAAAAGTACAGACATTAATCTCAGGAATAAGCACCATAATATTGCTTTGAAGGGATGTATTCTAATCATTTTGGAAGCATAGACACATGGGACTGTTACAACACTCTCATAGTAAAGTGATGGCAAAGGTAGGACAAAAAGACAAATACTATAGGACTGTAGTATCACAGGAAAGGAACAGCCCTCAAGACCTCGGTTTTTCTGTGTAGACATTTAGTCTGATCCATAGTGACCATCCATAGTGCTTTGTAGTACTTCTGCTGCAGTTAAGGGCATTACTCATAGTCTCTGTATCTATGTGGAAGAACAGAGTACAGTAGCAGTAAGAAGACTGCAGGAGTCTTGCAACTTTTCTTAAGTTCAAATTCCTGGCTAACGCCATGGTTTGTAATAGTGTCAACAAATGCATCTCTCTGTCACTGTGAAAAGGAAATAATTAAACATGTAGAACTACTTTACTCCATTATTTAAGTGAAGCAGCAATCAAGAACAGAAACGTAGAGTGCCTATGAATGTCATAAGGATTTATTGCAAGAGACTGCAAAATTTTACTAAGATAAGAAAGTCACAAACCGCAGTTGTCTCCAAAGGTCAGGGAACTGTTCCTTTCATTCCAGAAAGGAATTCCTATTTATTTCTCCTGTTCATTTACTTGCAGAGATTAGTGGATGGTACCTCAATGGAGCTACAAAATACCTGACTTTGCTAACCATTACCATTGTGCATTCTGTGAGCAGGTTTCTTACGTACCATGGTGGGGGTGTTATCCCACAGACATGATTAGTAAGAAACAATTACTGGAAACACAACAAATACTTCATGATAAACATGAATAGCTGCTGAAAACCCTACCAAATTAAATTATGATGTATTCTTTCTCTCTTGAATCCTTCCAGTCAAAGCTGGTTGGTTTAGTGAAAAGATGCTTGAGTCCTAGAATTTGTTTTAAATACAGGAGGAACTTGCCTTTTGCAACTTAGAGTAATAATGGCAGTTTTGCATCTTGGACATTGAGATGCTTAAGTTAGCTCCACAGAAGGAAGTACATCTGTAAGTGTTATGCCATTCACTGATTATTTTTTATGTCAAGTAGCACTAGCTTAAGTGTGGTGCCACAAGAACACACCTGTACAGCTTTTGGACTTACTGTGTGTTAATGTGACCAGTGCCTGTATGAATTTCCAAGCACGTATCAGCAGTAAGCATAGGGTCTCTGCACTGTGCCACACACTGTAGGCATTCCTTCCATAAGTTAAGAATCATTATTGGCCTTAAAATAAATAATTTACATGTGAAAGACTTAAGAACTCAGAGAAAGAATAAGGCAAGATTTTTCTGCACTAGTGAAATCAATACCGGCCATGAGAAAATTCAAGCAGATCATAAGCAAAGTTTCTGATGAGCCATGTTGTAACTGAAATGATTTCAAGATTGGGCAGTGCATAGGCAGCCCAACAAGTAGTTCCAAATTGGGAGAGAAAGGAGGCTGATTAAAACAAGAGCTCTTTGCAGCAAGAGATGGAAACAAATTGTATGTTACAACAAAGGATTTCTTATTTAAATGAGAGAAATGTGTTTGTAAAAGAGAAAGTACAAAGAAATCAGTAGAGAGGAAGGACACCAGATCTAATCCAAAGCTTAAGGAGGCAACTGGCCTGACATTTTATTTCTGTGCAGTGTAAAAATAGTTATAATGGTTCTAGGACTTAAGCGAAATCTGGTTAGAGTCACAGTTGTGTGCTTTTGAAATAAAAATGTGCTTAGAGGGACTGACTAATTGTTTCTCCTTGTCTACCTTGACACTAGAAAATAGCTGATAAAGCTTGTTTCAGGATATTAATTGTTAAAAATATTAAGCTCTTTATTGGTTGGTTTTTTTCTGGAGGTCTGTAGTTTTGTGCTGGCTTTTTAAAATTTGGTATTAGTTTTACAGTTTTCAGAGGCAGATACTGTAGTTTGTATCCATCAGCATCATTCCTTTGACTTGAATGGAGTGACAGTGATTTACATAACCCATTAACCTAGTCTCACTTTATCTTGAAAGCTTATCATCAACGAAACAATAGAAGAGGAGAATGATGCATAAAAATTATTTCGTGGCATTTTCTCTGGTTGAAAAGTTATATAAAAATTTTGCTTATATAGCATCAGGAAGGCCAGCTATCAGGTCCCTGGCCTAGAGGAATTCTCATTTGAAGACACAGCAAATTCAGTTCCCTGCAAAGCCAGTGGCAAATCTAGCTGGGCTGCTGGTAGCAGCGAAGTGAATATGAGTAGCCTTTTGTCCTCACTTGATCGGGGTGGTGCTTCCTTTTTTAGATACTTAAAATGTCAATGACAGCGTTTTGTGGGATAGAGTTTTGTAGGCTGGAGAGAAAATAAATAAGTTGAATATCAATCTCAGATATTTTTCCATGGTTTTAAAATGTCTAAGCTGTACAATTGAATTTACACTTATGAAATACAATGAAACCCAAACTTAACTGCCTCATAGTCAAAGGTCTTCTTACTGAAAGCTTATGTTTCTTTACTGTAACTAGAAGCTGATAGAGAATCACGTCTGCCCACATACACCGATGGAATAGTGGTAGTAGGCATTTAATTACTGCTTGGTTTATTTGAAGAGTTAGGGTGTATGCTGATTTCTTTAGCTTTCTGTAGGCTACCACATGACAGTTTTCTCCGTGTTAACTGGAGTATTACTGAACTGTAGCAAAATGAGAACAGAGGAAGGATTTACTTTCTCTGCAAAACCAGTTGGGAGTTTGGCAGGTTTTATTTTACCTAAAGTGCTTCATTAAAAAAAAAAACCACAAAAACTCTTCCTCCTGTTTTATACTGACAATTTTTTCTCAATGATAATAATTTTTAAAAATATATATTATATTAAGCTCTAACTTCGCCAAACTCCATTTTTACATGGAACTTCTTTCAGGTATTCTCTGAAATTTGTAGCTGTTCAGTCATGACAATTATGTTTCCGGATGATAAGATAGGGAAGATGCCACCTCTTTAAAATAATTTTTCTGATACATAACTATGTTATTGAAGCAAACAATTTTAAGACTTAGCATGATTTTACTACTGTAATTCACATTTTTTCAAAATGTAAGTCAAAATTCAGACTTAGTAGTTCATTTATGTGCATGTCTGAGACATTATGTGTGTTCTTTTCTCAGGCTCGTTTGACATGTTTGTATAACCAGAAACTTCTGGTAATTTACAGCCCACCTAATTAGAATGCCATCCTCCAGAGGAGGGAAAAATGAATGTGGTTTTAATAAAGACAAGACATAAGGCAAAAAGGGAAGTGGAAGACATGAGTAAAAAAAGGAGAAACAAAGACAGAACCTTTGGCTTTGCCACTTCTTCAAGTAATCCTGGCACATGTTTGCATGATGGGGCTTGCAGGCAGACAAAAGATTATTCTACCTGCAATTTAGAAGAGGCTGTGTTAATTGGAAGTTACAGAGCAGTGCTAAGCCTGCAGAACATACACCTGAAGATTAATCTAAATTGGTAGTGCTTTTTAAAATGTTCTAGGCAGCTTTATAACCACCGACGTTTTAAGCATTTTGATCAGTATATTGCTCAGATCTAATTTTATGATAAATAAGCTTCTAATCAACAGTCTTAGAAATAGTTCGTTCCTCCCTGATATATAACATTCCAGAAACATAAATGTGCCCTAGATGTTTTCAAAGAATGAGACTTCTTTGCTAGAGTAAGGACAACAGTCTAAATAATTGATCTGACCAATTTCTGTAGATGGATACTTTACTGTGTAATACCTGAGTAGACTTAATGTAACGCAGCTAATTTTGAGCTCCAAGCAGACATTCTAGTCCACAGTAGACTATGAAGGATAAGCAATACAATCATATTGAGACCAAGTAATTTTTCTGCTTATGTCAGATTTTTATCACAGTTTGAAAACTACTTTAAAAGGTTATTTAAAAAATGAATTAAAATAAAATCAAACATTTCTCTAGTATCGTAAGTTCTCCAGTATTGTAAGTCATTGAATTTACATGACAGATTTATTAAGCTTTTTTTAGTTCAGCCTTGCAATTGGGAGACACAGTCCTATTGAGATGATGTAGGTAATGTAGAAAAGATGATTATAGATAATCTTTTGTATTTCTGTGTCAGATGTATTATTGCATCTTTTAGTAGATAAGCTTACAAATATGTGGTTCTTGCCCTTTTCACGCTATTAAAAATTCAATCACAGAGACCAAAGTTACTGTAATAAGAATCAGCCATTTAATCTGAATTAAATGCACATACTGTATTAACATGTGGTAAAGCATTATATTTATGTCTCAAAATCAAAATAAACAGTGATATAAATGAATAGCTGAATTCTGGTTTTCCATTTCAAGCCAAGAGATGGGGAACAGAATTTCAGTTCCCATGTCCAAAAATATTATGAAGGCTACTTGAATTAGTCTGTCATATGTTGTTTATAAGTAGTGGTTTAAAATCTTTGTATAAAAAGCCATGAGTAATTTTACAGTTCCCTCTATTTATTGTATGTGTGTGTGTCTGTTTCTAAGACATTTCAAGTATTCAGGTGTTTTCTGAGGTAACTGTATCCTACGTATGACTTGTTAGATCTGACAGGATTCATGTTCTCTTTCAGGAGACGCTGATAGATTGGTGTGATGAAAAGGAACTTAATTTGATTTTAACAACTGGAGGAACAGGGTTTGCACCACGAGATGTCACTCCAGAGGTGAGATAGTCCTGGAATAAGAAAAATCTGCCCTTTGGTGTAGAAATGTATGAGTTTGGGGGAAGGGGGTGATACCTTTTTGAAATTTCTTCTGTAACTTTACTTTGCAGTATCTCTGGACAGGTCAAGTCATACTCAACTTGGAAGCAGAAAAAGAATGTAGCACAAGAGAATTACTCTGACCTTGGGTTCCGACTCAAAACCATTTTCAAACTGGAATATAGCATAGCATAATGGATTTCCAGTCCCCTTACAAAACAAAATTCTAATGGCTTTTTGGCATAATTTTCCTTAGCACTGCAGTACAAACACTGCAAAGCAAGAACTTGTGTGGCTTTTTGTTGTGTCCTGCACAAGAAAAAGTCAGAGAGGAGAAACCCTTTAATTCTGCTTTGCAGACTACTGCATTGACAACTACTGCATTATAGGTTAGAGTGTGAGGCACATAGCAGAGGGAAAAAATTCTGTGCCAAGCTGCTATTTCTTTGCTTGACACCACGTTGTCAAAGAAAGCTAAACAGGCACTGTGGTGGAGGTAACATGCAGCAGTAAATGTTGCACAGGGTATCTGGTTACATTCCAGTTATAAGGAGCTAAGGTAAGGGGAGAAAAAAAGGAACTTAACCTAATAACCTCATGGCCATGAGTTGTCACGTGAAATGACTGTGTGGTTGCTGTTGACGTATTTTGGTATTTATAGTTCCAAATCAGATTGATATGAACTTTTAAGATCATATACTATTTTTTTCGTTTGCTTTTATTCTCTAAAGGGCAGAATTAAGATTTGAGTGCCTGAAGTGTTTATTTCTGTAATTTAACACATCTAAACTTCTCTGAAGTACTCATGCAAGTTTTCAATTGCTTAGACTTTCAACTTGGAGTTGATTTGAGTTCATTATAACATGCATACAATGCTTTTTGCTTACAAATGTGTTCTGTCAACCGGTGCCGCAGTTTAGCTTTTTCCTATTAGGAATCTAAAAATACTTAATTTATTGTATAACATTTGTGTAACTAAACAAACATGTAAATAAAATGTTCCTGTACATTACTTCTGATGTTTTTAAACTACGTTCTAGAAACCTTGAGTAACTAAAGCCTAAAGGTCTGTGTGTCAGAAAATGGGAACGGTATAAGATGAACACAGTGTGCTAGCTAGTGAAACTGGATTTGCAGATGATTCACCATGCTAAAGCAACAGAAAGTGAAAAATCTGTTGATTAAATTGGTCTGTTAGTTGCGTCTAACATAATGGTTTTGAAGGTTGTATTCCCAGCACTGTGTAAAAGGAGGGCTGAATCTCTGCTTCAGTTTTACTGATCTATTACCTTTGTGCAGGGTCAAGCCTAGACAGTAGTGCCAGAGGAAGCATTGCAGCCAGTGCTAAAAATTAGCCACAGATTTTCAAGCAGCATTTGGGACAAAAAATAAACAAATGAGAACTCTGCACATAGCAAACACCTAGTATTTTCCTTACATTGCTTCATTGCTGTTCCTGTAATTAAGACAGATGTTGATTAGTTCTGAGGTTACTGTGAGCCATTTTAAAAACTTACCTGAATTGCTGAAATGTCTTTAGACTGTATAATAACACTGACATAAAAATTAGGAATAACTTGTACTGAAGAAAAACTGTTGTTTTTAAACGTAGTAGGTATGTAAGCCTTCGATTGGTTCTAACAGAAGTGTTCTGATGGTTGAATTATTCCCATACGTAAAAAGCATTTATATAGGACAGTGTTTACTCACTTTTCACTCATTTAAGTTGAATTAACTTGCAAGACTAAACTTAAATCACAGTGGAGACATCGAATCCTCAGTTTTTATTACAAAGTGACAATGATAAGGTTTGTTCTTATGATAGTTTATTAGATCATTCACTCAAACAAATGTTTTTAAGGAAAGAAAATTAGTTTGCCAGTGTGCCATAACAAAATCCTAATGAAGAAGCATAAGCTTTAGGCCCATATTTTATTTCTTTTGGGTCAATAAGAGAGCCAATTTGAAATGGAAAATTCATTATGTCAACATGCAAAGTGCAGTAGCAAGCCTTCAGGAAAACTTTCATTGATGTAGGAAGTGGTTTCAGTCTATTCTGCGTATAGTGTTTGTCCAGCATGCTTTCCTCTCATTGCTGAACTGATAATGAAATTATGTGATCATGACATTGTGCTATTGAGATGCCATCTTTGAAGACGTGACTTTAAAGCTGGTAATAATTTAATCTGATGCTGGAAGACACTTTAGCGTTTTTCTTGAGAGTAGGGAGAGTAGTCCCTCGGGTCATGTTTCAGCTGGAATGATTCAGTCCTGCTTCTCCTTATTTCTCCTGTACTTTTGATCAGAAAACACATTTTTATGCTTTATTTTCTGAGCATAGATACATAATTGCTATTGTACTGTACAAGATAAAGTTAGTTCCTGAGAGTATTTACAGCCCAAAGAATTAAGGTTAACTGAATTTTGTAATTATTGAATAAATTGAAATTAAGTGCCTAGCATAATGTATCTATTAAAATTAACTTCTTGAAATGTCATAAATTTATGATTAAGATTAAAAAAAATAATTCAGTTTCCCCACTCACTTTGCCTTTTAAACACTGTCAGAATCATACCAGGTTATTGCAGTTGTTGCAGTGATGTGTAATGACTTTTTTTATAATGGAATAGATTATTTTAGGCATATTCACAATATCTGATTTTTCTTACCTGTTTCTGGTCTCAAAATTTACAGCCTTGGTCTAGTCAGTGGGTGGGGAGAAGCTTTTGAATTAGTTACTGTGATTCACGTTTTGAAGCAAAGGTCAATTGAATTAAGCAGTGTGAATATCCTTCACTTTATTGTCTATATGACTAGAAGTAATGAAATACTGTGGATATTTAAAAAACAAAATTCACTCAATGGATGGCTGAATTTGAAGGAAACGTGTTGTAGATGTTGTTAGTGAATGCTGTAATTCTTCATCTGTTATGGCAGTTGGTGGTAGTTTGCATTTGATTTAAAACCGAAGTGTAGCCTTAAATTTGTAGATACATTTTTATTTTTTTTTACAATCTTATTTTCCCTATAATTTACGGGAGTAGTCTTTAAATCCATGCTGGAAATGCTTATACAGTCTGCTTGTTGATGTAAAAGTGTTTGTTCCTGGACAGAGAACATATGGCCCAAGTTAAGTTATTTTGGAACTTCTGGTTTATATTTACAGATGCAAACTTTTTTTCCTCAGAACTGTAATACTTGAGTGGTAGACAGTTACATTCTTACAGAATGTTAGTGATAATATACGTTAACATTTGTGAAAAAAAATGAATGTGGCAACATTTTTATTGATCACTAGGTATCCTGAGACAAAAATGTATTTTCTCTATTGCTGTTGGTCAATACAAAGGAGAAAGGAAAAATCTCGTGTATACATGACTCTGTGCAGTTTTCTGTCATCTTTACTTTTACATTTATTCTTTTGCAAAATTGTACGTCCAAAAAATTCACTTGTCTGCCCCCTAACAGAATCTTCTAGCTGTTTTCATTCCTTCCTCTCTAGAGTGGCTTGCAAGTCTTGTTTGCCCCACCATGAGACCAACTTTATGTACTGAGATAGTAGCAATAAAAATCAACTTACTGCACCTCAACTGGTGCTAGACGTCCTTGAGCTGTGTGGCTATGTGTATTCACAAATAGTTCACCGACACTGCAGATAATTGTCAGCCCTAAAATTCTGGGAAGACTTTAGAAGCATAGAAGAGCTCTCTTCCATAATGTAAAATCAGACAGATGTTTCCTTGCAGTCTTCCTCCTTTTCCAGTGCTCTGAAAAATTATGAATGCTCCTTTTGGTTCTTGCTGATTATATTCTTCAATATTTATAGACCATTTTTGAATGTGTTTAGACACATACTTGTTTTCATTTAATCTGACAATATATACACATATTTGTTTAATCCTTGGTCAAAATCTTCTGGTCCATGAAAAGAAATTGTTGTTCTCTGGAACTCTCTGCTATTTGTCAGCGTTTTTCTGGAAAAAGCATGCTCTGAATGAATAAAATCCTCCAAACCGAGCCACACAAAAGCCACATTTGGAGAGAAGAAAGTCTATTCTGCTGCAATATAAAGTCTTTGTATATTCAGTTCAAAATTGCACTGGTGTTTTTGTAATCATTACCAATTGCAAATTTTCTATCACCTGGCTTTTCTCAGTTTCCTAAGATATCTTTCACTATTGCTGTTTCCCAAGCTGCTCCTTAGAATTTAGTGTGAATTTTCCTTCAAATTCCATCTTAATTCCACAGACTATTTTAATGTCTGTATCCTTCCATTTCTCTGTCCCAAGCAGTCGACATCCCTTCTAGTCTCAATTATTTGTAATTCTCATGCATGTGCTCTGTCTTTGCTTCCTCATCAACTTTGTTGGTGAAACAAGATGCTTGTTACACGACAGGGTATTTCATGTTACAGCCATATATATGCAACACACATTCCCCCCAGATTATCCACTGAGACATTTCTAATAACTTCTGTTTAATAGGGAATAATTTAAACTGGAAATACTATGCAGGGGGTTTTGTCCTCTCTGCTTCAAATGGTGCCTTTCCAGAGCAGCAGGATTTCTAGTATTGTTCATTGTGGGTGTGGGAGTACTTCTGTTCTTCTTCTTCATCAGTATCCAGCTCTTCTTTAGTATTATCACTGGGTCAAAAGAAACTAATTTTCTTTTTACAAACTGCCACTTCAGGATGACTCCATAGTGCGGAGGAATGAAGTCTTCATTTCAAACAGGACATTAGTCATTTTGTGGTAGGAATACTAAGAAATCATACCACCTCTAATTACCTAGGCTATTGTTTCAGTTTTTCACCCTTCAGTGGTCAAGGTACCTTCCAATTTAATAACCTTTTCCAGCATTTATTTTTGTAGTCTATTCTAAGACTGTAGTTTTCAGTGTCTCTTAATGGAGGTCTCAGTCCCTGTTAAGTTTGATTTCTGTGTAGAGCTATTTGTATAGAGTGTACTCTGTATGTATGATGTCTGATCCTGTAACTTGCCATCAGACCTTTTGAGAACTATTGTTCTCCATATTTCTTAGAAAATTACGTTTCCAACCCAGCTTACTACTAAAAGGTCTGAATTATGAAACCTTGCCAGGTGCATCTAGGCAACAAATATGCTTAAATGGAATAGGCTGCTCTGAGGCAGAGTCCTTCCAGATTCTGTGCTACTCTGTTAGAAGTTTATCAGCAATCCTGTAAGGTGCCATTCCCTTTTTCTTAGTTCTCCAGATAGTTCCTAGCTTATATGATTAGGTCTTTATCCAGTCTGCTTTAATTTTTCAATAAATTTTATTATTTGAAATGCTGTATTTGATCCAAATATATTTATATGCCTTATTAATTTAATTTAAAAAAAATCTATAATTAGATTTTAAATCTCTTATTTGGAAGACATGTTATTATACCAGAATTGATGTATTTAGTTGCAAAACACTTTTCACTAAACAACTATTGCCATCTTCTTTGAGAAGCAGCAATACACAGATTATTTACACTACACAGTACATTGTCAGGTTACAGAACTGCCTGTGTCTTGGGAAGTTCCAGGCTGATTTAGCTGACTTACAAAGTGCTAAAAAGTGTGCTTTCTCTTGTTTGAGTTTCTCAGGAAAACTTGGTAACACACCAGCATTGCTTAAGAGCTTGGTTGTGTTATCATTAACTGCAAACACTACATGGGAAGCAGTTGCAAACTACCAGGACCACTACAGTGAGAAATATGAGAGGGAAGGAAGCCAGATCCCATTTGAGCTCCATTTACTTGACTATCAGAGCTTACACAAAAAAAGAGAAGCCTCTCACCCCCCCACAAACCCCCAACCAAAAAAAAAAAAAAAAAGACAAAGCAGAAAATACATCCAGAGGGAGCATTCTTGAAGAATGCTAATTTTGATAAATTAAGAGGGCTTGGTAAATTCTTGATAATCTGCTACTTAAACAGCAGTTTTGAACGTGTTTCTTTGTGTGTCCAGCTGAGAGACTGGATTGAAAGAATGTACATGTCTCAACTTGTTTTTTCTCTAGATTTCTCAACACAGACAAATATGAAGATGGTGGTGAGAAAAAAAAAAAGGAATAGGAATACAAAGGATACTTTTGTCTCTGTATATGGGATTGATGTGTCTAAAGCGGAAAGCTGCATACTTTTCTGACATTGCCTTTTTAAAAAGTGTCAGATGCCACAGAGGATATAGAAAAAGGTCAAAGAAATCTATGGTGGCTAGGAGAAATGCTTTCTGTGTGAGTTACACAACTCTATCAGTTTAGTGTATCATAAAGGACAGTAGGAAGGAACTTGGTTGTTATCTGTACGTACTTTGGGAAATAATAATATAAGGTATATACTGTATTACTATTTTAAAAAATGCTGTATTTTCTTTGGGAAAAAATAATTTAAGGTACCAACAGCTTTCTTAGTCTACTGAAGAGAATTGTAACAATAGCTGCTGAGTGGAAGCTTAAGCCAGAAAAGTCTAGTAAGAAAATCATCATAATGGAAGAACTTTATGGGTTTGGTTTGGTTGGTTTAACAATGAGAGAATAATCACACAAACAAATCCACCTAAAGAAGAGCTGTATTCTCTGTTTTAATTCTGTCAAATCGAAAGTGATTGATTGTGGGAGAGATGTTTTCAAAAACTCAAGTTATCTTGTATTCCTTACAGAAATCATGAATGGTGTTTAATGAATTATCCTGTGTGGAAGGCCAAACCAGGTTCTAGCCTGACGTTCTCTATAGGTTAAATGAGAAGATAGTAAATAAGCAATTTTGTCTCCTGTGTCCAAAAGGATTACATGAATTGCTTCTCTGTCTATTTTTTTAAATTGGAAGCTCTGATAATATTGGCTGAGGATGCTGGGGCAACATCTTTGGAATTATTTAACTACTGTGTAATTTAACCTTCTGTGTAGAGTCATCTGATCATCATACCCTGAAGATAATACTAACAGAATTCCTGTTAAGCAGTTTAGTATTTTTGCCCATTTGAGGATCAATTTACTTGCTTTGGTTTAGCTTTCCTTAATACTTTCAAATAGCAAATAGAAGTTCTGTTTTCTGTCTTTCAAACATGTATGTAATGTTTGCAAACTCCGTTGAAAAGAAGAAAACAGTAGTAAAGCAGTATTAAGGGATATGAGTGTTTCATAGAATGAGAAACAAAGCCACAGTAACAAGCCAGGAAATCTTGCTTTTTTGTCTTAAATTTTTCAATTAAGTTTTTTATTCTAAGGTAATATCAGAATGGAAGTTGGAAGAATGCTCAACATATCCCATGGGTGGACAAACAGTTTATATCTCGGTGATCCCAAATACTTTCAAAAATACACCCAGAAGAACACTATGGTTATAATTTCCTTTTTGTTGGGGTAAAGAGAAGAATTCTCCTATTCTTAGCATTACTGATACCCTTTAGCCGTGTTTTCACTGTAGGGACCACAGCTCATATGTATATCTCTCTGTTAGTTTTAATTAACTGGCTTTGCTTGTATTGGCAGTGTAGCTGTGACAGTGGATGGATCTTGCAGTTCTTTCTGTAATGGGGGGAGAAAAATATGCCAGCCATAGGACTTCTGCATAACGAAATTTTCAATTTAGAACTTTTGGAATTTTTTTCCTCTTAGGCATTTCTAAAAATAGTTTCCATTAAAACATCTCTTTACATTAGATAATAGGGAACTGAACAAAATTAAACATCAAGTTAAGGCAAAATAATCTTGAAAACATTGTCAGGCCTGTAATTATTCAGTTCTTGCCCTTAATGTGTCTTCTTTTTTTCTGGTCATGGCCTATTACAAAGAGTTTCATAAAAGCTTAATATGGAGAAAATTAACAAAAAAACGTATAGACATGTTAGGAAGACTTGTCTATGAAGGCAGCTTAAAGAAATGATAACCAGAGGGAAAATACTAGTTTGGATTTAAGATGTATCAAAAATTGAGTGGATTAGTCCTTTTGACATAAGCACACCAGAACAGCAAAATGACTCACTATTAAAATAATTGATCGTTAAAACTAATACTTATTAAAGAGTAGAGAATTTCTTATTTGCTCCTTGCCTGCTATGTAGGAGCTTTTCCAGCCACTAAATGGAAAGAAACGAGAAGAGTCTTGGAAAAACAGCTGGCTGCAGCAGTTATTCTTAGGATTATAACTAGTCCTTTGCCTGCTCTTGGTAATCGCTACCACATGGAGCAGTGAAGCTTTAGCAAAATGTTGAATCAGTATAAGTACCAGAACAGAAAACCAAAATTACTGTTGTCACACTCAGACATGAAAGTCTTACCAATTATGAACAAGAAGGTATTACTTTTTAACCTTAATTTAGACGTATTTTAGCTTCTTGTCACTTCATGCATATAATGTTTTTCCTCATTCTTTTGTAATGAGAATACCCAAATTAATAGTGAGGTGCATAATCTACTGTGGATTATTTATTACTGACATTTAAATTTTCACTAGATGTTAAAAGTGCATCTTTTTCTCCACGAATAAACACCTTCGTATGGTTTGCTGAGATCAGTTTGTCAAGTTCATTTTCATTGAGCCTTGAAAGTTCTCCCTTTGGAGAGAAGGTGCTAGCAATTCTGTTTTTCATGTGTTGTGGCTGACTGTAGTTGCTGCTGACCACAAAATACAGGATTTTATAAAACTGCTAATGCATGCTCTAAGTACCTCGTACTCTGTAGTATTAATAACTACCCTGGTTCCGCCAATATATGCTGTTCCTGGCTCATTTATGCCATTATTAGTCATCTGATGGAAATCTCGGTCTCCTCTGCATAAATTCCTTGTCTTTTTTTTCTAAGCCCTAATAGTAGGATTTGATACAGGAGAGTTTGGGTATGGAAGAAATTCCTGTTCTGTGACCCTGATTTCTACATTCAAAGTTATATTAACCTCTGTTATGCCTGTGCCTTGCTTAGCTATAAGGAGAATGAGTGGCTGATACCCAGAGGATCAGTATAAATAATGTTCTGTCAGCTTAGCCTATTACTACTGTATTCCTTAAAAGCTTTATTATATATGAGTACATGGCCAGTTCATATGGATTCTGTCCCTGTGACCTTTCCAAATCCTAATTCAGCAGTGCATAGCAGAACTAATGATTCCTTTATTGTGTCTAAGGTTCTCCACAATTTGCAGGAGAGGGAAGAGTTGCCTTCTTGTTGCATAGTATTGCCTTATCAAAGTGAGATGTAGGTTTTCAGCATTACTAATAAGAAGTTACTATGCAGGCAGATGAGTACACTCACAATATGGACTTCTAAGAGGACAGAAATAGTGAAGTTTGATTCATGGCTGGTTGACTTAGTTACTAGGAAGATACTCAAAAAAACTCATGACTAAAATGAAAGATGAGTTAAATTACTGAATTCTATTACTGCTGGGATTTTCTCAGTTTCTATGTTCCAGAGTTCATTACATGTTTTGAAACAAAACAGCAGCTAAGATTTCTGAAACATGGTTTAACTTGTTTTTAAAAGCCATGTTAAATAACAGAGTGTTTAAGGTAAACAGAACGGGAGACTCAAGGTAAAAAAAGGTCTTGATAAGTTTCGCACTTTTAACTCTTGCCATAGAAGAGGGTTACCCCACAAGACTCATAAGACTAATTATCTTCATTAGAGTGTGGATGTATCTAAGCCAAATTCAAACACCAACATACACTAGTGATGAGTAACAGTTAATGATGACTTCAGTTTATCTCACAAATGGCCGGCATTGGCTAATGGGTACTCCTGTTCATCTTCACAAGCTATTTTGCAGTGGATATGGGATTGAGCTCACAAGACCATCCCCTTTCCCCTCTTATACACCTTGTGCTAGAGGTAAGTGTGGTTTTGGGGAATAAGGGTGGGATGTCATGAGATGAAAGTGATGTGGGCTTCTTTAAATTTTTCGCAAACCTCAATAAAGGCATGTATCTGGGGATGGGCAAAGATTCAGCTGAATTCTTATTTTTTGCCCAAAGAGATTACCCAGTCCTAAATTGACATGCTTTACTTGAACTGGGAGTCAGAAATCCCTTTTCTCTTCTGTTTTTCTGCTGCAGAAATTCCCAACATTCCCATTATGTGGGCTCCAGAGAGGGGTAAGCAACATCTTCAATCCCACCCAATCATTTCCAAACTAATTCTTTGCTAGTATTTTTTTGCTTTTTTAATCATCATCAGAAACAGTTTTTAGATGCATTTTTCCCATTTGTTTGGTTTTCTTGTGGATTCTCATATTTTTGTTTTATAGGAAGGTCCCATGGCCTCCCCAAGTGCTAGGGTCAGACTCATCTGCTGTTTCCATTTGTGTGCTATTCTCCTGTGGATTTTCATGGTTCACTCTGATCTAATGATATTACCAGAGGGTGAGCATCTAGATTCTTGGGACTGTTTCACTCGTGGTATCCTAAGTCACTGAAAAAGCACTGCCACCCTGCTGCCCTGTCAATTGGTTGGCAGGCTTATATTTTGTCCTTGCTGACAGTCGTGTCTGATTATTCCTGGGCTTTGGTCTTTTGCTGCCTTGACTGTCTGGGGACTGCCTGGCATTCACCACTCTCTTTTATTCTCTCTACCTGCTGGCTGTGTGGCATTGTCCTCCTGAAATCTTGGCCCTTTGCCTGACTGTCTGGCATTACCTCTTGACCAGCTAATTGCTTGGCACTGACCACCTATTGCCCTGTCCATCTGTTGAACGGCATGTATCGCCTCCTTATTGTCCTTTCAATCTGATTGCACATGGGCATGTGCCTTCCACTGCCCTGTCTCCTGCTCCGACTGCCTGGCATCATCTTCCTGCTGAGTGCATCTGCTGACTTTGCGGAATTGCTGCTTGGCACACCTGCTGACTGTTTGGTACTGCTTTATCGACTTGCTGAATGTCTGGCATTTTCCTCCTGCCTTTTCACCTGATCCTTGAATATAGTGTCCCCTCGCTGCTCTTTGAGTCTGCTTACTCACTGATACTTGCTCTTTTGCTGTCCTGTTCACTTGCTTTTATGCCTGGCATTTCTATCATATTGTCCTGCCCACCTGCCTAGATTTTATTTCTAAATATGCACTAGTCTGAAAAAAATAAGAATTGTAAGGAATGAGGAAAAGATATTGTCTGCCTCCTTCATGATCTGATTCAATTGAACATACCAGCCAAAAACTGATCTCAGTACCAGCATCCAGCTTTTTCATACAACTGCTCAAAACCCTTTCCCTCCTTACCAATAAAAATAAACAGCTGAGTTGTATTTAGTCTTTGCTTCCATCACTTCATTCGACAGGTATATTACTGTTCAGTAATACTGTATTCAGTATTATATTTAGTAGTAATTAAGTACTAAAACACATCACTAATATTACCTATGGTAATTCTCAGAATCCATGGAAGGTAGGTGATAACAGGGGAAAAAAAACGATCTGTTGCTGAGGCTCGGAAAGATTAAGGTTTGAATGTAGAGCTATGTTCAGTAAACACTGTGGATCAAAGGAGCTAAATAAATTTTACAGAGCTCTTAATTTAAAACACAAGGTTCCAGCTAAAGTAAAAAAAGTCATTGGATCAGTGTAGCATTACCAAACCGCATTGTGTCCTAGTTGCTGCTTACTCCTCTTTCTGTACTGGAAGAATGGTCAGTTGCCAGTTTACAGAAAACTTTTGTCACTCTGTCACAGATTAAGAACAAGGACTCGACTACATCTGTAAGGTCCATGGTAAGGGAATAAATCATTGTCACAGTTTAGAGTAAGAAGCAGGATTTCCTGCCTCTTCTTTTAATTCAGCTCACTTGACCTCTCTTTTCCTAGCCCTGTCAAAGTTTCTAGTGTTTGTGGTTTTATTTGCTCTTTTGAATTTAGTACCAACTAGGAACTGGAGAGAATATTCTGTCGTAATTAATCCTGTCATAATTTCATAATGAATTCTTCCTACACTTAAAATAATTGTATGTAATATTCTTTTAACTTTAGCTTTTAGTCCCTCCAAATATAATATTCCTGCTTTTGCTATCTTCAGAAATACCCTAATTATGCTAAATGATGTCTAACTGTGCAGGCAGGGCAGCATCCCTTGAGTAGCCTCTTTCACCTGTGTGAGACCAGCTGTCGAATCCAAGAGCTGCTGTGGGAGAGCACCTCGCTCCCATGCTCCCAACACCAGCTTGCCCCTGTGGAGGATGGCTCCCAATACAGCAATGTTCCAAGTAAGAGCCACTAGGAACCTTCTCCCAGTTTTCACATTAACCTTTAAAAATCCAATAAACTTGTATTCTGCTCTGAGGAACTGGAGGACATGAATGTCCACCTTTACTCCATTACAGCCTCCTAGGCTCTCCTGTCCTCTCTCTTCTCAGCCTTTCCAACCCTCCCTTGCTTCTCCAAGCATATTTTTTTTCCACAACTTTGCGAACTCTTAAAGACAGTAGGCTGGCAGTCTCTCACCTCCCACCAGCTTCATGCTGTTGAGGGGTCTGGTGACAAGAACAGATCTAGTGGCAATTCTCTTTCTCCAAGCTTTAACTTCCAGTGTTACTTTTCTGCTTGCCTAGACTGTTGTTTGAGAAGTAACATCAGATGCTGGACGGGAGGAGGAAGCCCCCTAAGCACTATAGCACTGCTGGGCTGCAGAATGCTGCTACAACTCACTTCTTATCCCAAGAACCATAAGTCATTTTTCCTTGTATCATTTTAGCTATTTTTAATATATTTTTTAAAAAAAAAAAAACTCAGGAAAATGACTAGTTTTCAAGTAATATTCAGGTTTTATAAACTTCAAGTGCAGAAAAGCATCAGAAACTAGAGGAAAATAAACAGTGCTTTTTCTTGAATGTATGGAATTTTCTTGGTTGAAAGTTACACCTGCCGAAGAATTGATGCAGTGCTGTCTCAGGCAGCTTCTCTGTAAAGTATCCAGGTAAATCAGTTTTCCATCTGCAGTGATCAAGTTATGCTACAAATATTTTCATCACTTAAAAACCAAAATCTATGTTAAGTTGAAAGACCACTTGGTAATTTTTGTCTTGCAAGTGAGTCAAAATTTGGTTAAAGAAATAATTTGCATACAAAGCCCTGGAAATATCATATCTGTCAAATCACTGTAACAATTCAGCACAACATTATTTTGTCTTTTATTCTAGGGGGTTTTATTCTTTGTTTTGTTTTGGTTTTGTTGAGGTATACTTTAGCCTCTCCTGTGTACTTTTTAACAAAAAATTAGCTTCTGGAACAGTCATAAAGAGTTACAAGTCTTTCTAGCTCAGAGGGTTTCCCTTTCCAGGATAACTAAATTTCCGGTTATCAACCTTACTGTATCTCAATTTTATTTCCTCTTGTTAGACTCTTTTCCTTCCCTATTTTCTCTGATTAAAAAAACTTGTTACATATCTCATAGTCATTTCCTGAACTACTGTGTCTAAATCCTACATACTATTTGAGGAGAGTGTTTTTCATGTATCCTCACTTCAATGCAGTATTTAAATTTCATTAACATTTTTTACCGTTTGCTTTCTTTATTCCTCTCTGTTTTCTAAAGGTATCCTTTCTGATGGTAGTCAGCATTGTACCATCCAAGCAGCTAATTTCTTCAGTTGTTTCTGAAAAGAAAACAAATTCCTAACTAATGCAGGTCTTTTGCTCTCAAAAAGACAGACAGCTATATAATTATTTTGCTACCCTTGGGATTTCCAGAAAGCGTTCCACTGCCCAGATCCCTTTAATTACTGCTTTCAGTTTCAGTTGAAGTTTTCCATACTTTTGAGAATAATGTGTCTTGACTGACTCCTATCTGCTTGGAATTCAGATTTTATTATGTCTCTATGTTGCTTCTGGATCCAGTTTGAAAAAATTACTTGGTTAATTTAGACAAAAATGCCTCTAGATGATACATGTTGTTCTAAAAAAACATATGTGTTTAGGTTCATGCATTGACAACAGCAGTAAAGGCTTTTGCTGTCACAACTCATGTAATGATTTGCAGAAGGTGTATTGATACCGAGTAAGTTCCAGTGCCTCTCTACTGTTACCTCTTTACTTAGTGGGTAAATAGCTTTTGTTGGAAGAATGAGGAGATGGATACACCAAGCAGATGTAAGAAGCAAGACAATACTGGTTTTATGTTGATTACTTCTGAGCATCGCAATTTGTAACCTATGATTTTTTCTTTGATGCATATATTTGGGAAGATTTAAACACTCCATCCTCTGGGTTCCCTTTTCTTAAAATGTCCTTTAGAGTACAGGCTAGGAAAAGGTGTTAACATGGTTATAATGCAGTTTTAACTGATTCCTTGCTAAGGTAATATCCATGGCTTAAAGTTAGTGAATTTCCTTAGTAAATTAAACTGATGCCGTCACCGAGTTTGTACATGGAAGAAGACCCAGTCATCCATTCTTCAATGACTGTTGCAGAATTTTTCCACCCCATACCTTTTTCTGTTGTTCTGTCCAACCAGGTTTTAGATTTTGAATTTGCTGGAGCTTCTTTCACTTCACTTGGGAGTTTGAAAAAGTCAGATTTCGTGGATCAGGAATTTTAGCTGAAACTGCACCTAAACTTTTGTTTCATCAGTGCGTTACTGCTCTCATAGGTCATCATAGTCTAAACAGTCTAAAGACTAAATAGTCTTTTCCACCCTCACTATTTTCTTTCAGGAAATATTTGTATACCTTAATTAGGTTTTTTATTTTAATAATTTGCAGATAGACTGTAGTGTTTATGAAACAAGCTTTATATTGTGTACTGTTGCAGTCAAGTACCTCACTCAGGTGGTGGATTTTGTGGATTTCGAAGCTGAACGAAGCCTGCACATTGCACCATATCATATTTTTTGTCTGAGTTTTTGGGCTACAGCTCCCTTTTCAAGAGTGAAAATTGATTGAATTATTCCTGCTTCTTTCTACAAGCTGACCAGTTCTTCCTTCTGAACCAAATAGTGCTGATGTGTGCAGTGGTGTACAGAATTACCCCATGAACAGCAAGGCCTAAAACTACAATCTCTCTCAAACTCTCCTGCAGTTCGTGCAAGTTCTACTGATTTCTGCTGTTCAGCATTGGTGTTTCCTGGAATAAGAACAGAGAAGGGCAAAAAGTTTTTAGATGTCTTTGTCTCCTAGGGATTTTGTTTCCTGCAGCATCTTACTCAGAAGCTGCTATTAACTCATCATCACTCTTAGCAGGCAAGAGGGAGTGTGTAACAGTAGTTTTCTTTCAACTTTTTTAAGCGTAACAAAGATGATTTACTAACCTAGCTGGAACTTGTGGGGTTTTCTGAATTAATAGCTTTCACATTGTTAAGACAACTTAATATTTTCCCTAGAAATATTTTCTGTCTTTGTTTCTTTTCCTTGCTAACTTTTTTGTAAAAGAGGGGGGTTTTATTTCATTCATTTAATCAGACATATGGTATTGGGCAGCTTACCTTAGATGCATATGATTTCTGTGTTACTCTGAATTACTGTCTTCCATCATCCATATACATTATATAGAAATATTGCCATCTGATTTTCTACTTTAAGTTAATCTGCTTAGAGCTATGGTGTTTGTAGTTGCTGTTCTCTTGAGTGTGAATGCATTGCTGTGATAGCGAGCTGCTTAGCATTTTTTGCAGTTCAGTCCTGTGTACGTTTTAAGTACACAGAGCAAACTAACTTTTTTCCTGTGCCTTTCTAAGAAATTCCTCTGCCTTACCAGTTGTTAAAGCTACCACTTTTCTCAGTGATCCGCTGCTAGTATAAAAATCAGTCTGCTGAAAAGGTTTGGACACAGTGATTTTTATTAGAAAGCAGAAAGATTTTTCTGCACAACATGGTCTGGTGCTTCAAGCACATCAGAAGTGTATCTAAGAAGTGCTTATATACCTATGTTGCTGTATCTATTATTAGTGAAAAGATGCCTACATTTTAGAACGTCAGAGTTTTGAAGTAAAGAGTTAGGTAGTTAGGACATAAACTGACAGTTTGTCTGAACAATGCAAAATGGCATTAATGTGAAAGCATTACTCTGTCACAGCTGAGTAGTGTCAATAAATGATTGAACTGGTTTTAGCTGGTGCATGAAGGATACTGTAATGTTTTCTAAAACTGGAAGAAACTGGTGTTTTGGATACAAAACTGTATACAAAAAGATCTTAGGAACAGTGAAATAAAAGATAAATATTTCATACTGGATTTTGTTATCTTGTTAACTGTTATTAAGTGTTGTAAACCATTAATTAAATAGTAGTCAAATCCCAGAGGAAAACATAAACTTGATATATTTAATATTCCTCATTCAGTGTAGATTAGAAATTCATCTATCTTCCGTTTCAGTGCTCTGTGCTGCAGCAGTCTCAACAAAGTACTTTAAGTCTGCTCTTTGAGAAACCTTTTCATCCAATTGTTTCCAATTGGGAAAGCAATATTCTTTGTGCCGGGAGTTAAATAATCCTGTATAGGAAATGGTTTGACAGAATGCACAGCAAGTCACTTTATTTTTCAAAATCTGTTCAGTTGTTCAGTTCCAATGAACGCATAATTTGCGTGTGCCTAAATTGAAAACTATTCAGACTCTGAACACATGATTTGCATCACTGGGTCTCACAAAAGAATCCTTTCTATGAGTTTTTAGGTTATGGCAAGGAGTACTTTAAACCTGTTATTAGAGATGCTTTATCATTTACTTGGGGAGTAAAGATACTGTTTAGGGAATCTTAAGAGAAGTTAAAGTTACTTTTTTGTAATTGTTCTATTGCCGTGGCATATACTTGAAAAATTATCACTCAGTAGTCCATCCTTTGTAGTGCAGAAGGTGTATTTTAGGAAGGTTTTTTATTTTAATCTTCAACATTGATGATTTGAGTTCTGAAATTGTTTGGAAGAGCTACATTACCCGTGGCTGGTAAAACTGACTGAAGTTTCAGAGTACAAATATTTCATATACAATGTTTGCTTTTGGCAGAAGGTAGCAAATGAGAGGAAACAACAGACAACATTCTCAAAAGAAAAGAGTTCCACATCTCAGTCCAACTACCAAATGTGTTGGAGCTAAAACATTGTAAAATTATTTATTTAGAGAAGTGAAATTGCAAGTAAAAATTTGTGGTTCTTTCACTGCCCAAGAAACTGGGCAAGTTCTTAAGTGAAAGCAGCGTACATTTCTACCTGGAGGCCTCATTCTTTAGGTGTACTGATGAGGATCTCCGAGGAATAGTCTCTTTTCTCTTCCTGAGGTACTAATATCACAACTAAGCAAAAGTGACAAGTTTGTTTCCATTACGTATTTCTAGACCTCATTAATTAATGTACTTGACACACACACACTCCAAAGAACACAATTTGGCACGAGTTTTGTATGAAATTAAACTGACTGTACCCTGACTCTCCTTTGGTATAGGTACATAGTTTAGAAGATAGTATGCATGACCAGAAGCAGTGTACAAGGTTATTTTTTTAATGAGACAGTGCTCCCTAGTTATTATATAGTTAGCTAAAGCTTATTACATTGTCAGTTACATTAATTGTAGAATTATTATTTATACTTTTATTAAGATATTGTAGATATTCTTATTGATACTCACTTCTCACATTTCTTCTGTATGATTCTGTGATTTGCAGAGAAGAAAATTTTTCACTTAACAGATTTTGTTCCACTTCAGTTTTTAAAAAACTTTGCACAAGTTGTGCTGGATTGCGTTATACATTTTACACTGAATACAGAACAACTTGAAGTAGCTGACGGAAAACTTCAAAGAACAATAATGATTATTAGATAAAATTTTAACAATGCTTTTGTAATAGCAGAGTGGTCTCACTACCTTTACCAGCAAGTCTTCAGCTATACTACTTCTGTTGAAAAGCAAGGGATTCATTCTTACGTGAAGTGGATTCAAATGGGAAGTGCTGCTGTTTGCAAGTGAGCAGGGGGGCTGGAGAAGGAAGTAGGCACCTGACCCTTCTTTGTAAGCAAGTGCAGTGGCTTGTTTCCAGCTGTTGTTTTAACAAGCTAATCCTCCTAACCTGTCCACCTTTGCAAATACTCTACCTTTTGCAACTGGCTTCACACATACCATTATAGAGCTGTAACATACTGCATCTGGTGAGCTGCATACATCATAGAGCCTAAACACATTCCTCACAGTGCAGAAAAGCATTTAGTAAGTGTTTTGTATGTTTGATTAGCTGTTTTTAAACATGATGGTTCTATTGGTTTTATGACAAGGTATGGGGTGGGCAGTACCATAAAATTAAGATAAGCTTGTAAGGCATAAATATTTTGTAAACATTTACTATCTTAATAGAAATGAGGATTAAAAAAATTATTATTAACACAATGTATATTAGAAGTGGTATTTAGAAGATGTACATGGTTTTGTTGCCAGCTGCACCAATTTCATTAAAATGTCTATTATGCAAATGAGGCAGTCCAGTCACTGATCTGTGGAGCTTATGCAAAATGTAATCAGATTTAGCTCAAAACTCAGATACAGACCTACAGAGGTGCAGGAACAAGTTACAGATTCCACAATGTTGCTTCCTCTGGTATATTAAGTTACATTTTCAGCTTCTTTATTGTGTATGAAAGTGTGAAGCATCTTCCACAAAATATTTTGCAATCTGTAAGTAAAAATGAAACTGGGTGTTATGAAGTAAATCTTTTGATTATCGTTTGATTTCAATTAAAGAAAAGTTGTTCTAAGGAAAGTTACAATAAATAACAGAATTTTTATTAACAAATATACACTTAGGAAATTCTTTGTTTACAAAATAACTATCATTGGGGTCCAACTATTAAAAATTAAATATATTTATGTCTTGGTCATCCATAAGTCACTGAGTATTGTCAGAGGTACCTCTGCCAGCCAGTTGCTTTTTATGGTCATATACACAGTGGAATTGTGCTGACAGAATTGTTTGCAGATTCGGTTTATAAACAAGAAGGACATGGAATTAGCTTCTGGCATTGGAGTCTCTTCATGCCATAGGCGTTAAGTTTCACTAAATGGCACGATGGATCCCAGTGAAGAGAGTGAGGGAGTTTGGAGGATGCAAGGTACGGGCAGAAGGAATCATGGATATGGGGAGAAGCTGAGAAAATAAAGTCTGTATTTAATCTAATCTAACAGCTATTATTGCTGTGACACTTTTGCTTCTCCTCAAGATAAATTCTGTAGGATAATTCTGTCACATTTGGGATCGTGCTGACACTGACAGCCAGAGTCACTGCAAATACACTGAGTGCAAGCAAACTTCAAATGAGCATTCTCATTCTGCAGTTATTGTCAGTGAAATTGTGTTATTGGTGCATGCAGATACATCAGCTTGTAGCATTCATTTTTAGTTGGTTACATTAGTCGGGGTTTAATCCACTTTTGGCTGTTAGATTTGAGCTGGGAGAAGAAAAGGAAACAGAACATGTAATCGGATCAGTTATTGGAGGAATATGTACCAAGCTGACCATTGCCAAGAGCAAAAGGCGATAGAGTAAGCCACCCTAATACGTTTAGATATGAGTTTTTTTTATTTTATGTAAAACAATCTGCAAAAGCCTGGAAGAGCTCTCAGTATGTGTCTATGTGTGCCTGACACCTCTATTTCTGCAACCTGTATTTCTTACTGTACTAAGAGAAGAAGCAGAGAAGTGATTTTTAGGCAAGAAGTTCTAATCAGTCTAGCTCCATGTAAGCTCTGTTTTCTTCCCTGCAAAATAAAGAGTATGGAAGTAGACAATAAGCTGAAATAGCTGACTTGTGAATAGGAATTACGGGTACACGTATTCTCTCCAGCAGAGGTGTACTGAATAACTTGAAGATATCTCATCTCTGAGCTGAGAGATGCGATTTTTGTTCCTAAAGCATACACTTCTTACACAACTGGTTGACAGATGTGACTGATGTTTTTGTTGCATATTTGACTGATCTGTCTCCATAGTTCTTTCTCCAGTCTTCTCAGGTTTGACTGTGGTCTGTGAGCTCTGTTGCAGAGGGCATATAGGTATTTCTTTGGTTAGGCCCTTCCAAGACATCCGCTTTCAATGGAAAGCTCAAATAGGTAATAAAATGTCATCTATGCTAATTCTGTAGTCTGTTAAATATAAATTATCTGCTAATTTGACCATTAATTTGCATAAATAGCTTTATGATATGCAGAGTCATAGATTTAAACTTTTTCAACAGAAATAGTATTTTCAACAAAGACAATCTCGGTCATCTTAATTGAATTTATTATGACTTCTTAGTCTCGTATTTGCATTTTAGTTGAAGAGATAAAACTACATTACTGTCCCAAAACTGCTGAAGATTATATGATATGTCTCAGATCATTACTTACTGTTAAGGTCAAACTCTGTTATGCTTAATACCTGAAACACAAAGATAAGGAGTTTCTGAACATTTCAGGAAGAGTAGTCCTAGGTCTTCTAATTAAATCAGTCTGCAGTGGGTATGTCTTCCAGAAGCTGCCTGGGAGGACTTCCACAGGTTAGGAACTGAACTAACTTTATTGAAATGGAGGCAAAGAAAGGCAGTGAAGCAGCAGAGAATTCGGTGAAACCATTTGGCAGTGAGCCATCTGTTAAGCAACTACAACTACGTCAAAGATCTAAAAATATATCAGTTGGTTTGGGAACATAATGCCCTAACTACAATAAAAAGGCACTTTGAAAACAATCGAAAATGTGTTTTAAAATAAATCGCATTTATTCATATAGCAATGAAATATAAAAAGAACTGCTCTCATAGACATTGTTAGTAAGTCTTGAATAGTTTTCGAAATATTTATTTAATTGTTAGTCTGTGCTTCTCCTCTCTGGAGTAGAAACTACTGTTTTATTTCATTCCCATTGTCTCTCTCTGGTTCCCCCAGAGCATGGCACTTCTATCGTGTGCTGTCTTCCTTTTTGCTTCTGCGTTTCCCTCATGTATTGTCTGGCCAAGCCACCTTGTGCAGTCCTTTCCCCATCCCACTCCATTCCCTCGCTCTACTCTCATTCCTGCCCTTCTGACAATCCTGCTGCTTGGACTGCCTCTCTGCAATTCTGACTTTCCTCTTACGCTTCCTTCTTCTCACATTCCCCTCTCCTGCCTAAACTACAAACCTCTCCTTTCTTTGCAGCCTCCAAACTGGCCTTTCTGCATTTCTGTCTCTCTCCTGATTTTTTGCTTTTACCTTCAAGTGCTTAAACGTGTGTGGAACCCCTCTCTTCCACCTCCATCTTGTGTCTGTCTGACTTCTTTGCACTACCACCTTACACGGAAGAAACTGAGGATACTTCTGTTGCTGTCATTTTAGTATTTTACACAAATTTACTCTGGTATTGTCCACCTGCTTTTTGTATAATCATCAGCTTCAGGTTTGAGAAATCAGTGTATGGCTCCAGTACTGATGAAGGCATCAGTGTGACAGCTGTGAATGAAATCTCCTCGTCATTTTTCCCTGCTTCTGCCCATGTAATAGTGTCGTCATTGTTCTAAGAAAGCCAGGGGCAAGAGCCTTGATCTGTGATTCATTGTGTGCCAACACTATGGCCCCCTGCAGCAGGCAAAAGCTGGCTGATGGTGAGACTACCAAGAAAAAAATCACCCATGAAATGAAGTTTAACAAATTGATTCAGTCTTGCTAGAATACTAGTAAAGTGTGAAGGTGCTGAGTCACTAATTCTTTTAACATTATGCATGCAGGTAGGTGTTGGTACCAGACAAGTAACTCCTGAACTGGGCACAGATGAAAATCTAGTTTTGACATTTTCTTCCACTCTTCCTTCAAACCAGAAAGAAGTATTAGAAAACCTGGCCACCAGCACTTTAGTACATTGTTAGCTGAAACAAAGAGGAGTTGTTACAGGTAGACACAAAGTGTCTGCACATCACTGTGGCACTGCTGATTTCATTCATCTATGTATAACTAATGAAGAGCTGCTTCCTAGTGTGATGGTGATTTCAGTTCCTGCACACTGCACATTTTAAGTCATGTTATGTGAGGACATCCCAAGAGTGGACTTTCCAGTGGCTGATTTCAAGAGCAGATGTCATTGTAAAAGTCATTTACTTAGCAGCAGCCTTTTTTGGTTACATCCACCCAGTCAAGCTGCAAATATGAAAACAGGAAGCATTCCCCTGTTTCTAGAAGTCTGCCTGCAGTAATAAATAATAAGCATATGTATTTTGAAACAAGTATTTTTAGAAACTTTTGTTGAGGGATCTACTGCTGTGTGGACTTTCTGCCCTTTCAGATTTTGTTGCTTAGTCTATACATTTTTAATAATCACATTGCCTGTTAGCAGTGATATTTTGTGAAGGTCATTTTTCTTGTGAAGTTGGAGAATGGACTTGAATTTCATTGCAGGACTCCCTGAGCTGCAGGACTGTTGTTTATGGAACTCTCTTGCATCTTGTACTACCTTTGAAGCCTGTTGAGAATTTTTACTTAAGATATCTTCAAAGTGTCACTGTGCTCAAGGGCAAAAAAGAAATCTCAAAATGCACTTTATATTTAAAACCAGTTTTGAATAGCTTTGAAGCATGGTATTAGCTGAAAATAAAAGGCATAGATACAGACTTACTATGTATGCACACACAGGGAATTCCACATTTCACCAACTTTTTCATTGTCAGCAAAGTGTCCCTTTACTATTGCAATGCCTTTTTCTTCTACACTGTAAAAAATCATCAGGTCTGTGTATAGTCTTAAGAATTTTTAATGTGATTGGTAATTTAATACCTCAGCAGATATCTTTAGGCAATCTCCCTCAGTGGAGAGGTTTTAGTTTTGTCTAATCATTCCTAACCTGGTTCTTCTCATTTCCCCTGTGTAGAAATACAGTCACTGGGTTGTATGTATATGTCTTTTCTGTTTCTGAGTAGAGGATGGCAGATAGATTTCAAGCATAGACACTATGCTTGAAATAAAAGAGACTATGGTGTCAGCTATGAAATTAAAGTTGCTTGGTTTTATATAAACCAAAGTTCCTGCTTCCCACAGCTGAGCACATACCAAGTTTGCTTGTTAATCAAAGATCTGAAGGTTTACTTGGTAGCTGTGTCTGATGTCATCTGATACTAACATATTCCCTTAAAACATGCTAAGTGTTTGTGACAGTGTTTGAGAATATGGGCACTTGAATATCTGTGCTGTTCAGAGATATTTTTTTTCCGTTCTGTTTATTGCTTCCTGTAAGCATTTTAGCTGTATAGCTAGTATAGGACTCCTGGATCCTTCTTATAGGGATGCCATTGGATTAATTCTGTCATTTTTCTTCTCTGTTTTCCTATTTGTAAACTAGGAACTTGCAAAAGTACAAGGATATGATTTATATTTTAATCTTTCCCACAAAATAATTTGTCTGGTTTTCTTCCGTTTTATTCTTTTGCTATCTCAAACTGTCAAGAAAATTTAGGTTATTCAGAGTGTGTGTATATTTAAGATGTGCTTCTCTATTACTATTTTGATAGCTGTACCATCAAAGCATTGTACTTTGGCTGGATGTTTTACAATGAATTTCACAGTTTTATGAGCATTACTAACATTTTAGTTGTGCCAAATAACTTAGAATCTTGTTTCAGAACATGAAACAAGATGATTCACTGGAAAGCAACTGCTGTGAGGGAAATGAAGGGAGGGTAGGGCTATAACCTGCCTTTGAGGTGTTATGTCCTAATAAAGTTAGAGGTTGGGAGACTGGATGGATTGTGTTCGAGAAAATTTGTGTTAGGAAGTAAGGACAAAAGGTTGTGCACGTCCCAGAAAAATAATTTTCCATCTCATTCCCTGTGTGGAAAAAGGACTAAAAAGACAAGAACTTTCAGACTCTGCTTCCAGGCTTCTCGATGCCCACTGCATATGGACCGCTTGTGAATAAAAGCCACCAGCCTGTTTGGAACTGCTGTTTTGCTGACATGATCAAAAGGGAAGGCCTCAGCCTCTGGCCATTGTCATTACCATTGTACTACTTTCCTGCCTGCCTGCTACATGGGCTTCCCTTTGCAAATTTTGTTTTCTGTATTCTGCACAGACTGATTCACCCTTCTCATGCCTGGGAAAATCTCAACAGGAAAATGCATATGAGGTTGATGAGGAAGAGAAGTCAGTTACATTTGGTCTTTCTTTGCTTATTCCCAAACATTTTTTTCCTTTCTGTTAGAGGGAGTTGTTGTTACTTATGTGATGTTGGTTAACATTTCCTATACATATAGAGTCCTGAATTGTAACATTTTCTATAGGGGTCTTTACAGTACAGCTAACACTTCTTCCCAACCCCTTGTCTTTCCCTAATTTATACAACCGAGATAAATTTCTTTAACATATTTCAGTGTTGAGAATGTAGCAACGACGTCTCTTGGCAGAAACAGAAAAAGGAGATACTCTTACCCAAATTTTAGCTGGTTTCATACTTTTCTTGTCCTTGCACTTCTTCACTCACTTTGCTATTTAATCTTTGATTGCAGGCCACTAAAGAAGTAATAGAGCGAGAAGCCCCAGGGATGGCCCTGGCAATGCTGATGGGATCACTTAATGTTACTCCTCTGGGCATGCTCTCTAGGTAAGACTATTTCCTTCATAATATGAAGTGAACTATTTCTTTAGAAATACACATTGTCATGAAATGACTGTACCCAAATAACTGAAGTTTGCCATTGTTACAAGGCTAGAAGTGTTATCTTCAGAGATGTGGCCAAATTCCAGGAATGGTAATTACATTCTTTCATTTAATTCCCTTTGTTGTCTCCATTAGACATTGTACCCACCTGTATTTTCTGTGCCAGGTTATTAGTGATATTGATGTATGCTGTTAACTGTCTTTTTATCCTAGAGCTGTGGCATTTTGGTGGTGTATGAAGAATTCTTCTATATGTTGTTCACCAAGTACTAAAATGCCTTGTTTAGCTAAAAAAAATAATCTTTGATAAGTACAAATGTTTTGATATTGCTTTTATTCCAGTTTCAGCAGAAGCTGTCTAAATAAGTTAAATGGCATTTTAACCCATAGTTTCAGATATAGTACTTTAACTTCTAGAGTTTGGTATTTCCTACTGAATAATTAGTAACATTTTCTGCCCGTTGTTTCTCTTTTTATCAGTGACATCTCTTGTTATCCCGTATTTTTTCCTGGAGCTGATCTTTATTTTGTTCCTTCAATTTTACCTCATTTTACCTACGATAGACTTAGTAATATCAATACCTTCCAGAAGTTAGTTTGTGCTTGCACATTATTTCAAGGTAACTTAAGAAACAATGGCTGTTACAGGTCTTTTATTTAATGCGGGTATAACAAGAAAATCATGCTGGTGAGGCCGCGTCTCGAATCCTGTGTTGAGTTTTGGGCCCCTCGCTTCAAGAGGGACATCGAGGTGCTGGAGCGTGTCCAGAGAAGGGCAGCGGAGCTGGTGAAGGGTCTGGAGCACAAGTCTTACGAGGAGCTGCTGAGGGAACCAGGGTGGTTTAGTCCAGAGAAAAGGAGATTCAAAGGGGACCTTATTGCTCTCTACAGATACCTGAAAGGAGGGTGTAGCGAGGGGGTGTCAGTCTGTTCTCCCAGATAACAAGAGAAAATGGCCTCAAGTTGTGCCAGGGGAGGTTTAGATTGGCTGTTAGGAAAAATATCTTCACTGAAAGGAAGCAATTGTCAAGCACTGGAACAGGCTGCCCAGGGAGGTGGTTGAGTCGCCATCCCTGGAGGTACTTAAAAGACATGTAGATGTGGTGTTTAGCGTATGTGGTTTAGTGGTGGACTGGGCAGTGCTGGGTTTATGATTGGACTCGATGATCTTAAAGGTATTTTCCAACCTAAATGATTCTGTGATTCTATGATAGAAGAAATAAGGAACTTTCAGATCTGCAACTTTGTATTGATACTTCTGTTTTTAAAGGACAATTAGGTAAGAGGTTTAAGTGATTTGACAAGGTGTTTTAAAACTTTTCATAAAATGCATCACATATCTGAAAGGGCAACATTACCAAGTTAACACCTTCAGATTCTGTCCAAATTAGCAAGTATTTTCATTTTTTTTAATCTGATATTGTTTTTATGTCATAGCTTGTGTTTATCTGAAGGGAAGGGATAACAGAATGATACCACAAGGAGAGGAAAGGTTAATGTAGCTGTTCCATTTCTGATCAAGAAAAGGATAGCCATTTAGATGACACTACATAGTTTGATTTAGGGTGTGGTGTGATGAGGATGGGTGGAAGGATGTTGTAATGGTAGTGGAACCAAAACGGATTGCAGCCTGAACCTTCCGTCCACATAGAAAGAAAATGTCCCTTAAACTACAGTCACATTTAATAGTAATTGTCAACAGTAGGGGGAGATACCATTACAAAGATACTTCATGCAAACATGTTAGACCTTAAAAAATTTCCCAGTGAAAATTTTTACTTCGGGCCTAAAAGCAGTCAGTGTGCAAAACGCCATGATTTTTATAACACTGTTCAGATCATAAAGTCAGATCGTACATATTACAAAATTATGACATTATGGTTTCTTGTGCAATCTCAGTTCTGCATGAAGCACATGTATGTTATGGTTACTTTTTTTGTAGAATTCCTCTGCAAGTGCTTAAGGTGAAGGAAGGACATATACTTTTCTTCGGTTTGGTTGTCCTATATCACTTCTGGTGCTCTATTCAGAATCTTCTTTGAATGCAGACTCACTCCTCTGGGATTTTTCTCGCATCATTTGTTATTCTAAGACATAAATTGTTAATATATTTTCATATAAAATTCTGCAAATTGAAATGGTTTTATAATTCCCCCCCTTACAATGAGAATGAAGGCACACATTGAGAGGTCAAAAACATACACTAATTTATAGGTACACAGAAATGTAGATCTGAATTTTTCAAAGTATTTAACATGAAATATAATTTTCCTAAGCATATTTCTCATTGATTTCATTTTGAAATAAAGTTCTGATGCATAATTTTGCATGTAATTTCTTTGACTTTTCAAAAACAAAAGCAAAGGTTCCGTTATGCAGTATTAAGCTGACACTTCTATGAGTCACCTGCAGGTTTGGAAATGTTAGGTCAATTGTGTTGAATTTTATCACATGAACTTTTAAACATTCTTAGAAGTTATAGACTCTTTCCCTGACTATGGGCCGGCCTTAGGAAGTGGTGAGTTCTTTTGTAGACTGGAGTCACAGATATGTACACCAAATGAGGGGCAGCGAGACTCTCATAGTTCAGATTCAGTCCCAAGGTCCAGCAGGGAGTATCTTAAGAGCATCACAGAGTCTTTCCTGAAAGTGTTTCCTTTTCTTCCCTGTGAGCTTCCAAAACTGTCCTTGTCCCAGAATTACCTGTTCCCTCTCCCTTCACCTGTCAACTACCCATGCCATGCCAGTCTTTATTGAGGTTTTTTAAAGCACTCTGCCTCCATGCCCATCTATTCTGCTTTTACTGGCATAATTTCTCCCCAAGGAGATCATGTTTTTTTTCCCAAAGAGATCATGTTCTCCATTACAACTTCTGAATCAGACATCTATTTCTTTCCTCCCACACCCATTTTTTTTTTCTTTCTCCCACCCCTGTTTTTCCTTCCACTCCCTTACTTGTATTTGTATTCTTCTTTCTCAGGCGGCTTTGTTTTTTCTTAAAATTTCTGTCCGCTGCATCACAAGGCTGAGGATAACATGAGACCCACAGGATCACCCTGAACTGTTCTACATTTGGAGGAATATCATTAATTTATGTCTCAAATTAACCAGAAAACATGCATATTTTGTGTGCTTTTATGTGGTGAGCACACACACTATTTTTTTGCAAGCCATTCAGTTCTTGGGTACTTTT
Organism: Falco rusticolus; assembly: GCF_015220075.1. NCBI lineage: Eukaryota > Metazoa > Chordata > Aves > Falconiformes > Falconidae > Falco > Falco rusticolus. The sequence continues at coordinate 53,583,095 of NC_051193.1, read as the reverse complement.
TCTTACTTTTGCATGCTCTTGAGAAATTTCTGGCAGCTCGATTTCTGTCTTCAGCCACTGGATGTGATTATTGGCAGCCAAAACTTGCATCTTTGAGGAGAATGGCTGCTGGTTTAGTCCTTTTTTATTATTGGTTGGTTGTACAGGCCATTTAGCTTATAATGTTTGAAGCTATTTAAAGCAGAATCAAAGAGCCAAGAAGATTATTAAAGGAGCTATCTGCCAAACAATTCCACCTCTTTTTAATTCCTCTGTGGATAATTCCTATTTCTTTATTTTGAATCTGTCACAAACTGTATCCCACATATGGCTTTTTCTGGATCAAGTTTGCAGATTTGGCTCCTGCAACAAGAGTGAATGAGCACATTTCTTTAACTCAGGTGCTTCATCTTTGTATTGCAGTAGCACATTCTTCAACTACCTAGAACAACAAATACCTTGACTGAGGGTATATAGTGTGCAAGAAGTGAGTATGGGAAACCAGAGGCTAGAGTCAGGCAATATTCAAACTGCCAGTTGAAAATAAGACTTTTCTTCAGGCTGGCTTGACTGTGATATCAAAAGGTCATTTTGTGGCACAAAAATAGTCTCTGTGCTATTTCATTGTGAGCATTATGACAGCTGTCACTGGAATACTTGCCACCCTGCTAGAAAATGCCATGCTACCAATAAATAACACTAATCACTAAGAATTGTTTCTATAAGAAGAAATCGAGGGATGTTGGCTACCCCACAAACTGTGTCCTTTGGCTCAAAATTTTTGGTAATGACCTATCAAGAAATTATTTTCTTTTCTATTCTGTTTTCACTTATGGCTCATGTGTGTGTTTGTTAAAGAGATTGTTATGCAATTTATCTCAACTGTAGCCTCTGTATCTTTGTGGTTTGGTTTTTGTCCTTTATTTTTTTCTTCTCGTTATATCCAAGCCCTGGATTTTTCACCATTGGTTTCATGAACAGTGGAGAAAACAGGAAGCACTCTTTACAAACTCAAGACAAAATCCAGTACTTGTTTTTTTTTAAAAAAAATATTTAGCTAAAAGGAGGAAGAGGCAAACTCTGAACAGCAGAAAGCATTCAGCACTTGGGTGTTTTAAGTTCAGCCCTGCATCAACACCAAAAGAATTTCCTAAAGACATAAAATAAAATAAAATCTTTCATCTCTGATAGCTGTTTTTGTCTCTTTTTTTTGAGGGGGGAGGAAAGACTGATTGGAAAAATTACATATTAATTACATAAGTGCAATTTTCACTTGAGAATTGCTTCCCTCTGTGCTTTTCTTATATTGCATATTTTATAAAAAAATAAGACACATTTGAATTAATGCAACCAGCATGACTTAGTGTTTTTACCTGGCAAGGGAAATAGTTTTGCCACTATCAATTGTCTTACAAAGGAACCATGTGTATGAGCAAATAGGCACCCTTATCAAAGAATGTATTGGATACAAGTAAACAATAGAGTGAAGGGAACAAATAGATCTAAAAGAGATGGAAATCTAGTCAGTGTTTGTACTGTCAATTAAATGTTAGAATCTGTCAGCCTTGTTTGATGCTTTTTCAGCTCAGCTTCTCCTGAGCTGTTTTATGAGAACATGATCAGCAAATATTTCTAGATGTTGGAAATTGAATTTACAAATTCTGGTAAATAATAGAATTTATCCTAAATGCTCTGTTCTTATTTCTACAGCGGAGAAGGTTGCATACAAGGATTTCACTCTGGGTTTCTTTCTTTTCAGACCTGTTTGTGGAATCAGAGGGAAAACTCTTATAATTAATCTGCCAGGTAGCAAGAAGGGGTCACAGGTAAGAAGTGTTCTTACTGATGTGCTACTGAGGACCCATGATGAGTAGCTCTCATTGCTCTGAATGGTAGAGAGTACCCATTTCAACAAATATTACAAAAGTGAATTGAAATGCATATTTCTATAACTGAAGCACTATATTTCATCACTCTCAGTCAGGGATGATACAGTTCAGATCTGACTGAAGGTACTGTGTGACCAGGACAGCGTTACATGGAGTGCCAGAGAGCACTCACTGTAGCAGGCAGCGCTAATGGAGAGTCTGATGGTCTCTTACACTTCTTCCTTCTCTAGCCAGCCTGTACCTGATCCCTGTGTTATTTACAGCTTTCAAGAAAGCATTCTATTTCACACAGAAGTAAGAGGAAGGCCTTAGTGTATGTTAGAACTTGATGGAGTATGAACAGTCCTCGTTTTAGTCAGCAAGAGGGGAGAAAAAGGAATGCAATTTTTTAGAGTTTTAGGATTTTTTTAAAACCTTTTGGATATGAGTATGACTTTACAGCCTTTATACAGTTTGTTTTCTTCATGCCTTTTGTCTCAGTTTGGACAGAGGAGTAAGGCTTTATGTTTTTATTCATGCTTACTTTCTGACTGTAAAGCCAAGACAAGCACAATTAAACATCATGAGGAATTTTTTTGGCATGTGTTAGTAAGGCTAGATCTCTCCAGTGCTCGCTCTTCTGTATGGTTGGCTGATAGGTCCAGAAAAACAGCCTTCTCCACACAAATACTGCTCACTGCATGGTGGGCTGTACAACCTGATACAAAACTGATAAGGTAGATCCCCCATCAATCACAACAACACATTTCTCCAGGGCTCAGGCTACGTCAGTGGCCTTGTTAAAAAATGTCTTTACCTCTGGCCTCTAACAAATGCATACTCGGCAGTTCATCAGCGTCTTCTGACCCAGTAGGACCCACTCACAGAGGAGACAGTACTAATGTGTTTGGCAGCACAGCCCTGCAGTCACTGTTGCTTGAAGTCTCTGGAGATAAATAAAGAATGTTTATGTGAGCTGTCACCTGGAAATTGAAGAGGAAATGTTTTGAATACTATTATCTTAAGCAGCCATCACAGGTTTTCAGATACATTGTCTACTTGTTTCAGTTCAAGGACTCAGCAAGCACTCCTATGATTCCACCATTCCTTAGAGCCTTTTTAGGAAATCTAATGAGGCACTCTAATTGAAAAGAAATTAAAAAGCCTTTAAAACATGCAACAAGCATTGGAGGATGGTGGAGCAGGAGTATACCGACTTGCGAGTCTTCCGGTTAGGAGCGGGAAGTCATATGCATGTACATGGCTGCACATCTTAAAGACCTGGTACTCCAGTAAGAAGATTTGTTTCAGAAATCTATACTTCTTTTGTTGAATTATGCAAGAGATAGAAAAGCCTACACTCTCTAATGTTTTTTGTTGTGTTCAGTGGCACCCCTAACATGCTAGGTACAGAAAAAATTGTCATTTTCTGCCCTGAGGCATTCAGACTGAGAGAGTAAGTAAATTATAGAAAGAGGATGAGGAAAAGAAATGACAAAATGTTATTAAGTAATTTAACAATAGTTTGATATATAAAAAAAATTTTGCTGGAAAAGAAAAAAATGTCATATGATTTCATTATACAAGGAAGCTTTTTATAAACAGATTTATTTGTTCCTGTCATGGTGATACTCTCTGTTCACAATTTATTCTAATATGAAACTTCTTTAATCTATCAGATTTCAGTAAAGATTTTGAAGATGAACAGTACAGAAAATTGTTCCATAATGGGATCTTGGGAACCAAATAGGACGGTTGTTACCAGGAATTTCTCTCATTTCTCTCTTTTATGACTTGCTGATTTCCTTTCTATTGTATTAATACAATCATACCAGAAGCTTCTATAAAGCTGTGAAATTGCAGTATATATGTATTTCATTAATAAAATATTAAAAAATCAATAGAAAACAGCAGCAGCATAAATGCTTCATCTCAAAAATGGACACAATGCATGCCAAAAGTGTTTTCTCCATAGACCATTTCTGTGGTGTGTACCACTGAACCAAGATCTGTAGAATGCTTCCATTTTTGTGTTGTTCTGGTCTGGTTTCTTTTCTTTTAGCTTTGCAAAAGCTATTTAAGGTTATGAAAGAGGGCAACGTGTGAAATTACCAGATGCTCATTGAAGTCAGTGAGTCTGTGGCAATTTTCATAATTTTACTAACAGTCGCCTAAAACGATGAGATTTACAAATGACATGAGAGTACTTATTGGGAGCCTATTCATCAACAGTCAAGCCAGTAAGACGTTTATTTCAGTGGTAGGAGTGCTGAACATGCTTCTCTAATGGGTTAATCATTAATGTACTTTTTCATTATTATTGGTCAGTTCACAACTTGTCCTTGTTTAGCACTTACTTGAGGTCTGCTTTTTTACTGAAGTAATGATGGTTGTATGCTTCAGTATTTTAAAAATAATGCTGTGGAGGCACAATAACTCTGAGGTTTGCAGTTAAATTATAATTATTTTGTTTACAAATATATTTTAATATATATTCATTATATACAGCATCTTATGCTCATCCAGTTTACTCCAGTTCTTCAGAGTGCCAAATTGAATGTTTAAAGAATTTATAAATCTATGAAGTAGACTTTTCATTACTCTTAAAGGAGCGACTGAAAGGTAGGTTCTTATTTAGAAGCTTTGAGGAAATACAGTGTTTGTGAGTCATGTTTTTGACTTACAGAATGGTTTATGTAAACTCCAGTAATTTCTGATGGATAGTTTGCTCTTTATTTTGTTTACATAGTCATTTTTATTTATTGCAAATACTTGTTACAGTATCTATTTACAAAATATTTATTTTCTGGATGCTCTTAAAATGTTGGAATACATTTTTTAAGATCTTCCTTATGCTTCAGACAAAACCGAAAATGAAGTGCAACAAAAGGAATAATGTCAGCTTTCTCTGTCAGTCAACTTGTACGTTGCCTGACTGCACTACCATGGCAATCGTGTGACCCTGCCATCATTTTCCAATAATTTGATTTTTATATGCAGTCTGCTCAAATGACATGAGGAAAACTCTTTACTGAGGTGCCTGAGAGGAGGATGAGAGGCAATAGTCATAAATTGAAGAAGGTAGCTTCCAGCTGGATAAAAAGAAAAGAAGAAAAAAATCACTTTAAGGGTAATTAAGCATTGAAACAGGTTGTCAGGAAGGGTTGTGGATTTTCTGTTCTTGGATTTTTTCAAGACTTTGCTGAACAAAGCACTCGGCATCCTGTCTGAATTTCATATTGACCCTGATCTGACTAGGAGGCTGCAGTGTGTGATGTCCTGAGGTCCCTCTTTGATTTGAGGAAATATTAGCATATTTTAGCAGCAGAGGTAGCTGTATGTATGTATGCCCATTACAGAACAAGAACAGTTACACGGTGTCTGCATTTTTGCTTTCTCCAGCCATACAAAATAAACTTTCTAATTGTTTTTAAGATCGTAGAGTAAGAAGAGGTTTGAAAAATGGATTCTTTATGAATATTTTTTCTGAGTTACATAAAGTTATATCTATATTATATCTGTATTATTTATATACACTAAACATCGGTATACTTTGTCATTCTTCCAGTATATTGGATAAGTCCATAAATAAAAAAAAGGGATATAATTATATAGAACTGTAATTATGAAAACCCTTATGAATTGTTCTCTTAATTGTGAAGGAATATAATAGGAATGATTTGAAGCTAATATCCCTGCAGAGGTAGAGTTAATGTTTTCAGTCTGCGTTTTTTTAGCATTCTGCCAGCTGCTGTGAACTGGTTTCTGTATTATGCATTCATGAAAATTTAACTCTTGTTTTCTGAAGTTTTAATCCAATGTTAGCTTCATTACAGTAGCCATGTTGTACAACTTACTGTATTTGCATGGATAAAGGCAACAATATGTAGTATAGTCCCCAGTTTTGGGTTTGAATTTGTTTTTTTTACCCTCTGTGAGCAACTGCATAAGGGCATTTAAGGTTTCATTTGTGATTGGGTGAAAAGATATATCAAAATCTCGAATATATTTTAATTAAGAGTAAATCTGAAAAAATCCCTATTTATTTCTGCGGGTAACTTTTCATAGTCATTTCTCTTCTTGTTGTGCATAGGAATGCTTTCAGTTTATACTGCCAGCCCTACCTCACGCCATTGATCTTTTGCGGGATGCCATTGTAAAAGTAAAGGAGGTACATGATGAGCTTGAAGATCTACCTTCACCACCACCTCCTCTTTCTCCTCCTCCAACCACCAGCCCTCACAAGCAGACAGAAGACAAAGGAGTACAGTGTGAAGAAGAGGAGGAAGAGAAGAAGGATAGTGGAGTTGCCTCAACAGAGGACAGTTCTTCTTCACATATAACAGCAGCAGCCATTGCAGCAAAGGTGAGTCTGGCTTGGTTCCCTGAGAGACCCTTTAGTTTCTATCCCAGGTACTTTACACCAGTATTCATTTACATGTTAAGAGTATACATTGATATCCGTGTGGTCAAACAGATGTATTTTAGGTATGTATGTATGAAATACAGCTTCTTAAAAATGTATGAATCGTGTTTCAGTAGGTGATTTTGAATTTCAGTGGGAGATACATTGTTATCTTGACGATAACATGCATTTTTATGATACCATTCTGTTGTGACAATTTTTAGTGGGTTTTTTTAATAATTCAAAGTACTCACACACTCGAACATGCAAAGTCCAGTAGGTGTCATATTAAAGAATCACAACAAGATTTTCTAAGCCATAATACCTATTTTGAAAAGAAAATACTGATTTCTAAAAAGGTTGATAAAAAGTGTGACAGATAGGTAGCAGGTTAAGTAATAAGCTATCCAGACTACTCTATTCCAGTGTGCATGTCTGCATAAGAGAGGTGAAATTCTGCCACAAAACTAAATATTGTCACATTGTCTTTATAGCCTTGATTTAGGCAGTAATCATAGATCAACACTACTCAAACCAAAATAATAAATTTGAGACCACAAAAGGAAAAAAACCAGATAATAGTTGCTCAAATTCTATGTTTTCCAAAGAAATACCTTATTATTTGGAGCAGTATATAAATACTTACTTAGTTTTATGTCTTTGCTTTTCAAATGGAAAGACTATGTATTCCTGTGTGTTTGGAAAAGTTGTTTCCCAAACTGCTTTGCTCTGTATTTACTCCACAAATTATGCTTTTAATTCCTGTTATGAGAACTGAAAGTCTAAGTAACTCAAAATTATCTTAAACAATTTCTAAACCAAAGCAGCAACATTCTAACTCCAGAAATGTGAATTCAGGTCTGAGACATCTTGACATTTCTAAGACAGCTGCAGCTGGAGATCATCTCCTCATGTACAGAAAATCGTGATTACATGTATCTTTACAGGGATGAATTAAGGTAATTACCATTTGCAAGTTTCAGTTTTTATTAATGCAAATTTTAAATTGATTAATTTCTTTTGATATAGGCACAGATAAATATTATGTGCAATTTTTAAAGAAAGAAAATATCTGAGATCTAAACTGGCTGTGTTCATATGAGCTTGGCATTTCAGTGTCACACTTGTTTTCACCTCATTCCTTTTCAGTCATTTGCTTGTATAGTTTCATGTTTTCCTGTCACTGTATTCATAGCTGTTCTGTGTTGTGCATTAGAAGCATCCATCCTACACCAGTTCAGCTGTTATCATGGCAAAAGGTGAACAGCCCATCCCCGGTCTCATCAGTTATTGCCATCACGCAGCAGGCAGTGCAGGAGAACTGGTAAGAGACACTTCCAAGAGGCTTTTGCACTAACAGTAGCTAAAAATACACTGCCTGCCTCCTAGTCTACTGTGTGAACAGACAGTGTTACTTATTTTCTTCTAACAAAGACGCATCAGTGCTATCTTTCAGAGAACATGCTACAGAAAATACTGTTTAAGATACAGGGCTAAATCAGGTGAAGTTCCTGTGCATTTTCAATTTGAATCATTTGGCTGCTGAGATGATCATGGCTATAAAACCTGTGTTTCTGATTAGTCATCTGCTTTATCATCTAATATACTCAATAATTGAATATAATTAGAATAATCTCCTAAAATTACTGCTTTAGAGCTATGAAATTTTGGTAACATTTTCCCCTTTGTTTGCCTTGCTTTGCTTTTTTCTCTCAATAGTTTGTCAAAATAATACAGCATTTGCACTGGGTGTTCATAGTTTACTTTCATCACTTAGTTTCTCCCTTACTTTTTCTATTCCATTTAGAAGTAGACTTTCTCAAAACCAAAATAAAAGACTTGAGGAGTCAGGATACAGTGGACTTACTATAAATTACTGGATTTTAGTGAGTAGTAGGCAGTTACTTCAATGAATGATAGAAAGGACTTAGTTTATTATAACCCAGAGGTTATAACGTGGGCTCTAACCAAATACTGTGCTATATTCTCCATCTCCCAAAGGTTTAGTCTAGGCTTGAATTGAGTTAGAATAATGGCTACAGTATCATCAAGAATGAAATGTAATTTACTGTATTCATAACTGTAGATTACACTAAGGAAGGCAATTCCTAAGGAAGACATTCCCCATATCAAATAACATATGCACACGAACACCAGTCATATTCTATTGTCCCTTTCACTTAGTGAACAGTATATATCCATTATATTTTTTATATATTTAAATTTATGCAGTGTACTTAATAATACCTTCTCTCAAATCAGCAGGTTGTAGTGGTTTAAAGAGACTATTACTGGTGGTCTTAACACACTCCACTGTTGTATTAGAGAAATAAACCTTTTGAGAGAAAAATTTGTAACTGTGAACCAACTTAATTCTCTCAGTGAGATTTTGTGTCTGCGAAAGCTAGCAAGATGAAACTTAAGAGTTCTAGATAGGTTTGTATGTGGATTGTTTTATGGCAATTGTATTTTCTATAAAAGTAGTGATTAGGGAATAATTCTCATTTGAAATTAAATGCCTGTAATCGTCTTTTCCCTTTATCTTCAACTTTCTTTTCGATTAATGTCCTGCTGAAATTTTTCTTAATTTTTAGTTTTCTCACAGGCAAAAGTTACTACTTCCCCTGCAATTCAATGGAGACCGGAATTGCCTCAGTCACTTTGTTACTGAGAGAGGGTTTTGTTCTGAAAAAGATGGTACCAGATAAAATTTTAGAAGGAATGATTGATGGATATGTTTGACAGAAAAAAACACCCCCAAAGTTACTTGCCTGAAGGGGATGAGACAATATGTAATATGTGGTTACTCTAGAGTAACCAGAGTAAACCCAGGGAGAACTGGATCATTGTATCATTTGCAAAAACAATATTCTATTTATGCTGTGGGATCTTGTAGTATATAAAAAAGGTAATGGACCCGTACGAAATCATATCAAGATATGTGCAGCTTTTTATCAGAGGAGGGTAAAGAAAAGTTGTCTTATTTGAAGACTTAAAACCGTTCTTTTTTTTATTGTGTCATGTCTTTATTTTATGCCTTTATCAAAATATAATTTTTTTGCTGTATTGTCCTCAGTCATGGAGAATGAAAGGAAGCATTAGAAGTTGTAGGTAGTGTTGGAGCTATGCCAGTATAAAACTTATGGTTGTCAGCCTTTTTTTGTGTTTAACATATTTAAGATGGGATTTCAGGAGAAAAAGAGAACAGAAGGGAAATGGTGCTTCTGTCTAAAAACTGTTTGCATGATCAGAATATCATTGTCCCTGCTTACCTCTATTTATAGTATATCTCTAAGACATCATTTGCAAATCAGAATACTCCAACTAGACGCCAGTTAGGCACTTTTCTGGAGAGGAAGATATCCCCAGCATAATCATCCGTAATGAACAGAAACTCTTCTGACTTCATAATTTATAGTGGAAATTGCAGCACAAGTTACTTAGCCTTGAAAGATCCTCGGAGGAAAGTTTGGGTTTTTAAATGCTGACAGACATTGACTGGCAAAAAGTGCTGTCAGCCTGCAGCAGTAGAGCAGCAAGTAGGCAGTTGGTGGCACACTAAGAACAAGAGCTCTTTCCACACAACTTATAAACAGGTTATAAACATGAGAAATTCTTAATGTGTGGAGGAGGGTTTATAGTGAAATAAGATCCCCTAGGTATAACCCAGTATCCCTACAGCAAGGTTGCTATATCCCTACAGCAAGGTTGCTAAGTTAGGCAGTCATTATTTATAGATGGGAACCAAGGAAGTTGAGAGGAAATAAAATTACATTAAAAAGCAGTATTTAATGACTTGAGTCTTAAGGGTGGTCATTTTTAGCTGCACAAAGACAAGCAACAAATCTGTCTTACTATCCTAACTCTAATCCTAAGGATACAACAGATTTTCAAAAGCTAGGATTCAAGCTTGTTCCTGGAAGGAGGTACTTTGCAGTGGCTTCTGTTTGCCCTAGAGCTCTATTAGACAAGAGTGCTCAAAATGCCTAGATGCAGACTGAGTACAACACGCCATTTAAAAAAAATCTTGGCTGGACATGTCCAATGTTAGTAGTTTGATTGTCACTGGATCATAATTTCTTGTTTCCTTTTATTGTCTGCTACTGCCATTTCCCCCAAATGTGGGTGTTGTTTTGGTGATTCTCTTGGAATTTGAATATCAGGCTGAGCTAAGAAATTCTTAATGAGGCGAAAGATCTTAAATATATGTATATATACTCCTTCAAAGATCTGAATTTTACATTTTTCTCATCTTGTGATAGAAAAGTGAATTACAGGAAGTAACATCAATCTGATCTGGTAGAAGTCCTGCCTCTGAAAAAGGAAGAGGTTCAAATCATGAGAACAAAATCAGAATAAGCCTTTGTAAAAAGTGCTTTATAGCAGAATATGCTGCATTTTGTGTTGTAGAACTGATTTTGTGTGTAGCTCTCCTATCTGAGGGATTTATCATTTGTATGTCTTACCACTTTACACAAAAAAAAAAAGAAAAATTAATCATTATGTTAAACTAGCAGTCTAGTGAATTATAAAGCCAGTGTGATACCTGCATAATTCAGCCCAAATACTGCAGTAATAAGAAGCAACAGACTTTCTAAGGTTCAGTGTATCAAAGCTAAGAAAAGCTTTATTCCTAAACGCATTCTTCTGCCTCTTTTTCTTTGGAACTGAAAGGTGATAAAACTGAACAGAAAAGACAGAATATAAATAATGATACATTCACTTTTATAACTGAAAATAAGACCGCTTTCTCACTGTTGTAAGTTGGTGTAATTCTATTTATTTTAAGTGGCTTAATATCAGCTAAAGGATATGCCCCTAAAATTCCAGCTAAGAAGTAGAATCATGAGTTCATACAATAGTTTGGGCTAGAACAGACCTTTAAAGGTCATCTAGTCCAAGCCCCCTGCAGAGCCCCATCCAGCCTGACACAGAATGTTCCCAAGGATGGGGCATCTTCCACCTCTCTGAGCAACCTGTTCCAGTGTTTCACCACCCTCGTCATAAAAAAATGATTCCTTATGTTTAGTCTGAATCTACCCTCTTTAGTTTAAAACCATTACCCCTTGTCCTATCACAACAGGCCCAACTGAAATGTTTTTGTCCCCATCTTTCTTATGAGCCTCTTTTAAGTACTGAAAGGCTACAAGAAGGTCTCCCTGGAGCCTTCTCTTCTTCAGGCTGAACAACTCTAACTTGATCAGCATTTCTTTGTAGAAGAGGTGTTCCATCCCTCTGATGATATTTTGTTACCCTCCTCTGGAACCACTCCAACAGGTCCATGGCTTTTGTGTGCCGAGGAGTCCGTATCTGGATATGGCACTCCAGGTGGGGCCTCACCAGAACAGAGTAGAGGGGCAGAATCACCTCACTCAACCTGCCAGTCGCGTTTCTTTTGTTGCAGCCCAGGTTGCAGTTGGCTTTCTGGGCTGCAAGAGCACATTGCTGGCTCATGTCCAGCTTTTCATCCACCAGTTCCCCCAAGTCCTTCCGAGCAGGGCTGCTCTCAACACCTTCACCCCTCAGCTGGTATGGATACCAGGGGTTGCCCGACCCAGGTGCAGGACCTTGCACTTGGCAATGTTGAACCTCATGAGGCTCACATGGGCCCACTTCTCAAACTTGTCCCAGGTCCCTCTGGATGGCATCCTGTCCCTCAGGCATGTCAGCCCCACCACTGAGCTTGGTGTTGTCTGCAAACTTGCTGGGGGTGCGCACAATCCCACTATATCATTGATGAAGATATTCAACAGTACTGGCCCCAGTACAGACCCCTGAAGGACACCACTCATCACTGATTTCCATCCAGACATTGAGCTGTTGACTGCTACCCTGTGGATGTGACTGTCCAGCCATTTCCTCATCCACTAAACAGTCTATCCATCAAATCCATCTCTCTCCAATTTAGAGAGAAGAATGTTAAGGGAGACCATGTCAAAGACCTTATAGAAATCCAGTAGACGATATCCATATGTCTTCCCTTGTCCGGTGATGTAGTTACTCCACCACAGAAGGCCCCTAGGTTGGTCAGGCAAGACTTGCCCTTGGTGAAGCCATGCTGGCTGTCTCAAGTCACCTCTCTGTCCTCCATGTGCCTTGGCATAGCTTCTAGAAGGATCACTTTCATGATCTTCCCAGGCACAGAGGTGAGGCTGGCAAGCCTTTTTAAAAATGGGTGCAATGTTTCTCTTTTTCCAGTCACTAGGGACTTCACCTGACTGCCATGACTTTTTCAAATATCATGGAGAATGGCTTGGCAACTATATCAGTCAGTTCTCTCAGGACTCTGGGATACATCTCATCAGGTCCTATAGACATATGTATGTTTAGGTTCCTCAGGTGGTCATGAACCTGATCTTCTCTTACGGTGGGAGGGGCTTTGCTCCCTCAGTCCCTGCCTTGCAGTCCATCTCCTTGAGAGGTGTGGGAAGAGAGGCTGGCAGTGAAGACTGAGGCAAAAAATTTGTTGAGTGCCTCAGCCTTCTTCTCGTCTGTCACTACCAGTTTGCCAGTCACGTTCTTCAGGACAGATAAGCTTTGCTAGCTGGCCTTCTCTTACATTATGTGGGAAAGAAAGAAGAATGAATTTTTATTTTTCCCTTCAGGATGCATTTTAAACTGTCTGTTGGCTTTGCATGGTGATTTCTAGTGCTTTTTCCTGTATTCCCTCCAGAGAGGCCTGTAGCTTTTGCAGCACAAACCTTATATCAAGAATTTTTGTAGCTGAAATAAAAGTCTTCAGTACACAGAATTAAAATTATTTACTCACTGCATGACGTTTCTTATGAAAAATTTTCTCACTGTGTGACATTTCTTCAGAGGTGTTCAGTCATTGCTAATAAATGGTTTTCTGTTCAGAATATTGTCCCCTAGTTAGAGAATGGGAAGTCTGCCTCCTGTCATGCCACAGTTAGAAATCGCTGTTGATCATTGTTAGGTTTGAAACAGAGGCTTAAGAGGGAAAACAATACTTTTATTATTTCCTGTTTTAGTATGTCTGATTCATAGGTTTTTCAGGATAAATGATATGTTCTGTGCCACTTCAGTTAGAATATAATCTTACATATTTGCTATGTATTTGTTACTGAAACTGTGAGCAAATGCCATTAACCACTGCCAGCACTGCCTATGAGGAAGTATGCAGACTGAGGAGAGGGGTATTCCTACATTTTTTATATAAGGTTTTGCATAATTTTGAAATACAGTATATTTTTTACTATTAATTCCATCTCTCTCCTTTTAAGATTCCAGATTCCATCATCTCTCGTGGTGTTCAGGTGCTCCCACGTGATACAGCCTCCCTCAGTACTACTCCTTCAGAATCTCCTCGTGCCCAGGCCACCTCTCGTCTCTCCACTGCATCCTGTCCAACACCAAAAGTAAGTACATTTATGCCTTGCAAGTTCCATGCTCAGACATGTAATCTATCACATTAATGTATTGCTTCTGCTGAACAAGGTTGGTTCGCATGCAAGGGTTGTATTATTCTAAGTAACAGATAAATGCAAGACAGTATAGTTCATACCGTGTGCACTGTTGCACAATTGTAATATGTGGGTTCACCAATGTGTTATGGTTACTGAAGTTTCATGTTATTTCTTGCAATATCAATCATGAATATGAAATTGTTAACACCTTGAATGTCTTTAATAGCCCCAGGAACATAGAAAATCCTGCCACTGAGTAACATTTTAAGCAAGTGGTATTTTGTCAACAAAATGTATGTGCAAATTTCTAGCCTGGGATGGGGCAGTTCTGTGCCCCGCCTTATTATTGTTTGGTTTAAGACACTCTCAGAACAACTGGTTTTGCTCAAACTTAGTTATTTGCTGCCTGACATTTGGAAACAAAAACCAGCCTAAATTGAATAGAAAGAAAGTTTTAATGCCAACCTTGTGGGATTATTACTCAGTTATTACTATTTAATCTTTGAGGTGAACTCTATTATCTTCTCTTTTTATCAGACTTTAAATAGCATACATCAAAAACTAGGTGAATTGACCAGTGGCAAGGCCTGTAATGTTTACCTTCAGAGGATTCCTTTCAGCAGCAGAAAACTGTCTGAATTCACTTTGTGCGTTCACATCGCAAGGATCTTTCTGTGGCACTGGATGCTGACATACTAATAGACCCATAACAGATGGTAAACAATAGCATTCTTCCTCATCTAATTCACGATCCTTGAAGGTTATTCTGCTTCCTGAAGTGATTGCCAGCATCTGCTAGTTCTTCTTTCCTGCTGTCTCTTTTCTTTTCTGTCAGCAAACAAGGTTTATTGGCAACCACCCGTAGAAATGTTTTGGTTTAGCCTATGGGATTGTTTTATGCAGTACTCCACTGTAACAGAATCAAATTATTCTGATGGACAGCATACTTGAACTTCATTATATAGTCTGCTTTTCTTAAAAAGATGTTCAGTGAATTCTGCCTGCAGACGGGTCCTTCATTTTTTTGCTAACAAATTGTCACTTCTCTGATGGCTTAAAAATAAAACCTCAGAGAACTCAAAACTCTTATTACATTAGAACACTCAGAGCAGAAGAGTGATACGAAACAAAAACTGCATTGAGTTTTATGCCTGTTAACAAAACACAGGTGTCCAAAGAAAACCAAAAGAGACCAGTAACAGGCATAAGAGACAGCACTGCTATGAAATAGCTCTAGATGAAGCCTGTATATTTTCAGGAAGGTTATCACAATGGGAAGGAGTAAAGCTTATCTGTTGTGAAGCAGAATGCACTCCTCTAGACTGTCCTCAAAGATTCAGAGATTACAGAAGGAAACTACAAGAACTTCAAAACAGATTAAAAATCTGAAACTCTTCTTCAGGAAATCAGTTGAGATGAGCTCTTATAATTGGATTATACTTTGTTATTTCATGTTAAGCCCTGTTTTCATGTATTACTGTAAAATTAGTTTTTTGTTCAAAATGTATGAGACCGCACCACTTTTATAACAGGAGTGCCAAGGAACATCTAGCTAGTCTAGCTTTTCTGTGACATCTTTTGAAAGTGGGTGGTACAAGCTGGTAACAGGGAAAGATCTAGGAAAGCCCAGCTGGAAAATAAACTTGAAGGGTAATCTCATCTGTTGCTATTACCTAAAGGTTGGATTTTGCACAAAAGTTTAAGCTTCTTTTCCCCTTAGAGAGCTCTTGGTTCAATTTAGTTTGTTTTTTTTTAAATAATAAGTATTCATTATCTTTTTGTTCAGTCCTTTTCAGTACCCTCAAGTTCTCAGATGTCATCTGAATTTGTCAAGAAATATGGTTCATTCATATTCTTCAAGATACTCAATATGTCTAAATGTCTTTACTTACTGTGTTTTTCCTTCTGGATCCTGGCTTTCTGATAATGCAATATGAAGTAAATTTACAGTGGACCTCTTGATCCACGCAGTGGTGAGAATAAAGATAAATTGTACTTCAGCATCCAATTGATATTCCAGGGTGGGTTTTTTTTCTTCTTTAATCTGCAAGTGTGTATCTTCAGTATTCTCATTTGATGGTTTAGGAACTCATTTCAAGGCTCCAAAATGTGTATGAAATGAAACAAAGGAGAGGAAGTTTCAGAAAGAAAAACGGTTCAGTTTTCTTTGTTTATACATACTGTCTGGAGTGGTGGCCTAACCATAGATCTAGTGGCATTATACTTCTTTGTCAACTGTATATTCCAGTTTATTTTGTTGTGCCATTTTCTTGGGGTTTTTTTTTGTTCTAAATGTATATAAATCTTTACATCTCTCTTACTGAATTTGCTGAATAGGAGAAAGTTGTGTGTGTCAGAAAAAAAATCGAGCTTCTGCAATGACAGGAGCAGAGCTATTGAATGAATGTAAGTAGCAGGTTACTAATGCATGGGGGTATTGGAGAGAAGGTATGGGAGCATGCTTTATTAATGTTCCTGATTGATCAGTTAGGAGAGGTCTTTACCTTTTCATAATTATCTATTGGAAAACCTGGTGATGTTTATATATACACACAGATCATGTGGATAAAATACAGGATTTAATTTTAAATTTCCTTTACTTTTTACACTTTATCTTCCATGTTTTCTGAAAATCTCTTTTTCTAACAAAGTAGTAAATGATGAATATTGAGTATTGAGAGCCTGTATATTTCAATGAGTCCTCAAAAGTTTAATTTCTTTTTAAAAGAAGTAGTTAGATTTTTCACTGTAGCCTCTTGGGAGGTCAGAACTTCTCAAGACAAATTTCCATTGGAACTGCTCTGTCTGTCATTAGGTGCATCCCCAAAACTAAGCAAGCTTGCTTCTGTTAGCTTTTAATAGATCTCTGTAGAACACCTTCCTGGTTCTCTAAATTGCATTTGAGTTTCAAGCAAAATCTACTGTGGCTCAAAGAGCATTTAAACCATATTTATAGTAGATGGATTCACATATAGAAGCAATCTAAGTTTTACTCAGGGGAAAACTGCACTAACAGTCCTCCTTTTTTCAGTCATTCAACCATAAAGTTGATAGGTTGTGACAGATAATCTTTTACAAAATAGTTTTGGTCATTTTAAAGTTTTACTGTTTTCTCAACAAAGTTAGGTGAATTTGCTGAATAACTCACGTACAAAAGTTTAGGATGACACAGTGTGGCTTGCAGATTTTTCCTGTGATTTCCAGTAGCTGCTCAGATTCCAAGTTCTTACTGTATTTTGGTGTATGTTTGTGGTTGGGATTTTCATGAAGTTAAATGCAACATTCTTTTCAGATACAAAATCAATACACTACGTAGTGTGAAATACCTGTTACAAATATGGAGATATTTTTTTGTGTTCCAAATAATGTTGACTCTTGGGGCTTTTTTTAAACTTAGGGTATAAAATTTTAGATCTATAACTTCAGATAACTTTAAAGAATGTATCCAGAGCAAATGACTGAGTCATCCTTTCAAAATTCTAATTTTGTTCTACTCTTAGGGAGATGATACTAGTACAAAAGAAAATCACAGCTTTTAAGTTGAAGTCTTCACTTCTCCCATACATAAATGATGTAATCAACATTTTAATTTTTGGCAGTGTTGTGTCTCAAAGTCAAATAAAGCAAATACAGAAGGCCAAGGACAGATTTTAAATTATCACCAGGAATACATTTCAGTGACAAGAGGTGTTTAAAGTATTTCACTTTGCAATCTCATCAATCTCACTGATGTTCAGTTCTTCCACTTCAATGTGCAAAGTTTCTTTCAGTGTTATCTTTGATTATGAAGGATCCTAAGGAACTTGTATACTATAGTACTTTTAAAACAAGAGCGTGTTTTTGTTTTGTTTTTTTTATCCTGTTACTTCATTCCCTACAGTCCTTACATTCTGCTTAAGAATAAGTCTCTCTCTACTTTATTTGCTGGTTATCTGTCCCTTCCCTAGCTATCCATTTTTTAGTTACATCGAATCAGACAAAACCCTAGGTGGTGGTAAGTTACATCCTTACGTATTTGTAGTTGTGACAGGTAGCTTTTAATTCCTATGTAAGAAAAGTCTGTAGGCTCTATCTTACAACTTAAATGAGCAAGCAAGGCTGATCTTCAGAAGTTTTTTAGATTCTAGCAAGACTGTTGTCCCATCTGTCCACCACTCCATTCACACCTTCTTTGTAGCATAGTATGTTTAGTTCTGCTAGCTGATCACTTTCTGTAACTTTCTGTAGCTGTCTCCTATTAAGAACTGTTATCTGTGTCATTTGTAAGTTGACATTCACTTAAAGACCTAATAGTCCTAAAGTAAAAAAGCACGATACTTGTGGCTTATGTAAATGTTTCAGTTGCAGAGAATTTCTGAAATGAAAAAGCCTAGAAAAATACATTAAACATTTAAAAAAAAATAAAAGGCTGATGAGAATTATTTCTGTGGCAAAAAATACTTTATTATCTCAATCATCTTTCATGATTGCTGTCAATGAGAAATTATGCTTTGAACACCTGTCATGAACCATAGTGTTAATGTTGAATGTGCAAGTTTGTCACACAGTCAAATGAGTTACAAATTAATACTAAACCTAATTATGATTTATGCTTTCAGTCTAGTGTTGTGACTTTTAGTATACAACTACTATGTGAAGGAATGACATTAGCAGATGGGAGCAGGTAGAGTTGAGAAGATGCTTTTGTATCAATTATTGTTGCAGATTTTTCAACAGAAGAAAGATCAGGTTGCTTACCAGAAATTCTTAGTTAATAATAAGATGCTGTTCAGGACATGATTTGGCAAGCTGTTTTATCCATAGGGTAGATATTTTGTGTACATTGAGTGCATTAAACTTTATATTTGTTAACTTGATTCCTACTAGTTCTTCTTAAGGTGGTCATCAAGGTGAAAACGCTATGGAAAGTGTGTAAATAAATTTTGAAGTTTGTACACATACACTAAATGCCCAAGTAAAGTTTTTTTCTTTTTTATTTATTAAGTTTGCATAGGAACTTGCTTGACTTAAGTAGCAAGTGCTTTAGCACAGCTGTTTAGCTGTGATATGGTTGAGGAGCATGGAAAAATGCAAAGGATGTTTTAAATTGTTAGGATGGTCTTTGTAGAAGAAATCGCACACCAAGTAGTGCAAGGGTTTCTTGCTTTTTCTTGTAAAACAGGTAGCTGTTTATAGACACATGGGCCTAGTTAGATATTTGATCTTGCTAAAAATACCAGTGTTTTCTTGATTATGTCTGGGCTTTATGTCCTCTTAAATATTTTTTTTAGTGCATATTCCAGGATTACAAAAAAATGATATTTAGTGAAAAGATGCTGAGAGAATGTAAATTGCAGTAGAAAGTAGCCAGCGTGGCCTTAAGCTGAGGAATCCTGCTTACTAACACACACCAATCTACTGTACCCTCCTAGGTTCTCAGTACAGTGCAGCAGTGGTTTTCAAATCAGTTACTAACTAAGATACTAGAATATTTTCCAGATAGTCATTGCCTTTTTTCCTCATTGTTTAAAGTCCTGGCAAAATGTGTGGATGATTGACTCCTAACAAGTCTTATTATTTGTTTACATTTTGGTGGTGGTTGTTGTTAGTTGAAAACACTAAATACCACAGCTTCAGAACTGAGACATTGTACCTAAGAAAGAAGCAGCTTTGTATGCTTAGGATATCGAAAAAACCAAATACAACATAAATAATAAAAGCAAAGTCTACTAAAATCCTTTCTGAAATAGAAAATTCCCTTCATAGGAAGACTGAAAAATACTGGGGTAGGATTTTGGGGTTTTTGTTAGTACCAAAATAGACCTATCAACAAGTCACTGGAGAGGCAGAATGAAAACTTGTGTCATCAAGTTTAAGATGAACATAGAACTTCAGTAGAGGTATTTACTTGACTTACTTTTATTTATCATATATCTGTTTTCTAAGTAGTACCATATTCATTGATAATACTTGTTGGTAACTGGAATCTGTATTGAATAATATAGCAGTGGCAAAATCCAGTTCCCTTCCTTGTCTTATGCCCAAAAACTGTTTATACCAGGGCTAAAGAAGAATGTTAGAGCAGTTGGGGGTTGGCTATCCAGAACAGTTCTTGAATTCATAGAATCAGCTGCTTTTCAGACCTGTTACATACTGAATCATATGAAAAAGCTCTAATGTGTGAAATTTCCTTATATTTCTCTTTTTTAGTCACCGGTTGGTATTTTATTAAGCTACCGAATTCCATTCTTTTTCCTGAGTCCAGTGAACTTTCAAGCATGTCAGAAATAAGCTTCTCAACCTTTCCCTGAAAATAATTCTTTTTTCAAATTTAAACTATCGTCCAGAAGAGAGTAATCTTTCAGTACAGACATCATAGCTTACACGTGCATTGCATGAGTTCTGATCTATATATGCTTATGCTGCATCAGCTTGTCAGTTCCTTCTTGAAATGTTTTTTCCAATTAGTTTTGGGGGCAAGAGTTCTTGTTTATTATTATGCTTTTTCAAAGGCCAATTTTTGGGCTTTTTTTTCAAATTCTAGTAACTTTAGTTTGGCATTACTTTAAGAAAAGGAAAAGATGTGCATCCTTCTTGCATTAGTTTCCTTACCTCACCTTTTTGGTTCCTATCCAAAATAAATCTCTGGTTTGAATTCTGATGTATCACAAGACAAGGGGTTTTGATTTTGTTTATTGGGTTGTTGTTGGTTTTTTTCCAAACAGCAGTGTAGCTACATCTGTCTTTCATCCAGTTTCTTCATATAGAAATCACTGTGAATTCACTTCTACAGAAATATTTGCTAGCTCCATTTTCAATATATCTGTTCTGGCTTTTTCACCAATGCTTGTTGAATCTTTTGGTGCCTGGTGATCATTTTGATGTCTTGCTGAGTTGGCCTCCTGGAGCAATATTGACTTTCCACCTCCATTCCTTCTCTTTTCCTTGGGGATCTTAGTTCTTACTACCCGTGCCAATTGATTTATTTTTGTTTTGTTATGAAATATGATTCCAAAAGGAAAACTATGCATCTACGTGCTGAATTTTCATATAGCCATAGGTTCTGTTTGTAGGAATTGGTTTTCTACTGCTCCTCTTTTTTAGCACTTCAATCTCTGCCAATCTGTAATTTCAGCCATTCATACATTAACCTGATCATAATCAGCAGCTCAGGCATGGGCAGGCTTTCTTCTGTTCCTTCACTGACTATTGACATAATAAATAATCCGTATCACTTACTGCTGTGTTCTTTTTTTGATAAAAGGATCAGAAATTTTAAAAACATACTTTCAAGGATAGACAATGATCCTCTTTCTTCTAGTTACTTTCTTACAATAGTTAATAATTTAGTGACGATGTAGCAAAGTTTAATGCCATTTATTATAGGACAGGTAGGTGATGCTATTTTAAAACAAAAAGTATTTCAGTCACACTTTCGTATCTACATACTCAAGAGCACGAAGATACATGCATTCAGTAGTCTGTCCAGCATTCAGACATCCATATATGTGTACCCCCCTGTCTGGTCAAGATTGCTTGAAATGATGTGTAGCACATTGGGCACCAGCTATCAAGTTCTCCACAATTTCTCTAGGTTTCTTCTCTACACTGGTATCCATAAAGTCAGCGTCAGATGTGCCTTATATATACTGTTTAGGATCTGACAGTTAAAGGGATATTTATCTCTCCATCTGGTTCCACTTCTTGAGTTTGCAAGATTTGCTCATGGACCTGTGTTCTCCTTATTTAAACCTGCTTTTTATCATTCAAACATCATATTTCAGTGGCTCAGCTCTTTGTTTGGGTCTGAAAGTTATTTTAGGTTGCCCTGTTTTACTGATTGGGTATCCCCAGAAGCTGCATGAAGTGCTGTGAACTTAACTGAACTACTAATATGCCTGCCATCAACATATTTTTCTCATATCACTTCTGCTATGTTTTCTGGTGCTTTCACATCCATACATTTCCATTTTTTCTCTACCACTTCTAATATATCTGTTATTGAAGGAGTATTCTTGTACAGAAGTCTGTATTTGCTTGCTCTTGAAGCAAGCTACTTGCATGATATCATATCATGTTTCTATAGATTTGCAGTGTAATAATAACAATTCCATTTCATGCGCACATGCAACTCAAAGTGCTGTAAGGAGCGGTGGTAGTCTAGCAGCAGCAAGCAGTTATGTATTCACAGGAGCCAAAACTGAAATTTAGACCAGGAAATCTCTTTCAAGTCTTGCTTGTTACTGCGGTTACTGTATCATTTGCAGTAAAGGTTTGCTGGTTCCATTGCAGAAGTAGGTGGCATCTACCTGATGTAAGATTTGAGAGAGAAGCAAGATCCTAAAGCACAGGCGTTGCTTTTCTCATGGATAATATAAACAGCAAATTGCCTTTAAGTTGCAAGTTATTTAGTGAGTGTACTAGTACTCCCTGAAGTCTAGTTTCACCTTTGGAAAGGTTTTTAGGAAATAAAGGAGTTAAAGGTAAATGGCACCTCCTGGTTCTATGAACCTTATCTCCTATTTTGGGCAATATCTAATACTTTTTAATGTTGTAATATGTAATACCATCTAAAATTTGCAAACTGAAAATAGTTTTCCTCTCTGCACAGCTGTCTCCAGCCCTGTTTTAGAACGTCATTATCTCCTTGGTCAGTGCACTCAGTTGCCTTTGTGCCACTGTTGGCCTTTTAACTTAAATAGACCAATCTTTTCTTGATCATGTGTTCATTTCTCAGACTGACTTGTAAAGGGGATGCATAGAAACTTTCAGGTTGCATTTTTATGAATTACCTAAGTCAAACTCCTTCATATTTTAAAAAAATCTCCTTCAAAGGTTTTTTTCCTGCATTTGTTGTATATTTCACCTTCATTAGAGTCACCAAAACTGTGTATCTGCTTATATGAGACTCAATAGATTTTTAATCTCTGTCTTTTTTCCAACTGTAAAATCTTTGCCCATGCAGCAAAGATGCTTGTTAGTTCAGAACTTTACATTAAATTTCACTCCATTCTTTTACAGCAATCTTCAATGTTATCAGATACTTGCTGATGAGATTACTTCAATATTCTGTAATGATGAAACCTCCCATATTTATCTGAGAACCCTCCTAACTTTTGTCTCAAAATCATTATTGAAAATACTAGATAAGGTCAGTTTCTACATGACTCGTTTGCAAACTGTATTCCAAACTTCTGTTCCACCTGTTTCTCTTTCAGCAAAATACATTGTTACCTTCCAGCAAGCAATTTCCTTACCCTGCCTTTTTACTCCTATATGTTCCTGTCCTACATTTCATCTGTTTATAAGAGCAGTTGACTCAGAAAAAGTAATAGAGCTTTATACTAACTCTCATTGATTACTACGCCTTTGTTCCCATGTCATGTATTATCGTTCCTAATCAAAGTTCAGGCAAGGTATTATTCTTTATTACTTACTCTACTCTAGATGCCTTCCCAACCTGAAATGATACCATTTCTACTTTCTCTTTTTCTGTTTGTATGTTTAAGGAATCTCTTACTCCTTGTTTTAAATTACTTTAACTCCATTTTGTACTTAATAATGTCTAGCTTAGAGAAAATCTTTTATTTTCGTGTCTGCCAGGCTCTTTGTCTAGACCTAGTAACCTTCTTGGCATGGATTTTTGTTCTTCTGCGCTCAAGAAAACAGAGACAAAGTATTTCAAGAGTTTATTTTTGTTCTGTCAAAGTATCTTCAGTTAGAACAGTGTTTTGGAAAAAGGCTAACCAAGGTGGTCGTTTATTTCCCTTGGTAGATAAAACTTGTTGTCTGTTGATACAGAAAAATGTATTTTTCAAGATCAGTCTTATTTGAATTGAATACCTGTTCACTTTGGTTTTATTGCATCTGTATTAAAAATACTTCTCTTTTGGAAGCCAATCTATCTTCATGTAGTTAAGCAATCAGGCAATTTCATTATAGTATGAAACTGCAAAGTTATTCTTGGTCTAATGTGATCACAGAAACAATGTCCGAGGAGTCAGTTGTTTATCTAAAAAACAGATTGAGCCTGAATGCAAGGCTCATGTAGACCATTAACTCTGTGTGTGTGTGTCATCTGATTTTGCATGGCGCTTACAAGATACCTTCTACAAGACATAGGAGATGTAGACCTCATCTCAATTTTAAGATTTTTTTTTTTTTTTATTTTATATCAAGGTCTTGTTTCTTGTACCTTTATTGCCCAAGCAGAAAGGCTTTATCTTTTACAAAAAGCTAGTTCTCAGAATCATGTTACAGTTGCATTTATAGGTCAGCACAGCAGTGCATCAAGTGTGAATATAGTCATTCATCTGTTTATCTTTCCAAGACAAAACATTGTCTTTTAGGACTTAGCCTGAGCAACTGCTATCAGAATTTAAGAGTTTTATTCATTAAGTAGATTCTTACACCATATTGATTCCCCAAGTTTTTGAACTGTAGCTATTTTTAACAAGTATTTCCCCAGAAGGTTTTAGAAGAACATACAAGATCCTCTCTCTTTAGCATTCTTCTGCCAGGTTCCCGTGCATTATTTACTGGCTGGTAAAGGAAAACATTCAACATACTTAGTATGTGGCCTAGTACCTCTTATATACCTGTTGGTGTGTGTAATCCTCATTCTGTGCCTCTCTATTGCTCAGGATGATTGTTTTTTTTAAAAAAAAAAATCTCTGTACATGTGGGTGCACATAATTTTTTTGTCACAGCTGAGCCTAGGTACTGTGGAACCATACCGGAGGGGTATGTGTACACCATGTCATTGCTGCTTTACTTGCTTTTTTGGTGTGGTTCCATTCTATCGTTCTAAGCACAATAAATGACAGTTCAAAGTACCTCAGATGAGAAGTAGTCATTAAGCAATGAGATGAGGTAAGCCCTATAGCCAATTTATCCAGAAAAGTTGGAAAACATTATTGTAATCCCTAACATACCAAGTCCATTCCATTAAGTAGTCCCATTAAACTGTAGCAATCACTAAACATCAACACACAGTACTAGGAAATCAGAAAATAAAGGTGTTGGAAAAGATAATAGTTTTTAGAATTAAGAGACAGCTGTTCTTTTATCCAGCCTTCTCATAAACAGCCATTTAAAATTTGTTAATACAGTTCATTCTGTTAAATTCAACTTCTTTGGTTGCTTACCCGTCTAATTGCCTCCTTTCTCACAAAGTATGTTAGAAACCCTTTATTTTGTAACTCATGTAAGTCTTAGGTCAATGCTTATCCAACTCTGTATCCTGGATCTCCAAGGAGAAAGTTGTGCCACTTTTTGTTTAGTAAAATATTGGTCATAGGTTGTTCTCCCTGCTTTAATTTTCTATGAAAAGGGAGAAGGCACTGAAGTGCTCCAGGAAATTGTCCCATTTTGAACATCAGCAATCAGTTTAACTAGTGTTGTTTGTTCCTTGAAGAGATTGCATAAGAAAATACTATTTGATTTTTTTCTACATTTCTGCTTTTGTAAAATTAGTAAACTGTAGCAGCACAAATCATGACAAAATTCTGATGACATGTTAAAATGTGATTTCAGAATTGTGTGATCATGAAGATATTAGTACATTCACAGATTACCTGTTGAATTACAATAGTAATGACAGTGATCCAAAAGAATCCCCATATTTATTACATTCAAAATTTATCCTTAATGTCTGAGATTAATTGCCTCTATTTTGCTCACCAATTTAGTCTAATTTTAAAAGGCAAAATACATATTGTCTCTTCAAAAGGGGCATTTATGAATACGGTAGAATGTGATTTCTTCAGTTTTGCTGTTTGTTTGAGAGGAAAGATGTGGCTATTTATCTGTTTCTGATCACTTTCACTGTAGCATTGCATGTTCTTGGACAAGAACTTCTGTAGGCATTTATTGATGTTTACATTTACTGAAACCTGCATATATTTCAGTAAAGAGCTGTTTATTTAAACCAGCAACAGTGGTGACTGTAGGAGTGTATTTATGGGAAAAGTCTATGACAAATTAGGGATCCTTAAGGTGAGAAATTCGAAGCACTTAAATTTGGAGCTTATTTCTCTCCAATGACTGTTTTGGAAACTGGGCCTTCCACTTGAATGCCTTAAAGTAGATCTATGAAAATCATCCCATAAGAAACAGTAACAAATTTGGCAAGATTTCAAACCAGCTGTTGGCAATCTGTCCTTCAAATTTGCACTATTCATTACAGTTTCTCTATTAAGACTGGGTTTTTTTCTTATAAAAATATTTTTTCAAAATGTGAGGAATGCCTTTGAGCAAAGAGTTCTATGCGTTGGCATGGTGGTTCATTGCAACACTTCCTTTGCTTTATGAAGTTCCCAGGCAGCCTCCTTGGACAATAGTTTCATTCAACAGCACCGTCAGTGTGAACAAAGGTTGACCTTGGTCACTTCCCAGGTTACTGTTAGTATCTTTCCACCTAAAAGGTCATATTGTTTTAAGCTTCTGCAAAGTAAATTGAATCCCAGATCTTTCCACCTTATCTTAATCTTCTGAGGTTATTGTCTCACTGCTTTAATTATGTGTTTCCTATAGCTTTAATAGATACACCATTTCCCAGTGTCCTTACCAACCCTTCCGCTTCTTTTTTGCGGCTGAACTCTTCAGTATGGGTAGCTGTGAGGAAATACATGTGACAAGAAGTGTTGCACAGGTTTTCCAAAAACAGCCTTGCCTAGTCAAAAGGATAAAGTACAGGATATTACAGAAATTTGAGAACAGACCTTAAACGCACTTGTCCTCAAAGAGATTTACTCTTCCCTTTAAAGTCCCGCTGGCCCATCTGTTTTCAGAAAGATGGGATTTTTCTTGTTATACTAAGCCCCAGTGCAAACAACTCTCCTTTAATTTTGCTGCTGAAAGTGGTCGAAGAGAGCAAATGCCTTAGCTGGTTTGCGTTATAACCTACCTGTCCCACCATCGGGTCACTTCTAAGTGACTTCATTGATGCAACAGCTTTCACCGTGACCACCAAGGTATCTTTGATAGGAGCTGGCTTAGTGTCTAAAAATGTTTAAAGGACCCTGTCTGCCACTGAACTATGAACAGCCCTATAGGTGCTGCAGCTTTTAGAACTTCAGTTCAGCTTAGGGCAACA
This sequence comes from Falco rusticolus, assembly GCF_015220075.1. Taxonomy (NCBI): domain Eukaryota; kingdom Metazoa; phylum Chordata; class Aves; order Falconiformes; family Falconidae; genus Falco; species Falco rusticolus. The sequence continues at coordinate 53,556,341 of NC_051193.1, read as the reverse complement.
AGGTAAAAGAGCAGCACATTCAGAAGTGAATCATCAGTTTGGGAAAGGTATGTGCAAAGAATTCAAAACTTCACTATCTAGTACTTACCACATTTTTATTTTTTCCTTAAATATGAACTTGTTCACTATTTGCCAAGACAGATTTCTGGTATATGTGACAGATGTTGGAATCAATGAGGCTGCTGGCATGGGGGGGGTGGGGGGAGGGGGACCGGGCAAAATGTGCCAGCAGCCAGTGAAAAAACATTCAAAGCAGGGCTGAAATGAGAGGACTGAAAGTATTGAATTGAGAACTTACCTGTAAAGGTTGAGTGGTAGAGCGAAAAGAGTATAGAACAAAGCTGTATTTGTGGCTCTTGAGTGATGAGGCTGCAGGGCTTAGAGTGGTTTGGAGAAGGGTAGGAAGTAGCTTGGAGACGGAGGTAGCAATAGCTTTATGAGAAAAGGTCAGGAAGAACTGGGAGAGAGGTAGCCTTGACTGGGTACAAGGGTTTGGGGAACAGATACGTGACGAGAGAGTTGCGTGACTGAAAGCTCTGGCAGAAGCCAGGTCTGGAAACCCTACTGTAAAACTTGGTCCCATTATGTTTGTGCATGTGTATTCCCTATATAATAAAATGAAGCTCACAATATTTGAACTTAATCAGCTTTCTTGGTGCAGTCTGGTCTCAACAGCACACCGCTTTGTGCAGGCTAATTGCACCTTCTGTTTGCCAGCATTCTTTACAACCAGCGGGAGCCCTTTGTGCAATTTCCATACCATTCCCATTGGGCTGGGCATGCCTCTGCCAAGAGTAGCCATTCGGTTTTGTTACTCATCATTTATAGTCTCTTCATGTCTTGGGCAACATAAAGCCTGTGTATTTTGTTAACTGCATAGTGAAAGTAAGGACCCAACTCTCATATGCCCAGAGCTCCAGTTCGAATGAGATTTAGGACATTAAATCACTAAGAATAGTAGTATAATAGGTAATGTTTCTATTTATTGTAGTGTGTTTTGCCCTGGCTGTGCATTTTACCTACCAACTTTTAGATTTGATTTCTGACCATTAAATTTCACTGAAGTCAATAGATATTTTTAAAGAACAAGGCTGCCACATGTTGTGTAAAATAACCAGTGTAACACAAAATCTCCTGTATAAGGACATGGTTACATTATCTTTGCCATTATGTGTGTTAACAGATCATTGATCTAGTGATGATATTAATGTACTAAACTACAAAACTGCAGGAAAATATCATTACTTTTTGCTGCTGATTGGTCCACTTGCACTGTGTTTATTCCCTCATCTGCACATGGAATGACAGTGTGAGTAGTAGTGCCCTTTTTAAAAAATTAATGTAAAACTTAAAAAGAAAAATATGTGGGTAGTGTGAACAAAATTTATGATGATATGATAATTATGTTTTATTGGCATTCATTAGCATTCATGTACATCATGCTTTTATAGTTTTACCATTTTCAAGAAGTGCAGCAACCCTAATAAAACATTTATGCCTTACTGCAGTATGATGCATAGGTGTGAATATGTTTATTGGTTGAGGATATATGTCTTTGTTCAGAAGCTTGTATTCCCTTTGTTTGAAAATACTCCCCATTTATTTAGGAAGCCCCATCTAATTGGTGTTTGTCTGGCCTAAAACTGGAGAAGTAAAAATACTGTCAAGTGCAGGTCTATTTTTCATGCATGAATTTAGAAGTTATACATAATGCATTTTTTAACTTAAAAGAAATTGATTTGCTGCAATATTAAAAATATATTAAGCTCTTTGTTAGCAATAGAAACTTCTCACTTGATGTAGAACATTGTTCTTATTAGAGAAGAGCATTGTAGTTGGAGATCAGATTTCTGTATCAGAATTTTCCACTGTTGATCAGGCAAGCAAAGGTTGGAAAAAACCCCACCCATATTGTATTTTATTACATATTTGGATGTTGGCAGTCATAGTCCCCAACATCAAATTTGTTGACAAGCAGCATGTAATTAATTCACTAATTAAAATGACTTCTTGCCAGCCATGGAATATTTAGTTTATCCCTTTTTTTCTGGACATCACTGTCTTTCACTTATCTCCAGTTTGTTTTATACTGTGAACTTTGACAAACATTGCTAAGGGTCAGAAAAAGCATTTTCCATCTTCGTATGATCTAATCTCCTTTGGATTCATTTCCCTTATGTGATCTGGCCAATACATAATGTTTTTTGTTCCTGGCCAGCTGATGTAAAATCATGGCCAGTTGGGTTATACTTTTGAGACACTTTTTGTTGTTAATGTGAAATATGTGAGAATTTGTGTGAAAGAATTCAAGAACATTTTTCTGGAACAGTACGGTGTAATAATATGCATAGTATAGTTTTTATGGTTTCTCTTCATCAATTGGACCTCCTTCTTCCATAGTGGAATGCACTATATCAACTTGAGGAATCTGCAAGCTTCTGATAACAAATTGCTGATGACTTCTAAATATCCCTGTACTTAATATACTGTATTTTTCTAAGCCCCTTCCTGGGGGGCTCTTTGAATACATTATAGTTCATATTTAGTTTCTCTTCTTTAATTTTGTGTGTCTTCTGGATGCATTTACCTTTAAGATCATTTTAATGTTGTTTTTCTACACCCACAAACCTTTTCACTGAATCATAGAACATCTCTTTAAGATACAACAGACTGCAGAGAGATTTATCCCATTGTTGTTCTTCCATATTTTGCCTTGGTCAGTTGAGTGGCCCTTGGAATGGGGGGGCAAGGGCAGGGGGGGCGGGCAGGCAGGAACGCAGATTTGGAGTGTATTGTGCAATTCTGAAGGAAGCAAACCAAAGTATGAATCAAATTGCATCACATGCACAGTTTTGCTCTAGGTTTCCAAAACTGATCATTCCTTTTTTACTATGATGCCCTGCAATTTGAGATTAGATGGTAACTGGAAGGAAGTAATGGCAGTTAAAACAAGAAAAACAAGGGGGCAGGTGTCGTCTTTTCTCATACCATGTACAAAGTTGTGAATGTCACTGTTTCGCAGCCAAAATCCTGCTTTAAAAAGGACAACTTCATAAATATTTATTAACAATATGTGTAGTCACATTGACAAACACGATGCGAGCAAGTTTCATGACTTAGGATTCAGTAGAGGATATTCACACCATTTAACTGCACATCCCCTAAGACATCCTAAGTTACGAGGACAAGGGAACTTTTGGTTAGGTGCAATGTCAAGAAGCCGTACCTAGAAGCTGACAGGGACTATTTTTGTGTAAGAAAAGAGAAAATGTTTGTCAATGCAGTTGTCAGGGATATATGGGATAACACATATGGCAGATGCAAAAATGTTTATTTGCAGACCCACTGGTGTAATGTTCCACAAATAATATTAATAGTTTTCTTCAATCATCGTTTATCATTGATCTCTCAGGTAGTGGTCAAGTGGTAGAACAGTATGTTTTTTCATATGTGTACAGCAAATAAACTGAACTTGATTTGGATGCTGTGTAGTATAATCTCTTGCTTTTGATTAACATGATTCCAGCATCGCATGCCCAGGCCCTTGAATAAGGAAACATCTTTTTAAACTACTGCTGTAAAGAGTTTCCATTGCTAGTGTTGCACTTGCTCAGTTTCAGAAAGAAGTAATGCAATCATATCAAAAAGGCTTTGTCATTATGAGCCATGTATGTATTAGCCAGCATTTTGGAAAAAATCTGACAGGAGTTTGGCTTTTGATGACTGTGGATATGCAAACTCATTTCTGAAGGCTTTAGGTCCTGCAAAACTCCAGTTTCTTTATCAGAAGCAGTAAGCAGGGAAACTTTAGAGTATCAAGGACAAGGTATATTATCTGAAAGGGGAAGGAGTCTTAAGACAGATAGTCTTAAGTATTTGAGGCTATTTCTCCGGTTGTGGAAATCTTGCTTTAAACAAATTCAACTAAAGCCAGAATCTCAGATTAGCCTGTTGTTCAGAGCTGTTCTTTCTTCATGATGAGTATATATACTTAATGTTAGGTCTTTTAAATTCTTTTTTCTGAAGTAAAACCAGGGAGAAACAGGGACATTTTTTAGGAGCTGTATTAGAAGGCAGAGGTATATTTATGAAATCATATGTGAGACTTCTGCTTAGAAAACAGTTGCGTCTGTTCTTTGGTACCAAAGTCTTTCACTCATCTAACAAGTTCATTAAGTGTATTTGAGCACTCCACTTTGCTCACTCTTTGGTTCTGATTTTCCTGCTTCCTAAGTTTTCTTCCACTGGCTTCCTATCTCATTGTACTCCCATAACTCCACCTTTTTCTTCAGATATCAGGATAGGGACACCTGTGACTAATCTTCAGTTACCAGCTCCTGCTATTATTCCTTTGTGAATAAGAAAGGGATGTAAATATAATGCATTTATCTTAACTGTCAGTGCATTATACCCTGTCAGTTTCCTGGAATGTTCCCTACACAACACCTTTCTTCCTTCATTACATTGAGTATCTTCATTTTCCTCCTTCAGAATGTTCAAAACCCTCATGTCTTTCAGGTAACATTTTGCCAATAAGTACTTAGTGTTGTTCCTGCCTCATCTCTTAATCCACTCATTTTGCTTGTTTTGTGGTAATAAAAAAAACCCAAACAACAAACCATAAAACCTGAGGCAGAAAGATTTGTTTTCAGTCTCATTGTTGAGGTTCTTTTTATTAGTGCTATATTTTGCTTAGCAGTATTGTTTTAATTTTACAAATAAGTAATAGAAAAATCAAAGGATTCATTTCTAGATCATACAAGTGACTGATGGGGACAGAAGTATACAGAAGTGTACATACTTCAGCATACATTTAGAACATGTATGTGCACATCTTTCATTCTGATCTTTTCTAGCTACACGTGTTCATCTATGATGGGGTTCTTGTGTCTAGCTGAGTTTCTGAAAAACAAGAAGTGTTTCCTGAAATACTAGTTTATCAGTCAGCTTCTAGAACATCATACAGGAGTTGACCAGAGAGAGATAAGGATATACCTGAATTCCTTTCTGTGGCATTTGCCATGAAAATTTAAAAAAAAAAACGGGGGGGGTGGGGGGTGGGGGAGTGTGTAATTCCTACTGTCCCTTGCTTTCTTGGCAATACCCTATTTAATTCCCAGAACAGATGTAGTATAACTTGTGCAGTACTTACATCACTCTCTTTCATTCCTTGAGAAGCATCCAGGCTGCATTCTGCAAGGCTCCTGTGGAAAACATGTTATCATGTATATTGACTGTGCCATGGATGTAAAACAAGAGTTGACCTTAGGCTACCTTGTGAGCTTTTATAATTTCACTGCTCACAACGTACAAATTGCGTATGTATTCCTTTATGTATTTTGAAGAAAGAAAGAGTAAATAATGTCAGTTATATACACCTGTAATATCTCCGATCTCATTTATGACTGAATCTTAAACCTTCAGCACAACTTGAGCAGCCACAATACCCACATTGGTAAGTAATAGAAGAAAAACTGAAGGGCAATGCATATTGCTGTCACAACTTTTTCCCAGGTTGCTGTGGTATGTAGCATTTTTCTTAATGTCCTAGTTCCATGTCCTTATGTGAGATTATCAGCATTTATTTTTTCTTATTTTTCAAAACAAAAATAAATGTGTTTTTTTTTTTAAAGTTTCAAATTGATAACATGAATTGGGGTTCTACTCGATTATGTCTTACTGTCTGGAACTGGTAATATCTCAACCAAGATATTGTTCCAAGTATCTTTGCTCTAACTCCTGTTGTTTTCTTTTCAAATAAGGGTCATTTTTTCCCTCTTGAGGCTTCTATCTTTTTTTAAAAAAAAATAGGAAAAATATAGCAACTAGGTTGCAGCTGCATATATTTTAATTTAATCTGTCCTCTAAAGGAGACATACTATATTTAAGAAATACAGTTTTTTGTTGGTTGGCGTACTAGAATTGCTTGGAGATTTGCTTGGAGCCCCATGAAAAGAGTAATGTGGGTGTTTCACTTGAGAGTTCAGAACAAATGCTATTTTAATGCCATAAGATGAGGGAAGGAAAGCAACAATTTACATAAATGGTTCTAGTGTATTTTGCTAGGGGACATTCTATCAGAACTAAATATTTCAATTGTTAATATATTACTTAGTTGCATTACTTTCTTGAGAATCGAGTGCAAGTAAAAAAGCATTCAGTTGACTGTGTTTTGAATATGAATTTCTCCCTTTTGCATGGGTCAGGTATAAAGAAACAGGGCAATCTAACTTGTGCTTTTGCAAATGTGCTCCAGAGAGCATAAAGCATAGTTGAATTTCTGTGGTTCATTCAGTCTTCGGCTTCCTTGCTGAGATTTCTTAAAAAAAGACAGTTAATGTGCTTTGAAAGGGTTCACCTCAGTTCTGTGGGACTTTGTTTTACGTAAGCTATGAAACAACCACCAGATATTAAAAACTTTCAATTCAGTCTTGACTCAGACTAGGATATCCCTAAAGTCATTTTTATTGTCTTCTTCCTCTCTACTTCAAATGACACAAGTTTAATTTATCAGTAAAAGAGGTATAATTACTGGATTGAGCAATCTGAAAAGAACTTTTGCTGTAAATAAATGATTTATTTTACATGCTTCCAACAATATGAAGCCTTTTGAGCAGCTACCTCATTTGTTTCCATCCTCTGCACCATTTAGGAAAAAAACATATATAATGAAGGAAAAGTAATCAGGTAGGAGATGTGGGGAGCGAGGTTATAATGTGGTATATTTAAAATAAAAATCTAATGTTGGTCTGGCATTAAAATTTTCTGGTTGGGCAGCATAATTTTTAACTGGGAATCTTGATAGCAGTGGCTAAAAATCTCTAGGCCTGGGTCAATAGGAATCTGTATTGCATTCTGTCAGGTATCAATCATGATACTTGCCAGGCCTGATACTCCCAGTCATAGAATTCTATGATCATACGATTTGTAGAAGGTATAGGGTGTTTTTTTCTTCAGTTAGTGTTTTAGGACATCATTACTCTTCATATCCAAACCAGATAAGTAACATGTATTCTTTCAGAAATGTTAGTGAATTCAGCATGCAACATATGTGCCAGATTGGTAATATACTGAAATACAAATGGTCAACAAAGCAAGTTTTAAATGCCATGGTAAAGCATCATTTATTCCAGAAATTAGAGTCTGTGTCTTTGTCCTCTAGAGGTGTCTCAGAGAGTCAAATTGATGTCTTGCATGTACTGCTAACTGATTGTGTGGAAATTTTTTTAAGTTCACTTTTTCTTTATTCTTCTGTCTTTTTTACCCATCTTCCCCCATTGTAGCAAATTAGACGGCCGGATGAAAGCAAAGGAGTTGCTAGTAGAGTTGGATCCCTCAAAGTAAATATGTTTCTAACATTTATTTTGCAAGTTTTCTTCTATAGCCTACACTTTTCCTTTTGAAGGGGGAGGTGAGGGGAGGGAGGGAAGGGGCTTTTCCATTTCTCACCATCCCATCATTTTTATTTCAGTATTCTTATTGCTGTTGGGTCACATTTTGTTTGTTTCTGTGCTACACATAGAACAAACTACTGAAGGCAAGCTGCCAATTAGTTAGCTTTGAATGTCACCACAAATAAGAGATAGTAACAACTTTCTTGAAATGCCTATAATTTGGTGATCATGATTAAACCACTTCTCTGATCTGTGTTGTTTGTTAACTGCCTGTTACATGGAGAAGTGACTTACTCATCTTCAGACTACTGCTTCCCATCTTGAAACATAGTTAAATTTTTATAGTGCTCACACTTTCTGTGTTTAATTCTGCAAAGGGCCGTTACAAGAGAGTTGAATATTTCATGTATGTCTAGTCTTTAAATCAGAACAAATCCAACTAAATAGAGGAAATGAGAGAGGTTCATGTAAGGCTAACAAGAATGGAGCCACTGTTTTGCTAATAATTAGTCCCTTCTGCCTTTTTTATGTTTGTACAAAGATACTCAAATATTTAGAGCACTTAACAGGCAGATATCTAAATCAGTACCCACCACGCATAGTGTTGCACCCTAATAAATGCTTCAAAACACAGGACGTAATCTATACCAAGATGCTGATCATATGCAGTCCAAGCCATTCTGTTCGGGTTCCATCTCAACAGTTGCCTCTTTCAGCCATCCAATTTTTCACTTTTTTCCACATTATTTCCTTTTAGCACTTTCTCAAGCACCATTTATTTCGGTTTTCTTCTGTATTCTCCTTGCCTTTCCTGCCTTCTTGGTTTTTAATCTTTTGGTTTGGTTTTGTATGTGAGTGTATTGCCTTTGTTCCAGGACAAGCCATCCTCTCCATTCTCTTAACACTGCTCTGCAGCTGCTCTTTGTGAAAATGTTATTTCACTGAGCATAAAGAAGGTGAGGGAAAGGATTAATTATGCACCTCTTTCCAGTGATGCCACCATTTAAATTGATCTCAGTGCAGAAAAAGAAGCCAGTTGTTATTTATTTATACAAGTTATAGCCAGAGGCATCTATAGCATTCCTCACTGTCTGTGAGGCTTTATCTTTTCACCTTGTTTGGGGGGAAGAGGTTTCTGTTACAGTGTAGATGAGAAGAGCGCTGTACATGAATGAGGCACTGTTTCAGTGGGAGATGTTCAGGACCACTGAATTCACATGGAGGAAAATGCAAGACAGCCACAGTTTTTAGAGCTGTTTTTGAAAACTGTGGATGTAATTACTGTGACCTGTGCATTTTAATGGGTCATCGCTTACAATTCTAAATGCATAGTGCAAATACATATGCAGAAGATGTAGCTTATTTAGGTGGTGGGATTCACCTATCGTTTTTATGAGTACTTGCTGGCACATAATTTATGATTATTATTTCTAGAGCTGTTTGCCCAGGATTTAATTTCATGACCTAAAAGATACTTAGACACAAAATCTTACATGAATATCCTTATAGAAAACTGCAAATCCTAATTGAGGTTCCCAAACACAAAAATGAAAAAGTTATTTTTGCTGGAAATAAATTCTAGAACACAGCCTTGCCAATAAATAAGCAAAGAAATAAAGAAATAAATAAACAGTGTAGCAGAGATTCAATAGCTTTAGAATTATCTGTCCATTGATTTTTCAGGGTTTTTTTCCTGTATTGATAAAAGAGCAATGTTAACCAAGCAGAAGTATCTTGTTCCAGATTCCAAGTTTACTGAGCTTGTAAGTCTGTGTTGTTCAAAGCACTTTGATGTTTTGAAATTTTTTTGCCAGAGGCAGTGAGAAATGCGTTATGGTATGATTTATTAAAAAAAAACAAAAAAACCCCAAAAACAAACAAACAAACAAACAAAAAAACCACTAAAAACAAACAACCCAAAAATCAACCCACAAACACAAAAATCAAAAGACAAAAAAGGTGACAAGAGGTTGCTTTTTCAATTCATTTTCTGATGTTTACATGTAGCTCCATCGAAAGCTGGAGGAGCTCAGAGATCACCTAGAAGGCAATGTCAAAGGATGCTCTCTCCGAGTAAATGTACGATTTCACTCGGTGATCTGTTTTTTTTAAAACTTCCGCTGACTGGTAACACCAAATCTGAGTGGTTTGTCCTCTCATCCTCATCTTTTTCCTTTCTCTCTCTCTTTCTCCCTTTGTGTTTTCTTTCTTTTCTGGCTGGGGTTTCATTTAAATGTGTGTGAGAAACCAGACCTAATTGACAAGGTTTGTTTAAAAAATATCTACTGCATTTTAATGAATGCTAATCAAACTGCTTGGCTTTACAGCAACCTAAAATCCCAAGCAATCCCTTTCCAAAACTGAAGTTGCATATCTAGAAGTTTTCTGAATATTTAACTTAGCAACAAATAAAATAGATCTCCTTAATTTAAAGGATAAAAGTATCTTCTGCCAGTGATTGATAGCCTTACCTGAACTGAAAACTGTGGCTCATATAAGGTAACCCAAAAGCATATAGGTTCACATGTACCTCTGTCTTTACCTTTAATCTTTTTGGGTCCCTACTTTATCTCACAAAATAGGTTAACATTTGGGGGTTTAGTATTTTGGGTTTGTAGCAGACTAATAAAAAAAAAGATCTGCAGCATATTTCTTATGTGTTTTAGGTTTATTCTTTAATGAAAAAAAATGTGAAAAAAGGATTAGGATCTAGCATGTCAGTTATGACACCCCTATAAAGTTGCCTATTTTTCACAGAAATCTTTAATAAAGCAAATCAAATCCAACATAACAATACAGACAGCAGTACCTTGTGTTTAGTAGTTCACGTCATAAATTAAGATCACCTTTTCAGTAATTCTGTAGAAATGAGTTTAAACTGCCTAATTTAAGGTATAATGAAAATGACAAAAAAAAAAAAAGGGACAGTTGTAAGCATAGTAGATGTGAAAGTTAGTAACCCTTTATCTCTTTGCACATTCATCCAGTGAAGATTCTCAGAATAATTTCTTTAAATTCGTGTCCTGTTTGTGTCTTCCATACACTATGACTGTTGTCATTCTCAGCACTATCATTCTCTAATGCATAATCCACTATGGTTATACAGTGCAAGATAATTTTGGTAATGATAATGATTTGATAATTTTTACCCCTTTTGGATGCTTTTGCATATTCAGCTATGTATTTGGCATAAAGTTGATTTCTGCTCATTGTCAAATAAAGTCACTGAGTTTATAGTCTTTGCAGGTCAAATACAAGGAAATTGAGCTGTTAATATATTGCAGCTTTTTATAAAATAAATTTAATTAAAGGACTGTATCTTTTCCCTGGAAAATCTTTTAGAATCAATTTTTTGGGGGAATAAACCATGATATTTTAGATTTGGTGGCAACTCAAATTTAGTAGTCCTAATCAAGATAAAGCAAGTTCCTTTATTTTAGATTCCTCGCTCTTAAATTAATGATTTAGTACTAGTGAATAAATGTAAAGCCAGAAAAATACTATGCCATGAAATTTTGTACAACAAAAAAGATTATTTCAGAGATTGTCACATGGGGAAGAATTTCAAATGAAAACCTGTGACCACATTAGCCATGACAAATGAGTTGTCATGAAATTATTCTGTTGCTCTGTGCCACTTTTTCTGTTATTTCGTGGCCATACACTACACACACACACACAATGTAATAAGGAGGTCAGACTGTGAACTAAGAAACCTTTCAGTTCCTTAAAACAAGCAGGACACATTGCAAGTAAAATCACATACAGCTAAAACCTGCTGCTTTGTCACTGCTGCTCTGCTTCATGCTGTAATTATGAGTGTTTTACATAAGGCAACTTTTAAAAGACGATATACAAATGACTGATCAAAGAAAAGAACAAATCCTTATTAATAGTGGACAATTGGAAAGAAAATAATGAGGGATCTGTTAAATATTTCATCTTTTAAATTATTTTAATCTCTTCCATATTGCTTTTGGAAAGGGGTTTAAATGTAAGTTGTTAATACTCCTACAATGTGGCAAATGTATTGAATGGTGTGGGAGGGGGAGCATATAGTATCTGATGGCCAGCCCCATAAGTAAAAATGAAATGCTATTGCACAATTGTGTATGCTATTAAGGTGGAACCTTTGTTCCAGAATGAACTGCAAAGTCATGCTTTTCAGATTAAATTCAAAGGCCATTGGAAATAAGTAGGAAATGTTGGAATTCTGCAGAATATCCCAGATTCCACCAAAAGTTTAGAAACCCTGCCAAATAATTAAAATAAAATTGCACTGAAAATCGGAATTAAGCACTTTGGGGGTTTTAGGAGTTTTCATTTTAAAACACTACTTTCAATATCAGCAGTAGCACGTAACAAAAAAAGTTATCCTGACCTGAGATTTGTTTTCTATTTCTTCTTGAGACATTCATTAATCTTCCTTGCAGCTATTCCAGTTCTTTTCATGTCTTAATCCTTTGACCACTCCCAGAGACCAGTGTTTGAAGCTTAATATTGTTCAGAGAAATAATGTTCAGAGACCAGTTTCTGAACTTAAATATTGTTCAGAGAAATTAAGTTTTCTGTCACTTGGACAAGTTGTCATTCCCCTACTGTTCAAATCCATGTAGCAGTAGCAAATAAGTGCATTAGCTAGTGAGATGACCAACAGTGAAACCACTGCTTGTTTTCTATTTTAGAACTCAAAATACCTGCTAAAATTGATACCTTCCTGAAAGTATGGAATTAATCTGAAATTCAACAGAACTATACTGCTTCAGTCTGTGTTTTGAAGATTTTTTTTTGTGAATTGTACAGGCTCAGAATTTTAAATGCAAGTTTAAATTTTGTAGAAAAATATTACAGAAAGCTTATCAGGAAAAAAAAAATTAAATCTAAGTGTAGAGGTTCTACACAGAGTTCCCAAGTAATATGCCAAACAATTTTTGTGTGGCTTTTGGCCAGCATGGTTCCAAATCAAAGGTTCTGGTTTTGTTCAAGACAAATATTCTCAGAATTCATAGCAGAGGCCAGATACTGTCCACAGATGATTTTTAATGAAACCGGGATTATAATTTTTCATACAGAGCTGTATTTCTCAGAGTCTGTGGTCTTCTGCACTGTGTTCTGTCTTTAAGTACCTGCATTCTTTGATCACGGTGAAGGATTGCATTCACAGGGCTTTTACTCCTGTTCTTAATATTCCGTTATTAAAGACCTGAGTCAAGCCAGTAAGGTCCTCAAACTAACAACAAATTGCCCTTGCAGCCTTTGAATCAGATTCTCAGTTGGTGTAAATAGGCATAGCTCTTTTTAAATCATTCTCACAGTGGGGAATTTCTGTGACTGACAATGCGGCCCTTTTACTTGGATGTTCATGGGGGAAAAGACCCCAACAGCTCAAATGTTAGCACGTTAGTTTCACCTAACACAATATGTAGGGATTGTCACGTAGCATACAAAATAAGGAGAGCTGCTCCCTCTCTTAAACTGAAAGAATCAATCACTGGAGTTCATATATGACAATAAATTGTAAGCTGAGCAGGTAATAGATTGCCAAATTATCAAAGGAGGTTAGAAAAGTACTGGCAGTTAATTTTAGTAACACAAAAGCAATGCATTCTAAAATGCTGAAATTGGGCACATGGTCAAAAATGGAGACTAGTTAGTGAGAAATCAATGACATAGAAATGATCAGGAAACGCTACGTGTGCAGCATATTAAACAGTCTCGTTGCACGATCCTGTTGAAAATAAAACAAACAGCAATCACTATGTGCAGAAGTGTAGTATGAGCATAATCCTTTCCTCAAGAACATTAGATCATTTTGAGGTTAGAACCTTTGATTTCATCACTATAAGTAAACAAGATAGGTAAATTGAGAGTCTGTACATATATGAATAAGAGCAAAGTGTTTGGAGTGAGTGAAATTATGAGATAAAAGAAAATTGTGTGTGTGTTAGCATAGGGAGAAAGAAAATACACAAATATCTTATTGAAGGGAATATTATAATTTGCTTCTATAGAACTGGAGCTATAATAAAAAAATACAAAATTATTTGAATTGATTAAATACTAATGGGAATAAGACTGAAGTTAAATGGTAAATGTAGCTTAGATATTAATTAAAATATGGATAATTAGATCACAAGATAATTTAACAAGGAAAGTAATAGCATTCTACTTACAGTAGTTGTCTAAGAGATTAAAGAAGTACACAGGTGTCTAACATACCCGTTGTAAGTTAGTGTGAGGAGGAGACAAGATGAGCCAAGTTCATTAAAACTTTGTGGACTATGATTCCAAACCTCCTCATTGTTATCTCTGTTTATCTAGTTGCTGATACTTCAAAAACTGCTGCTGTGTTGTTTCTTGCTGTTACTGTATTCTTTGGATGCTTACCTGCAAAACTGAAGCTAGTGGTTTATCTTTGTCCACGCTATTGCAAGACAAACCATGGGATCAGTGGTTGGACATTATTTATGAGAATCTGGATTAGAGATTCATCTGAAAGCCTTGGGTGAATAGCAGAACCCTTGTTAAGAGAAAAAACATACCTTATCTCTCTTAGAAAGCTTTCAAAGCAATGTTTCTAGAAAGAGTTGTTGCTCTGTCAAAAAGGGTTCTTTCTTTTTTCTTTTTCCTTTTTTTCTTTTTTTTTACAAAATAGACTGTTTAAGAATAATATTCCTTAAAACTGAATTTTCTGCGCTTTATATTTGTCTGAAGGAATTTTACATTTTTGACATAACCCTCCTGCAGATTATCTGCCTATAAGAAAAAATTTCTTCAGGTGAAGAAAGTGCTAAGTGTGTGTGAACTTTTAAGGTGGTGGGAAGTGATTCAGATTCCCATAGTAATGTTATCTAGAAGAGCAAATGAAATACACAGTGCCAGAAAGGAGCAAAAATACTTTCAGAGTATTAAAAAATTTTAAGTGGTGAAAGAACAGCTGTGTAAGAGTGTATAATGGAGACATAAATGAACACAGACAAATGTGACTGTAGAATTTTTCTGGAAGTGGTGTTTTATTTTTTTATGAAGAATTATGAAATACCAATTTGAGATTGAAGAATATTCATGAGAGACTTTTTACGGGTACCATACTCTGCTCAGTCCATCATAATACCTAAGTCAGCAAGTGATCACTATTAATCTATGTGGAAATTCTTGCTGGGTTCATCTTTACCACAAATGTATCCTGACTGCTGTACACATACTAATTTTGTTGAAGTCTGAGGATGTCTTGCTGGGGCTTCTGATAATTCATTTTTCCACCACTAGAAAAAAAACCAACATATTTTTAATGCCTTTATAAGAACTGTATCTTTTAAAATTTCATTTATTAGGCTGCTTTTACTCTTTTCACAGCAAGTTGTCATCAGATCATTGTTAATCTGACAAAAGTTAGGGAAAAAGACAACCACAGTTTAGGAACCAAACTACTTTTTGTAATTGAAACATGAAATGTTTCAGCCGAAGAAGGGATTTTCAGGTTTGTTAGGAAAAGAAGTCCTAGAAGTAACTGGAGAGTCTTTTCTTACGCTTGAGTTGTCTGAGTGATTGATAGTATAGAAAAATGAATATCTTGTATAAACAAAGTGTTTCTTAAGCAATCAGTAAAACTGTAGTGTTACCAATTAATTGCTGTTTGTGCCGAGAGCTTTCAACAATGGACATTGTCTCTCAGGAATCACAGCACTTTACATTGCTTAGGTCCATAATCTGCAGATTTCTACTGACTTACATCTGGCCCTTAGTCATTTAACTTGGCAAGATATTCTGGTTTTTGGAGCAGTGAGATTGAAGAAAACCTCCATTGTCAAAATGCTCTTTCTGAGCATCTGAAAACATAAAAAACATACAGGGAAGGATAGGGCCTCTAATGAGTTTTCACATTGTACCTGTTGCAGAGTTAGAATAAAACTTACAGTTTTAAATGAGAGAGATTGGTAAAGCTTCATCCTACAATACCTTATTGACCTAAGGATAGTGTCAGTTATTTAGAAGAGGAAGCATTCATAGTTGTCTTCAGATTCACCATTAGTTTTAAGTATTTTACAAATACAGTGCTTTCATTCTTTAAGAAGCTTCCACCTTAAAGGGCATAAATTTGGAGTTTCTGAAATAGCTGGTCATGGGAACTTAATGAACCCCCTGCTACTGTCTCAGTGCTGGAACCACCTATACAGAAAACCTTCTGAGACCCTTACTGTGCCACCATTTCTTTTTTAACAATGTTTTCTTTTCCCCACTGCACAACCAGGCTCGGCTCCCTTCGTGCTCATCCACCTATAGTGTTTCTGAGGTATACTTTGCACGTGTTCTCTCACACAGTTGACCTGCTCGCCTATCACACTTTTTTGGTTTTATTTACTTCTTTCTTTTTTGCATTGCACTGTGCACAAGTGGGGAAAAATCAGCTTGGGGCGGGGCAGATTTTGCATGATCAGTCGGCAACCATGTTCAGCGTGGTTTTAAAATCACTGTACCAGTCTGGGACCACCGTGATGTGTAGTCTAGCTAGGCAACTGCTATATAACATATGATCATAAATGATATAAAAAAAGCACCCTTAATTATCTATTACATTAAAATAAAACCCATGACCTTAGAGATGTCCAGGCTGAAAAACGCTGACCGTTCTCAGCCAGTGAAACTGGGAAGACTCTGTACAGATGGGCATCACATTATGATTACTAATTACCTGTGTAGGTGTAGGTGGTTTTATGATCTCTGAAGTTCATTGTTAATTCCCACATCTCTGGCTTGGGTCACTACCTACCAAAATGCATATACTGTTGTAAATACTTCCGTATCAGCTTCATAATAGTCTTCTACAATAAGGTATAGTGCCATCTTAGCAAGAAGTGAAAAGAAAAATATATTCAATTTTGTAATTAAGGTGGGGAAAAAAAGGAGAAATATATTACGATAAACTAGAATTCACAACATCATGGGATAAAAACATTTTATTAGTTTATAAAATACCGTCAAATTAATGCCATGACCCACTATGTAAAGATTAGGCTTCAGCATATTATTAGAATTGATTAATGGATGAGTATAAAAGTAGTGGACTTGAATTTTTATGGAACGCTGAATCAATTTTGAGCACATACAGTTATTTATTCTGTATTTTAAAAGAATCCCTTAAAGTTGCCAAGATCTCATGAAAAGATGACAGTTTACGCTATCTCTTGCTGTGATCCAAGTTCTAGACTTTACATGAATATTCCATTAAGGAGGATCATACAAAATGCAAACATATAGAGCTCACCTACTCAGTGACTTTGCCCCTAAGCAGGAAGATCTGTGTGTAAGCAATAGTCTAATTTGTTCTCAAAAGCTTCTCAAGCAATCATTTCTAGCACTTCCTTATCCTTAGTACTATAAAGGTTTTTTTCTAGTTTCAGTGTATGAACAGGCAAAAGTTCTAATAAAAAAGTTTTTAAGAAGAAAGATGCTTACAGTCATAGATTATGTCACTGATGCTTTTTCTGTCATAGATAAGTAGTTGCTGTCTGGATCCACCAGGAGACAAGTCAATTTAAAAATAATCAAGTATGTGTTCTTAAAAGCATCTGATAGATATTCTGTAGTTTGTTGTGCCTCGTTACTGTATGATAAGAAAGCCTCCCTGTTTTCATCATGATGGTCATCAAAACACCAATACAGAATAAATCAGTAATACTATACGTATACACATACAAAGACACTCTTTCCTAAGCTAATACAGGAGCCATAAATAAAATTTAGTGCTTACAGATGCAAGACAAATGCCATCCTCACTCAAACAGCCGTTCTTCTGAATGCTCTCTATGAAATCAAGAAAAAGGGCTGGATCAACAGGCATTTCAGCTTGATGACACTTTGTTTCCAAATAATACAACCGTGCTAGTTCATACCGGCAAAATGGGAACGTGCTTTTATGGATTATGAAGTAAATAAATGATTTCCAGGGAAACTGGACTCTTCTTGCTTTGCCTGCAACTTCAGCTATTTGTCCTTTTCGCATTCTGGAGGGATCGCTGTCTTTGAAAGAAATACAGACCAAGGTATTGTGGCTGGTGGCTGGTCAATATGTATGGGTCTCCTGCTTAATCAGATGCCAGGAACTGTTTTGCCTTCTCCAAAGCTGTCAGGCCATAGTACCAATTAGTAATCTTGGCATAGTTAGATTCTACTGTAACTGAAGAAGAAA
Organism: Falco rusticolus; assembly: GCF_015220075.1. Taxonomy (NCBI): domain Eukaryota; kingdom Metazoa; phylum Chordata; class Aves; order Falconiformes; family Falconidae; genus Falco; species Falco rusticolus. The sequence goes on along the minus strand of NC_051193.1, from coordinate 53,538,758 downwards.
ACTGGAATATTAAGTGCATGAAAACTTAGTGAACACTCTCCACAAAGAATGGCTTTGGAATTTGTGGTAAAGAACCTGCTAGCTGAAGTATCAAGGTGACACTGCAAGACTGTACAAGCAATTCATCCTTTGTGCTCTGTCCAAAGGGAAGATCTTCGTGTCTAAAATGCAGATAACCTGGCTGCCTGGTGAACCAGATCTTGTGATGCAGTTAAAACATTTCTAGCTGACCAGGATTTCATGCTCATGAAACATAAAGTGCAAGACCTAGGCTGCCCTTTTTTAAACTGCAAACTGAGGGTTTCAAAAAAAAGGAAACATTCTTCTCTGGTGACAGGATAGCACACTGTGCATTTTTGAGCTGTTTGAGCCAGCGGCAGATCTAAAGGAACAAACCAATTGGAACTGAAGATCTCTGTGGAAATTGTAGCTATTTGAAGAGGTGAGGTGGGATTGGAGATTCTCCGGGTCCGTAAGGGATTTGTAGTGTAGTTTCTAACTTTGTAAGAGACTCTTCATTCAGAAATACAGCTTATTGTCAGGATGCATGGCCAGCGATGCTCAATGTCATCTGCTGTTGTTTTGAGAAAATGGGAGAGGCTGCTATGAGTAAACAACATCCTTACCTCTAAATGGTATGATAGAAAATCTCCAAAACTGAGGTATTAAATCGAGTCCAATAGCCTGCCATTAATTTTGATCAAGGGGAAGAAAAGGAGTAATGTTGTATTGCATAATGTCTCATATCGAGGGGGAAAAAACAGATAGGATCTCAAGGTTGTTTCTTGTGTCTACACCTATTTCCATGGTTCTTATTCCAAGAAAATATTTTTCTTAAGCTGATTCTTAAGTACCAAATCCAGAGCTTCTGAATTTCTTATGTCCAAGGCATCACCAAATAGCATTGGACCTTCAGAGGAACACCAGCAACACAGAGACAAGAGAAATGGAATCAGTGCTGTGGGAATTCAGTTGAATGTGCCTTCTGACAAAGGTACAACAAGAGATAAAAGAAAACATAACTTAATATAAACAATTTCTGAAACCTTTTTTTTTTTTTTAATGGACATCATAGATTGTAATAAAAAACTCCCTTACAATTTTATTTGCTGAGAAAAACTCTGAAATCAGATTAACTGCCATTCCTAGAGATAAGATGGCCAGAAATAAAAGTGATTTTTTCCTGCTTTTACATAGAAGGTCTTTGATTGAAGAAGTAAAAGATCTTCCAGCAGAAGAGAAATTTGGGATTTGTGTATTGTGCATTGTGAAAATTTGAGGTAGAATTTTCTGCCTGATTTTTTTCATAGAAAATATCTCGGAGTCCAATAATTAGGAGAAGCTTCTTTTCACCTGTTCCTTTTTATTTTTACCAGTTGCACTGGTGAAACTGTGAATGTGGTCAGCTGATGCCTAGTTGAAAGGAATGGGCAGAAAGTTTTTTAAAACTTCTACTTTCCTTTAGTTAGAGGAAAGTTTTTGTAGTTTGTTGAACTCCAGACATTATAGGGTAGTAGTACTATATACCTACTTAGCCCCAGCCAGCGCCTTAACAATTCTGCTTGTCTAGAGTGAAGTGCTGTCTTTGGTTCAATTAAATTAAATCAAAGTGAATTTCTTTAAAAAGTGATTCCATTGTGGCAAGAGAGATAAAGCTTTAATGCTCTAAAATGGTAAATGATAAAATATAAATTTATATTCTCTTTGCATTTCATGATACACAATAAAGGTTTTCCCCCTTCATGAAAACCAGTTAGCTTCATCCCTGTAATTTTTGTAAATGTTAGCAGGACTACTTAAAGGATTTTTCTGAGAGTAGAAGTATTAATTAGGAATGATGCTGACATAGCAGTTGTGCAGTATAGAATGTGTGTAATGTATCTATAATTTACGTTGTGACAAAATATAGTACATTTTAATTAGTAGCAGTAGTTAACTAAGAAATTTTTATAACAGGTTGACTTAGTACTTTAGAAGTACTCTGACTTCAGCTTGTATCTGAAAAATTCTGTACACTATGTAAAACTAACAGATTGACCAGTGAAGGTCCAGAGGCTCCTAATATATAAAATTTCACTTAGATAGTGTATATATATAGATATATTATATAGAGACTTTTTATTACAAGCATCAGTCTCTCTCTCTCTGGCTTTCTCTCCCTCTCCTCTGGCTTCTGCATGTGCTACATGTTTGGCTGAAAGCATAATGAAGGAAACCTATCAATCTGCTTCTTGAAAGTATAGTGGCAGCAAAATATTTACTGCAGTACTATCCCGTGCTTTCTTGAAAAAAAAATTTTTTCAGAGAGGGAGACACTCAGGTCTGTAGCTTGTCATATGTCTTATTCAACATCATGGAATTATTAGAACATGATGACTTGTGTTGTGAAAGATCTGCAAAGTTTGAAGTTAGTTTCCTCTCCCACAAAGTACATTATTTCCATGAAAATAGGTTTGGAATACGTATTGGCTGCATACTGATTGGTGGGATTTGATTGTGTACTTAACATGGTTAATGAAACAACAGAGACTTGTATTATCTTCCTGATAATACAAGAACAGAGGGACCAGTACAGGGAATTGGGTATCAGCAGTATTCAGAGAATAAGAGGAACTACTGTTTCTTACCACAGGTAGTCCTTTCAGAAACTGCAGGAAGATTTTTAAGTGCTTTAGGTTAAAGTATTCTACATAGTATACATACAAAATGTCAAATAAATTAATCTTGTTCTTCAAAACTAAAGCCAGGTAAGAGACTCTTTCTCCTGCTTAGGCTAGTTTGATAGAAGACAATGCTGAAAGACTGAGAACTGCTACTCTCACATCCAGGTGTTTGCCAAGCAGCACAGAACCTAGAATTCAGTTTTAGGTAGGGGACGTTAAGTTCACTGTTGATACCTGTTGTAAATCTGCACTACATAGCACAACTGATTTGAGGATGGGTGGACTGCTTACATCTTAAGGGCAGAGGGGACTACTCTTGACAGTCAGATTCAAGGGCATCCTTAATGTATGCACATAAGCCCAGCATTTTGAATTTGCTGCCTACCTGCAAATTCTGCATCCAGGACTTTCAGAAGGCTTTTCTGGCTCCAGGAAGGTACGCCAGCTTTCCTTGTGCTGGCTTGAGAATGTAGCAACCCCTTTGCCATCGTCTTTTAAAATTGGGTTTATTTTATCTAAAATGTTTCTCTCTGGATTTCTAACCAGTGGGCCATTAATGTGATTTTTGTTCATTCCAATATTATAACTTCAAGCTTTCCAGAAGCAGTTTGCTAGATAAAAAATTTAGAAGAATGAATTTAACCATGATAATTGACTGTGCAATTGTCAAATAACTGAAAAGGTCTTCAGTCAATTCTTAGGTACCACAGAATGCTTTCGTGTCAGTATTGGTTTTATGATTATGGAAATATTTTAATATAAAAGAAAATCCTAAGGGAATATCCATACACAATGTCTGACGCTTGAATTGCATATTGTTAAAGGTCTGTCTCTAGCACTGTTTTTGATGATCATTAGAATAACAGCAAGAAAAGTATGATATAATTCTAAGAAACGTAAATAGATTTGAAATTCCATAGGTGGTCTTTAGGCTTTCAGGTATAATGAGTGAATTACATGGTTTTGTGTCATTACTGATCAGATTATTAGGTTGGTTTTGCACTCAGTATTTATGCCCTTGACTTGCACATTTTTAAAAACATATTATGCACAAACTTGATTAGAGTGGCACAAATTTTATATTTTGTTACATCAGTTAACTTCCACTTCTGTAATATGAAGATATCCCATAGATGGGGAAAGCACAGACAAAATCAGTCACACATAGTAATTTCTGGAACAAGAATTCCTGTTTCTTGCTTTTTCTTTTGTAAACTTTTCAGTCTATATATCAGCTGGAGAGTTGGGTGGGTGGGTTTTTTTCCCCAATATAGAGAATTTCACTTAACCTTTGTAATTCAAGTGAAAATGTGTTTTGGGAGATGGAAGGCCATGACTGAGAAGAGCGGACTTGTGCCCTTTATTTCCTCTAACATAAGATCACTCTCATGGCATAAACAAAGATTGCTCTTAGACAGCTAAGGCTATGCCTTGGATGGGGAAGACAAAATGAAGTAAATGTAAGCAGTTCCTCTCCATTTTCTTCCCCGCTTTCAGCAGATAGATAGAAGTCCAGCAGATAGGCAATTTGATTCTTTACATCTAACATAAATATGCTGATCTGAACAAAAATTGCTACATTAAATTGAGCTTGCCTGTTTCATTGCCTTTTGAACCCTATATGTTTTGTAGAGATGCTCTTTGAAATTTGAATTAAAGTTTTTCCAAGTTAGCTCTGTTCACTAGAGGGAAAGTTGAGGTTTTCATATTGATTACAACATGGCTTTAATTAACTTGCTAATAAGTCCTTAACCAGATCTTGAGCCTGAAAACAAAAGTAGGTCTTTATGTACCTGTAATCTCTACAGATCAGAAATAAATGAACACAACGGAGCCAGTCAGGATCCACTAATCCTTTGAGTTTTGTCCAGCTATATTGGTACAATCTAGTTCTGTTTTTCTGTGGGTCTTTCTTTTTGCAGTTGCAAATAGGTTTCGAAGTCAAATTAGAATTTGTATGTATTTCTGTTTCAAACATGAACAAGAGATCAAAGCTTTCTATTTGGCAATTGCCATTTAAAGAATTACATTTTTTCTGTTGCATTTTGCTTTGCTAATAGTACTACCTTACTCTAGGCTTAAAAAAAATTGAATGAATTAAAATTCTTGCTTTCAGAGAAACGTGGTTTCCTCAGTGCACTTTAAAATGCAAAAGTTTGTGAAAAGCCAGTGATCTAGTTTCCTTATTCACGGAAAATAGCTTTGCTATTTCTGTCTTCATTCTTGTTATTAGGATTAATAGCTGCACAAAATACCTTCTGTAGCATCCTCTCTGCCATACCAGAATAGAGAACTGTTCTTGCTACAAAAACTAGATGTCGTATCGAGAAAGGCATTCATGACAGCTCATGAGGGAAAGTATGGCAAAACTTTAAGTTACATCAGGAATGAAAGTGCGTTATTTTAATAATCTGATCAAGGTATACATGAATGACTTTGATGAATGGCATCTTGGATATTTACAATACAATTATTTTTTTAAAAAAATCATTAATAAATGTTACTATATTTTTACTTTGAATACAATTTTTGTTTGCCCACTGCTGAATCTTAAATTAGATCTATTATTAGCTCAAAGCAAAATTTTACTTAATCCTACAGATTCTCTGTGCATGGTACTTACCTTGTGACTTCTGTCAAATAAAATTATTCCTTCATATTAACATTTTGTACTTATTCTTTTATTCTCTACTAATAAGTTCTGTTCAAGCATAAGTTCATTTACAAAGAACTATTTAACATTCAGGAGAGTGGTAAACCCAGGGATTTTGATTGGCATCTCATTTCATATTAAGATTTTGGCTTAAACCTTAAACCTATTCAACTTACCAAAATCATAATACTTTTTGTTGATTTTAATTATGGTGCATTATAATATTTTATTATTATGCATTCTAGCTGTGCATTTATTAGAGAGAGAATAAATAAAATTCGAAGTGTCTGTTAGGAAGCATAGGCACTAAGAAAGTGAATGATAAAATCACAGCTGTTTTCCAGAAAGTGTTGTATACATTTCTGTATTCTAAAAATCAAGTAATTCAGAAATAATTTCCATCCTTCCCTATTGGGAACTTTAAAATTCTTTGCTTTTTGTTTCAAGACAAGTCTTTATGTTTTTAAATGCCCATCCCTGAATAATTGGCTTTCTTCTTCTTCCACAAAATAGGGAGACATTTCACCCTGCCTTATGATAGAGATGTGCAATCCTTTATGAAACAGATTAGGTCAAGTCAGAGCATTATGAATGGCTTTTTTCTTTTGATTGGTTATAATTTAGATGCATATATTTAATCTGCATTTGCATTTTCCAAAGTCAGTCTTGTCATTCTTTCTCTAGAAACACATCCATTTAAGCAAAGAGGTTTTTTCCATTTTCTTGTGCTGTACCTTACTGTATGGCATCAAAACTGGCTAGATTAGATATAACTCTGAGATTTGTTTTCTAGACAACCAGTGTTTTCTTTTTAAATTCAGCAGCAAGCTGTTCACCAGCATAAAATGTTTAGTATTTATTTGTTCAGGTTTTACTAATTAAATCAGTTTGTTTGAGAAGCCAGACATTTGTCTGCATTCCTTACACTAGTAATAACACTCAGTGCAACTGCAGTCAAGTTTCAGCTGCCAAAGCAGTCTAACTCTTCAGTCAGCTTCAGAAACAGAATCTATGGAAAGTTCGTCTAGAGTCTGAAGTAGTAATCAAAGCTTCTATTGCATTGCTAGTATGGCTTTTGGAGTAACCACTGATGTAAAATGCCATACATGTGATCTAAATTACATGTATCTATAGTGGACAGTGACTGTTTTAACACATGGAAATCAGATGTACATAGCAGTGTCAGTATCAGTAACATGTAGCTTAAATATCAGTGGGTTCCCATCGGTGGTCCCTGCATTATCTTCCTGGTTTTCCAGTTTTTCAAATGCAGTTTTGTAACATGGAACAAGTTTTTTTGCTAAGCATAATTACATACGTTTTTCATTTAAATGCTGGAGGGGAGAAAGAATGTCCCTATTCACATTATTTTCCATATCCCTTTTTCTTCTATAAACGTCCAAGATTCACTACTGCTAGAAGCCCAGCCAAATTAATATTTTGTTCTAAGGTACATAACTGTTGTGGGAAGACTGGTGGTCATCATTGTGCTGGACCTTGCAATCCAGACTGCCAAATTCAAGACAGCACTGAAGGAATCTCATCCTTCGGAGCCTTTAAGGCTCAAAGCAAATTCCTTCCTAAATGTAAATACTCTTCCTACGTTTGTATTTCTGATCACTTTCAAAAATAATTTCTAGCTTGGGTTTGACAGTATAGTTCTCAAGTGCAGCATTTCCTTGATTCCAGCCTCTTCTTTCCATAGCTTATGAACCCTCTGAAATCATCACTTTATTCACCCATGAGGATTCTGATTTCACTTTAAGGATTCTCCTCAGAGGAATATAGGCTGTGTTTCTGCCTCAAATTGAAGGCAGAAACCTAGCTCTTCATACAGTGAGTTCTGATACTTACTGCTTAGATGGATTCATGGACTGAAGCTTGATTTTCCTTACAGTTGTTGCTCCCTGATTTGAATTTTAACTTTAAAAAGCTTTGTTCATTTTTATACTTGAAAGCGTACAAGTCTGAAGTTTTGGCTGAATGCTGTATACATCAGTGACTATAATGTACACCGTATATAAGATTATTGTTACCTGTGTTTACTGGTTTTTGCTTTCGTACTTGAAGCTCTTCAAATTTGATGCTTCTAGCTCAAATGAAAATGTTAGTCTTACCTAAAATCAACTCCATCAGAGTTAGGCTGGAGCAGAAATTCTGATCGAACCACATGGGTTAATATATGTTTTGTTCCTGGTCATATAATTAAAGTCATCCAACCATCCAACCATCCACTTTAGAATTATAATAATGATAAAAATCACCAAGCAAATGCCAATGGAAAAAGCTGAAATTTAACTTTAAATATGCCTGAAAAACATAAGAAATTGGGTGATGGCCTTCTGTTGACTCTAGGCCTGAAGATTCACTCATTAGTAGATTGGTGACTTTTGAAGTTTATAATTGTTTTGAGTTTGTTGTTACTGTTTTTGTGTGTTCATATTCTTTGGACGTAGAAATGGAGGGAATGTTCCCTGTGTTCAGCTTCCAGAAGGTAAGATTGTAAGCATGACATCCAGGTTGCAGGCTTCATTAGCAATTACAAGTTCGATTGAGAACCCTTTGAAGCTCAACGAGGAGGTGCTTTTTCACTCCCACAGATCTTGGATCAAAGGGATGGAGGCCTGGAGGCCTTGAACCAGGTTGGAACAAAAGCAGCAGAAGATAAAAGATCCAAACAGATCTCTGTCCCTTTCTCACCAACATCTATTCAGATGTTGACAATAACTAGATATTAAGAAAACTGAATTTTGTTTCGTAGTTGTCGCAGGTGGGGTGGGTGGTGACTGCAGCTGTTCTGCTAGCAGTTCAGGAAACACAGCTGGAACAGAAAATGTGATGCTGTAGCAGAAGGCCCTGAGTGGGTACCAAGGAAGTCTATATTGCATTTTCTGTCTCCAAATTAACATGAACTTTCACTAAGGAAAGACTTCTTACATCATTTTCAGGGGTACTCATTTTCTGTATAACTAAATAATTCCCCATTCAGAAGAGAAACATGTAAAGAACTAAGTAATTCCCCATTCAGAAGAGAGTTTGGATAATGTTTAGTAAGTAAAACATGAAACTAGTTTTTGAACAGGGAGATTAAAATGAAATAGCCTTATCTTGTCTCATGTAGAAGACTGGCTGAAAATAATCATGATGACATCATAATGCCTACATGTCAAAGGGAAAACAAAGAGTTGCACATATCACATTGATCTGCTGTGTCCTGAACGTTGTGTTTCACTTAAACATGACAGTTTTGCTTGACTATATTTGAACAAAAAATTTAATTTAGAATTCTGATTTTGAGGGTCACACCATTCAAGAAAAACAGTTTCCCATTTTTTTGCAGTAGTGTGGAAATCTCCTTTTAATGCTGCGTTGAAATTGGCTGTTGCTGGGTCAAGAAACAGAAATATGAAAATAGTTAAGATTTCATTTAAAAGCAAAACACTTGTAATAGAAATGAAACTTTTTAAACTGTCAGCCCTAGGGTATGTCAAAAGTTAGAGAGTAATTTATGGTGTGCTTGAGGCCAAGAACTTCTGTACATCACCTATATATTTTTAGTCCATCTGATTGACAGCAGCTTGAAAAGCTGCTGGTTGACAGCTGGTTGAACCGGAACGGACAAGGAGTTTAAAAAGCCTTAATGCTGGTTAGATAGGATGTAACTCAGACATCTAGCACATACTTGTGAGGCTAAGCAATTCAATCAAATTGCCAGGGTGTGAGTTTCTATGAAAACAGGCAAATAAATTCCATTTCTCTGGCAAGCAACAAGGACAACAGGAATCTCTTTCTCTTACATCTCTTTGGAAAGAATTTTTTTTTTCTCTGCCTTTATTTACACTATCAACTTCTCAAACTGGAGAAGACTTTCAGAGCTTTTAGTGAACATTTAACATTTTCATTCAAACAAATAAAAGATCTTGTTCACAGCTAATAATACAAGTAGTAGAAATTTTGATGTTCCCAAGTGTGATGTTCCTAGAGATTTCTTGTGTCTTACAATTCCCACTTGGATTCTGTTAGCACAGATTAGAAATATCTGTGTGGATATTTGTTGAAGTTTGTGCACAAATTACTTGGCAGTAATTTTTATGTCTTGATTTAATACAGGCTTTAGCTTACACAAGATGAGTGTCCTCTCCATATATGGGTATTATAACTAATACTGTTTCTCTGAACAAAACTGGTATGATTTTGAATAAGCCCTGAACAGCCCCTAAAATATCACAGAAACACGCTGTCTTTCTAGTGTTATTCATACAGCATATCTGTATGTTGTCCCATACTTTTAAGAACACAAAAACCAGCTCATATTTTTTCTCATATAAACATAAACGTTTCATTAAAATTTCTCTGAAGAAATAAAACCCACTTCCTTTCTCTTTGCTTCTTTTTATTCTCAACTATCAAGCCTATGCTGCCGGTTTGTAGTAGCAAGTTTGCCTTCCCATCAGCTTTCTGACCAGCGGTTTACTATTTTGTCTCCTTTTTTGCTGTACGTATCATAGTTCTTCCTGTTTTCTCGTTCAGTGAGATGTTCAGCTTGCAGTTTTAGCTGGAATGTAAGATTTTGTTTGAACCCTCTCTTATTAATAACATTTGATTTTGCATCTCCAGGACAAGGTCAGTGTCCATTGAGAGATGACTAATCAGCATCTTATCCCAGAAAACTGCCCTTTGCCTTTTCATTTCATTTTGTTCCAAATATTACATAGTATCTTCTTTTATTTTATACTGCTCCTATAAAAGGAACCAATTCAGCCCTTGTGCTTCTGTGGTATATTCATCAACCCACTTCCACCTTCCTGTTCCAACAGTAGTTAGGATGAACCATAACCTGATCATAAAATTCCACGTATATGGTGAGTCTACTGGGAAACAATGATCACAATTAAATACATCTTTATGTAAAGTGTAGGTGACGAGGAAAAAACGCAGAAAAGAGAACTCAGTAGTATATGGATCTGAAGATGTTTTTTGTTCAGTGTCAAGTCTACCAAGCATAACATTTAATAAGTGTAAAAATCTGCTCCTAAAATTATTTTGGCTTCAAATGGTTTTGTGCTTATTTCTTCCCACTGACTCCAAACAAGTAATTCCATGTGTAGAATAATATATGATTCATATTTAAATTTTGGTGAGGTGAACCCTACCAACAGTGCTGCTCCTTTTGAAAAATGTGTTATTGAGTAATGTCTGCTGCTATCAAATTCCTTGAGCTCACTTTCCTTTCCCTTTCAGAGATGTTGTCAGTAGAACAAGAAAAAATTATTCTATAGTGTTGAACTGACTTCAGCCCTAATTCAGATGGCCATAAAGCATACTCTTAAGACCTTGCATGTTCAGCTCAGTGTAAAAGTGCTGTTTGAATAGGAATGCATTCCTGAAACAGGGCAATTGCATCTTGTATTAGGATTATTTAATCCTCAAATACTTTGTTGAATGTTTTCTGAAGTAAGCAATTCCAGACATATGTTTCCTGTGAAATTTTTAACAACTTCATTTTTATATTCCATATTAATTCAATCAAAGCAATTCTCTCTGTTCTTCAGATTAGATTTAAAACATCTTTTTTAATGAAAACAACCAATGTATTTCATTACATTTTTCAGTTTCCTTCTAGTTTAACCTTTTGTATATTGCTTAGAATAACAGGCCAAAATCAATGTTAACAGTATTATCACACCAGTTTGAGACATTGCTCTTCATGGTTTAGTTGTATTTTATATATTCGTTTACAGATAGTGATGAATGTATGTTGTACCGTTTGGGAAGGGGGGGAGGAAAGTACTTTAGGCAAAAGACACCATGCAGACCCCTACAATCGTAAATCAGATCATATGTGATTTGCAGTCTATTTAAAGCAGGCAAGTATTTGGGAGACCATGCAAATGGCATGTGCACAGAGTATATTGTACAGAACTCAGATCATGTAATCACTAATAAATCACACATAGAAAAAAGCAGCAGCAGCGTACTTTCCCACATCACAGAGAATAAATTGTCTTCATAAACCTGCTGAAGTTTCAAAGAGAGGTTGTTTGAGTTATGCACTTTCTTACTGACAGCAAGATGTAGTAGGTGTAATATCTCATAAACAAGCCTGCCTGGTGTTGATGAGACAGTTGGAGGAGTACAGTCCTTAAACGGTTAACGGCTGCTGTGCTTTGCATACCCTGCTTCCTTCATTACAGCTTGGCGAACTCATTCCCTTTGCTGTACCTTAGTCCTCTGTATGTCTGTATGTATGTTTGGGTTTCTGCTGGTGGTTCCACATTCTGCATGCTTTCCTCAAAGTGGAGCAATGTGCTTTCCCATAAATAACAAAGATTATGGGTTAGCTTCCTACAGGCTCTGTGTTCCTGAGAAATGGGCTCTTTCTGTTGGTGGTAACTCATGTTTTGATGTCATTGTTCTGAATTGTTCTTCATGTTATAAAATTGAATTTCAATGTACTCCCATAAGAGTTAGCTTTTCATATTGGGCTGGAAACTCTTCATCTTTGTGTAGCAATTTGTTTTATTATAACCAATGGTTTTTAATTGTACCTCCCATAATGAAGAGCTGACTTAATACTCTGTGCTAATCTTGTTATGACTTTAAAAAGGTAAGTAATTTCTCTAACCATTCCTAAGTCATGGTAAATTGTTAAAGGGTTTTTCAATTTTCTTTTTTTCTTTATTTTTCACATGATTTTTTCACTTGTAGCACAGATTTTTTCTTTGTGTCTTTTCTATTTTTCTTGTAAAAATTTTTTTGTGGACTGATTTTTATTTGCAGCAAAACATACCTTGTAAATTTAAATTAATCCAATTTAGTAGTCATTGATTTCATTTTTCAGACCAATAATGATTGCTAGACAGAAAATGTCAGCAGGACTCTTTATTTTACCATTCCCTTAATTTATTTTTGAGTACTTAATTTCACATTCTGTTCGCTACTTTAGCCTGTGGAAGAAAGCTTACTCTGCACTCCAGCATGATGAAATTATATCTTAAAGAACATAAAATCCAGTGTGCTTAAAAAACAGAGTAATGTGAACTGAATGCTTTGGGTTTGGTTACATTCTGCCTGAACTGTGCAGGGGAATGGTACTGGCTGGTAGCCCACTGTGTCTTCTGCCAAGATACTTTGTGAGCCAAGAGGCTGTAGAATGGACAAACAATAAATCTATACTTCCCCTGTGAGAGACAGCAGTAGATCGTTATTTCTGGAACTACCTGTGAATGAGACAAATAATAGTAAATAATAGTACTAATCACTCGCCCCACTCAGTCGTGGTACTGTACGCCAACTGTATGTTTAGTTAACAGTAGCTGTGAAAAGAATACAGGTTTTTTGTAAATGTCACATTAAATAACAAAGGAGTAAAACATACAAGTAATGAATATGATAAAAGGCACTCAAAGCACATGACCCCATTCATGCGAAGCTTCATTGCTGCTAAAACTATGTGTTAGAAAACTGGTGGGTTTTATTCAAAATCATTTTACTGCAGTTTTGTTTAAAAATAAGATTTAGAATATCAGTGTGCAATTCATATTAAACAGATGGAAGTATCATGTAATAACTAATTTCAATGTCAGTTATGTTCAAACGTGGTTTGTATTCTGCAGCTGTGAGCATAGGTTGGGGAACGATCAAGTCTAGCTGATCAAGCCTTTTACTTTATTATCATGGATTCCTCTTCCACAGCTGCTTTTAAAATTTGTGGGAAGCAAATTATTTCTCATACTGCATATGTTACCCATCAGGTGAGTGATAACATGGAAACTGTAGGCTGGGTGTAAGAAAACAAAAAGTAAATTTCAAGTCCTCTGTGTGCACAGAATTAAAAAAATGACCTGTGAGAGGCTGCGTGTGAAGCCAGCTGTCTTTTGTTGCCATTGTCATTTGGACACTGTAAGAGCAAAACTTTGTCAGCACGTTTTTTATATTAGAAGATTTGATCTGCAAATCTCAGCTGCTCTGTTCATTATAAATCTCTTGTTTTTGTCCATACACTAGCTCCACTATAGGTTGGAAGGGCTTAAAGATGAACTGAGGAGGAATAGAGGCTACAACTCGAGAGTAACTATTACTGCTCAAAGGAGCTGTTTTCCATTCGCAAACATTGCTTTGCGCTATGGGTTTGGGCTCCTTCTGTTCCTCCACTTTGTTGAAGACACTCTCTTGACTTTCATTTTACTTCTTTAGCACTGTCTTTGTCTGCTAACATTTTTCCTCCTTCTCTAGTAGCTTTTATCTGTGTCCTTTGGATCACATATTTTACTTAGTTTGTTTTAGTAGATTGTTTCAAATGTTTGTGTTTTGTATTTTTGGTTTTTTGCCTTTTTCTTTAGGACTATGTTATCTCACTGAGTTTCATTCCACAGTTTGCTGAATCGCTTGGTTATTTTGCAGCAGGCCCATTCCTCGTTTTTTTCTTTTCATATGGTTTTCAGTGAGAAATAAGAGAGCCTCTTCCATTTTAAACAGTAGTCTTACACACATAGGCCCATGTCTCCTTTTGCACACACCATCTTCTGCCTTGCCACGTCCATCCTGCTTCTCTCTCCGCCCCCCACCCCACCTCCGCCTCTCTCTCTGCCTCTCTCTTTCACGATTTCTTTCTTACCATTATACCATCTTTTTGGTCCAGAATTGTCTTTTGGTAAATTACAGGTAAACATTTACTTCTTCCAAAGAGAGTTCATGTCATGCCTTTGAAATCTGGTAAAACAACTCTGGGCCAAATTTGGGCATCATTAATATTTTGTTTGCAGTTTTCTTGTATAGTATTTTTGGTGGGAAGGAGGGAGGGTTTGGGGGATTTCTGTTGATTTTTTTTTTAAACAACAGTTTTTTCAGGGAAGGACACCATAACCCACTCTAAGTTGCAACATTACTTTCCATAAGTTATTCCATTACAATAAGTAGACTGTGTTGCGCTGTAGAATCCAAATTTCTTTATGTGAATATACATTTGGGGCAAGCTGCTGTGGAACAGAAGAAAGAGGTTTAGAAGTTGGGGCACAGTTGGTTTCAGCCTTAAGTGGTGGTTCCTTTCTGAAGACAGCTTTTGGGGGGTTGAGTGTGCACCATTCTTCATCAATTCTTAGACCATACATACTCACTTTCTAGGCAATTTTTCTGGAATTGCAAATTGACACTGTAGTCTGAAAGATAATCTGGGTTCACTCCTTTGCTTTTTCAGCAAAGAACAGTGGTGCTGCAGGGAAATTACACCCTCAGCGTCACCTGTGCTATTCCACTTCCTTCACCACGTCTACCCAGTTTTACTTTTATTATCCTCTCACTGAAATTTGGCAAAACATTTGTCAGTACGGTAAAAAAGAGAAGGAAACCGTTCATCCTCTCTCTGAGATTTGCCTCCCTCAGAAGTTTACTTTAGCTGGGGTTTTGTCCACACAGGAAGCTTGTTAAAGTGTTACCAGTTCAGCCAGCTGACCTGCCAGAAGGCAGCCTGCTGGTCAAAGTAGTTACCTAAAAACTTGCAACTTCAGTGTTACTACACAATGTATACAAGGTTTCCAAACCTGAGAAGAATTAACAAGAGCTGATGCTTCGGTATAGGTAAAGTTTAAACTGTGTTGTGTTTACAGGACTGATACTCTTCAAAAAACAATTCTTTTTAAAATCTGTACAGTAAACGGATGGAACTCTATAAATACCCAGTGTTACTAGAATATTAGACCAGCGTGAATCCTCCCATTTCCCCACAGTCAGACTACAGTGTCTGGAATAGCACAGTGGGAGCTAAGCATCTAGGAAGAGGATTTGTTGAGAAGCCAGTTGCCATCCTCACAGTTACTTTTTAAAGTAGAATTGCACTGTAAAATTCATTCTGAGCCTAGCATTTCCTTTAACCAAACAGAAACAAGTGAGTAAATTTATCTGGCCCCAGCCAGGAGCTGTTGATACAATTTTGAAGAAGTCTTACTAGATGTCTTCAGAATCAACGCAATCTAAATTGAGTATTTTTAAGCTCTTTCTACAATACCTGAAAATATCAATAATAGAATTTTAAAGCAGGTCGTGATAATATAGTTATGTTAGTATTTTGTCTAATCATAAAACAGGGCCTAGATTCAGAGTTACTGTAATTACCGTTGTATAAGGAAATGTGGATATTCTGTTTAAAACTAGAGCTTGACACGTAATTTTAACCACTGTGTTCTTTGATTTCACTCTATTACTGTCCTTAGGCCATCTTGTTTCTTATGTGGGGGGTGGAATCAAATTGTTTGTATCAGATCCTGACCATCAGCTACTACCCTTCTGCGTAAACGTACTTATCTCATACAGAGTATGTAAGAATGTTCCTGAAAATACATATAGCCTCTGTCTTAGATCCCAGGAGCTTGCCCATTATGTCTCTGTATTTTGCATTCTTGTTAAATTCTGTATCTCATAGACTCTGTGCTCTCTCTGCAGGTCCAGTCTAGGTGCAGCAGCAAGGAGAATATCCTCAGAGCAAGTAAGTACTGAAACTTCATAGCTCTGTTGAGAAACCAAGACTGCTCAGAAGACAGCAAATGACAGTCAGATGAGAAAGATGGTTGGGACATAAGTGGATTTGCAGAAGAAATTTCATAACTTAAGGCAATGAAATTCAGTCCAAATAGGAAATTAAAGAAGTGTAAATAGCGTGTCATGTCTATGTATTAATCGATAGTTGCCTTTTAATTTTTTCTTTCAGGTTTTTCTTCTAATGACATGGAGGTCTGTGTTGTTTGTGGTGATGTATTATTGTAAACTATCATGTGTGTGCAAGTTTTTTGGGCAAAAAAGTCAACACTCAAAGACAAAGAAAGTGGAAATAATCAAACTAAGGATATATATGATTTTTATTTTCATACCTGAACATGAGATTGAATGTTGGGTTACATAATGCCAAACCAAAAAATACAAAAGTTAAGGATTCAAATTTGATCCAAATGACCTGTTCTTTAATTTGCACAACTCCTTTCCTTTGTTTTATGGAAATCTTTTCCAGTCTCAAATTTGATCCACTATATATATATATGTGTGTGTGTGTGTGTGTATATATATATGTATATATATATATATATATATATAAAAAACTCAACAGGAATAGGAAGTTGTTTTAGTGATAATAGAGAAGACCGACAGGAATTTTCTACCTGATACAACCAATTGACTTCACTGCTTCAAAGCTAGAGGATTATTTTCTCATATGAAATGCTGCTTAATATAAGTAGTTATTTTTAGAACCATCTGACATTTGACATTAGTGAAAGATAACTTGGGAATGTCTGAGGAGTTGTTCAATGCCATTTACTTGTAATTAAAAAGCACCACTTAGTCATTTCAGAATTTACAAAATCATTATTTGTCTCTGGGTCTGTTTAAATTAATGATAATAAGATAATGACTCTAAAAGGAGAGTTAGCATTTGTTTGTGGGAGGAAACAGGGACAGAGAAGGGTTAGTAGTTACATGTGTGTCTTGTTCCTTTCTTTGTTATGGTTATTCATGCTGTTAAAAATATTCATATTTTTAACACCTGAAGGAGCTTTATTTTTGAAGTATGTATTTTCATGGCTTCTCTTGCAGAAGTAATGGGTGTTACTTTTGGTGTTGGAACAACGTTTGCAGAGGTTAGGGGATGTTATCTATTTTCAAAACAGATGTGTTGAAGAAGTCATCAGTAGATTTTAACAGAATGTTTGACTTAGAGACAGAGTTCCAAATCTGAAGCTAGTACTCTGGACACCATTCAGAGTATTCGTAGCCTCTGAATTCATTCAAGTTTTAAAGGTTAAAGAGGTGAAATGCTGGTTTCTGAAGTAGCTCACAGGGAGTTTTAGGTAGCAGTAAAACATAAAAGCACATAATGGCTGTAGCATAAAGGTTGTTTGCTGCCACAGAACTCCCCCAGCTTTCACTGCTGTGACATTTTTTCCTAGCATCTTCCTTCATTTTTTCCAGCTTTTCCTTTTAGAAAATAGTTTCTTATTTTATAAAGTCAGGAAAAAGTTTTTAACATATATTGTGGGGAATCTGTGGGACCTGCAGGAATTATGGTGCTGCTAAGCAGGGTTTCTTTCTCTGCAAAAGAAAAGTATGGGAAGTTTGACTGTGTCTCACAAATGCTTTCCTTTCCTTTTCCTCATTTTTATGAGGTTGCTAACACAATACAGGCATAATAACATAAAATGTAAGCTTGCTGGGGACATCCTGATTGCTAAATCCAGGAATGCAGTTTTTCCGCTAGTTACACTTACATCTCACAGTAGTTTAATTCGGATCATTCAAAGAGTTTGTTTAAATAATTTCTTCCAGACTCTTTCTTGGGACTGGAATTAGATGGGCAGTTTTATTTGTCTCTACTTCTTCCTTTTAAAGATAGTTTACTGGGTTAACAGCAAAAAAATAATTAATGAACAATCTCCCATGTAGAGAGACAAGCATGTGTCAGTGCTGAAAGAAGTTGTGTATATACAGATTGATTAAGCGACCTTCTCTTCTGAAGGAAAAACTTAGATTGCATGATTGTTTTATTACTTTTATAGTTATTTTTTATTAGAAGTCTAGACTTTATGCAAGAATCTTTTTTTTTTCCCAAAATTTGAAGGAATGTGCAACAGCAAAAGGGATATTTAGGTAGCTATTGCAAAGCAGAATCATGTAACTAAAAATTAGGTTCTATTATTTTTTAATGCTATCTTATTATAATTTATGTTGCTTTAGGAATATCATTACATATTACATACAGAACATCATCCACTTTGGCTCTCATAAACACCTTCTTGCTCTAGGCAAATCCATTTAAGATATTTCTACAACTGTCATTTTCTTAATCTTTTGGTTTGTACCTGTTACTCTTGTTTATGTATTCCTGCAATAGTTCCCTCTCGTCAGTTGCTCATCTTGACTTTCAAAATCCTTCAGAGCTTATTGTCCCCTTGTTTACTCTCTCAGTAAGTACCAAGAAATCAAACATGCTGTTGGCTTCATTTTCGAACAACTTTTGTCATCATTTCTCCCAGCCTGTCCCTCATACTTGGGAAAAGTAGGCTTCCATTAATGCATCTACTACCTTCACTCAAATTATACATTTAAATGTCACTTTGCTATGGTGACTACAAAATCTTGACAGTGGGTAGGATACTCGCTAGCTGGAAGCACATCTGCTGTCTTGACTGTCCAGTGGTTTTGTTGTGCTCCCCTCTGTCCTCCTTTCAAATCTTTGGCTCCCATCTCACTCCTGGATTGCAGACTCGCTGGGGCAGTGTCCCTTTGTGTTTTATCTGTGCACTGCACGTAGCAGATTGAGATGTGTTTGTGGGGAACAGAACAAGGGGTGAATTGTCCTGAGTTCATAGTTCATAGAACCGAGTTAGCCTCAGATTACGATCCTCAGTGTAAAATACTGCATCGTTTTGAAGGGTTCGTGTTTCTGATTCACTGATCCTTTTATGCTCATCAAAACTTCTGGTATGTTTTTCATTACAAGTAGGGATCTACACTTTTGTGAACTTTTTCAACTGTAGATTGCATTTTGTTTAAAATCTCTCTTTTGATTCTAGTTGAATATAGTGCCTTCCTAGTGTCTGGCATAAATGCCGATAGTGGTAACTAACTGATTTAATTTTCCCCTAAGTGCCGGATTAATTTCAGTAAAATGGTTTAAATGAGTATCACTGTGTGTAGCCTACATAAACCTGGTGCTCTCTTGTTGCAGGTCACAGTGCTGTTGACATTACCAAGGTAGCAAGAAGACACCGCATGTCTCCATTCCCATTGACATCTATGGACAAGGCCTTCATTACAGTTCTGGAGATGACCCCAGTGCTTGGAACAGAAATCATCAATTACAGAGGTATTTTAAGTTGGACTCTTTGTGAGGATTAGGGTGGTTAATTCCTTATTTTACAGCCTTCATAAGCTCTTGATCTTTTATTAATGTTGTGAGGTGTCTGAGACAGTACCTTCTCCAGGAGAAACTGCTTTAGGAAATGCCAATAATAGGAGAAGAAATCTGCTGTCAAAGTCAGGTGACTGTCAGCTGAGCTCAGTGCTGTTCCCTGAAGATACCTGTAATGGAACTCAAATATATCAATGAATTTTCTTCTGGTCTGTGTTACATCCGACAAAGCTAAAATGTAGAAACCACAATTTGCCTTAGTGATTGATTGAACACTGGACTTCCGTAGATGCCAAGTATAGTGATCGTTCACTCTGTTCACGTACTGTAGGAGATTCTCACTAAAACCCCTTTCCAAACTGCGATTAATGAACAAATCAAAGCAATTATTGGTTCCAGGTCACTTTTTTCCATGTCTCTATCTTTACGGTTCATCTCAGTCTGTTTTTCCGGATCCTGCTTGGCCCATTGGTCATTCCAGAATTTGCCTCCTCTTCTGATAAACACAACATAATTCCCTTTCTATTCTACCAGTACATTTGATCCTTTTCTGATATTTACTTGCATTTAACATTTGATTTATTGATACTTTGTAATCAAGCATAACTGTTGTTGATTTATACAGTGAGGTTGTCTTAAATGGCACCAAACAGCAGGCAAAATGTCAGACCTTGTGACTGTGTCTATACTTATAAATAAATGGGGACAGAAGAAGCCGTTGTCTGGCCTTAAAAGGAATCAGCAGGGCCCTCTCACGTTTATTCAGCTAAACGATCCTCCCTCCTGGAACAGTGTGTTCATAGTGCCTGTTAGGTGTCTCCCTTGCTTCTGCTATCCCTTACACCAAGCCTGGGCATGATCTGGGAGAGTGTTCTTGGCATAGAACAAAACCATGACAGGGAGCTTGCTGGCAAGTAATCCTAATGTAGGTAGGGAAGAGGAAACCTCCTCCAGGGATTCCTCCGGATTTTCCAAAGGTGAGGTGGTGAGTGAAGAGAGAGCAGAACCGCAAGCTTCAAGAGGCAGAATGTTTAGGACATCAGTGGACTCCAGGTAGCAGAGAGGTACGTGTGGTTTCTGGATGGGATATTCTGTCTTAAATTTCAAAGTTGTCGTGCTCTGCACCAAACCTTTGTGCTGCCGCAAACCTTCGAGATATCTTCATATTGACATCCTGGTTTAGCAGACTGTATGTACAATCACAGCTGTGTGTTTAGTCGCTCCAAATGGAGTTCAGTGCTCCCTGTGCCTTGGTAAACAAGAAGCAGATCTCTGGGTGCACATCCTGCATTCAGAACAGCACCGATACTGGATCAGCAAGGAATACACACATTACACCCTGCACTTTCATAGTGGTGTGTGGATTAGAAGAAGGCTGTAAGGCATAAATGCCTGAGCATCACTATTAGACCTTTTTGGATAGCTGTCAGCCCATTGTGGACAGTATGATAAGCCACAGTTTTAGGTATATTTAGTCAAAGTTAAGTGCTATATATACAACACTGATCTCCTGAAATAAAGGATGGAAGTCTGGCATGTACCTCCCTGAAAAAATAAGCACAGCATATGTTTATTTTGCGATGTGAGGTACTGTCAAGGTACTGTAGCATTATTATTCTTTTTTACATAAAAACAGTTTTGATTTTTTTTAACCTCTAGTACAAAACTAAGTAAAGAAATGAATTCTTGAATTTGGGTTGTATTGATTATAGGGGAAAAAAAAGTATTGATAAGCTATTACTTTTCCTTTTTTTTGTTCTTCTATAAATATGTCTCATTCTCTTGTCCTTTTATCTTCATTTTCATTTTTCTCCATCTCTCTGTCTTTTACACTTCTGGATGAAAAGTTACATACTGTTTCACCACCCTTTTGTGTTGCTTCCATTGTGTATTTTCCCTAAAACTTAATAAAATATGGCTAAAAATATTCTTCTAGGTAGACATAGGGTAAGCATAATCCTCACATGCTGTTTGTTGAAGTCAATAACAATAATGACACCATCTATTTATATGTATACACCAGTCTTTGTGCAAACATTTATACCCACAGTAGGTAGCAGCCTTTTCGTACATCTGATTTGTAAACTTCTTCATTAGAATTACGGTGAAATGAGACTTTCAGGAGCACAATTTCTCTGTAAGGAAAGTGAACTGTTTAAAGTTCTAGGATTGCAATTTATTTCATTAACAAATTACCCAATTAATTTTAACCTGATTTATTTATACTACTAAACATAATACATTGTATTGATCCTCGTAAGTAAAGCAGCTGAACGTTACTCTGTACAAGTAGCCAGTACAGTCCTTGCCTTGGTTAAGTCAAGGCATGCCGTAGTCTTGCAAATCTATTCCCCCCTGACATGAGAGGGAGGATGAGTACAGTTATCTTTTGAAACTTGACTTTCACATTGATAGTTGTATTGCTCAGTGCCTGTGTAGATCATTTAGCCTCGTCCATATTAAAAAAAAAAAAAAAGAAAAAAGTAAAAATGGAGAGTCCTAAAACTTTTTACAGAAGGGCCATAAACCAAAGGCATCTGAAGCATATTTCCCACCTGCCATCATCAATATCTGGTATATGAAGCCTTCCATTAGCCTTTTATTCCAGGTAAACGCAGTTACCTGAACATTGCTCCATGAGTATATAAGGTTAAGTTTTTAGGCAGCATGATAATGATTATTCTTCTGAAACTAAGAGGCAGAAGTTTAATTGATACTAAAAGAACAAAGCAGAGGCAATCCACACTTCATGAGCTTCAGCCTCAGAACAGAGCAGCTTTTCTGATCTAGTCCAAGAGCCCTGTAACTTCTGTAGAGCTTGGACATTTTTTTCCACAGTTTATTCATTTTGAACTAGCTGATTATTTTGATAGCATTGACTTTTCAGATCACACTGAAGTGCTGTCAGGACAATATTTACAAAATGGGAGCAAATCCATCATCTCTAGTACAACACCTGTCTCACTGCTTTATCCCAGTACCAGTACCCTGAGAAATCAATATTCTTCACAGAACTGTACCAGTTTCACCAGCTAAGCTTTACAAAATACCCAAATTTGAAAAGTGAGTTTAATGTAATTCTCCATTTTTGTTAGAATCAGAAAATTATGGGCATCACAATGGGCAGTTTGATGACATTAAAATACTTCAGAACATCTTTTTGGAATTACAATTAATCAAAATAAGGTCAGCGTATTTCTAAAATAATTGCTCAAATAAAGGAGAGTACAGAGGTACTTCAGATTGTCCTTTAGTTGCTGAGTTGCTTCATTTTAAAAGCCTTAAGGCTTCAGCCAGTAATTCTTACATTTTTTTCCCCTTAATGAAATTCATTCCCACTACCGGCTAGCCATTTATTCCCTTCAAGTATTGCATGGCAGAATGCCAGGGACATACTGTTCAACTTTTCTCTAATTGGTGTGATTTTGCAAGCAGACAAGAAGTAAAATGAAGACACAACATGCCTGCTAAAATTAGAAGCATCACTTTTGTATGAGATTTTGTGCATCTGTGAACAAAGGGTGGGTTTACTAGGCTTTTGATAGCTGCCTTTTCTGTGCTATAATTTAAATGGCTGTGTCTGCAGTCTTTTCCAGTGCCAGTGTACAAGGTTTCATGAGCTTTCTAATAACTTCTGTACTGTGTATCACAGACACTGATATGCAGTGATGCACAGATGTATTAATAGCCATCACAAACATGCTTTTCTAGTTGCTTTAACAGGTTTTATCAGTGTTTTCATGGCAATACCTATTTCAGAGATGCAACATGAATATTTGCTTCAGGCTGAAAGTTGATACAGATGGATGTGAGCACAGTGATGTTGTAGTTGTTATAATTAATTACTAACTAAATCACTTTGTGTTAACAAATACAAGTAATCTCCATTATAACACCACTTCACCGGAGCTGAACATTTTCAAATCAAGTAGGTGCGCTTTTTAACAAAACCTGTCCCTTTAGTGTGCAATGTTAGGTCTTCTGCCTTCCCAGCAGATCCAGAACCACGCTGATTTCCCTATCTGTAAAACAAGGAACACACTTGATACATGTCTCTCTTTTTTGGCATGTCTGAAAGATCATAATCTATAAAGTACATATCCACCCAAATTCTCCTGGCAGGAGTAGTCACGCATCCACTCACTTCTTCATACTTTCTGTGCCACAACACACTGCTAAGAGCAGTGGCCTCTATTACAAGATGAGATTCCCTTCTTCTGCTAAGACATACTGGAATCAAACCAATCTCAGTAGTTCTGACCCATGTGCCCCTTCCCAGTCCATCTAATCACACATGTAATAAATCTTTCTCACTTTCCCACTCTGTGAAGGGATAAGGTACATATTTTCCGCTCTGTTCCACATCATATTAAAAAAAAGTTCTTGCTGGCGCCATAAAAGCGAACAAGTAGTGAACACTTGACTGAGGGTGAAGTAATTCATATCAGTCTCTACAGGGAGGCTGAGCCAAATTACAGCTTATCAGTCATAGTTGCTAAGTGAAGGGAAAGAGTATGTTTGAAACAGCTATTAAAATACTTAGGACTATATAGCGTATATTTACATAAATAATTCTGACACACACATGCACTCACCCTCCATTAAGCAGAAATGCTCTCAGCAATTAGGAAAAGCTAATCTATTGCAAAACTTCTCTGTCAATTTATGGAAACTTTTCCATCGTTACTGTTTATGTGAATCCTCTGGGCTCAGTCCATCACCTTTTGTACACAGGATTCAATTCTGAAATGTTATTTTAAAAGCTTTTAAAAAAATAACTTCTTTTTTTAAGTTTAAACACAGGAAAGTGTGTATTTTTAAGAGATTTCAGAAGAAAAACTCATCCTGAAGCAACAAAATACTTGTTTTTTCTGTCTGATCCTATATCAAAGCTGTCACTTCTGGGTTTGGATACTTGGCATTCAGATCTACTGTCAACAATTTCACCATAACCAGGAACACAGACTTACTGAACAAATCTTTCATCAGTACTTTCAGACTTCAGTGTTTTGTCATTTATGTAGAGGCAGAAATCAAAAAACTGAGATCTAATCACAGCACACTGCTGTTCACCTTTTTTTTTTCCCCTTTCACTAGCTGTAATGACATGGAGCATGGTCTTTTCTCTTTTCTCTTTCCTAGATGGAATGGGCCGAGTCCTTGCTCAAGATGTATATGCAAAAGATAATCTACCACCATTTCCAGCATCAGTAAAGGATGGCTACGCCGTCAGAGGTAAACACTCACTTTGTAGACAGGCAGTATAGTGTCTGTAAAACCACTTTACAACGTGTTAGTTCACCCATTTTGAATCTATCTGTTGTGTGGTTTTTTTGAGATTTGATTCAGATCATTGCTGAAGTCACAGCTGTCTTGAAGGAAGACCATAAAGCTGAATTCAGATCTTTTAAGTGGATACATATGTACACAGCAGATGTACGTCCATGTGTGCTCATAGACATGCACCTGTGTTGCTAGTGAGTCTCTTGGAAACATAACGCGTTCAGGAGAGTAATAGAATGTATGTTTCTGAATGTCAGATTATTCTTCTATTCCTCTGCTGTTGATTTAATTTGGAATTTCTTGCTTTTCTGTTACTTTGTTCAACTGTCACAGATCCAGCTTCCTATTTGTGAATTATTTTATGATTGCATTAGAGAATTTTCAGAAATACATATCAGAATGTACTCTTATGGAGGCACTTCAAAAGAAGAACTCTTTTTTTACTTCGAAAATATTATTGTTGCCGTATATGATGTGACTGTACAGAGCAAGCAGTGCGTGGTTTCCCAGGAGACCTGAATCCATCCTCTGCTTTGTCACTAGGTGCTGTGTGATTTTGAGCAAGTTGCTCCTCTGTGCATCACTTATTCCATTTGGAAAGTGAGACCAATGATAGTCACCTCAGATACCTGTGGAGGAAAATTTAAATATACAATTGAACACTATACTAGTAGTTATTTCTTTGTGGTAGGGGCTGAATAATCGTAACACCATGTTGATATTTGGACACAATAGCCAACTTTTAAGGATATTAAAATATCTTTTTTGTTACTGGTAGCTGAAACAGTGGAAAGCAACTGTCCATGAAATAGACTGTCTGCAAACCCAGGCAATGGATGTAGTCCGATAGCTTCCCAATGGAGTTGATATAAAAAAAAAAATTCCAGGTCTGCAAGATGAGTTTGACTGCAGCTGTCTTCTGTGTGTGTAATGACCAGTAGTAGCAGCAAGGGAGCTCAAAGGTAGCCAGAGAAAGACGGGTAACGTAACGCTGAGAAAAGCTAAGAGGGGGAGCTCCAAGTACAGTGCTGACTGACAAGGGCCTTGGAGTCGAGCAAACGCTGCCTTGCAACCTGCTTGCTACATGGTAAGGGAAAGAGGTATTTAAAAGACATGTAGATGTGGTGCTTAGGGACATGGTGTAGTGGTGGACTTAGTGGTGTTTGGTTTACAGTTGGACTCGATCTCAAAGGTCTTTTCCAACCTAAATGATTCTATGATTCTCTGATTCTGCAATCTCAGTAAACACACAGAATGACCAGAATGATCATGGAAGCCATCTTCAACAACTTCTGTCAGAACCAACACACAAGACCTTGATTTTGATGGTGGATTCAAATACAGTAACAGTGAGGGACTTGGATGTGTTCAGAGGAGGGCACCAAAGCTGATGGAAGGGGATGGATGGAAAGGATGTTCCATGAGGAGTGGCTACAGACTTTGGATTTGTCTGTCTTGGAGAAAAGGAAACTGAAGGGGGACCTCATTGCTCTCTGCAGCTTCCTGAGGAGGGGAAGGGGGGAGGGAGGTGCCAATCTCTCCTCCCTGATATTCAGTGACAGGACACATGGCAATGGGTCAAAGCTTGCCAGGGAAGGTTTAGACTGGACATTAGAAAGCATTTCTTTACTGAGAGGGTGGTCAAATACTGGACCAGGCTTCCTAGAGAAGTGGTCGATGCCCCGTGCCTGTCACTGATTAAAAGGCAGTTGGACAATGCCCTCAATAATTTGCTTCAACTTTTGATCAGCGCTGAATTGATCAGACAGTTGAACTAGGTGATCATTGTAGGTCCCTTTCAACTGAAATGTTCTGTTCTGTTCTGTTACTGTTCTTGTAGACCTGTTATCTCAGGATTTGAGAAACAAAGCTTGTAGGCAGAGATAAAATTGATGACATTAACAGTTATTTTTTCCAAAACATTAAGGATTAGCTTTCAGTCACATAAACCTGTCTGCCCACTTTCTTGTCCACTTTCTTCAAGTTATATCAGTTGTACATCACCTGTAAACTTTGCATCTGTATCGTTATTAATGGGGGAATAAAACCTAATTCAGTAATATCAGGTTTAAAATAATTTGGCTATGAGGGAATTTTTTCTCTTCTTTTTCTGGATCATCCTAGTGCATTATTTCCCATGCAGGTATGAGAACTGTGTTCAGTAGTATTATATGCCTTATTCAAGAAGTAGTTGAGTCCTTTTCCACTTTCTTATTTTAGAGTTTGTTCTGAAGCTCATAGATTAGGCTGTTCAATAGGCTTTTAAAGTTGTTAATCATTAGTCTTCAAACATGACTAAGTACTGTAGATCATCATCTGCAGAGTTGCAGCTGATGTATGAGTACAGATGTGATAAATCACTATACAGACTGAATGGACATCCTTCCTGAAAGTAATTCTTCTTGATAA
The DNA here is from genome assembly GCF_015220075.1 of Falco rusticolus. Classification (NCBI taxonomy): domain Eukaryota; kingdom Metazoa; phylum Chordata; class Aves; order Falconiformes; family Falconidae; genus Falco; species Falco rusticolus. The sequence continues at coordinate 53,511,856 of NC_051193.1, read as the reverse complement.
GATGAGGTTATCTAGCTGTATATTCAGGGCTTCTGAAATAAAACAGAATGTATTAAGATAACCATTGTCACTGATTAGACGTCATCTCTTGGAAATCAACTTTTGACAGTTAGAGATTTAAAATTAACAAAAAGACACATTTAAATGTGATGGCATGAACCCGGTTTGTCAGAACACCCTTGACAGCATGCCTGCTGTGCTTGGATGGGCAAGAGTTGCTTGTTCTCCATACGTACTTCACACCATGGTAGATAGAGCCTATAATACCACTAATGCAACTTGTTGAAAGACCTTTTAGGCAGGTAGAAGCTTAAACTTTGTCAGTAATGGTACCTTTGCTGTCCAGCTAAAAATACAGATTTGTCAAAATTAGAAGTCCTGGAGACTTTCAGTTTGTTAAATCAATGATCTCTGACTTTCAATTTTCAGAATGGCTTCAGTGAAAGATACAAGGTAGCTAGTTCAGTGCTAGCTCCTAAAATACAAAAAGGAACAGAACTCAGACTTCTAATGTGTCCGTCCAGGTTGTGTTATCTTAGCCCTACTGTGCTTCAGAAAATGCCAAACCTGTGTGGTCATCTATGCAATCTAACTGTGGCATTTGTCCATGTTTTCCTCCAAAGGCAGAGGGAGATTCTAAAATGTCAGTATTCCATTGTTGTCTAGAAAAAAGGTACATAACACACTTACAGGGTATGTGATGCCCCTGTGTTAGTTTCACATAAAGATTTGCTCACAGTGGACATTTTTACAAATCTTATAAATTACACAAATATACTCTCATGAACACTCTTAAATTTTTATTATTAATGTAATTCCTCCTAATCTTTTTTTCCTTGATCCCATATTGCCCAGAAAATTTCAGTTAACAGTACTATAGAACCTGTAATTTTCAAAACAATAAACACAACTTAAAAGGACCTAAAATGGGAAATATTTGCGAAACTTCTATAACCTTTGTCATGCTGACACTGAAGAGCTGAATCTTAGATCATTCTTTGGTTCTCCTTAATTTCTAATGCCATCGTTTGTTTTGGTTCAGCCTTTACCATTTGTATTGTCCATCTTAACAGCTGCTGATGGCCCAGGAGATCGATTCATCATAGGGGAATCCCAGGCTGGTGAGCAGGTGAGCACAATTTCTTTTCTTTTCTTTTCCTTTTAACATATTTTTCTTTTGTAAGATATTTCTTTGTATTTTTACAAGCCTTGCTAGTGCTCCAAATCTGAATACTCTTGGAGGTGGTGTGAAGTAGGACACAGCTGTACCGACCCTCCTGCTCTGTGCCTTGGGACATGAATTCAGAAAGTGAGGCAGTACGGTTACATAAGGAACTAACAAGGGTATCCCAGAATACTTCAGAGCATTGTGCTGACATGTCCGATAGGCATGCATGCAGTACTGTTCTGCCCTAATACAGTGTTAGAGGACATAAGGTTCCTACTGGCATCGCAATTCAGAAACAGATAAAAGCATGATTTAACCCCCTTTTTGCTGGTAGATTTTTAAAGGGACATGAGCCCAATAACTTTCCACAAGCTGCTTGCATATTTCACACTAATACCTGCAAAACAAGGTGTAAGAATTTTGTATGAAGCCTTTACAGATGGGTAATGATCAGAACAATCTTGAGGAAGCCTGGCAGCAGCCTGGTTTGTGGTATTGCTCTTGTTTGTTTGTTAAATCAAGAGTGTTTGTGCACCTTCGCAGGTGTGTGGATTGAGTTTAAGAGCCAGTGGGGGCAGCAACCCTTCATGACCTGCTGTGATGCGTAAATATTCATGAATAGACACAATTTGTGATTTGCTCTCAAATTCAAGAGTTTATTTCATTAAATTCCTGTATTAATATTGGGGTAATGGGAAAAAAAAAAGTCAGTTATGTTCAACCATTTTTACTATTCTGTCATTTTAATTGCACCTGCTAACTTCTGTTCAGGAGAACATGGGTTAGTTCACAATGTTTCTCCAGCTATTTCATCCTGGTTTATAATTCTGTGCATTGTATGTGAAATGATGGAGAAAGGCAATATGTAACAGGCGAAACAAAGGATTGATCAGTTTTAATGAGGAATCTACAGTGTGCCCATTTTGACTGCTAAACAAAAAAGTCCAAGTAAAACAGATGTATTTCAAAAGTTGTTTCAGGTTTCAGAAGTATTACCAGTTGCAGAATTATTCAGTATTTTTAAAAATGGAGTTGAACTGCATCTAAATGCATAATAGACATTTAAGTTGGTTACTCATGATAGATACAAAGACCTGTGAAAATAAATTTTGCTGTAGTTCCCATCCATCATCATGAATTATACCTTGGTATAATAGACATCATCTTAATACGGAAATTCACATGAACTTAGATTAATGAATCTGTTATACAAAATATGTAAAATTGCTTTGAATACTAAACCAAGTAAACTAATGAATTCAGTATTTTTTTCACCTGCCTTGGACTTCTAGCCCTTCTGTCTGCATTTTCAAGCACTAGTCCAGAATCCAAAAGGCTGACAACTATTTCTACAACCTTTTTATGGTCACTATAAAGTAGCAAGAACCAGCAGAGCAACCTGCTGAATTATCACTCCTATCATTATTCACCTGTCATCAATATTAGCATTTTGCTAGTTAAAAAACATCACAGCACAGTGGTGCTTAAAACCAGGACTGTTAAAGGTGTGTGTAATGGGGAGGACTGTGCACAGATCTAAAGGTTTCAGTGTCCTAATCAGTTCAGCAGGTTTGTACAAAGGACAAAAGGGCAAATGGGAGCTTGCTTCCCTCCTCAAAATTCAAGAGCTCACAAATGTCTCTCTGCGGGGACAGTCTGTCCTCCCAGATTACTCAGAATAGGAACCCTCTCTGGCAAGGAACAAAAATTGGGTGGGAGGAGGCATGCAGAGAGAGAATAATTCCAATAGTACCAGTAGCGAGGTGGAAAAATGAGGCTGTTGACCTCTGAATAATTGGTCAAAGTTTTTTTCTTGGGCCAACACATCTTCAGGTTCATCTCCTTCCCAAGAAGTTATTTATAGCCTTGGAATGCTCCTCAGTCTCGTTTCACCCTTCAGTCACTCTCAGCAGCAACATTCTGCTTTTCATGTTACAGACCAATTAACAGAATGATTCACAGCAGGGAGTTCAAAATAGGTTTAGATTTGGCTTCTCTTGTAGGGAAGAAGGTTATGTAAATGCTACACAGAGAGGAAGGAAATGGGTCTGAGAATTGCAGCGAGGCCATATAGCCAAGTTGGACATTTCCCTATCAATTTATATTTCTTGTATTATTTTCTGATTTCCATTTCCAGATGGTCGTGTTTATGTTAACAACCATTTTTTATTTTGTATTGAGGAAAACTTTCAGACGCTGCCCTGTTTTGGGGAGGTTAGGGCACATTTGAGAGTACTGGTCACAAGCCATGCACGTGGCCTCTGCATGAAAAACTCAGCCATGGGGAGCAGTCGTTTTCTTCCTATAGACTTACACAGCTGGAGCTTACTTACCATTTCATGGAAGACCTTCTAAATACATTTGTAAGAGGCACTGTGACTAACCAGCTGTAATACAGGATTGAAAACAGACGTTTTCCACCATTCCATTAACTTGGGCCTTTTTATAGAAAGGAGCACGGGTCATCGTAAATCATGCGCAAGAGAGAATGCCTGAGGTGGGGGCTGTGCTCCGTAGATTACTTCTGGGTTTTATCCAGTGACTAACATTAAATAGATTATCAGTGATGAAGGCAAAGGGCAGAACCCAGTACTACCCTGTTCCAGGTAAGTGTGAGCTCTCAAAGGCCTTTAAAAGAGCCTCTGTGAAATTGTTGTACATTAATATGCTTTCTGAGAAGCAGTCATTTCTTTATCTTCATAGTCTCTAGCGCAGAAGAACACAGCCCTAGAGATTAACACACAAATCTGGTGGTTGACTTTTGCTCATAAAGTTAATATCAAATTCTCAAAGGACAAAAAGTGAATTAAATACATGAGCAGCACAACCAATTCTAAAAACAATTGTTATTGTATCATAAATTTGTCTAAATGTTTCACATCGTTACATCTCAAAAAATTAACTCATCTAGTAATAAACTCCAAAAGCATGGATAGTTACAGTGCATTTTATCACCGTAGGCACTGATTTCTGGCACAGCTGTAGACATTATTTATTCTTTGTGGTTCTTGAGGCTGAAAAAATCCATTTTAAATGGGACATTTTTTTTATGCAATACGTTTTTCCTCTGAAAATTCTTGTTGAAGACATCAGTACTGTAGTAAGTTCAAAACAATATTACCTGTTGTTAATGTACCTATAGACTATACCTACAACAATATGCAAAAGAGGTCCCATAATCCAAGGCATAAGCTTTGCCTTTTGCAACATCTGTGTTCATAAAAATTAAAATAACACACTAGACAAGACTATTTTCACTTTTAAGCATCTTCAGTATAAATGGCAGCATCTCAGCTATTCATCCACAGCTCCTTGCATAGTCTGTGGTGAAAAATAAATACCATTCTTAAAAAAGAAGTATTATTTTTGTGTTATCTGGTTTAGATACCTGCTTTAGGATGACATGAATCTTGCCCTAAAAACACACTAACCATGGCACATGGTAAGTGTGGTTGTTTTGGTGGGGTTTTTTCATTTATTTGAGCATTTTTATGTTCTTCTTGAAGGATGTTAGCTTTCCATCACCTGTAGAAAAGGGTCATGATCCAATCAACTCCAGGCTCGGTTGTTCCTTTGGGATACTATAGGTCACTGTGATATGGTGCTAAACCAGAGGGAAACCCTTTCCAGCTTCTCCCTAGGGCTTCTGTCCCAATGAGCAACCTTTGCAATATACACATTTCAAAGCAATACTCACATTTCAGAGGTTACAGCAGTGCAGAAATGGGAGTAGAAGAGTGGGCAAAGCACACACAGCTCTGCACAGCTGTAATGTTGGCCACCGGTCTAGAATTTGCAGATGTCTAAGAGCCTCCTGTCGCAAGTCAGGGAGTAAATGCGTGCTGGGTGGGAGCAGGTGACAGTGCTTGAGCAGTGCTGCCTGCAGGTCTGTGGGTTGCTACCAACTACATGCTAATCACAGTCAGAGAAGCCCTGGACATATTCCAATGCTGCGTATGGAAGATAGAGTCAATCTGCACATGGATTACACATACAGAATATGTTGGTCTGAGCAGAGCTGTGTGGATCTGTGTGTAGCATGTTCACTAATCACAGTAAAGCCTAAATAAATGGGGCTTACTAAAGTGCTGCGGGGAGCAAGCACTCATTCTAGAAATGAAATCTCAATCCTCATACCAGCTTCCTTTAGTTGCATTTTTTCAGAAAGATTTTTATTTTAGTTATTTATTCCTTAAGTGGTCATGGTCAAATTACAGTTTTACCCTGGATTTTGGAAAATGTGTATTAAAATAGGCTGCCTGACTGGTAAGAAACTTTATTAAAACCATGTTGGTTGTTTTATCACGTCATTCTGATACTTTTCTATTCTTTTTATTGCTTCTGCTGCAACTTTGTAATGCACTGTGACTTTATATAACTGTAGAATATTATCAACTTTAGGCTCTGCTAAACTGATCCTCACAAAGATAGATACTCTACGTGTGTTGAGCTGTGTCTCAGTATGAGGAAATCTGCTTAAAAATGAAGCAGCTGGTGACATTACTTTACTTACAAGCTGCTGGTTTTTCATATAAAGAGTGCTGGTAAAACAAAGCAGAACAAAAACCCAACCAAATCAGAGCAAAGAAATTTCAACCCTAGGGACCAGAGTACTCTACAAAAATATTTATGTACACAGAACTACTAGATTTTTATTTATCTAAGTTTCTAGAAGGTCACCAATCTAACATATTTCTGCGCCAGTTATTTTTCTGAGCCAACCACAGTATCAGTATATTGCTTCATCTAAAAGTTTTTCTTGTGTTAGAAATTTAAGGGGAAAAATCTGAAGCCACCTAATATTTGACCATATAAAAAAAGCCATATCTGAAGCAACGGCCTAAAGTTTATACCTGTTGATACCACTAGCAGTATATCAAGAGTCATGCCACAGTTAAGAATTTTAGTCTTTCAGATTACTTCCATGAAGTTCAAATGGTTTGAGTTTTTTCTTTTCAAAAATAAATTAATTTTTGTTTGTTACTTTTCAGCCAACTCAGACTGTGATGCCTGGTCAGGTAATGCGTGTTACAACCGGTGCTCCAATTCCATGTGGTGCTGATGCAGTGGTGCAAGTGGAAGATACAGAGCTCATCAGGGAATCAGATGATGTGAGTCACAACTTAAAACTCATTTTTGTTTTCTGTGCAGCAGAAAATGGCTCGTGGTACAATCCTGTAAATATGAACAATAGTCCTACAGAAAAGCTCTTCTGTTAATCTCAAAAGTTTGAGGATTTTCACATTAGTTCCTAGTGGCAATTCTACTCACTTTCTCAGGATGTCATAACAGTACCTACTTGCCCTGACATCTATTTTTCATCACAGTTGTTGAATGCTGGCACTAAAGTATTTGGGAGCATGACTTGGGTGAAAGGCAGATACTTCTTGGAGATCCATAAGTACAGTCCAATTTGAGTGCCTACTGTATTCACATTTTAAAATACAGAGTAGTGGGAATCGGACATTCCATTTCCTTCCTTTCTACTGAGTTCACATTTAGCAGTAGAGCAGTCTTCATATTTCAGGATCGTCCTGAAACTCAGCAAGGTGAGGACTTCCAAAGTTCTCCTAAACTCAACATGTAAGAAGGGGAAAAGTTTTCTGAAAATACATATTGATTCCAGAATAATACATTGAAATGTTATAGTGCAACATTACCGCTGACAGAGTTAAAGCTGAATATGATTTTCTGTGGGGAAAGTGAACTGTTTTAAGTGCAGCAAAATCCATGTGATGACTTGGATTTTGAACTATGCTGTGAAGATGCTTCTGTATTACCAGAGTTGGTCTTGTTTCAGCAAAGGTGAATTTTGTGGATTTTGGAGAATGTCTTGTGCACATAACTTACAATAAATGCATATATTTATAATAAGGGGTTTCATTATGTAACAGGGGAAGTGCCCCTCAAATTTTTTTAAACCATAACTTTCTTCAGTTGACCTCTGTGCTCCTTTAAAATGAGGAAAATACTGAATTTAAGACCTCTGAAAACCAGAAAATGGATAAGGTGCATATTCATCCAGAACATAGTCTTAACTGTGTTTAATTTGAACAGATTTTCTAGCATACCTATAAATCATATTAGCACTACCTTACAGATGTTGCAGAATACCACTGAACAAATACGAGTGCTATAGTACTAATTCCGTATGCACAGTTATCTTAACAAAGTAAAAGGAGTTTTTTGATGGAGCACAGGAGCTCTCTGTAGACAACTGTATGCCAGACATTCCATCTTAGACTTCCTTTGTGTTCAGGTAATTCCTTCTGAATCATTTCTTTCACTTACCCAGCTGTGATTTCAGGACAACATCATTGTGTTTGCCACCATCTAACAGATTTTAAGGCAAGAAGATGCATCTCTATTTGACAGAGCTGCCAAGTTTGCTTTTGAAATGAAGTATGTGCATGGTTCTCTGCTCAAATCAGCCTTTGCTCCTCTGGTGCTGTTCTGACAAGCTTTTCCACTTCGCCATAGCTCTGTGCTAACATTGCAATTGCAGCTGGGGTGTAAGCAGATGAATTCTGGTCTTCAAAGCTGAGGAAGACAGCAGAAACTGCAACATTCTGTCATGATCCTTTCTTGTGCCTTATTACTATAAATGCATATATTTTTACATCTGATGAAGTCAGCAAGCTGTCTAGGCTGGCCTTCTTCCTAACAGAGAATGTACTGAGTCAGTCCTGCTTTGAGGTTACAGATGTGTGTGTACAAGCTGTATCTTCCCCTAAAATACGCCATTGCCTTCACTGCTTGTTGATCGTTCAGTTAGCCTTACTGAGCAAGTTTTCTGTGGTCATTGCCCACTTCATCATGGGAGGACTATCATATTGCAGAGCAACATACATGATAACCTGTTAGCTTCTGCTTCTTTGGATGACTGTCTTCCTGGATTCCACTTTTTCTGTGCATGTTCTCCTCTGCATGTAGGAACAGATTATTTTGCTATGTGCTTAAACTCTGAATATTTAGCAAATGGTCAGCCACCTTCAGCTGCTTTTTCCTGCCTAAAAGTTTGAGGCACAACTCATCAGTTTCTCCTTGTCCTTGAATATGCCACTGTCTTAATCCTGTACATAAATAATCAGTATAGTTCAATTAGTATGTTATTTTTGTCACCTTTTTCGTGCCTGGGCGGCTATATATTTCAAGAATATTTTTCTTCTTAGTATAAGAACTCCTTCAGGGCTGGGATTTAACTGAAATGAAATCTCTAACATCTGAAAAGTGTTCTTCTGAAAAGACAGAGAGTACTTTTAAAAGGGACCTCCTTGACCTCTAGTTGTAGCAGTACTTAGCATCATTGCAAGCATTCCCTAAATGACTGTAGAAGTCACAGGCCTGAAAAGAATTACATCTATCTAGCAGGAAGAAAAATTCTCATCAGCTTGCCAAATGTACAATCGTTTAGAAAGATCTTTTTGCAAAAACATGTCTACACCCTTTTCATTTTGAGTTTTTACGTCACCTCGTAGGAAAAAGGAGGCCAATGTGATCAACCAAAACAAGAGTTAGTCTGGACCAAGACCAAGCATCAGTATATCTGTATGGATGCTGGCTGTTAACAGCCAGTAGAGTAAACCACTCGTAAGTTCAAGATATATTAGTACACAGCAAGAAGGATGCTGCTTGTTACACACCACATGGAAGATGTTCTCAGTATAATATCATACCTCTCTGCAAGCCCTGCCTCGAGCGACCCTGAATTATCTTGTATTCCTAAAGCATTCTGGGATATCTATCAGTTCCATAAATAATAATCTCTGCACATCACCATTTTGTCCATGGTCACACTCTCCACAATGCTTTTCAAACCTGGGATTACTAAATTCCTCAAAAGCCTTTTTCTTCTTTTCTCTCCTAATTCAGGAGTCCTAAACAGGACCTTTTCTATTACTGAAATGTATCATGGGCACTCCTCTTGATTCCCTAGAAACTTCCTAGCCATCTTTAGTTGCTAACAGGATATGGGAAATTCAAATCTTCATGACTGGCCAATTATCCCCAGAGTGTCATAAAAATACAACAATTTTTTGACTGTTGCCCCAGATCTTCATCAGAAGCCTAAAGCGTCTTCTACAGCTTCTGATGGGGACAGAGGTAAAAGAACATCCTGGGCACCAGCACAGCCATTTTGGACACTAGAAGCCAAAAATAGTCACTTCTCTGATATTAAGGGGAGCAGGTATAAAAGAAACAGAATTTGCATTAAAAGCCTATTTTGAAAATACTGTGATAAAGTAAGGAATCAATTATTTCAGGGTTGATGTTTTTGTTAGTCATTTCCTGGTTTTCAGGGGTTTAAATTTATCCATTTTCACAGTAGGTAAACAGAATCACAATCTGTAACATGTTCATTAACTTTAACTGTGGGGCCTTTAGTGTAAAGCACTTGGTTTGAACTCAGAAAATGCAGTCCATATCAACTGTAAGAAAAGAGACAAGTCCCAGTGTCCTATACAATACTATCGTTCCTGTAAAAATTCCAAATTACAATGACGTGCCTTGTTTGTCTTGTAATATTAGTGCTTGATTTAAAACTTTGAGGTACTTAAAGTATGAAGCACTACATGATAATGTGAAAACAAAATCTGTTCCAGCCTAAGTGTAAATTAGTGCTACTGACAGGCTGGCACTATCTCAAATGCATATGTATCATCAACCACTTCCAGGGCTTATAAATTAAATATTAACAATATAGGTCATGTGCCATTTATTGGCATTGAATGAGTCACCAAACCATTGAAATTCTGAAGGAGTAAACACAAACATTAAAGTAGGCATCAGGGTTTTCAGGCCACTGTTTCTTGTTCACAGTGAATAAATGTGATGAATAAGCCTCTTCCTGGTTTGTACAAAGCTCTCAAGTAGGAGTTTCCACTACAGGAATCTATGTGAAAATCCTGAAACAACTAGAGCGTATAGCTTCTTCCGGAACATACAGCTTCTTCCCACCTTTCTGCAGATGTAGTGGCATATTGCCTGTCAGACTAGTGGTCCTTTTGAAATGCCATCTTTGAAACTGTTTGAGCCTATCAAGTTGGCTGAGAGGAGTAGAAAGAATCCACTTGGTATAGCAGGTCAACAGACAAACATAGGACATAACATAGGAAAGGTACATAAACACAGGGATCATAAAAAAAAAAGACGGTAAAACTATGTATTCAGTGCTGGTCCTTCCCTGCTGTGCTCATCAAAGAGAGAATTTCTTATAAAGCCGTTCAGTTTTAGCACACACTGTATTAAAATCTTGACACACAGATCAGGAGAACGATGATGATGCTTAAACCATAAGGTCTCAGGGTAACGAGTGCTTTAAGCTGTGTAGTCTTCTGAGAAATTAAAGCTGATTAATCTTCTTTGAATAGCCCAGCTGACCGCGTTTGATCTCCTTGTTTTTATAGGGCACTGAAGAACTAGAGGTTCGAATCCTGGTGCAGGCTCGACCAGGCCAAGATATCAGGTCTGTAAACAGCCTACTTTATAAACAATAAAATATCTTTGTAAGGAATAGAAGGGCTGGTGATTTCTGTACTCGTTTTTTAACCATTAGTACTGACATTTTGACAATCTGGCTAATAAACATCCCTGGACGCTGCTCACCAGGGGCAGGACCAATCAAGGAGAGATACTTTCAATCTCATTCTGGGTTTCTCTCGTTTTTTTCTGTGCTGTGATTTTCAGACCTATAGGACATGACATTAAAAGAGGTGAATGTGTGCTGGCTAAAGGAACCCACATGGGTCCGTCTGAGATTGGTCTCTTAGCAACTGTTGGAGTAACCGAAGTAGAAGTTAACAAGTTTCCAGTGGTTGCAGTCATGTCAACAGGGAATGAGGTAAGAAAAGTATGTTTAGAATCAGGGTCTAAATTGCTGTTTTCTTGAGGACAGCATTTCAGATAGTGACTTCTACCCTATTCCCAAGTAGACTTACTTTTTGAGCTGCAACTCATGTTGACATGAGGCATTTTTGTAAGTGATCAACCCATAATCAGCTGCTCATGTTTTCTCCCTTGAGGGCTCTCTCACAAGTCTCGCACACTGTCTTTGCCAAAATTTTGGTAACGTGTCCAACCACGTGCTAGCTGCTTTCCTCCTGCCAGCAAGGGAGGACCTGTGGAGTAGTCAGGGTTGTAATTCATACTGCCAGTCATGACTGGAAGAGTAATTTCTTTTGAGCAGCGTTCCTCTATAGCTGCAGCATGAATGGTAGATAACCTGTCTTTGAAAACTGAGTAGTACTACCAAATGCCTTGCTGTAGTATTTTGCCTTTGCATTTTTTTTTAGTAGTAGCACACACTGGAATCCAGTCTCCTGTTGGTAGAACTCCAGACAAGCTTTCTAATTGCTTTGTCTTATCTACATCAGAAAAATCACATTCAAGATTAACTTAATTTACTAATTTTACATATGTTGTGGGTCGACCCTGTCCAGCAACTATGCTCGCTCATTCCCTCCTGCCATGGGACAGAAAGAGAATAAGAAAAGCAAAAACAAAAGAACTTGTGTATTGAGGTAATGTCCGTTTGAGGTTTAAAGACCGCATGAAGTTTACTTACAGTTTTGACTGTCCTTTGAGACAAACTTTTTGAAATCCAGACACAAACATAAACCCAGTAGCTGTATTCTCATACAGCTTGGATATGTTGAATTTTGAAAGATTTTGGAAACTTTAAATAGTTCTAATTTTGTCATCTGGTGGTGCCCTTGCCACTTCCAAAACCCTGGTGAAGGTTACTTTGTGACTGCTGAGTACTATGGGTGGCTGAGACCAGCCTTGCTGGGACAGAATCTTGCCAGATTGCACAACACAGACAGGGTGTGTCGTGCAGGAAATGTACCGCTAAGCAAAGAACAAATCCAAACTGCTACAAGGATTACAGGTGATGATTTTCTGAACAGTATCTTCTGTATGACAGAAGATTCTTGTGTGTCATTAAAGGGTTTTTTACTGATGTGAGAACTCTTCTTTGTATTGTGTTAAAAAAGATCCTGCACAGTGGGTTTTGTAAACATCCTATGGAAATCTGCACAGAAAGAGAGCTGCTAACCAAAGCATCAAAGTTTAGCCATGCTCCACTTCTGATTATTCTTACCTTACTACCTAATACCGTTGCTCTAATTTTGACAGATACATCATCAGCATCAGTATTACTATTATTTTAATTCCTGACAGCATTGGTTGTCCTTCTGTTTTCTACAAAAGAATTCCTAATTATATAAAACATGTGTTTATATATGTGTGTTTTACAGTTTAACTTCCAAAATATGACACATGTAAGGCACTTGCCATAATACTGTCTTGAGACAAAGTTTTTCATCCAAAACAGTAATTGATAGGAGAACCAAGCTTTAAGCTTCTATTATTCCATACAGATTGTTGTATTTAAAAAACACCTTTACTGATAAGTAAACAATGTTTACAAGATTTCTTTTAATACCTTTAAATCTGGTTAGCAACATCATTGAGGTTCCTTTAAAACTATTTAAATAGAATCAATAACTTGAAAACTTAAAAGTTTGTGTTTTGATTTCTAATGTTTCAGATTAGAAGCCAGGTACTAGTAAGGAGAAAAGTTTAGCAGATGTGAACCAATAGAAACAAACAAAGCAGTGTGGAGGATTGGACTAAACAAGCACATTACGTATCATATTAATTTAAACTCACTAAATCACTTTACACATATATTTTATGATATATATGGTGTCTAAGAATATCCTGACCAGTATGAAGAAGAAAATTCCCACTTGTGTAAAGGCACAGTATTCCAAGGAGACCAACTGAGTGTATTTCTGGTTTTACAGCTACTGAATCCTGAAGATGACCTTTTGCCAGGGAAGATTCGGGACAGTAACCGTTCAACTCTCCTAGCTACAATCCAGGAACACGGGTATCCAACAATCAACTTGGGAATTGTAGGAGATAAGTAAGTACCACATGTTAGTAAAGATGTCACTTCATATTCATGCGGTGCACTTTATGCATCCATGGAAAAAAGAAATATCAGAGAAAATGTCAGTCATTGCAAGTGTCACAGTGTTGTGACAGGGCATATCTTGAAGACATTTTACCCTTTTCATTAGAGAAATAAATAAGTCTATTCTAGTATTAAGAGGAATCATTTGATAAATTTTTTATTGAATGGTGTTTATACTGTTTTGCCTCTGTTGAAACATGTTACTGCTGCAAATTGAATTTATTGCTGCAGTATCGTCACAAGCACCATTCTTAATTCACGTAAGAGGAGGCAATTCTACAGCAACTATACTTTTTTCTGATCCAATAAAGGGAGAAGGAAAGTTTCTCTCAGTGCCAAAATTAATTCAGAGTATAAAACTCTGTCAGATTCTGAGTAACTGTCTTTTGGGGAAGGCGCCACTGCTGGGTGTTGCTGAACATTTCCAGAAATATGTCAAAGGATTTAAAAGAATCAATTTATTTTTTTCCTTTACTCGTCTCTCTACTTTGATTGCCACAGAGTACTATCCTGTGATCAGTCTTTCCATTCCTCTGACAGTGATTGCACCTTGTTTCCCAATGGTAGTGAAGTCACATCTCCTCTTGAGAGCCCTAGGATAAGTGATTGAAGCGTTCAGACTTTTGTCCTTTGCAAGACTGAGCAGTGCCTGTCATCCATGGCTTGAGTTTCTCAGCATAATGTATTTCCTCAATTTATTGAGCCCCAGAGGCTTTGAACAGGCTTTCTTGTTTCTCATTTTAGGTATCAAACCAACTGAAAGATGTGATTTGATAGGGAGTTGTTCAGATTCACCTCCACCTCTTTGAGAAAAAGGGTTGTTCCTTGTGAGTAGTTAAAAGTGAGGCCAGATCAGAAAGAAGAAGAAAAAGGGAAACAGTGAGTTTTAGCACCCACATTTCACATTGATTGATGATGAAATTCCCAAGCAGGGAGACAAAGTTGCTGCTAGGGAACAGCTAATTTCAAAACCAGTCTTTTCTAGTGCAGAATTCAATACAAAACATCACTAGCTTGACAGAAAATATATAAAAGGGCCAACCACTGTGTGGTTTTACAATATGTGAACCAACCTGAACGGTGACCCCAGGAAATGCAGTTGTATTTGAGGTATTCATACAAGGAACGTGACACACAGCAACCACAGCAGTTGTTGTGGTCTTAGGGAAAGCAAACCCTTCTGGATACTCTTATTGCATCCAGGCATCCTTTTTGCTTCTTTGGCCTAGCAAAACTCAGTTGCTGTTCCAAATAGCAATAAATATCAAAAACCTCCTGCCCGTGAATGCTTCCAGTTTCAAGTGGTCATTTCATGCAAACAGAGTCTAAACTTATGAGACCATTCTTTCCAGGAATGGTATCTAAATGTCCTGGATCTCTAGGGTGTTTTCTGTATTGTAAGGACCTTTTTAGACTTTAAAACATAGGTAGCGAAGTTCTCAAATAAAACTATTATATCCAGAGATCAGGTTCTAGATTTACGTATCTGAGAAAAAAGAAAGCAGCCGCAAAAAGGCTGTCAGCTCCTCAGAGTCATCTCTACATAAAAGGAAGGTGAGCAGGGTTTTTCTCCAGCAAAATACTGGAGGTGGAACTTTTTGCCACCTGCATGACCAAAAGTTACTGCTACTGTCATCAACATTATCAGTTTACATGCTGTCATTATTAGCAGTGGGTTAATCCAATGGCAAAGATGCTTTCCCTGAACATCCTTCTGGTAGTCCCCGCAGCAAAATAAGAACCTAGAGCTTGTTTGTTCTTTATAGCCTTGTCTTAACCAAATAGATATAGTCTCAAATTTGCTGTGAAGTCAACACCGTCAAATGGAGAGTTTAATTTAAGGTCATTGTGCAAAACTATAGCTGTGTTCTCCATTGCCTTCAGGAATTTTTCTATGACCCCTAGGCATGGAGTGTCTGTGAAGATATGTAATCTTGAAAGCCCTCAGTAATCAATATCTAACAATTTTAGAATCACAGAATCATAGTCATTTAGGTTGGAAAAAACCTTTAAGATTGAATCCAACTGTTAGCCTAGCACTGCCAAGTCCACCACTAAACCGTGTCCCTAAGTGCCACATCTCCATGTCTTTTAAACACCTCCAGGGATGGTGACTCAACCACCTCCCTGGGCAGCCTGTTCCAGTGCTTGACAACCCTTTTGGTGAAGAAATTTTTCCTAATACCCAGTCTAAACGTCCCCTGGTGCAGCTTCAGTCAGTTTCCTCTTGTCCTATCACTTCTTACTTGGGAGAAGAGACTGACACCCAGCTGCCTACAACCCCCTTTCAGGCAGCTGTAGAGAGCAGTAAGATCTCCCTGAGCCTCCTCCTCTCCAGGCTAAACCCCAGTTCCCTCAGCAGCTCCTCATACAAGACTTGTGCACCAGACCTTTCACCAGCTTTGTTGCTCTTCTTTGGACACGCTCCAGCACCTCAATGTCTGTCTTCTAGTGAGAGTTCAGGCCTGATAGATTTTTTTTTACTTTTCTATATTTTACTTTCCTATATTTTTTACAAGTATGTTTTGTGACCCTTTTTTACTAGTTGGATGCTAGCTGGAAACCAGACAGTGAACAAATGTATCAAAGGTAGACAAGTGTCTGCAGCTTTGCTTTAAGTTATGAGTGAGGTTGATACTTTTGGATCCTTGCTATTAGTATGTTCTCTGTGTCTTGAGATAGTATTACCTTGGCAAAGGTGGTAAGAGTTCTTTTTAAACTTGGTTTCATGCTTGGGGAGTTATTTCTGCAGAGGCAGTTACTTTAGCTCATAGAATAGCTATAATGACCATCCAATTTTAGAATGATTTTGTACTTTGCAGGAAGTTTTGAAAGAGTAATTCAGTACTGCTGATTTAGCCAAGAATCTTCCCTACCTGATACCAGGATTCCGTCTTAGAAGTCTTCTAACCATACATATTATTTATGTAATAAAGCTAGTAAGAGAATGTTGCCCATACAAATATTTAGTATATATCTTTCGGACTAAAGCGACTGATTCGATAGAGTACCATGGCACTTGAAAAATGCAAGAGACTTACCAGAGAGGTCTTACAAAGGGTACAATTTTCACAAGTTAGCATGTTTATGGAAAAGATGAACAAGTCATCAGTGTCTGTTGTATGGTTTACTGGAGTTAAACCATAGATTGTGTGTGTGTATGCTCATGTATATGTCCAGTTTATTGTGTATGTATAATATGTAGCTAGACAGTGAAAAAGAGAAAGATTTTATATGCCTGCAATACCTACAGGTGAGGTAAAAATACTGGCAAACAATACTTTTCAGAAGGGAAAATTAAAAACTTGTGATTTTTTCTTTGAATGTATCACTGAATATATTTCTCCCTTCCCATATTTCAGATTTGGAGGGGTTTTTTCTATTTCTTTTTGTTTATACATTTTACATTGAGGAAATTTTTACTGCATTTTACTGGGAGTGTCACTTGCTATATACTATAAGCACTGAATAGAGTTTGAGAGAGCACCGTATAGGGAGCACAGCTGAGTTATTACTATTGCTGTAACAGGTCAAGTTTTTTAACAAGCATGGAAATACTGTCAGTCATATTTACAGAGCTAATTTTCAAGCATGAAAGTTGTTTTAGAGTAGTATTTGCAAAGACAAACTTAGAGGTAAGGTTCCTGTATTTCATTTCAGAATATGATTCACTCAGAGATGTTTAGGTAAGAAGATAAATTGTCCAGCTGCTTCAAAGCCCAGGACTGTGATACACATAAACATGTTCCAGCAGAGAATGTGAAAGGGTGGGGAAGCCTGTGGAATGTCATGGGTGTCTGCAGAGTAGTTAGGACCACTTTAAAAACACCTTTGCACATTAATCGTATGTGAAGTTACATTTTGAACTGGTCACTCGAGTTTCACTTGGCCTATATTTGTATTTTCAACTGAAATTAATATTTATTTCTTTTTGGAGCATGTTAACAATTTCTGAGATTGTCATTATTTGTTTCCATTCTCATAAATTGTATATGTGACTCAATATTCAAAATTTAATTAAAACCAGCAAGTCCAAAACACATAGATAAAATCTACACCTAAAATCCTAGAAGTAAGCAATAGGAGAAAAAACAAACAAACTGGAAAACATGATACAGCTGAAGTTATGTCTGGCTGGAAGCCAAGATTGTCTCTATTTGTGTTCTTAGCCCGTAAAAAACAAGCTGTTTGAAAAGGACACACCTCTGGGTGGAAATGGAAGATACTCCATTTCCAGAACTGCTCCAAACACAAGAAACAAATGTGAAACAAAACAAGGAAGAACCCTTCTGGTATTGTTCTAACTATTGTGTCTTACATCTTTGATTGAATCACAGCATCACTTGCTAAAATTGCAAAAACAACTGGCCAGTTAAAACTGGTGTTCCAACGTACTTATGAGTGTCGTCTCATATAACAAGACCAAGTAGAAAAGGCTTCTAGTTTCACTTCCTTTGCTTATGTATAGCCTGTGAAATTATTTGGTTCTTTGGAAACCTCTGATAAAAACAAGGGTTATATCTCTGATCTGATCTGTAGAACTCTGTTAATTATCAGGACATTTTTGTGTCTGATTATTTCATTTGTGTTGTTCTTTGTATCCGCTGTTTATTTAAGGCTGTAAAGTTTAGCCCTAGCAAAATCTGCTAGAGTGTGAGCCTCTGTTTTAGAAAGCCATCTTCCATTTTGACAGTTTTCCTTCTATGAGAGACTCTGTTACTAAACTTGCTGAAGGGTTTTGATCATGCGTGTAATGTATCCGGTTTCCTCTTGTTTTTACCTTTGTTTACGTGAGTGTGTTTTCCCCTTCTCTGCATTCATTTCTAATTCCCTTATCATTTTTCTTAGAGGTGTGTATAACATTAACTGCATTTTCATTTATAAGCCTGTGATTTCACAATGGAGAGAAAGAATATCTCTCCTTAGGAGAACAAATTTAGGCAATTCACATAATATGCTCACTTCCTTTAAAAAATTATCAGAAGATTTATAAAATCAGTAGCATATGAAGGCTTTTCTACATCAGAAATTATTAGTTTCTCATTTATATACCTCTTTTATGACATACTGTTTGATATAGCTCCTAAGTGACAGGTAAACCCATTAAAAATCACACTTGCTATTGCGACAGCATTACACCATGATATCCCTAAAAAAAAAAAGGCTTTGAAAGAGTCCCTTCATGTTTTGGAAGGGATACTAAGATCTCACTCAAGGATTTAGTCTGGTTGAATTTTATGTTTGCCATCCAAAAAGAGCTTTAAATCTTTTGTACTTGTGTGGGTTGCATGTAATTACCTGTATTATAATTCAGATGGAACATCTGGAGTGGAGGGAGAACAGGGAAACTGCTGTAACTCTAAAATTTCTCATGCAATATCAACATGACATATATCATCGTATGAGTTAGAATATGAGTTATAGGTAGAATTCAGCCACAGAATCCTGACCTCTCCCTGCAGCAGCTTGGGTACAATCAAAGATACTGTGAACAGAATTAGTAGCAGTAGTAGTATCATTTAACAAATGGCTGCAGGAAAAGGCTTGTTAGAGAAAAGGCCTTAAATCAAATGTCACGATACTCATTTTTGCTGAAGTGACTTCAGTTCTAGATCTGCTCAAAGAATGGTGGTGGTATTAAGTGTGATCATAGCCTAATGAATCCAGGTACACTGGGTAACGGTTTGAAGGTGATTCAGGTATGGAGGTCCTCTCTGTCATTGTGTCCTGTCAACAATAATGTTCTGCTTTTCAAGCAGGAATTTTTAATATCTGTCACAACTCTTGATAATCATTAGAGCAAACTTCAAGTAAGTTGTTATATATGACGAGTCATCTCATCTAATGTACATATTCAGAAAATACAAAGAAACATGTGAGCTGAAACAGAGATGAAAAAAAGAACTTGTGAAATGGGGCAGTGCAAGTCCAAGGAGATCTTCTGTAGCGGCAGGAAACTACGTAGTCTGACAGCTAATAAAATTTCATGTTGTAGAGGTGACAAGTGCAAAGCTAATGCACAACAATATGTCATTCTCCTAATTGTCCTCAACACAAGCATGGACTTTCTTCTGAATTAGCATCTATAGAATCACAGCCCAGTAGTACCACATGACACTGAACAGCAAATCACAAAGAGGACAGAATACCATGCAAATACTCCTATATTTGAAAACAGAGGGAATCTGTAACTGTATTTGCTGGAGGGAAATAAAAACTACTGTACTGTATTTTTGAGGCACATATTAACATTTAAAAAAATACTTGGAGACATAAGTTCTGTTTACAAGAGAACTTCAGTCTCTAGGGCCCAAAATATCATTGACTTGAATGACTTACAACCTTCTTAATATCTAGATTATATATCAGAATTTGGCTTTCCAAGTCACTGAGAAATTTTTGAGGATTGAAATTTTACTATTAATATCCTAGAACAAAATAATTAAAACTAATAAATGCAGTAGGTACAAAATGATGAAAGAAGTGGTGAATGTTGAAAACGGGCCACTGTGTCAGTGATATGAATCACTTAGAAAACTGGTTATTGGTATATTATTAATGCAGCCAAGTATGAAATGTTATATGTAGGTCTAAGGAATGTAAGTGAAATTTACAAGATGTAGGATTATATTGTGAGAACTAAAGATTTGGGAGAAGATTCGAAAATCATAGCAAGTAATCTGCTAAATACAAGTTCTAGCATATGTATAAAGAGCTAAGTCTCCTGTAAAATTGGAAGGTTATTTGTGGCCGTACCTTTGTATTCCCTGGACAAGATGACAACGGTATGTTTTTTAGCATTCAGAGGAGGACTGTTGGATTTTTTAACTGGTTGAAAGACAGACCATGTACTCCAACAGAATCAGAACTCAGGCTGTTCAGTTCAACAAAGATATTCTTAGAAAGATGACTTGATTACATTCCAGTAATACTGAGCCTCATGGAGAATAAACTTCGAATAAAGTTTCTATTTCAGCAGCAGTGGCTGAATATTAGACTAATTCAGACTGCAAATAAAGCATAACTTTAACAGTTAAAGTAATTAGGTGTTAGCAAACTATATCAAATGCTTTGATAGATACTCATTTCAAAGCAAGATTGGATATTTATTTAAATGTGATCTACGGTTCAAACAGAAGCAAGTTCAGGGAGGTTCCCAGACTGTGTTAAAGACCAAATCAGACTAAATTAGTGAAATTATTTCTCCTGGTCACAAATAATCTCTTAACTCTTACTTCACGGAATTAAATTAATGTTTATGTTATACTAATTGACAGTATGTAGTAGAAGCACCAACTCAGAAGACCAGTAGCAGGAGAAATAACACAGCGACAGTGGTCTATAAAGACAGAATGATAGTCAGAACTTTGGCTATTTTACTATGCAATGCTCGAACAAATTTGAAATTTTCTGGAAGTTTCGACAAGATGCTTCTGATTTCCTTACCTCTGTGTACATTGTGTTGATAAGAAACATCTGTAGTTCCAGTCTACCTTCTTGAAGAAAAACATTGTGAGAGAGAGAGTACTCTTAGGGTTTAGCAGCTTGATAGAAAAAGTTCTTGATTTTTGAGACTGCAGTCCATAATGTTGATGAGTAAACCAGAAGCTGGGATCACTTATGAAGTCTTAAAGTTTTTATATGTCACTGCCTGACACAGTGACCTTATTTCAAGAAACAGACTGACTTTGTTCTCTAGCAAGGAATAGAAGAACAAATGAGGGACTGAAGCCATTTGAGGAAAAGGCTACCTTGGGAAAACTGTCAGAAAGAAATGGACATCTAAACCTATAACCTGAAGAGCTTTAATATTTTCCCATGAATTCCAAACAACAGTAGTACGCATCTGATCAGACAGACCCTTTCTGTGATGACCTATGAGAAGAAACCAGGCATGTATTTACAAGGTGATAAAGAGGATTTTAGATTTCATGTTAGCAGTGTTCTTGTGCTTGTGCGTGCTTAACAATAGTGCAGGTACACTGGCCCAGTCTTCTCCTCACATTCCTCAGCCAGACAGGATCTGTGTGTGCCCAGAAGTAATCTTCGAAATGACAGCTGCAGCTGCCGTGTGCAGGATCAGCTGAGCCTGGGCTGGGGGGGGAGGTTGACTTTGTTGTTGTTAACAGTCCAGCCAGCTGAAAAGAAGAAAGAGTTGCAAAACAACAATTCATGACCTGATCCATTGCAATCTTCAACATCTCATTTTAGTTTTTTTTAAAAGAGACATTTATAAATCTTCATGCCAAATGAAGATTTTTTTTTTTACATTTTACATTTAGTTGTCCTGCACTTAAGAGTATAAAAACATAGATTTTGGCTTATTTCATATTTCTGTTAGAAAGGACACTATCTAAAAATTATTTCTTCCCAGTGAAACTGACTTGGAAGAAGTGTGTGTAAAAGGAAATGCTGTCTTTATAAAATAGGAATTCATGGCAAAACATTAACTGTTTTAAATAAGGTTGTGATAGCAGTAACTTTCTCAGGTTTGGACATTTTTTTCTAATCCTGTCTCTTGGAGCAGGGTAGCTGGGTATGAAGCTTCTCATGAATGAAGTGGCATCTTTATTGACTATGGAGATATAAAATTAGGATAAATAAAGCTTTTTCCCCCTTGTAGTCAAGAAGGTGACATTTAATATGCCTTGAGACCCATTTCCTGAACAAGAAGCTAGGAAGTGTGTGTAAAAATGTTTCAATGTGGCCCATCTCCAAATATTTTCCCATTATCTGTGGTCCTCCTTCCCAAATGTCCAGGTGTTTAACACTTCATTTTGCTTTGTCAAGCAAGAGTGAAGTCAAGAGTAAAGAACTTTCTCCATAGACTCCACAAGGAAAAATGAACTGTGCATTGCTGGCATGCCCAGTTGAGCCTAAATCCTTCCATAACTTCTCTCTTCATCCTTGTGAGAAGCCTGTCCGAACTATAACAGAAAGGTGTTCCCATACACTTCCTTTCTCTCCTGTTGTCTGGCCTTGCAGAAAGGAAGCATTTCCTCTGATGATTCTGAATACTCAGAGCTACCAAGGGGGACACAGCTAGGCACAGAGCATCCCTTTCACCCCAGGAGCCTCTCTCCTTCCCTGGCTCTTTATTATACCCCTTCTGCTTCCTTTACCCTCAGGAAGCCAGATGTTTTTAAAGAAGAAGGGACACAGAGCTTCCAGAACACTGCGGAGACAGGCCTACCAGATTGGTGAGCACTGTTTTTAAAACACTTGGGACGTTGAGGCACATGCATGCTCACAGACAGGCTCGACTAGGTGTCTGTCCGTGCAGAGCTTGGAGCACAGAATGGTTGCCATACAGAAGCAAATGGTGGTTTATTCTGTCCATTAAATAATACTGCCTTGTCAGTTAAGTTCTTATGCACCAGTGCACCGTAGACGTAGATGGCTCCACAATGTTGATAAAATTAAAATTCTGTTAATACCAAGAATGTTTACATTACTCATCAGTAGCAGCAAGCATCTTTATCCATCAAGGCTTTTCCCTTCTAAGAATAGGACAAATTAGGAAGAAGTCTGCTTGAAGGTAGTAGTGGAGTACAGCTTTAGGGAAGTCACTGTTGTGACTTTTCAGTCATACCTGCATACTTGTTTTTCCATTACCATGCTGTTCATATCTAAAGCAGGCTAACTGGAATGTTCATGAAATCTTTAAACTATCTACCATGCTTTTTTTCCAAAATACATGTACAACTAGTTATATACTAGGTCTTACTTAGGGGGTGGCTTAATAATACAGATTAATTTACAGAACTTGCTTCCTATCACAGACAGGCCAAAGGGGCAGGAGCAAGAACAGAATGAGAGTAAACCACCTGTCATTTTCTCAATTAACAAACAGAGAAATTAGTTTCTATATTTTGATTCTTGTAGAAATTAAAAAGGGACAGAAAAGAATGAAAAACCTATGAAAGAACAGTACCTGAAAACCAGTCATGTGAGGATCCGCACTGAGGTTATTATTTTTATAATAGAAAGTTGAAGGGTTGAGTTATAGCTTAAAGTTCACTTGGCATATTGGAAAAACAAGTTTCTGCAGTCATTACTGAATCAATCTGCCATGGCCTTAGCCTTCAAATGGCTTGTCTATTATTAGCAATCAGTTGTTCATGAAGTCAAGTTGTCATAAATCACCATTTTCCTCATTAAATTGACTAAAGAGATCAACCCACTAGAATCTTACACTGTACTCTACACATCCAAAAAAACTTAACTGTAATTAACTTACAAGAACCACCAGCTTTCAAAACATTTTAGATTTAACATGAGGAACATGATGTAGTCTGTCTGCTTTATCAGAAATTGCTTGGAAGCTGGAATCTACCATCAGGTGATCAACTTGGAATACCTCATACAAGTCAGTTCACATATTGCTAACAGTCTAAATCTAGAGGACACATTAACTGAGTCTTTGGGCTCTTCTAAGCAGTTCTGGGGCAAGCATCAACAAAAAACAGCCCCTAGAACAAAGCTTTGCTGCCCAAAGCATGGGCAGTAAGAAAATGCTTCTGCTCCCAGAGGAGGAAATGCAATGGGCTTTTTCTTACACTAAAAACATCTTTGTGCTTGAAGGGATGTAGTCCAATATTGCAGAGACAAATGAAGTTCTGGTTCCTTCCATTGACTTAACAGCTGTCAAAAAATTAACTTGCTGGTCTCAAACAGGCTAAGTTTCTCTTTCTGTTCCTTCACTTATTTCTAATAAACGGTAGTTTACTCTTCTTGGAGAATTTTTCATATGGTTTAGTAAACAAAATCCATGTCACATTTCATTTGACATTTTCAAAAAAATAACTATTTAAGACATAGCTGATGACAGGGAATTTTAAAAGGCCTTTTTATATTGTCTCTGACCTGTGGCTTCCAAGTCATTTTCCTTCTGGAGACGAGCATTTTTCCAAGTGCCTAAGTTATGATTCTGTAAAAGGCAGTGCTGTGCTGTTGACTTTAAAAGTAAAAAAAAAAAAAAAAAAAAAAAAAAAAAAAAAAAGAGGCGGAGAAAACCTTCATTTTGAGGAATCACCTTTACGGACTGTATTTCTGCCTGTCATAGAGGCATCCTTACTGTTGTTCAACAGCAGTTCCACCAGTTTACAGGGGGGATGAATTTACCTAAAAATCACTTCAAATTTACTCTTAAAATTGAAGCTAAAGCAAAAATAATAGTTAAGAAATTCCATGATAGCAATACTATGTCACCATGTGTCAGATTTTGTAATACTATTTGCTTTGTATAAGCAACTGGCACTAATTACATCCATCATAATATTTTATTCTCAGTTATGTCAGTATAAGCCAATTCTCATATTTCAGGAGTGCTCTGGAAGAAGTAATTGCAGAACTACTTTTACCCTTCAGACTCAGCAGTGCACTGTCATCTTTACTGATGAGCAATGTCTTTGGCATTGATTATTGTATTGTGTGGTATAATCTTCAGTCACAACCCAGCTACAGCTGTTGAATATTTTCCACTCCAGAAGTAAATACTTTCCAGTGAATCCATATAGATTCACTCGCTTCATAAGAAGGAAGATAAAATAGAAGCTATTAACTTAATGAGTGGAATCCCATCCAAACTGTTGGGAGAACTGATGGATTCCTAGTAAGTATTGGGATCAGGTTCATTGTCTTCAGCCAGGGATAATATATTAACGATAACCCTAATCTCAGGCTTCTTTTTATGTTCAGTGAACACACACTAGCTTGGATTTAGAGTGGATAAAGTACTCACAGGTTAGTACAATGGCACAGCACCTGAAGACAACTGTTATCAAAGCTTTGGTCCTGTGCTTTCAGCATTGATGAAAAAAATCACTACAATTCACCCGCAAATGCTTGCAGATGAATGTAAACAAGCAGCAGACAAGAATGCAATACAGGACCCAACCATCAACAGTGTAATGCCCTCACGGAGGAATGTGCTCAGCAGTACATAAGCACCTGGCTTCTACCACATGGGACCTTTTCCTGTTGCATTCCCATGGCTATCTCTTTTTCTGACCCCTCTGGTCTTTTGTCATTCTGGCATATACACGAGTGGGAGTCTTCTGAAACAGTACATGAAAACAGTGGAGTAAAATATTTTATCACCCAGAATCAGAAAAAGGTTGAAGGCATTAGGCAGATCTCATAGTAACTTCAGCAAAAGAGTTGAAGACCTCTAATCAAAGTCTTTAAGTTCATAAATGTAGCACTGAAAAGAATACTATGCAAAATAGTGTTCTTATTCGCAGTAGCATCAATTAAAGGAGCAGCAAGAAGTAACAAAGACAGATTCTTTTATGTTGCTTATCAGATAGACAAAACTTACATGGTCATGTTGAACAAGCCAAAAGCTACTGTAATTATTCCAGCTTTCCTCACAAGCTGGCCTGTGTTCTTAGGGAAAACATACTGCATCTGTTCAAAGTGATCCACGGAAATACCACAGAAGGTAGAAGGAAGAAACCTTATGAGAACATGATGAAATACACTGGAGAATTTTGAAACAAATACAGTTTCAGAAGAGTGCCCATATGTTCCTACATACATCATCAAAACCGGATCTTCTTCTGCTTTAAAAGCCGTACTAGTCAAAACACAGTATTTCTATTACATTCAGACATTCAGTCATATTATATTTGTTGCAATACATTGAAATACATTCAATATTACATTCTACAGAAGCTGGGGTTTAGTTGGCTAAAATTAATATGGCATCTACTCACTACTCTGCATCCTGCAAATTGCTGATATGCAAAATATTCCTCTTGGCCATGAGGTGAGAAGTGGGTGACAGACTTTGTCTTTATGCCTAGCTGCATTCATCTATTCATTTTGAAATCTGTCACTTCAACTGAATGAGCACAAGAAGAAAAATGAGAGTTAATCATAAAGGATCAAATCCATATCCCATCTTTCCTCAAACAGAAATGTCATTGAGCTTGATGAGATCTCTGTCTGACTACAATAAGTAGAGTCTCTGGGTTTTTTGATGGAAGTTTTACTGTGGTAAATTGATGTTTTGGAGGTGTCTCTTTTTTCTGATGAACTAGAAGCTTGATTGGGATCTTTGCATAAAAGGGGAACTTCTAGCAGGTCCTAGTACCTTAGTTAAAACTTTTCTTCTGGGACATCTGTTTAGCAGAAAAGAGACCTCATAAGATGCAAAACTGGCACAAATCACTGTTCCCAGTTTGTGTGAGCGTGGCCAAAATGTGCTAAACTCGGGGTACCTACAGACGGCACATAGCCTTTTGAAGCGTACAGTCAACTGCTGTAGTTCAGAGGAGCAGCTGGTCTCCTTTCATCTGTAGTGTGACTGGTGTAGGATCACCGCTAGCACTTCAGTTTCACTGCATGTCAGGACTCTGTAGCTCCTCTGAATCTTGTGAGGAATCATGTCTGAAGGGGTAATTATTTCAGCATATAACTGAATTACCTGAGATCCTTTCAAATAAAGTAAAACAGTAGGCAAGAAAGGTTACCCAGCTCTGCTTTTGTACTCACAGTAGACACTTCTGCATGCAACTGGTGCATTATGGTGCATGCATATCGTTCTGTATCTGTGTCAAATATATCTGTAAAGCACGTGGGTTTAAGGTGCTAAATGTGGTGGTTTGCATGCACAAATTCTGCAAAATTCTGCAAAGTACAGGTTTCCAGAAGACCTGGGTTTATAAGAGCCTGGGCTGATGCATAGAAGAGTACAACAATCACAAGTGTTATTAGTCACCCAGCAGTAATAGCTGTATATGGCAATGAACAACAAGGACTGGAAAAGACTGTCAGGTAATGAGGTTAATTTGAATGAATGAGACTACCGTGGCAAAGAACTTGGTGGAAGTGGTCCTGGAAATTAGTAATGGACTATCGATTTTGTGCTGTGGCAGTGGCTTGATAAGTCAGTCCTAACTAAACGTTACGGTTCAATTCTACAGGAATCACTCATTTTACTGCAGAGTGGTAGGTGATGCAGATCACCATTTGTTGTTACTTGTTTTCTAAATTAAATTATAAAACTGAGCAGTTTAATTGCACGTATCAAACTGCTGGTATTAAGGGTTGTGTCACAAAGGCTGACAGATTTATAATTAATGACAGTGAAGCACAACAATAGGATCAACAGAAGTGAATTAACAGATGTTGATTTCTATTTGAAAGAAAATTACACTGTAATTTAGGGTACTTCAAATGGCACTTAAAACAGAATTCTTTGGTCTTGACTGTCGTGTAGCTATTTCTTTTGAAAGCAATAAAGGAAAAACTCTTCTGCATGGCTGATGTCTATTTTAATGAGGCTTGCACCATTTTCTTGTTCAAACTCTTAAGCTCCTGTGTATCTTTTCAGTTCAAAGACAGCTTAGTAATCAAGTGCTGTATATCAGTTTTCCACAAACTAGCTTTGATAATCAGGATTTTTAATTTTTCATGAATCCAGAAGGCGTTCCTACTCTCATACACTGCTATTCTGCAAGCCCTGTCTTCAAATTAATGAAATCAAGTGGCATGTCAACTGCAATGTCATGCATCTGCTTCCAGGATTCTATGCATGCTGCTGCCACTATACAACAGGTACCCTCCAACTAATTTCCAGATTGTATTGCTCATTCTGTTCCATAAAACTGAAAAAGAGGGTCAGGAAATTGAGTAGTAAAGTAGATACACTGTTTACCAGACTGGCAAAATTAGCAGAGAATATAGAGATACACTTAAAAGTATATGGGCTCTTTATGCAAAGCATTATGTCTGCAGATTCAAAAATATATGTACAATACACACAATACTTGTACAGTCACAGTCTGCTGTAGATGAGGATTTCTAGTCTTGAGAGGAAGTTTGGATCTGTGCTTACTTACCTATATGAATAGTTTCATAAACTGTATGTAGTCCTTATAGAACAAATTTTCTTAGTTGTATTTCAAAATAGTGGGATGTGATCTGACACATAAAGAGAGTATGTTTTATTAACAAATTGCAGCGTGTTAGGAAAGCACACTCCTTTCTTGTGCATAATCTCCCTCTGCCTTTGAAAATCACCAAGTGAAACGAATAGTTTTGCCATCTGGAAATGAGACTTCCCATCAAAATCTACTTTATATTGATTAAGGTATTCACCATTATACTTGAGCACCTGTTACAGTTCTGCCTATTAAGGGGAAAAATCCAAGAATAGCACTTTTAGAAAGATATTTTAAAGGATTTATCGTAGTAAACTGGACCATTAGTCTAGCTAATCCAATGTCTTGCCCCTAGCAATGGCCAGGGCTTCAGAATACAGTTTCTGATTTGTACCTGCTCAGACAGTGAGTGTTATTTTTCAGCTTCATGGTGATTTGTCACAGGCCTTTTAGAACAATCATGTCATTATGCTCAGATGCCAAAGTTTTGTCTGTTCTTTCAGAAGTTAATAGTCTTAAATCATTTATTCCCTTTACTTGTCAGTCCAAAGGAGAAGCTGCTCCTTGTTATACAACAAATGAAATGAGAAGTAATATCTTGTTATCTGATTAGATCAAATATGTGTTAATATGAAATGTGAATGATTAACTCTCTGCATTACAGTCCACTAAAAGCGAAGAAAATGTTTGCTACAGTGTTGATTGAAGATTACAGCAGGTGACTCCTGTAAGGAGTGTTTTGTGTTAATTGCAGTGTCATGGAACTATGAGCCTAAAGGAGGTTAGAAATTTACACAGACCCAAGTTACAAAAATTGTGCCAAACATGGCAAAAAGAGAGAAGCCTTCTGCAAAGGAGGGAATTCTGTAAATGTCTCCTTTCTTCAGAATGAAAACAAAACCAGCATAATCATTCAGTTTATTACAATGAAATTTCTGTCACATCTCTCATTTTGGAAGAATTCAATGCATTTTGCAACTATCTAAAGATGATATGCAGTGCTACTGGTTGTATAAAGTTTGAGTGGTAGAATTTTTTAACTTCTTGCATTATACAGATGGTAAAGGGGCATATTATACAGGTCATTATACTGGAAATGCTGAAAAAATGCACCAAATCCAGAAATCTTCAACTTTTTACATGGCACGTAATAAAAAAACTGTATGCTGAACTATTCAAGTGGTGTGCTACTCTCATAAACAAAGGTGTGAATTGAGTCCTCAGCTGCTGTGAGCTTGGGCTTATTTTGGGTTTGGGTTTTATTTCCTTTCTTAAGTAATTTTATGTATAAAAACACACATAGCTATATATATGTTTGGTATCTAAGTAGGAGTACTTCCATTCTATTTAACAGTGGTTAAATACAGACTCGTTTGCTTTTCACTATTCTTTCCATTATTCTTAAACCACAACCAAAAGCAAGCACACTTCATAATCCAGAATTAGGATGTCCCCAGACAGGTGGTCTTGCTACCTATGAATAACTTTCAAATAATTAAGCAAGATAAAATGAAACAGCCTGGAGCAAGCTCCAGATAAGGTCCTCGGCTCATCACAACCTAATGAGAAAAATATACTGAAAGCAGTCTTAGCCTAGTAATAGTGGCATGAGCGTCTGACTGTCGTCAAGCTTCAGAAAGGCCTGTATCAACCTGTGTAATGAATTCCTTGCTGCATTTCAGATTAAGGAATACTTAGATCTTGAGAGACTTTTCCTATTACAAATTCTGTAATAGTCTTAAGCAATATCTTATTACATACAGATTACTACTTAGAGAATCAATATGAAACAGTTGGTTCTGAAGAAGACACTGACAGTAGCCAACTTGCTTTCCTCTTGCCTTCAACAACGAGTGAGGACTTGTGCTGGTTTTTGGATGAAATGATACTGAGATTTCAGAAGGGGCAGCCGAGAAAATGTCTCTTATTTCCTAAAGAACAAAGGAGGAGATGGTTTTGCTTGAGTCCATATGTTTTATATTTTTTCCTAAAGAAAACAGAGTTCAGCCATTCATTACAAGCCATTTAGAGTATGCAAGATCCCCAGTACCCTAACCAAAAGTAATTGAGGCATTACACAGTATCTGCAGCCACTGTTTCCTTATAAAAAATGGTAGTGTGTAATTCTGTCTGGTTGATTACAGCCTACTGTATGGCACCAGCAATCTGCCCTTCTTTCTGCTGCAGTTTGTTGCCTACCTCACACAAATCAATGCAGTCCTGGAGTCAACGTAACCCAGGACAAATAGAAAAGTTTTGCAGGATAACCACACTGTGATGCCAAAGAAGATGCTGCATCAGTTACTGGCTGTGGTGGAGAAAGCTTTGAGTCTTTCTGCCTGCAAGGCATAACCAGGGTAGAGGATACTTGAGGATACTCCAGGATACTCCTCTCAGGTGAAGAGATGAGATGAGGAGTGTGCAGGGCTGCATGCATTTGAAGTATCTACTCAGTGAGGGAGTACAGTCTTGTGTCATGTAAATTGTAGTGCACACAGCACCATATAATGCTAACTGCTGCTTATATTTCACTAAGCCATGGGCAAAGACAGGATGATCAGCAGAAACAATTTTTCTCTCCAAGACCTTTTGAAACACACAGTTTCTGTTAGTCTCTGAAAGGTCAGCCAGCATAGTATTTCTAATTTTCCGATTTCCAGCTCAAACCCCTAAAATAACTGTAGTGATTCTGTCTTTTAGTTAAACACAGCCAAAGTTCCCAAAGGACAGCCTACATGCCATTTACAGCCTGCAAAGCCTTGGTAACCCACTATGGCATTTCATGATTGTAGTGTGGCATTTAACTGAGGTGCTGTATTCCAGGTGAAGACCTTTATACAGTCACTAGCATTATTGCCCATGCGTTCAATTGCATTCTACAAAGAAACAGCCTCCCATGAAAAACTTTCAGGATCATTAAAGTAAAAACGTACTGTTGAAGGAACATTACATGCAGCTGCAGCAATTGGTCAGCTTCTGGTCAGTTCACAGATGTTAAATGCAAAGCATGCCTTTAATATATTGGAAATTCTTTTGGATTCCTTGTCTTGGATAAGTTATATTACTGAGTTTTTCCACTGCATGCCTTGAAGCTCTGTATTAACATCAGTACTGCTGTTAGATAGGTAATATGCCCACTTCAAAGTTTCCAGTTTAGAAGACAGATAGATTTAAAAAAAAAAAAGTTAAGACACCACAACTGAAATATGCTCAGCTTCTATCCTTCACCTTCGCAGTTATACTCTGTATGGAGGAACATCACAGCTCCCCTTATACTGATTCTTGTGAAGGTAAATAGGTGCTTGAACAGAACTGGTTGGTTTTTTTCAAGATGAAGTGGATGAGCAGCTGGCTTTGCTGCAGAGCCCTCTAATGGAGAAGATAAACAAAGGATTTACTCCCACTTTTCACTGATAGAAGTTTGAAGTGAAGCCTTCCTCCCATTTTTGCACACATCAAATAGGCCGGACAGGTAGTACTGCAGCCTGCTTGGTGGCCACTAATTTTCATGTGTCAGGTCCCTTTATATAGCCCTGTCAGTTCACCTAAATCATAATCTGTATTGCTAACTATTATGCAGACCACATACTTGTAGACATTTGTGTTAAGTGTTCTTCAGCCGCGACCTGAGGTATCCCACTGTTCCCATTGCAAAGCTCTTAGACAGAAAGGTGCCAAATGCTGTGGTGTTTCCTTAATGAGATTGCAGATCTTGAATAGAGCAGTGTGGAGTCTTAAGAAGGAAAAGATCTTGTATTACCCTAGAGCTGTATCTCTTTCGTAAAACACATGTATGTATGTACATCTGTATGTGTGCACACAGACACTTACTTACAAACTACAACTTGTAATAGTTCCATGCCACTAATCTGCTTGCCTGTTCTTTTCTGTAGCCCAGATGATTTACTGAATGCACTGAATGAGGGTATCAGCCGTGCTGATGTGATCATTACATCAGGAGGTGTATCTATGGGGGAAAAGGTATGCTAAATTTAAATATGACTTGCTACAATATGTGTAAGAATTTCAAGCCAGAGTCTGTCATCAGAGCTTTTACCTTTGTATTAATTTTTATTAAAAAGGGATCTTACTTTTTTGGGAACACTTAAATGTGAATTGATTAAGAAAATAGTCATCATTGCTATCCTTATTCTCTTTGTTCTTATTACTGGGCTATAGTAGGCATAGTACAACAGGGAATGTTTTAATTTTTGATGTGAGTGATTTGCAGTGTGGTTTTATTTAAGGAATTATTTATGTAGTTATGATGAGGAAGTTGCTTTTTAATAGCACATGAACGCAAAAGACTTCTTTTTATTCTTAGAGCAGGTAAAATGTAGATAGAATAAAGCTACTTTGAAAGTACTTCAGAAAGCAACCCGAGTATATAAATAGCTTTTTCTTGCTCAGCAGATCTGTTTCCTGAATATACCAAAGCTGTATCTGTTACAAAAATAGTTTTCTCACATTTTGCACCTGATAGTCCTACAGAGGCAATACATATGAGACACAGTGAGCTGATATATTTGCCTTTTGAATCATTAACAGAATTGTTGATTGAGTTCCTGTTGATAATCCCTGTGCCAAAACCATCAAAGAAAATAGGGATACACAGATGCTGGTGGGGCGTAGATGAACCTGCAGGACATTAATTATTCATGACTTATGCGAAGGAAAACTCAGATTACTTTTTGATCCCAGACTGAATCTGTGAATTTGGCAGGTAAAAGAAACATCTCTCCTTTTATAACAGATACTAAAGACAGTCATTAGGAGATGGCAAACAAGTGCTGGTTTTGTCACTTTTCTGAGTAGAAATCATATTGTTGGATACATCATGAAAATGGATGACTAGTTAAAACCAATGCCAATTACTTTCAATCCCATTATTGTCCTCAGTATTCCTAGAAAAATAATAAAGGATAAGTGCTGGTCTTTAAATTGGGAACATGGCGACATAGTGCAGATGCAGGAACACGAGGAAGTGTCTGGACTGCTGAATGGCCTTACAGGCATTTATGCCTTCTAGCAAATTTCTCCCCAGTCTGAATTTGAGGCAACAGCATGAAGTCAGTAGACTCTGTGTTCCACTGATGGTTAGCCCTCTGATAGTAAGCTTTTGGTAGTTTCAGTGAAGTAACTGTGAACATTTTAAAAGTAAATAGAAAGTAAAAATGGGGTTAATGCAATCAATAATTGAGAATTCATGCATGGCTGAAAAAAGTTGCTGCTTTCCAAGTATTTGAACACACACACCAATAACAACAACAACAAAACACACACCCCTAAAAAAGATAGAGAGAAATAGGGGGCAGCTGCAAGGGAGCTTCAGATTTACGGCTTCCAAAGTCTCTCTTCACAGATGACTGTTACGTCCCGTGTCTATACTAAATAGATCAGACAGGAAACTAAATCTTCAAGCACAGCAATTCTCAATAAAGACTAAACAAGTAATTCAGTTTAATAACTGGATTGATCATTTTTATGCAAAATCATTTAACTTGAACACACAAGCCACCCACAGTTTTTCCTTTCTAAGGACTGTTAAACCTGACTACTGTGAATTAGACCATGCCCCCCAGAAATTACAATAATTACAGTATCCTGGAAAGCTATGATTTCTACAGTACAGTATTGATTTCAAAAATACTAGGAGATCTCTAACTCTACTGCTAGATAGCGTCCATGGCAAAAGTGGTTTTAAGCCTTAACTTTGAACCATAAAGGCTTTCTTCCACCTTTGACATAGAGAATGTTTGAGTAGCAGGTATTTGTGGTGTCCTTTGAGGTTCTGATGCTGCAGCTGACTTTTAAGTAAATATATTACTGTGTCCTCATGGAGTCAGGTTTGGCACCTAAAATGAGTCTGTTCTTCACCTCTTCTTTTTGAAAATACTTTCTTCCAAATACCGGAAATACCCCACTGGACTGTAGCACTTTTGGGATATGAGAAGTCTTTCATCTTCACTTGATATTAATTAATTGCTTTGAATGGTTAGATGATGTAAGCCACTTTGATGTTACTTAATTGATTTTTTTTTATTATTATTTAAACAGGACTATCTTAAACAGGTGCTGGATATTGATCTTCATGCACAGATTCACTTTGGCAGAGTTTTTATGAAACCAGGGTAAGAAATCTTTCTACTTAGGCAGCATAGATGGAGGTTATATTGGGCTAAATATCCTATGTAAGTGTTTCAGTAGATTTCAGTTTTCATCATATACTGTAAACCACATGGTAGATACATATGGGAAAAGAAGCAAAATCAGTCCTATTTGGATTAGTCATCATCTTGATGGGTAAAATTAACTGGAACAGAGAGATTGCTTATTATCAGTAAGAGATAATTCTCTGATAACTATGGCAAACCAAGTTTGGAGACTGGGGGGAAAACAGCATGGTATAAATATTGCCACACTCTTCAGTGTGATCACAGAGCTCAGATATTGACATAGTTATGAAATAACTGGGAAATCCAAGGACATTGGGTGCTGGTTTGCATAATGAGCATCTCATTTCACTTCAAAATTTGCATAAGTCATATTCCTATAAACAAGCAGAGTCTTGAGAGAGGTGGAATGACAGTTAATTTACAAAGTTTTATCCAGTTGGCATATTGAGCACAGCAATTTTAAAGTAAACACAATCCTTTATGTATTTAGTTTTCTTCAGAAAACTGTTTCAGCAGTGCTTTCTTTGCTGTAGCACTGCTAATTAATGAGACTGGAAGTGTGCTTTGTAGAGAAAATGAAAACTACATGTATTGAAAATAGAGAGTTCCCTTTCGCAGTACAGCAGTGGAAAGATGTCTACAGCTCTGCCTCACTAATCATGGAGTGCAGTTTGTTTGCAAGCTAGGTTGGCACCATCCAGTAACCCAAGGCCAAGTGCACCCTTGAGGAATGATTCCCTCTAGCCCGTAACTGTTGCCAGGGAGCAGAACAGAAAGTGGGGTTTTGCTGTGAGAATAGACAAATATTTTTACTGTCTCTGCATACAATCCCGTAAAGAACTGCATGTGGGTTTGGTGCTTGTGCTGCTACTACCACCACCTTCCTTCCATAAAAGGAACAAGTGAGCTGAAAGCATGTTTCTTCCCATGCTGGATGTAGCCCAGGCATGGAAATTGCTCACTGCTTCTGTCATACTGCGACAGCCAATGTGGGGAAGTCCCAAAAGTGAAATCTGCACTCCAGCCTCTGCTGCTGACAAGAACGGATATCCTGATTTAGAGAATTCAGAATATTAAATTCTGGTTCTGGCTAATCTGAAAGCGAATGTAATTCTTTCTTCTGGTGATCCCTCTGTAGACTTGTAGCAATAAACTTCTAATAACTAGTCAGAAAAGCTTTAAGAAATCTTACTTTCCCCAAAGATCCATTTTCATTTTATGCCCCAAGAAAGATATTTCTAAATGCTACCAAAACATTTGGTTATCTAATCCTACTGAGAATGGAAGCACTCTCATTTTCATTGGCTGTAGTGCAGTAGTAAATACTGTGTCTTAGTTTTTATTAATTCTGTCTTAAAAGACCTTAGATATAAATTGTGATTACTTTATTGGAAAAAATTGCCTTGAGTAAGTACCAAAAATGAAGTCACAGTTTGCTTTGTATGCCTGTATTTTGATGTCTAAATGACTGCAGAGTGATGCCTAGGGTTTACCATTTCTCCACTTGATTATGAAAGTTGCTGAGCTAATGTAAGGTTGTATCTCATCTAGCAGCACTGGCAGAAGGAAGTACTGGATGATTTTACCAGTGATGGTGTTGAAATTTCATATGACAATTCAGAGTTTCCAGTAAATATGAATTAGCAACTAGATTTTCTTGTACCTCAGTTTGTGCACTGGTTATAAGATTTGGAGGTCTGGCACATAGTTTCCATTATGTTAGAGACATTTTAAAACAAAAACATCCAACACCAATTTTCCCTGAAAAAATAGGATATTGATTAGTCCTAGCGGGTACAAAACTAGGTAGTAATGGTGAAAGTGTGGCAAATCTCCAAAGTTGCTGCTGGTGAGCAACTAGCATCTGCTGACCAGGTGATAGTTGTTAGCTTAAGATGAAACCAAGGAACTCAGCCGAATTACTGCTCCTTATAAAGTATCATTTCTAATGTTTAAAAGGATTACATTAACATAGGTATAGAGAAAACTTTTTAATGGACGAGTCCTTCTTCTTTGTCAGCCACATTCTTGAGCCATCACGTTACTGTTCCATTTGCATAACTGTAACAGCCCTGATAACAAGTCACTACAGATCACACAAAGAGCTCTTTACTGATAGACCTAGGTCTTACCGGACTGCCGCTCTGCCTGTGTAACTGAATTTGTTCATCTGCAGACTAGCTAGCATTTGCTGCTCTGAAATACTGCTCCATTGTCACTACTGCTGTATACACTGGAAATTAGAGTCACTAATGTTACAAAAAATTTGGAGAACCTTCTATGGAAAACAAATACAGCTCTGTAACTCCATAATTTCAGTATTACTTCTTTGTTAATTGGCTTCTAGCATGAAGACAGGATTTAGATTTTTGATTACTAGTTCATCTGCTCTTAGGTGTTTCCTCACCAGAAGCAAATTCATCTACTTACAGCTTCATAGCTGAATACCAAGAAAAACTAACTGTTCTGTCATCACAAAGAGAGGATTGTACCCCCAGTATAAAATAAGCAGCAGGTGCTAATGAACTGCTGAGAAAAAGAGAGATCCTGGTTTTTTTCTTTACCAAATGTTTTAAACAATAATATAATAGTGTTCAATCAAAGTCTACTGCAGATTTTAAATGATTTTCCTTTTCCATAGCCTGCCAACAACTTTTGCAACCCTGGATATTGATGGCGTAAGAAAAATAATCTTTGCGCTCCCAGGTAAGATGTTTTGTGGATTACTTTTGTTGCTGTGCATAGATGACAGACATGAACCAGAATAGTGGCGTTTCACAGCACCTATGCCTCTACGTCTGGTGTTGGCATCCCTAAGGAAGGTACCTTTAAGATTTTCCAAGAAATTTCCAGAAGAGGCAGACTTACAGGGAAACAATAAGGGGTTCTTGTTCCTGTCCTCAGAATTTGCTGGTGTACAGGCCTTAAGATTTCTTCCATCCAACAATTTCTTTAGGTTTTGTAAGTGGTACTGTACAGAGGTGGGTTTTTCCTACAGCTCCCTCCACCTTCACATTGAACATTCTGTGCATGTAAGTCAGTGTATCCACTCTCAAGTATTGAAAATGGAAAGAAAATACGAGGGAGTGCCAAGGAACATGTCACAGAATTTTTTTTATCATGATCATACCGTGGAACCAAGAGAGGGCAGCATCGCTTCACCTCCTGCATGCTGTGTCCCTTGGGAAATCACTGAATTCAGAATAAAATTTCCTTAGGGATCTGGCTACAAATCTCTATCTTCCTAAATCGGGAGGAATTTATTTTTATTCTTACTGCTCTGGCTTTGCATGGATTTCTGGCTACACAAGGAATCCTGTTCTTGATAAGCTGGTGGTTTTCAGATGTCTCTCTAGTGCTTTTTCTCTCTCTTGTTTTAGTTGCTGCAGTACATTTTCTTCCAGGAGAGAGATCAATGGAGCATCTGTCTGATCATAATATTTATTTCAGAAGTATCATCTAGGGAAGTCCAGATGTATAAGACAAGTGGTGTTTGACAGACGTTGGTCATACACCTCTGTTATTCAAGAGAAGACATACAAATCAGTAGAATTCTCCTCAGAATTTGTACTACAGCATTTTGCTACCCTGTTAGGGAATTGAAAGTTATTTCTCTGTAGGTCTTGGAATCATTAATTACGAGTCAAGAGCCCTATAAGCTAGGACCTATACCTGTGCTCAGTAAACCCTGCACTGACCCCAGACAAATCTAGGAGTAAGACAAAGGCAACAGAGGAGCAGAGGCAAATGGCGGGGCCTGAGGAACACAGGGCAGTTCTGGTCAGAGCAGGATTTTGGCACACCATCAGCCAGAGAATGTAGCTTTCAACAGGTGTACTTGCCACATACCCCTCCAGTCTTGACTGAAATGTTTCCTGTACATAGCACTGAAGAGCTCTTTAGAATCCTTTAGAGCGCAATTGCTTTAAAAACTTGAGATCACTCTCAGCATTTTACAGAGTAAATCAAGAGGGAGTCACCACCAACTGTTCTTTGTCCTACAGGCAACCCTGTGTCAGCTGTTGTCACCTGCAATCTGTTTGTTGTTCCCGCACTGAGGAAAATGCAGGGAATCCTGGATCCTCGGCCCACCATCATCAAAGCCAGGGTAAGAACCTTGTCCTCTATTTAAAAAGTCTTTCAAGAAGTTGAAGTACAGCTCTTTGGGCTGTGAAAGGCTGTCTTGTTTGTGGAATCTGAGCCCTAAACTAATTCTGGCAAACTGAAGGAAGTTCACACAAAACAGAGGTACATTCGCATTCTCTGTAACTGGTAATATTCAGTCCCATAATTTCTAAGAGTTAGGTGGCTATCTAATGGAGCAAGACATACAGATATACAAGCAGCTGTTTGCCAGTCAGGCAGGAAGGATGCTTTCCTGTTCAAACAAAACATTTGTTTTAACCAGTGGTAAAAAAATGCAGAGTAATCTAGGAATGTCTTCAAGAGCTGGGTAGTTCTGTATTAGCAACAGAAAATACAAATGTTAAAGCCTTTCTGATCTTGAGTTATTTATATAAGTAACCCACGTGACCCCTACTCTAAGCAATGTAAATCCCTTAAACTATTCATTTCACTCTTACAAGAAATCATGGATATTGTAACTCAGTGTAATATAGATTCAAGGCACATTATTATAATGTGTTATTCTTCTATTTTTGATTCAAATAAAGTACCAAGGAACACATTACCTTTTATAGTTTTCCTAGTGTTCTTGCCTATGCACTTTTCTTACTGCTTATCCTATATCTCTCTTCCACACTTCCTCAGGCATCCAGATTTTTCTTCATCTCACAGCTAAAATATCCTAAAAGAGAGAAATTTGTAGTGATCCTTACTTTTGCATAAATTTTCCAGTGTGTTCAATTAAATTCCATTGTGAGCCATGCCCCATATGTCTTTTCATTTCAAAGATTGACCACTTCCCTTTTGTCAGAGCTAGCAGGATTTTTGAATGTGAATTAATTTTTTATCTTTATGCATGTGTAATCCAAAGACAATAGAGCTTTTTTCCAACTAAATTATATCT
This sequence comes from Falco rusticolus, assembly GCF_015220075.1. Lineage (NCBI taxonomy): Eukaryota > Metazoa > Chordata > Aves > Falconiformes > Falconidae > Falco > Falco rusticolus. Next base: position 53,472,609 of record NC_051193.1, on the reverse strand, counting down.
TTAACTCCCAGTAAAGGAAAAGCTTTGGAATATTCCACTTAATGCACGTAGAGTCCATCATACACTTTGATATTATAATATCACAGTTGTATTTCCCTTAAATATCGCAGTCTCTACCTTCTAGAGCTTTTGATTTTGCACTAGACACCATCTGACCTCAAAATGCAAGTTTTTAAACAGACTGTTTTTAGGAAAAACAATTGAGCAGATGATTCTGTTATCCTAGACAGTGCACTCTGAATGCGTGACATTTTCATCCTTTCTTTGCTTCTTCTACAGTTATCATGTGACGTAAAATTGGACCCCCGCCCAGAATATCATCGGTGCATACTGACTTGGCATCACCAAGAACCACTACCTTGGGCACAGAGTACAGGTTAGTACCCACTCACACAGCCTGACAGACACACTCACCCAGGTCATTCCCCTTCTACAGACGTGTCTAAAAACAACGGAGCATGTGCACATTTTTTCGTATAACCTTCCTTATACAGACTGATTTGCTGACAAACTTGTACATGTACATGCATGTACATTAGTTTCAAATTCAGTCATGGTATGACTTACCAACTTAACCATCAGAATTTCCTGTATCTGAATAACCTGCCTTTATAAACACACACACACTGTACGCCTGTATGCTTGCATATGTGCACACATTCCTTTTTATAACCACCCATGCTTACTTGCACTCACAGGGCTATTTGCTTCCTTTTGCTCATGTGCATGTACTAAACAAACACAAGTTGGGGCATAGGTAGGAACAATACAAATAAAAGAAGTGTGATTCTAGCTGAACTGGAAAAGTAAAGAGATCAAAGAGGCTGAATATGTTCTCTTAAAGCAGACTAAGACTTTTTATTAGTCATGTTTTCCACCTAAGGATGCTTCTGGATACTCAGCTGCAGTTCAGGTAAATACCATGTTTGAATACTTCAGTTGTATACTGCTAAAAGACCAATTCTTGACAATTTCATGAGATTCAGGTCCTTACAATAACTGTCTTTTTGCTACATCTGAATTGTTCAATACGAAGAACTATTTACAGCTTTCCACAGGGAAAACATTAGCTCAAATGCATCTTACTATTTACTCAGAGAAAGTTCTTAATGTTGACTCCCAAGATCACACAGCTGCTGATATATTTCCAGGTGTAAGTCAAGGTACTACTTACATCTGTAATGCTGTGTTTGGTTTAACTCTGTTTACTTGTGTACCACTGCTTTCCTTAAGCAAGCAGACTGTCTGGAATGATTTATCTGTCGGTCAACTTTGAAAACCAAGAAACTAAAGGGCATGACTTATTAACGTATCTTCCTTTTTTGTCAGTACTACCAATATGATACCGTCTATCTTCAGGACATGTCAAGAAGCTCAGTGTCCCAAAGAAACCCATTTTTTTGAGGTGTCGTATGTTATGGGGTTATGCAGCCAAACACCATAACAGGGTCCAACCCTAGGATCCTGCTGAAAAATGTGAAGTCCAAGTGAAGGTTTCCAATTCCTCTTCTGTTAGTTCTCAGGTTACAGCTCAAGCTGGGTGCCTCTAGAGAGGGACCCCTACCCCAGATCACACCCTTCAATTATAGCCGCACCACCCAGCACACAATCCCCAAGTCCAATCACTTTGGGTTGATTCTAATTCTAATTCTGTGTGGTGATCTCTTAATTTATTACTGGTTTGCTTTGTCACTGGGCTGGCCTTCTTCTGGAGTTACCTCATTCTCTTGGAAGTGTTTCCTTGGTTCTTATCTTCATTCTGCTCACATCTGCTGGATTCAGCTAGTTCTGTGTTAGCAGCCTTAGTTTTATCAAAAAGTTTACTCACCATCAGCTTTTGCAGCCTAAGGCTTCAACTACTTTAAAAACATTCCAGATTGTGCTGGTTTTTGTCTTTGTACAGTCAGAATTATGTATACAAATTGAAAAATAATTTTGATAGGATTAGAAATTACAAATTTTAATTAGAAATTAGAATTCTAATTAGAAATTAGAAAAGCAATTTACTGTGACAAGATATGAGGTACAGATAATGTAGAAGGCTGGACAGGAAAGCAATCAGCCAAGGGAATGAGGGTTTTGAGAGCCAGAGCAATGAGAGGCTGACTAATTCTTTACAGAGTTCTCTGTTTCCATCCACCTTGGAACAGTGAGATCCCAGCTTTATGAATAAGTTAGGAACATGAACATCTTTGTAAGAACAGCTCATGTTTCTTGCGTGGTGTCTTGGAGCGTTTGAAACTAACCGAAAATGTAACTGAAATTTTTCTCTCGCTCTCCTGTAGGGAATCAGATGAGCAGTCGTCTGATGAGCATGCGCAGTGCCAATGGACTGTTGATGCTACCTCCAAAGACAGAGCAGTATGTGGAGCTTCACAAGGGGGAGGTGGTGGATGTCATGGTCATTGGAAGGCTATGATGTCACCAGCAAGAGCGAAGCTTTGATGCATGTCCACATATCATTGACTGTATCCTGTAATATGCAACGGCACAGCTAGTTTTTCTGATTTGGATAACAGTTGATCAGTATAGTCAACATCTTGAATTATATTTCAAATGGAATTTAAATAAATACCTTTTAAAAAAAAACTTTAAAACAAATCTTAACAAAGAAATTTATTCTGATTATATCAAAGCAACTTTTTCCTTTCCTTGCAATTGCTTTGTGTGTTCAATGCTAGTTCTAATAGCAGTAGCTTTTAGTAGACAGCAGTAGGTGCCTGCAGAACTTGTGTTTTTTCTCATCTTTAAGATACAACTACTTATGCTCTTAAAACAAGGCTGTCTGCTTATTTATACTAGCGTAGACAACACTTGGATTTCCCTTATTAGTATGCTTCATAACCGCTTCACAGAGAGCTTCTGCTTGTTCTTTATCTTGTATCTCGTGTTGATGTGCACAGTGCCAACAGCAGAGTGGCTGCACTGGGAACCCAATGAAGCCCCGAGGTTTTCTCACCTCGCTGCGCATTCAGGGATCTCTCTTGTCCCAGCAGCCACCCAGCTCAGTACTCTTGGGCAGTAACTGGATACCTTTTATTTCAACAAACAAAAAAATTGCTTCCTTAAGTGCTGACAGCCTTTTTAACCAATACATTTAAAAATGTACAGAACTAAAAACTAAAAAAAATCAAAGACTGATCTTGTACAGATATTAGTGTTACCAGCATTCGTGTGGAAATTAAATGAGCAAAGAAATAAAACTAATGTTAAACAACTCTGTACCATAACATTTTCTGTAATGATATTGAAACTTAAATGAATAAAAAAAATCCTCAATCATTATTTAAAATTTCAACTGTTTAGCCTTGTTGTTTGAACCAAAAAAGTAGTAGTTTAAGAGGGTATTTGGGGTGGGGGAAGAGGACAGGAAGGAAGGGAAATAGTCTGTGGGATCTAGGGCCTTCCCTCATGTACAGTATCACAAGTGAGCTGAAAATACAAAGTGAGCTTTCTCTCACTGACCTCCCAAAGGACAAAATGGAAGCAGCATTTGGAGTGCTTTACAATTGGACTAGTCAAAGCTGGAGAATACTTTTTTTTTCCCCCCCTCTAAATTGCATAGCAGTTGCAAACAGCCCTTGTGCTGCACTGTATAGAATTTGATAAAGCACTGCTTGTTTGTTTGGGGTTTGGGTTTTTTTTTTTTAATGAGATGCTTGTACTTTTTTGGCCTCACCAGATTACGTATTTTGGTAATTTCACATTTCATCTGGGATTAAGACCATAGCAGTGTCCTACAACACCTTGTTTCTTGTAGTTCATGGGTAAAATGCTATCCCATCAACTCATTCATGAAGCCAGAACATTTGTCTATAGTATTTTTTGAAGACTTAGGCAGGGAGGGCACAGAAAACTGGGTTTAAATCCTGATTGCCACAGTGGACCAGAGCTGTAGTTCTATGATAACTGCAGAGGGCATCACTGAGGCTATTTTTAAAACCAAACTGCTGTGAAACAGCCTGAATACTCCCTTGCACAGGCCATTGCAAAGGTTGAAGGCAGCTGGGCATGCACCATGTTCAAAGGCACTCCAGGGACTGATCATTCAGAAAAATAGTAACACAACTTGCTGACCATATTTCTTTGTTCTGGACTACATGTCCACATTTGTGATCTCTCTAGCAGCAGGATGATACCTAATTAAATTCATGGATGCCTGCTGCATTTACTGTACCAACACTGTAAAACCACAGATGAAGGAAAAGAGAGAATTAACTTGTCTCTGAGAAATAATGTAGAACACTGCCTATTATAATCCAAAGGATTATTATACAGTTAGGAGTTAGTACAGCAGCATATATAATGAAAATTGGAAATTTGTAAAGGACACCATTAACAACAACCTGAGGGAAGACTGTTCATGCAGTTGGAGATGCCAGAAAAAGATAAGAGAGATGTGAGGAAACCTAGCCAGAAATATCTTGGGTCTGGCTTACATTAAAACCATTACTCAAAACAAATGTGGCTGACAAGAATTGGCACGATGCTGTGGTAATGCATAGCTACATTTAAACCATATCTCGGCATTGTAACGCTTAACTACCATTGTAACAAATAAAGCATTTAGAGGTTATTAAACATAATTTTTGTCCAAATCACTGATACTATAAACTGCTTTAGCCACCCTACTGGTTTTTGTAGAGGCCTTTGCCCAGTGTTCAAAGTTTTATGCAAGAAAATAAGCTTTGCACTTTCTGAGAAAGAGGCACACAGCCCAGCCTTTTGTTAACACTGAAAGCCATAGCAGTATGTTGGAGAGAGAACTCTGGGAGCAGTATAATAAACCATTATTACAACTATGTATCAACTGTCAAGCCTAAAATCTGAGGAATTTGCCTTGGTTGTTGTAATATAAATAGATATAAATCTGATATAGATAGATAAATTCAAATTACTTTTTTACTTTTAACATTCCCAACCTACAGTTTCAGAGAAGGTTGGAAGCTTCAGATAAGAAGTCAAGGACAAAGGGATCTTCAAGTATGTGGTTACTTTGGTTCAAGGACAGAGACTTGCAAATGGAAACATTTTAAGGAATGTTTTCACTATTTTTACTTCTCTGAATAAGGTTTTAGCACAATCAAAATAGTAATTTAGTTAACAACAAGAAGCAATGCCAGCAGTGACTGAAAATAAGGTTGGTATTCCAATATTTGTAGTATTCTTCTTTTTACATCATTTTCTTTAGTGCATATACATGGGAGTGATTGTGGGTAGAAACATATGCGGTGGATCTTCTGAGTCCCATTCATACAGCTTGGATATTCCTACAGTGACCTACAAAACCCTCCAGCAACTTTTGCATCCTGGCTAGCTGGTACCAAAACTTTGATGGTACCCCTGGATGTGTAACATACAAAAACTAGCTCTAGTCGATCAGGTAAATGGAAGAACAGACTCACCTCTTCCAAATGCTAATTTCAAGACCTGAATTACCGAAATTACAACACTGATTCTATCTTGATGTTAAAATATGCTAAACATGAAATGTCTTTGATCTGTAGGTAGTTATTACACATCTGTATGACTCCAGAGTTTACTAATTAACATGGAATCTTTAGTCTTTTTGATTTGGATACTGCTCAAGGACAATATGCAACTCGGATCGTCCTGCAGGTTGTCTTTGTCCTCCCTAGCTTGCCACGCTGCACCAAGTGCTAAAGGTTGTCTTCTTTCTCATGTCAATGCAGAAGATTTGCTGCTTGCCTCATGCCCAGTAAGGATGGTCTTCGGGCCACAGGCAGTCTGCACATACCCTGCACTGACCACAGAAGTGCCCGCAATAGTGACTGGATCTGTCTTTCCCTTCCAGTTGCCTTGGTTCGAAGTCCATCAGTGTTGGCATGGTGCACGCCAGCCTCGTCATCTTCATACACTGGAGGCAGTGTTCAGGGCCTGCCTCCAGTCATGCTCAGGAAAGCTCTTCAGGCTGACACCTCTGCCAGCACTTGCAGGGCAGGAACTACGCTGGGAGTTGAGACTTTACAGTGGGGCATCTTTGGAAAGCAGATGCCAGGCTAAGATGATCCAGCACTTCCTATGGCCCTCTGTTACGTTCTACTACTCATCTTCCCAAAAATAACACCATCACCTGAACTGTTTGTGAGGTTTTGTGTTAGACAAGAAAAATGTACATTACATCCAAACAAAATAAACTTACTACAGCTTTGTTTTCTTACATGATAACAGCACCAAGATGTTTCCAGGTACCTGAATTTGTGGTTGACAATAAGAAAAGAAGCAAAGTGAGGGAGAGATAGCAAAAAAAAGTAAGTATTGGTTAATGCTAAAGAAACGTCTCAGGAAACACATAAAGATTCACTAGCAATAAGTTCAATAGTTGTTTTAAAGGCAGTCTCCTTCTTGGATACATTTATTTGGTACATTTGGATATATGGCTTTGTACTTCCCCTGAGGAACTAGGTGGGAGAGTGGGGGAGTGTCACATGAGGAATCAGAGCCCAAATCAGGCTACATATCAAGCAGTAGATTGGACTGTCATGTAATGATCCTTATACTCTTCCTCTTACCTGACAAGAAACTAAGAATAAGAAGGAAGAGGGTAGATGTTGAAATACTCAAGCACAAAATTTGCCAAAAAAATTATTTTGCCTTAGCTGGAAAACTGAAAGTAGTTTTTATTATCAGAAAAAAAGCATGGAAATTGACTGTCATTTATGCCGACAGTTTCCAAACATTTCTAATAGACTTTAATCCCAAATGGATTCAGGAATATATTCCCAGCCTAATGTTTCTTTTGTGAGGTTATTTTACACATTTCCCAAAATTCCAAGTAAGAAACCTTTAGCTTAAATGCTTTATATCTATGGTCATCTTCCTGAATCTAAAGTCAGCTGGTATTACTTCCATGAAAAAGCCAGATTTATCACTACAGGTTAGACAGGGAAGGGCATTTATGCAGGTAGTCAAAGAAAGCAGAGACATTTCTAGGAGAGGGGGACAAGGTGGTCAAAGTCACAACTATGGGTGAAGGCAAAGGATTTGCAGTGGGGAGAACAATTGCAGCAGCTAATGATTGTTAAAAGTAGCAATTTGTAGAATAGGGGCAAGGCATAGTTTCCTATTGCAGTATTTGGTCAGTAAGTTGCAATTAATTGCCTTAACCTCATGAAGAAGAAAATAATGTCTAAGAACTGTAACTCCTAAATCATTTGGCACCCCCTTTGCCTTCCTAAAGCCAGCCAGTCTCAAAAGACAAAACACAGCATTTGCACCCCTTCAGCACGATACATACTGTCAGCAGCTGAACTTCTGTATTTACTCAGTGAAAAAATACACATTGTTGTTTCTTCTATGTTTTCTTTAATGCAATGGTTTTGTGTTTTTTTTCAAACTTGACTTTTGTTTTCTAGTGAGTATATCCTGGCCTCCACTCAGAAAGGTGAGTTGCAAAACTGGATTTAAACTTAGCATTGAAATGCAGACACTTCTTGGCTAGTTCTTGGGGAGGAAAAGCCTGTGCATTTTGCAGATGTTCCAACCTCATGATGTGCTGCTAGTTGCGTGTTTTCTGAAAGGCTTTAGTGACTCATATTCAGCATTAGATTAAGATTTGCTCTGTGCAATCGTGCCATATTGCACACAAGCTGACAAAGCTCTTGGAATATAAAGCCTTCAAAAGGGTGATGCACAGATGCTCAGTAGCTCTTTAGTTGTCAGACTGGTCTGGCTGGGATTACTTGCTCCACGCCAGCACTGTACAGCAGCATCCAGCTTGCTTTGTCCCTGTGCAAGGACTTCTGCATTTGCATGGACCCAATTTGGGTTTAAAAATACAGACAGCCAATTTAATTTGCAAAGTTAATTCACAAGCAAAGCTGAAACCTAATTGTACACCACTAACCCCTCAGATAATCTGAACATACCAGAGAAAGCAAATGCGCTGGCATGATCTTGATAACCAGGGATTCAAAATTGGAAGTAAAATAATTTCAGGAAAAGTCTAAGAGAAGATGAAAGGTAAGTATATAGTGCAAAATATATATTAAGTGCAAAAACTACCTTAGATAAAACAGCAGGGTAAAATCGCAAGACACTGATTTACTCCTTTTGTAGGTACAGAACACTGCCAGATTGAGTGCCATATCCAGATGCATTTGCTTTCATTAAGAAAAAAAAAAAAAAGAAGTAATTTGCAATATTGACATGTTACCAGCCACTGGCTCACAAAAAACTGTCCCACTGGACTGACAAGAAAGTATGCAAAGCAGCTTTTGTCAGTACATGACATTTTCTTTATGCAGATTTTACTGTGCCCCAAGATGGTCTGAAAGGATGCCATTACCAAACAGAAATCAGAAGGATCAGCAGGACAAATGAGCATTAGCCCATCAAGGATGTAAAGCTTTCCAAAAACAACATATCACAGTACTACCTGTCTGACAAGAGCATTTCCTAACTGGGTTATTTGTCTGTTGTGGCAAAGTAACCAGCGACTTCATCATTTTGTAACATTTTGCTGGTTGGACCACTAGTAGGGACCCAATTCTGTGATGATGTGCAGACCAGACACTAGGCCGGGAGAAGTCAGCCCAGGATGTTTGCAGACACAGCTTCCTGCAATGGCTGGTACCAGCAGGAGAAGGCATCTTCTGTGGGACCACTCAAGAAACTGCTGAGAAGGAGACAACATAATGCCAGAGACTTCCCTGAGCTGTGTAGCCTGTGCACTTTTAGATTTATTTTTTTAAAAAAAATCTCCCCCTGATAAAAAAGTGGCCAATAGTTCATATCTCAGGAGTATAAATCCATGGCAAGTAGAAAATGATCCATCTTCCAAATAGCCCCCCAGCAGCCATGGTGTTTTTGGCAAGAAGTCCCACATTTTCACAGTGTGACGCAACATCTCCTCTGTTTTGTTCTGAATCTGCCACTTCCTGGTTCTTTTAGATGCATCTTTTGCATTGGAGCAGACAAAAAGAAGTCCTCCTCACTTTGCCACCCGTAGTTTTAAAGATGGCTATCATCTGGGTTAAGAGTCCTAATCTATGTAGTCTGCCCTTTGTGGTCATGTTCCATCTCCAAGGGTCTGTAAATTGGATGATCCCTGTTGCTCCTCTTTGCAACCTCTTCAGTTTTACTATATTCTCTCTTGAGCCAAGGAGACCAGAATTGCATACATATTAAAAGGCATTACTATCTCATGTAACAACATAATGATGACTTCCGTTTGCTCTCTACTTCCTAATAGTTAATTTTTGTTCTTCAGTGCTTCTGACCAATGTGTTTTTATGGCTCTTAAAATACAATTAGTCTTAAAGTCTCATTCTTAATTGGTAGTACTCAACCTAGGAACAGTAATTATAACAACATTTTAGGAAAATGTTGTCCTTATACACCGCATTTTACGTTTATCTGTGTTGAATTTCCTCAGCTGTTTTAACTCCCTTCCATTCAATTTTGAGCAATCCATCTGCACTTCTTTGTCCTGGTAAATTAGTATCTATCTTCCTTTACTTTATTTCCCTTTTAAGATAATGGAGATTGCACTAATTACTTCAGCTGAGGATCTGTTTAATACTTTGTGAAAAAGGCCTGGTTTGGTGACTTGATAGCTATGCTATAATATTGATACTTTACCTTTTTATGCCTGATCCTTTACTTGTGGTTTATTGCCAGCTGGATTGCCCACTGGTGCTGACACCTCTTCAGCTATACTCTTGTTTTAGGATGCTGTTGCATTACTTTGAAAACTGCCAGCTGACCTAATAAATACCACCTGAGGCAAGACCAACCTCATGCATACATGGAGAAGCTGCAGTGAAAAACACTGGGCTTAGTAGTTTCCTATAGATTTCTTGTGTTTGGATGATGTTGCTGGAACAGGCATGTTCATGGTGAAGACTGCTGGTCAACCTCTTGGGATGTGGCTGTGCAGAGCACCGTGCTAGGAGCATGTGTTGTACTCAAGGGAATTAGCTCACAGGAGCATGGAGGTGAGTGAACTGGAGCCAATGCTGATTACAGCCGGTTGTTTGTGGCGTGCTATGCCTTTCTGGAAGAACAGCCTGTGGGGCTTTTGTGTCAGCACTAGGTAGCTATTCATCACTAAAGGTATTGAATAATGAAATGCCCTGAGAGCCAGTCTTTCAGGAGAGGAGAGGTAGACATGCAGATGCAATGGTACTTGGACCCATCCAAATATAGACAGTTAGTTGGCACTGTACATCTGTGACTGACTTTCTGTAATTTACTCCCTACTGTCCAAATCCAATCGATTTGCCCAACATGCTGTGAAAAGCCAGAGAACAGAGCAGAAGACAGGATTTAATATGCTTATGGCAGCCTGCGTTGCTAAGGAGTCATGCTGCTGCCTTCTCCATTAACTGGAGTTTTTCTAAGAGGTGGTGGCTAATGTTAGATTAAAACAGAACAAAACAAAATAACCCAAAAAAACAGTCCTTTGTTAAGGGGTGGGATAAAGAGCACACACACACACAAAGGAGTACAGAGAGAACAGCAGGTGGGCGAATCCGAGTAAGACCCTGCCCCAGCTACACCCAGGCCAGGGCAGGAGCTATCAGCCCATCAAAGGCCCATCACCACAGACCCAGAGGAGCACAGGGGCACAATGGCAGGTGGGAACCCAAGTTAAGGACTTGTAGGGACACTGGGGCTGGGCCCCTTCTAGGGCTGTTGCAGGAGTGCCTCAGCCCCTGCCCAGGTGTGAAACCCATCAACGGGAGGGCTCTCACAGCCACCTTTCAGACTATGGGAAGTTACTGCCTGGAAGTGTGGCACACATTATGGGATGCAGGGAAAAAGCATTTTAGAATTGCACAAGATGTATGGGATGTTTAGGAGAGGAACCAAAAGCGATGAAAGGAATGGTGTAGGGGATTTGGGGAGGAACAGATGCAGGAAAATAGAGGGATAAAGAATAAAAAGGGCTCGTCAAGTGTAAACAGGTACGCTTGCCTGGCCATGTCCTGCACCCTGCCCAATCAGCACAGTCTGTCCTATTAAATGTATTTTCTAGCTTTTCCTGGGTGAGGAAGAGGTAAGACTGTGGGAGGGGGTAGCTACTGGGGGTGGGGGGTGGGCAGTGGGGGAGGCCAGGGCTGTCCCAGACGGCTGCTGGAGACACTGTGAGATCTGCAGGTCACAGGAGAACCATTTGTGCGTGTGCACATGTGTGTGTGCATAGGTGTCTCCAGGGATGAAGTACCAGGAAAAAACAAGGATCCAGGACCATTTGCTGGGTGGACTGCATGTCTAAAGCTAGCTACTGCAGAAACTGCAGAGTGAGTGAGTGTGTGTGTGTGTCTATCTGAGTGAGGGGTCTGTATCAACAACAGGAGTGGGGTTGCAGCCTCATGGGCTCCTACATCCTGGTGCCAGCAGCTGGGGAGACTGGGATCCAGGGACCAGATACTGGACAGACTGAGTGTCTGAACCCAGTTGCTGAAGGGATGCACATTGTATACCTGTCTGTATTTCCTACTCATGGACCTTCATCCTGATTAGCCAGAAAGGGGAACAGGATGAGGCCATTGGTTCTGTCTTGTGTGAGTGTGTGTTACACCTACTGGGAATACATGTTCAGCCTTACTGTTGGTTGGACCTGGGGGCATGGAGCTGCAGAAGCCTCACTTCTGTCAAACTACCGGATGCACCCCCACCCCCTTCAAAAGCCACACAAAAGGTGTCTCAAAAAACTAATAGCAACATGTCTTACAACAGCTGTTGCTACCTACTGGGAGATTAAACTGTCAGCACATTAGAGCACGGAGCGTTGCAGAGGTGCCTGAGCTAGCTAGCACTGTCCTTGCCAGAACATGCACATGACACAACAGAGCATCATCTAGTAATGCTGTCTTAGGTGTGAAAATGTTATTATCCTGCACTCCAAGAGTCCTTGTGGCTCTATCTACTGCTTCCTAAGACTGTCTTCATTCAGATTCTCCTTCCTCTGGTATCCACATACTACACTTACTGCACAGTCCAAACAAGGGCTGAGTGTATCCATGTATTTGGGGTACGTAGGCAGGACTTATTGAATCACAGAATCATTTAGGTTGGAAAAGACCTTTAAGATCATCAAGTCCAACTGTTAACCCAGGACTGATGAGTCCACCACTAAACCATGTTCCTAAGCACCACACCTACATGGTTTTTTAAACGCTTCCAGGGATGGTGATTCCACCACCTTCCTGGGCAACCTGTTCCAATGCTTCACAACCCTTTCGGTGAAGAAATATTTCCTAATACCCAACCTAAACCTCCCCTGATACAACTTGAGGCCATTTCCTCTTGTCCTATTAACTTGCGCTTTCAATGGTTCAGGCAAAAGCTGTGGTCGCTTGACTATGGAGTCAGTCTCCTCCAGCTCAGTCACTCATGGTGGTTTTTGCAATTACATTTCCATTGGCTAGAGAGGGAAAGGCAATTCAGTGTTGAAAAAGGGCTTCTTGTTGTTGGTTTTGCTAGAGCAATGCTATTTATCCTTCTCTGGTCCTGTATATTACACAGCTGAAATCCAGCTGAGAAAGAAAATCACCATTGTTTTCCACATAGTTTAGTATAGTGGAGAAAGCAGAAAGCATTTCTGCTGGACATCGCTGTGTCAGTGCAGGGTATTATCAGACAGTGCAGAAGGTGTCCTATGGTGGGCCCTACCTAAGCAAGAGAGGCTGTACAAAGAAGATTGCACAATAGTCTTTCAAACTGTCAATGTAATTCTCATTTTGCAGTATTGATTCTGCTTCAACCAACCTGGTGCTCAGTCATGGCCTGAACCCTGTCCAAGCACCAGGCTCAGTTGGAAGCAGCAGTGTTATTACGTAAGGCGAAAAAAAGGAGTTAATATAGTTGGTCGATTATGACATCACCTGGGTGAGCTACAGGGTTGCTATGGCAAAAGAATGTCTCCAGTCCTACCTTCTGCTACTCCTGACTGAACTCCTGGAACAGAGTCTCAGGATGGACTCCATATCTGGGTCGCATCTTGTCTTGTCTGTGTCTGTGAGCAAACGCTGTTATCACCATCCTGCTCAGCCCATTCACTTTGAATTCTGCAGGACTGGAGGACTATGCCTTGACTGTTCAGGGCAATGCCTCTGCTGAGGTCATCCTTGGCAACCAGCTCATCATCCCTGATGAAGCAGATCAGCAGAACCTTGCTGTTCCCTGGCAGCCTGCACTGCATGGGCAATACCTATGCAAAAATCTCTGATGTTATCATGCCCCTAATGTGTTTGTGTTACAGGTGAATCCATGGTACCTGTTACCCCCATGCCGTGATGCAACCAAGAAATTGAATTGCTGCCAGGACTGGTGAAAGCATTAACCAGGTGATGTATTGTGATGCCAGCACTGATGGGGCTGAGTTCTTCCAAACCACCTGCCTGTTATGACATGCACTCACGTACCGCTTCTTTTCATAACAACACTCCTTAAAGAAACTCAAGCAGGGAAACAATATCATCAAGACCACGCCTGATGCTGCTGCTAATCATGTGTTTCTAGTGCTAGGAAATTTCCAGCAGGCTTTACAGGATGGACTAGCACACTCATGTTCTCTCTTTTCTTAGATATACTTCTCTGTGTAAGAAATGGATCAATTGAGGTGAAACAAGGTATGAATGGGAAGTAGAAGTCGAGTACATCTTTTTTTTTTTTAAACCCAGTGGCAGGGTATTACTATTCTTCTTGGCATTCTGCCACATACTGAACAGTCATGAACAAATCATTTAACTTTTGAACCTACTTAGGTTAATAGAAATTATCTGTGTAGTAAAGGCTTATGAAATGTAATTAAGTAGCAGCTTGACATTATTTTTTTTCCCCTCAATGAGTCAGTATTATGTTACTGATTCTCCAGATTTTGTGTTAAAGTCAGCCTAGTCACATGCTGGAGAATTTCTGCTTCAGAGGACCTCCTAAGTCCTTCCTTCTTGACTCCTGATAAAAACATATTTGTGGCACCAAGAGGTGCCAAGATAGAAGTCACCATCTAGCACTGAGAACAGCCCAAGGGTTTCTACTGTTATTTGCAAAGTATGTTGCTATACTCATGTAAAAATACATCAATTAAAAAAATATTAACAGTAGCAAAAATATGCAATGTTACTTATAAAGAAGAACATACTTAGTATATAATATATATTATATAGTATGATATATAGCATGTGCGAACTAATGTTTATAGATTTGCAGGCCCTTTTTCCTTAAATAGTAAAAGAGGAGTTAAGAGCTGTGAGAAAGCCCTGCTAAGCTCCCCTTTGTACTTGAGATTGCATGTTTTTAAAAATACGTATTTTGGGGGGAGAGGTTCTGCTCTTTAGTAGTAGAATAAAGCCCATCAGGAAGGATTAAGTTTGTTTCTTTTCATAATCATCAGAGCTTTTTTAACATATAAGTCTTCTTATCTCTATTCTCTTCAACTTGTATATTTATTTTTGTTTTGTGGATAGGCAAAATGAATAGCAAGCTTGATTTTAAGAGCATCAGTTCAAGTCAGGCATCTGTTATGGGTGACCTTCAGAGACTTCTTAGACAAGGAGAATATGCTCCTTTTACCTCTGTTCCGATCTTCGAAAGCAAGTTTGTCCAGGTAAAAAGCCATTCAAATGAAAACATTTGGTATGCTCAAGATAAAATTGCTTGCAATTATCACCTTTTTTTTCCCCTCCCTCAGCTCAACAGGTATTCCTCATTCATTTTTTTCTTATTATTCTTATTCTCTGTTTACTACAACCATATGGTTATGTTTCCCTTCTCCTATGGACTCATTCTCTCATTTAATGCTCATGCTCTAAAGGCAATAGTCCAAAAACCAAGCAACAGCAATGCTGCAAATTAGAGAAAGAGGACAGAGTGATTTCATCCTTCCTTGTCAGCCCTTACTCTGTCCTGTAGCAACAGCTAGGACTATTCTAGCAAATTTCTAGTCTGTGCTATCTCATTAAGATTTTTAGCCATCAATGTCAATTCAACCTAGTCTAAATGGCAGTCAGCCTTTCCAAGGCAATCTCCCACCATTTGCAACAGAAGTTGCAAGAAGTATCCTTGCAAGCAGTATCACTACCCTGCCTGCCATTTACCCTAAGCACTAGCCAAAGAACCCGCTCAACTCTGGCAACAGTCTACACTCCTACAATCCTGCATTCACAGTGTGTGTAAAATATCTGAATTCTATTTACATGATGTATCTCAACAGTGTTTTTCATAGGGTTTCATTACCTGACTTTGCGATAATTGCAACATCCTTTGGTCTTGCCTTGATTAATTCAGTCTTGCATTGTTGATACACACACAGAATGTTAATTAGCTTTGAGTCCCTGTTTTCAAGATACTTTATGATTTATTCCTGCTTTATTTATCAGACCTCATTTACTATCAAGGAGGCAGTTGCTTTAACCAATAAACCCAATAAAACAGCTCCATCACTGAATCATTTACATTAAAATTAAAAAAAAACCACAACCCTTTGATATTTTTTTCATACAGTCTCTCATACCTGGGAGGAGATTCTACTAGATATCCACAAATTTAATGCACTGTCCTCTCTCAAATTCCTTCTTAGGACACTTTTTCTCTCATGCCTATCAAAACCAAATCTTGACAATGGTACATAACATGTGATTCAATCATACTTATCAACTTATTATCTCCCTGTATTTTCTCATTTTGCTCTTTCCATATCATGTCTAATAAATTACCTGGGATCTTTTTCCATTCTGTGTTTGTACAGCATTTAGCGGGATCCTGATTCATAACCAGGTTTCATTAAAATCATAGTAATACTGACAAAGACAGTGAATCATCAGAACATAGTGCCCCTTCCACTATGCTTACACTAAGAGAAATTCAAGATAATGCTACTCGAGGTTTCTGATCACAGCAATCAGATACCCAGTGATCTGGGTTACACAAAAGCCAGTGATTTCTAGTCCTCCTTTATCCTTATTCAACTTTTCCTTTCTTTTCATCCATACACATTCCTGTTTCATTACATATTCCCCTCTCCCCTCACCAATCCAGTACATAAACTTTAGGGGCCCCCAAGCCAAAACACCATTTGGTAGCATATTCTGTGACATCATATAGCAAATGTTAGTTGTTGATTGGGTTTGAGGTTTTGGGGTTTTTGTTGGTTTTTTTTTTTCTTGTTCAGATTAACCAAAGAGGGGAACCAATTTCTGTGCACAAGCGAGCCAGCTGTGTGACCATCGGCATCTGTGCTGCCAATCCCAGTTCACCAATGCCCAGTGCAATGCTAGTAGCATCCGAGGTGCCCATGTCCCCACAGGAAAGTATAGCAAGCTTCTGGAAACTCTCAGAGCAGCCATCCCACATGGAACAGCTCATACTTACCAGGTGAGTTAGCACCGAGAAGGGTTAAATATTTCTTTGAAGAGTAAATAAGAAATATGCATGTATTTCCCATTTCCATACAATGTTTTCTTTCTTTTAAGGGTCAGTTTATAAACAGACCGCATATTTGCACTCTTTGTCCCAGAGCTAACACTGTAAAGTTAGGAGAAACACTTAAGTTCAAGTACACATCTTTAGGTCCCAATCCAGTCATCATTTCAGGCCAATGCTACCCACACATAGATAGATGATGACTGTGAATACTTAATACACCTTTTTCTAAATAGATCAGATGCTGAAAACTGGTAGGAAGATAGGAGTACAGAATTGTCAGGGAATAAGGCAGTGGAACAAAGGCATTGTACAGAAGTCTCCCTTCTGTGCACTGCTGCCCAGCATTTCTTCCACAATCAGCTAGAGGCACTCAGAAGAAAAGTGTCCAAATCCACTTAGTAGCTTCTTCCTATTCTAGTTTCTCACTTCTAGTCTTATTCTATCTTTAGGTCTGACAAGCATAATATCTTCTTTGAGAGGTATCTCCACTTGCACTTAATGATGAGTTTCCCTTTTTTTATAGGCTCTTGCCCTTGAAGTTTGTGGAACTCTCTGTCCACAGCACAGATAAACACCACCTCATGTTAAAATTAGTAAATGGCCGTTCCTATTATTTAGAGCTCTGTGCCCCACCAGACCAGCAACGACACCTATTCCACCTGTGGCTGCAGCTCATCTCTCTCCTGAAATCCCCAGGAAACACCGGCAATACCAAAGTCAGTGTAAAATGCAAGGAAATTTGCATGTTTCACAAGAAAGCTCCCAACGCAAACAACCCATCAGAAAATGTGAGTCTTTAGAAAACAGGTATCAAAAGTTCAAGCTGACCAATCAGAAAGTATCACTTGTTTCAATATTCTTCACTATCTCTGTAATCAAAGTTTTTGCGTGCTTTGAGGGAGCTACAGTTCTGTTTATCAAAATGGCTGTCTTGTAAACTCCCTACAGAATTTCAGGGCAATGGGAATGAGGATGCTAGGTGCATCATAGCCCTGATAAATTTTTGTGAATCAGTAAATAGCATACTACTTACTGTTTGGTGTTTAGTTTTCCCTCACAGTTGGTAGTATGTTCTTCAATGGGTCTTTCTGATGGAATTCCACAACCCACTGAAAAAAAGCAGAGAGGGAAAAACATGGCACAGCTGACACCCAGGCAGGGACTGACAACTAACAAGCAAAGAGGGGAACATCATTTGACCCATTCAAAGGACAGAAAGTTCTTCAGGGAAATGCTACAGCAGGCAGCCAGACAGGCAGATGGCAGCTGCTCATGGTAGCTGAGAGAAACAAGGAGAACAGTGGGGCTCAGCGAAAATGCTTCAGGAGGTTCTAAAGAGAATATAACATACAGAAATTTCACTAAAGCACAGAAGAGGCTTGCTACCTTGGAGTAACACTTTGGAAGGAACTTGGATGGTTAATGATGCTGGTCAACATTATCTAAAGCTATTTCCCCTAAGTTCCAATTAAACAACATTTTGTCAGCCCAGGCATTGATGGATCTTTCATTCACATTCAAGCCAACTCAGCTCTCAGCCATGCAGAGGCACATCCACAGGGAGAAGAAGAAAACACAGTCACATGGCCAGTGCTCAGTGCTCCATGTACTTCTCTCTGCACTCAGGAGCTCCCATCTTCTACCTGGCCATGGGTAGCAGAGAGAAGGAACAACTCTGCGTACATATAACAGAAAAATTACAAGGAAGCTATAAAAATATAATCTTGGAGAGAGGAGAGAACTGTGAGAGATTATTCTTTCAAGAAAAGGCACTGATGAGGTAAAGGGATGACTGAAGAAAATATAGGGGGAAAACTAGCATATTCAGATTAGATTTGCAGAAAGCATTGGACTTGGATTTGGCTGAAAAATCTGCACAGCTACATTCCACAACCATATTGGTTAAGTCAAGAATGCATAGATTTTGAGAAAGTAAACATAGGATTTATAAAATTTCTTAATTGATATTTTTCTGTTCAACTATCCTTACATAGCCACCTTTCTTCTGGTTTTTTTGCTTTCTCTCTTATCTGGTATCAAAGACTTGATCCTTGTACCAACTTCTAGACATAAGCTGGCCTGACATGAATGTACATGCTGCACATACAGCAGATGTTACTAGTGATTCAGTATACTAAAATACTGATCCAGACCTAGACTCTCTATTTTTCTTTGCAGAATAGGCCTCTTAGTTTTCCAGTCACACGTTCATCCATGTTTCAATACCTTGAGATGTTGGCTGTAACTCACTATTGGCTTCTCTTTTCTATTGACAGTCTTAAAGTTTGAATTTTCCTTTGCATTATTACACCCTCCCTGTTCTCTTCCTGTTTAGATAGAAAGCTCTCTGCCCATGAAAGACTTATAGGTATTCCTCCTTCAGCTACTTAAAAGCAGGAGGCTTAGAAAGATTTTAGTCAGGATTAATCTCAAAACCTGGACAGAAGGAAGATCTTATCTCAACTTCCAAATATGAGCAAAAAGAGGAGAATAACCTGGAGATAAAGGAGTCCTGGACATGAATCAGAAGCAGAGAACCTGGAGGCAAAGCTACAAACAGCTCTCAGAGGTTAAGATTTGGGACCTGTTATCCCTTGATGGACTGCATAGTCACCGCTAGCCAAAGCTGTAGGACAATAATCACCAACAAACTGATAATGTAGTCTCTCTTCTAGATAATACATCACATTTCCTATCAATGGTCTGGCTTTATAGCAGAATATTCAGTATATAGGGGACTACTATATAGGAAATTATCACTAAATTCAAGCTGTGCAGAGCACTTTGTCAGTTGCTACTGTATCTGTTAATCTTCCCTTTTTTCTTCAAGAGGGATGACCCACAAGATGTGCCTAACCCCAAAACAGAGAAAGAAGTTGTTACTAAACAAGCCTCCACCAACCAAGTTCCCATCTCAGGTACAGTGGGTCCCACAGAAGAGAGTGGAAGGAAAGGAGGAGTCTTCCACAGCTCCCTGAAACCAACCAGGCAAGAAACCACCATGCGGTCAAAGAATATAGATCCTCTGGATACAAAGAAGAGCAAAAGCAAAGCAAAGAGGAAAACTAGGTAGGCATGTTTGGAAAACAAATTTAATATACTTAGTTTCTGCTGCTGTAAAATGTGTCATGGTTTTGTCCTCAGAAAATCTATTATTGCAACACCTTTTCAGGGTTACTGTGGTTTTCCTAATGCTTTAATGTATTAGGAAACTGAAGAATACAGGGTGGGATTTCCAAGTATCGACACTTTGGTTTCTCAGATGTTCAGGGGCTTTTGAAAGATCATTCCCCCTGCCCACCCTCCCATCTCCTAGGTTCACAAAGATGGGCAATCAAGCAAAAGTGCATGAATGTTCAGTGACTTAAATGCTAGTGGTCTCCATGAATGCTGAAGTATCTGCATACAGGCAGCTTTGATTTAGACAACCAGTGTATGAGGGAATCATATAGCATGGGGCAGATTCAGTGTTTCTTTTCTGCCCAAAATCAGCAACATGTCCTGGCACCAGAAATCTGTCTTTTCTGTATCTTCTTCACTGCCATATCCATCCTGGCTTGTGCAGAAAAGGAGCAGATTTTTTGTCAGTGGTGTTGCGCAAACCGTGCAAGCAAAAGTTAGATGGGCAAAGGAAATGAAAACTCTGTCACTTACATGAGCATCTGCATTACAACAGAGAACAAGACTTCAACACAATCATTTCTCAAGCTACATCTAGGCATTAAGTGATGTGTTCAGATGTGTCATGTATAAGCGCAGTTTATAACATTCAAATCTCTGTGTGTTAGTGGGCCTGTGCTTCAAAACAAGGCTTACTACATCATTTAGCAATATATGTTTCTACTGCAGACAGAGATTAAAATAGCACCTATTTAATACTGAACCTGGTACATAATGATATTACTAGGGTAAGACTTCTTCCTGAGTTTTTTGGAAATAACAATGTTTTCTTACTGAACTACTTTTTTCCTTAGGACAAATACAACAAAGCAAAAGAGTGGACAAAAATTAGAGTCTTCAGGTATGACAGTTTTTCTAATATTTACTCACTTCCACATTGCTATTAGTGCATATAGTGCCAAACATCTAAATTACATTTCACTGGGGCTTAGTCCTACAATATTGTATTTCTTGTGATTTTATTGTGAAAACTGTAATAATAGAGAAGTAGTGAAGCAATCATAAATGTTTCATATATTTTCCTATTACACATACAACCATAATATCATTCAGAAAGAAAAGACTGCCTTGACAAAACCATTTCAACTTGTTGCATTGAGGGAAGGGGACCTGCTTATTTATTTCAGTCACTTCCCCTCTAGAGTTTTGTCCTTGTTTTCTATTCTATATAAACAATTACTTTTAGATATTAATTTTGTAGTAATATATTTGCAGCATATTTTCCCTAGGGAACTAAAATTAGCTGGTTGTATTGCCCATTGTTTTCTTTCTGTTACTTTCTTAGTCCCTCTCTCTGTGTCTGTTTCTTTTTCCCAGTCACTCACGGCTTTTCAGCTTTCCCTCTGATCAGCTTTCCTGGTCATTTTCTCTAGCCCTAGTTTGTTCTTTCCCTCTCTTTCCATCCATGTTCTTTCAACTCTGCTCTGTGTGTCTTCCTATTTTTAAATAATACCTTCCTCCAAAGACGCATTCTTCCTCCTGTGCAGTTGTGTCTTCTCTCTTTTCCTTCATTTTCTGTCACACTTCTCCCAGTTTGCATTCTACCATCAATTCCCAAATTTGCCATATTGAGGCAAAGGCAGCATGTGTTCTTCCTGGGTTTACTTAGACCTTCAGACTCTGTTGTATTCTCAGCTTGCTGATCAGCTTTCAGTAGAGAATAGAAATGATCTTCACGTATCCCCAGGCAGCTAGGAAGCATAACAATATCATGTGAACTGATACTAGCTATGCACAGGCTTTTCACACCTCTCACATGTTCTGTAAGGACTAAAGATTATTTCTGCTGTGAGATGAGTAGGTAAGACAGCTTGCAGGATTGACTGAAGGAGAACAGGACAGGAGAGACTGGGAAAAGGCCAGTTTGGAATACAGAGCACGAATTCTAGTAAACTCCCCATGAAGGCAAATCAATTCCCTCTGGTCAACCTTTCTTCCTTTGTGGTACTTGGTGTATATTTATCTTCTCTGTCCTTTTCTCTCTTTTGATTGCTTGTGCTTCTTTTTCTTTTTCATTCTTTACTTTAGCGTGCTGTTTTCCTCATGCTCATGTTTCTTCTCAGGAAATAGAAGGAGTGGCAGTAAGTCAAGTAGGCTGCTTCAAGTAATATCCCGGGTGATTAGCCAGTAAGAAAAAATAAAACAAAATCAAGCAAAGCATCCTGGACATCAGATGCAGATGAAACAAGGAAAAGATGTACACAAGGAAGAAAAAACTCCCCTGCAGACCTCAATTCCATTCACAACCTCTTACTATCTGTATTAGCCTGCAACTAGCAACAAATAAATTTTGGTCCTTGGCAGTGGAATCTACATTTTTCAGTGAATTAGACCATTTTTTCAGGGAGAAGATTTGCAGTTTGCAGCAGAAGGCAAAGAAATAGACACTTGAATTAACTTCATAATACCTGACTACGGCTTACACTTTTACATAGGGTCAGGAAAGCTTCTGGTGCAAGCAACTTTCAGAACATTGCAGGGGTACAAGTGACAGAGAACACCACCACGTAGTGGGTACAAAATCATACTAACACAGGTTTTATTTCTGCCAGTGAACTTCTAGATGAATGTGGGAAAAACACTTTCCCTACTTGTTCCTCGGCTTCTTAATTTGTAGAATGAGGATAGCCAGACCTCTTGAAAATCACCTTGCCACCTACTAATGAGAACTATTGTATAAGGACTTGGTATTGTTGCTACTGTTGTTATTATCTAGACACTATAAACATTGCTATCCTATTGGAATACTGAGCAGTATTTTTGACAGAACATACTCGCTGCACTACAAAGCATTTCACATTAAACAAACTAAACATCTGCTGCTCTCGCTTCCTGTCACAGGGAGATTTCTGTGTAACTTACAGCATGTGCAGTATTTTACTGAAGTTTTGAAACTTCAGTTCTGCACAGGGATAGCTAAGCATGGGAGGTGCAAGACTAAGTATGCTTTCCTCCAAATGAGCACAGAGGACATACATAATTCACAGCTTCCAAGAAGACAAATGCCAATCTAAAGTTCCTTGAGAATATAAATTAACTCAATGCTCTTTGAGGGCAGCCCATGTATAATCAGATTCCAGTCTAGGATGCTATTAAGAAACAAGTGGTGATAAGTTCAAATTCTGGATATCACCCAAAATATGAACGAGTGAAATACCATTCGGTATAATTGGAAATCCCAATGTTAATTTCCATGGTGAAAAGAACTGATGAGATTCTGTTTATCAAAAGAGCAAAGTAGCAATTACTGACAAGGAAGAAACTTTTAGGCAATCCCTAAGAAAATGGTTGTACAGTATATTTTCTGCTCAAGAGACAGTAAGTACTTGAATGATACAAGATTTATGAAGCGCTGTTGTCCATTACAAGAACAGATGTAAAAATACCACAAAAATAAGGATCAGTAACAGTATCTTCGTTATCATCTATACACAGACTGGCTGCAGATGCTTGCCACCAGTAACTTCACACCAAACATACACTAGAAGTGAAGAAGATGAAATTAAAATTGTAGAACACTGGAAAATCAATGATACAGATTTTGAATATTCTTAAATAGAGTATACTGCATTCAAAAGCTGTTTGTATTCATCAGAAACAACCATGCTGCTAGCACAGAGGTAATAACTATGACTGATCTGATACCAAGATATGCTGCATATACTAGGTAACATAGAATGGAATGTAATAAATAAAAAATTTAATTAGGAATAAATAAGATCATAAGCTAAATACCATGTCCGGAGAAGCATTGCACTCTACCTATGATGATAAAAGAGAAATTTAGTTTGCATCCAAACAACCTGCCAATGCATAAGGCCATCAGAAATAAGTCCTAAGGAAGAAGTTAAAATCCATTAAAACAAAGGGATCAGATGTCCAAGCACATTTTGAGAAGAGTGGTTTTCAGATGAGAAACAATGTTAATGAAAAACACTTTTTAATTCTCAGAGCTGAATTGTTAAATAAATGTATATGTCCCAAGTACATGCATTTATCATAACAAAAGACAAGCTGATGAGCCAGGATGGAAGAATTAACAAAATACTTCCATAAAGACTTACTTATGCTGCAGTAAGGGGAAGAAAGGTGCCCCCTAAGCTCAGGACATTTGTTCTGGAGTCATTAATGTGGCTATGCAACACTAGAATAATTAAAAGTCTTGAGTGTGAACACATAGATAGAGTCCTTTATGTGCAGAAACCAGGATCAGTGTGCAAATATATGCTGCTGCCAATAATAGCTACTATTACACGAATAGTACCCTAACCTGTGGCCACATTGACAGACCTTGAAGAGACAGGGTGTGACAAAGGACTGCTGCACCATGCAAATGGAACTACTATTCAGCCTCAGTTTACTGGAATCCAACCTAAAATGCTCTCAGTAAACGCTGCAAAGAATGAGCAACTTCAGAGTATTGTGTTTCCCAGACTACAACACTGGGAAGAAGGGTGAATTGCCTGCATTGCAAATGCAGTAAAAAATACCTCTTAATTACTGTGCCTGGAGCAAAGAAAAGTAACTCAGCATGGATGCTTGCTGGGTTACATACCAAAACAGTCTTATACTGAGCTGATTCAGTAGACTGGTATGCAGTGTTGGCTCAATGAGCCAATACAGTCTATCAGCTCCTCTGAAAGAAAAATTACTGCTGGAAGAAGGACAGTCACTGAAGATCCTGCAAGCAGTAGAGTTACCAAGCATGTGTTTGACTACACTTTTCAGAAATATTGCAAAATAGAGCAGTATTCATGCAATATATCCCAAAACAGGTTTTGCAACTTTCTGTCAAGGTGCAGATTCATAAGAACAGTATAGAATTGGCACTGCAGTTTATAGGTTTAATCAAGGGTAATGAAGACCATTCATACAGCTCCACATAGCTATGTGGAAATGATTATTCTGTTAGTATCACACCTTTTTTATTCCTTGAAGATGATTGTGTAGCTGCTATGGCTTTCTTAGGAAAGGTAATTAAGTATACCAGCTTTGCTTAATGGCAACATATGACAAGTGTATTTTGGTGCTATCCTTTATAATTCATTTTCAAAAATCAAGCAGCTATGCCTCTGTTGCTCAAGAGGTGGTAATGGAAATCTGTTGGCATCTTATGTCTG
Organism: Falco rusticolus; assembly: GCF_015220075.1. Lineage (NCBI taxonomy): Eukaryota > Metazoa > Chordata > Aves > Falconiformes > Falconidae > Falco > Falco rusticolus. The sequence continues at coordinate 53,447,914 of NC_051193.1, read as the reverse complement.
TAAAGAAGACATTATGTTGGGATCAGCATGGACTTCTACAAAGGGACTGGATGCCGTACCTGAATTTCCTCTGTGCCATGGCACTCCGGATTTATGCATGTGACGAAATGACATATGAAGGATTTTTCTGAACTTGTTTCTGAAAGATGAAAAAAAACAAAGTTGGTCTCTTAATTTCAGAATATTTCAAATAAAACTTAGGCAGTTATGGATTCAAATAACACATATTTTAAACTTTGCTTTAAATGCTGGGGAAAAACAGACATGCTGGCTGGCAGTTAACTGTCCCAGATGTTGTTTACGATTTCTTGAAAGCAAGACCAAAAACCAGGGCAATACTCAAACAAAAGTTCTAAAAAGAGTAATTTTGAAAGTGATTCTGTCTCATGTCATATTCAGACATCCACGCTGTTAAAACTACAGTACAGAATGGCCACAAATTCTTATGTGTCAGTAATTAAAGTATAACAGGTCTGAACAAAATGAAAACCTACACCAAACAAAACTGATAAATAAAGCATAGCATGCAAGATTATTTCAGTGAAGATTAAAAAATGGGAACAAGAAGGAGAACTGTGATGTTGTTTATGTATGTCTTACAGTATCTTACAGCTGTCTTACTGTACATCTAGTTTGCTTTCAGAAGAAAGATTTATTGTATTTCAGGTTTATAGAACATGTGAACAATACACTGTAGTGTCATACTTTTGACTGATAAATACATAAAGCTTAAGCTTTACATTGCAGCATTATCAGATAGGAGGGACTTGTCATTAACATAATTACCACTACTAAGCTACCTTTCAGGAAAGAGATCACACCTGGGGCAAATCTAAGAACCGCAAAAGTCTTATTTGAATAGGATTCACCACGGAAGTATTTTCCTTAGGTGGTATCAACTGTTGAAACTTTTGTTGGTTCTTTTTGTTGGTTCCTCCCCTGTTTTCTCACAAATCTGTGAGTTCTCTCATAGATTTTTATTTCTTTACAAATACATTTATGTACGTTTATGAGTATAAGAAAAGAAGTTCCACAGAGTAAAAAGAGTAGAAAAGAGGCTTTTGCCTTCTATTCACAGTCTAAAACAAAGTAATCAAACTGTCAGGTAAACCCAGTAAAAAGCATGCGTAAGCTGACAGTAAAGCAGGTTAGCACTAAAATCCAAACGAAATCCTGTCTTGACTGTGAACTTTAGGCTAATACATCCAGCCTGCAAAGGGCAAATCAGGGAAGGACAGTGTGTGTTGTGATACAAATTAATAATTGTTATAAATAGCAAAGCAGGATTTTGTTTTCCAGATGACTTAAATAGGTACTTTAGGTCCTTACAGATTTATTCAAGAACAAACCAAAGATGGAGAGTTGTGCAGAGGAAGGCACACAGGTGAATGGCAACTATCAAAAACCAGACAAGCAGCAACAAACAGATACAAAGACACAGATAAGGTCATCAGTAATTTGAGCACAACTTAATAGGGGAAAGGAAAACAGTGGCAAGAAAGATTATTTTTATTACCCATTATTATTCTGGATTAAAAAGTGCCCCAAACTGTTACATTAACAGCCTCACTTCCAGCTTTAATTTTGGGCACCCATCTTCTGGGAATGATTCCTATTTCTGGGCTTAAGACTCTTCATTGAGAGATGAGTAGTACTGCCGAACTTGAGACCTCTCTGCTGGAGATTAACCTCTTTCTACAGCTGAACTTCTGTTGTGTTTACAGCCCTATTTGTAAATACTGCGACCTGACTTGGAGTTGTGCAATTTCAGATCTGAAGGATTAAGGAGTGGCAGAGGACACTAGAAACCAGAGAGGAAGATATTTCAACCACCCTGATGAACACGAATGCAAAATGTAGTTATTGGGTAGAAAGTAAGGAAGATAAGTTCTAGATGCTATCAAGGAGAAAAACATGACCATATTAGAATCCTTGGTATTTGTTGTCCTACTTAAAGAAAGGCTGAAATTAAATTAGGTTGCTGTATTAATTTCAAAATTCAGGGTTTCTGTTGCTGGGTTGTGGAGAACAAGAAGTTGCTGGTTTGTTTTCCTCGCTTAATGCACAATTTGACCAATTTAGTTTCTGGACTTTTGTATTTTGCACTCTTCTTTGAAACACTAGATACCGAACACAGCTAGCCCTACAGGTGGACTAGTGCTGCTGTTACATTCTTTCAGATGGCTGGTGCATGTGCCTTTCTTAGAGTTAAAACAATCACCAGATTTGTAGTCGGGAGGCATCAGATTGCTATAAATCAAACTGGAAAGACCACTGTGAGCTATTGTCATTTCCCCTGCAACACAGAGAGAATATACAGGCAAAGTCTGAGAGGAAGGACCTCACTTTCACTCATATTCAGTTAAAGGTGACATTTAAATGTGATTATCCAAGATCTAAGCTATCAATATCTAAAGGCCAAAGAAAAAATCCCTGTGAAGTTCTCGGAGACTGAAGGAAAGAGTCTATTTAAATAGATGCCAGACATGAAAGTAGAGAGATAAAAAGAAGAGAATAAAATTCCTCAAAACCTTTCAAGAATAAAAGATCAAGAAGGAAACGGTAATCAAGATAAAAAACAACAACAAAAAACCCAAAACCCCAAACCCAGCAGAAAGGTCAAGAAAGAAGATAGAATACAGAGTCTGACATCAGGCAGGCAAGAATTCTTTAGGGATTGCATGAAAAAATATTTTGGCAAATAAGGAGGGATGACAGTAGCTTGGGAGGGATCCAGGATGAAGTTGGAAGAGAAAGTACATCTGTTGTAGAATTCAGTGTCTTTAGAGATAAAGAGAAGAGTAATGGGGCAGGCAGATGGGGATTACTTCTCCTCCAGCCTTCACTGACAAGCACTGTGGCCACTGTGGCTTTTCTGACAGACCATTCCTTTTTGCATCAGTCTGTAGAACCACTCAAGCACAAATTCAGTTAAACAGTGACATAAAAAGGAATTTCTACCTAACCCTTCTATGATTTTTCATTCCTCCTCCAGAGGGCAATAGTTTCAAAGAAAACATTTTATCCTATATTAGGCTGATGCCTCAGAGTGAGTCAGATATTATTTTTTTTCCATTGATTACAATCAGCCATATTTACATGGTCAAAAGTTATATATGCACCTTGCTGGAAAACAGTGACACTAATTCATGTCAAATTCAATTCACCAAAGATGAACATTTTCTTTGTTAAAAAAAATTTGTTTGTAGAATGAATTCATTAACCTTATAGGAAAGTTCTTCAATAATAAATTGTTGCCTAAATACCTTGGTTCTGTAGCTGGAAGCATGCTTTACTGTTCCTGTAATTCCTGATAGCAAAAATCATAGAAAAATCATGTCTAAAATCTAAATGTTCTAAGATCCAAGATCACAAAAGGTATCGCTTGGATATTTCTTTTCAGTTCCTTTCTGCTTAAGGATAATAATTGTAAACTTTGAACAAGAGATGGAACAGCAAAGTTTACAGTACTTTGGTAAGTAATTTTCTCACTTCCTTTAAGAGTAGATACTCAGGAAAGATTAATCAGCTAAGACAAAACAAAGGAAGACTAAAAGCCTTGATCTACTCAATCACCTTTCCATTGTCCTTCTTCATCCTCCCATTCACCTTCTTTCTATGTATCTATTCTTTTTAACAGGCATGTTTTGCTAAATTAAAGCCAAAATATTGATTTTGTCCCAGTAATTTTTGTTCTCAGTATACCACCAAACAGCACCCACAAGGCAAAATGAACCATCAGATCTGTCCACTTAAATTGCTAACGCAGTGATTTTAAAAAGAAAGGTTATCTGGGTCTTTACAAATAATGCTGCTGATCCTGTGCTCTATTGTGAAATGTTTTTGGATATGACAACTTCTCAGCCTGACAGAGTATTTTAATCTGTTGGATAGAATTAGCCAAGCATGCCTCATTCAAGCATCTTATGAATGGATTTGCCAGCTGGGCAAGGGCTAATATTAGTGTTTGTGAAAGCCAGAGGGAGGAGATTGGTTACCAAAGAAACAAACAGATCTTTAGAAAGATATATCCAGGAGATATCCCAAGTTCAGTCTTAACCTAGTCTGTAATGCCTTCTGGCAAAAAAGTAAAACTTCAGCTACAGATGTAAGAAAGTAAAAGAGGGCAACATAAACTTTAGAACTGATGTGTATCCTTCTCTGCTCTACCACAAATTGCACAACATACCGAAGATAATTCCCTTATCCTGGTTTAAAAGCTCACTACTGGGCAACGTACAAACTGGAAGCAATGAGATTTTCTGAGAGGAAAGAGGAAATGCTGTCAGTTGAGGGAAACCGTAATCAGAATTTCTGGCTTTTTTTGTCTGATCATCCCAACCTTGCATGTAGAAAAGACAGTAAATTAGCAATCAGTTTGGATGCAGATGACACCAGTGAACAACTGATGAACCTAGCTACTTTTTGCAGCCATTATATCTTCTAGGCAAGTATCATAGTTTGGAAAAGCCCTTTCTTGTTCTCAGGTCCTTTGCCAAAGCGGTTTGTAAAAAAAGATTCGCATGAACTTTCACCATTTTCATATGAAGGTGAAAAGAAACAAGTTTCATGCTGCTCAGACACAAATTACCAGTGTCATGTTTTCCCTCCATTTTTATTTCCTAAGTACATAACTCTGCAGTCCACCAACGTTTCTATTTCTTGCAGTGCTGCAGTTTTGCTCACTTGACACCAAGACCCTTTTTACTGGTCAGAACACAAATAGCTGGTTAAATGCAGTTATAAGGCATTGCTGCCCTGAAACGAGCAAACCAAAAGATATCCCAGGGAGTCCAAGCCACAATGTGAGAAGGCAAAATGCTTTCAGAGTTTCCTCTGCAGGTAGATGGGCAGGCCACACCTTAGCATCAGGTAAGCTGGCCTTTTCACAGGGTAAGAAAAGAAAACAATGGGATCTGGTTTTGGGACTTAGGAAATTGGACTGTGTGTCTGTCTTTAGAACAGATCCAAAGAAAACATGGTATAGGGTAAAATTATAGGAAGTTGAAAGTCTGCGTCTGGATTTTACTATGGAGAAGGATACAGCGTTAAATGACACAGATTTATAAATGGTTAAACTGAAGCAAGGAGAGATGGAGTGAACAGGTATCTCTTTAGTACTTTTAAGTGATCTAAGAAAGCTTTTTCTCTGGTCTTGTTACATGGAATATTTCTTCTAATGTCTCAGGCGATGATCTTGGCAGACTAGCCTGAAAAACCAGGGGTGGGAATGCAGCTTTCAGCTCAAACTAAATTCTGTTCTGAATATGTTTCCCCTGGTCCTGTAAAACACAGCTATAAGCAGCCTGGTAGAATTACCTTTAACATCCCGTTTTCCTTCATTCTCCCAGACACTGTGTTCTGGGCCCCTTCTGGCCCTCAGCCTCCCTCAGGTCTTCCAGAGGTGGCCTGGGCTATCAGGGAGGTGGGAGTAGGCATTTTTTCTTCCCACAACAGGACCCGGCCTGGCTGGGACATGCAAGCTTGGGCTGCAGCTTCAGCAGCAGTGCAAGGAGAACGGGGGGACGACGAGGAGGGTGGACGAGACAGGGGCTGCAGCGGCATGGCTGGCACAGGGCACAGGCCAGCTGCAGCAGGCACAGCCGGCAGGAGGCGGCAGCCGGAGGGGAGAGAGAGGAGGAAGGTGCAGGCCACAGCCCTGGCGAGCCAGCCAGCTCCCTTCAGGGCACAGCGGTTCCCGTGGCGGTGCCTCCCCGGGACTGAGAGCGCCGTGGTGGAGAGACAGGACATGGCTGCGGGAGCGTGGAGACGCGGAAGCTGTCCATGCCCTCCGTGCCCTCCGCGGCCCCTCAAGGGCCCCAGAGGACAGCCCCTCCCGCCACCCGCCAGCCGTTTGGCGCCCGCTGGGGGCACCGCGCCCCCCGCCCGACAGAGGGCGCCCGCCCCGCCCCGCTTCCCTCCCCTCGGGCGGCCGGCGCGGCCCCGGCGGCGGCTGTGGGGCGGCTCCGCGCCTGCGCGGCTCGGCGGGGCTCGGCGGGGCGGGACTGGCGGCCGGCGCCGGGCGCGGCCGGGGGGGCAGGGCTGGGCTGGGCTGGGCTGGGCTGGGCTTGGCGGCGGCTGCGCAGCTCTGCGGGGGCTGTAGGCGGGTGGCTCCGCGGGCAGGGCGGCGAGGCGCCGCGGGGTGTGCGCGATCCTGACTTCCAGCCGGCGGCCGGGCCGGAGCGTGGCGGCGGCGGCGAGGGAAGGACGGTGAGCGCGGTCCCCGTTCCCGCGCCCGGCGTGAGAGCAACAGGTCCCGCCGCGGAGCCGCCAGCCTCGGCTCGGCTCGCCGGGGAGCCTCCCCCGCGGCCGCAGCGCCTGCACAGGCCTGGGGGTCCGGCCGGGCCGGGGCCGGGCGCGGCGGCGGGGCCGAGCCAGGCTGAGCGGCTCTCGGGGGACGCCGTCGGTGCCCGCGTCCCGCCGGGCTACGGTCCGGGCTGTGGCGCGGCCGGGGGGGGCGGCTCCGGCAGCGGCGGCGGCTACAGGTGCCTGCGCCGCGGGGCGCCCGGAGCCGCTGCCGGGAGCGTGGCGGGCTGGGGGCGGCCGGCCGGCCCTGAGGGCCGCTCCTGCGGCTCTGCTCCCTCGGGGCGCCTCGGGGCAGGCGCCGCGGGCTTAGGCCCGCCGGTTGTAAGAAAACCGTCCCGTGTTCGGCCGTGCGCTTCCTCCGCGTGTTCGGGGCGGGGGTGCTGCGTTTGGGCGAGGGGAGAAACTTGCGGTGTCCCCCCGGGCGCTGCTGATCTTCTGGCAGTTCCGTTTGGAAACGGTGCCTGTGTGAAGGGGGCGCTTCGTACGGGTTTGTGAAGCTTTGCAGGGTCAAGTTGGCGGAATATGAGCAACTTCTAGTGTATTTTACGGTCGGCAGCAGGTAACGCGCGTACCGGCCTTGGAGCGCCCGGTTCCCGCGGAGCGCTGGCAGTGGCGGCGCGGGCGCCCCCCGGACTGAGGCCGCGCTGCGGCGGGCGCTGCCCCGCCGGCAACAAAGACCGCGGGGACCGCCAGTTTGCTGGGACAGGCTGCACAAGGAAATTAAATTAACCCGCCTTCGACCTTCTTGGAAAACATTTAAAAAAAAATGCCTAAAATAATCGTGTTCTAACTTAGATGTCTCGCGTGGGACAGATCCCTGAAAAAGAACTTAATGCGGAATACTAAAAGCAGTAAGTATCAACTAGTGCTGTGAGGACTTTTTCTTTTAAAAGGGAACGCTTAAAGCCTCTGTAATGGAATTATTTGGGCATAAACCACCTCCGTAGTTCACTGAGCAGAACAAAATACTTGAAGTCTAGGTAAGTGATGATACATCAGTGACTGCAGTCAAACTTCTGAGGGGTGACTGGTGGTGGTCTTACCTAAGTGTCTGCTGCCTCAGTGCACAGTTTCCTATGTCTTAAAGGGACCTCTTTATCTTTTTGGAGCACTGAGGTGTTTTCCCTCAAATTTTTTTCAAAAATAGGATATCTGTGTATGGATGGTCCTTAATTAGGCGTCCGAGCCTGCAGTGTTTTGGTTTTAGTCGGTCCTCTGAATTTTCACACACGATACATCTTTTTTTCTTATAATCATCTTGGAGCTGTTATTACAATTCTGAATGTCCAGCTTTTTAGAGTCTGGCTGGTTTATACACATATGAACTGTTTTCCAACATGCTGCCATCCAAAAAAATTCAGTATTTCACGTGTTAAAAGCTTAACTAATGGTTAGTATCATACACGGTTTAACAAGGCATCAAATATTTATATTGCAGCGCTTTGTGAACCAGTGTGCTACATGTTAAATTTAATTAACATTACTGTTAATAAAGTAATACAGAGTTAAATGTTAATATATGATCCCTTAACCCTTTTCAAAGTGGTTCTTTCAGGTTTTACGTCCTTCCGCATGTATCATTTTGCCTTGCAGTGTGTGGAATAGCAGTAGATGGTCTTTTTTGCTATATAGAATTAGGTGATGGTAAAAGATGGTAGTTTTACATAGCTTTTATTAGATTTCCTTTCAAAATATCTGAACTTACATAGAAAAGTCAAAATATTTCTTCACTGGTCTGCTTTAGATGCCTTGGCAATCTGCAGTAGTTACTCAGGCCATTAAGAGGTGTCAGGTATCTTTTGTTACCACAGCAGTATGTGATGTGGAAGCAGTAAAAATGTGATGTAGAGGTTAGAATTCATACTGAAGGTTATGGATGCAGAAAATGTAAATGTAGCCTGAAGTTCATGTGTCCGTATATATATTTTCCGATGTAAAGAATTATATTTTGGTAGCACTTCCATTTGCTTTTTAATTAAAATCTTTTGCTATACTTTGAAGTTGCAAGCCTTTAAAAATTCTGTGGCATTTTTAGATGTAAATTCTGTTATGATGTCTCCTCATAGACTGGATCTTAGTGTCAGATGTTAACAATTGTAATACCTGTTACAGCTACCATTTTTTTTTCCAGTTTACACTTTTGATTAAATGCATTCCTTTTACAGTGTTAGGCTTTCAGAATGCTGAAAGCTAAGATTTCAAACAGCCTGCTGCTTATCAACTACCTTTTTTTTTTTTAAAAAGTCCTTTCTTAGTGTGACAGGTAGTGTTGCAGAAAGGCTCGACATTACGATATTTGAAACACTAATTACTGCTTTGGTCATTCAGCAGAAAACCTCAAGGCTTTTTGTAAATATTCATTAAATACTGCTCTATTGTTTCCCTTTTATTAATGGGCAGAGAGAGGCATCTGTATATTTGAAAAGTTTTACTGCTATGTCTGCGATGTAAAACTCAATTAGCGGAAACAGTTTATACTGTTCTTTAAAATCAGGTATGCTGGCAAAAAGATTTTTCTAGTATAGTTATCTGTTTTGGAGCTTTCTTCAATACAACTATTCTGACAAAAGAAGCATTTTGTGTACATGTCCTCCTTCCTGCACTCCCAGTACAGCTATATGACAAAATATTTTAAGTATAGTTCAGATGTAAAGTATGTTCAGTAAAGTATGAAGCAGAGCGCTAAACAAAAAGAGGAAATTATAACCAAGTAGTTTATATACCAGTCAATTTTTAAAGTAAGTTTTGGGGTTGGTTTTTTTGTTTTGTTTTTTTAACCAGTGGTGATAAACCATGTATATCTGTTGGTAAAGACTTGTTTTATACTGCAGGAGGATCTAATTGCATACTAATACGTAGCTGTGTGGGAAGAGAAAAATGCTGTAACTCTCAAAGCTTGCATCAGTTAAATTAGAAAGCAAACAGAGATACCATTATTAATGCACAATTGTACAAGGAATGCTTCTATTCTGTGAAGCAGGAAACACAGAAAGGCCTAATCTTACACTCTTCTCTTTTGGCAGAAAAAGGATGTGATGTTGCATTTCTTTACATACAAGTAAACTGTTCGAGTACCTGCCAGTATGTTGAGATTTGGGTTCAAATCCTTCTACTCGTTGGAGGAACACGAAACCCTCATCTGTCCATTCCCAAAGGGAATGGCTTAACTCTCAGGCCGCTGGGTGTTCCAGACACCAGCCAGTTTCATTTTGAAGAGTAAGATTCACTGACAAGGGAGCAAGTTTGGTATATGGCCCAGGGACTGGCTGGCAAGAAGTATGATCAAGTACAGATTGATGGTATGAACCCAGGTCTCTTTGTTACAGGCAGTGTTGAAAGAGCAGATGAAAGTGAAAGGGATGTTGTTGTTGGTTGGTTGGGTTTTTTTTATTCCTAGCATAGTGTGATGTTCTGGAGACTTGAATCTCTTGCGTTTCTCTTCAAGATTATCTTGGCTGACTTGGCCAGTTCCTACTTGTGTGGTTATTAACACTTTTCATTGTGGAGCGGAGCTTGGTTCCTTATCTGTGGGTTGTGGAGTCTAGTTAGTGGCGTGGCATTTAGATTCTTTCATGGATCTGCTTTCTTATAAGATGCCAAATAATCAGATACAAAAATGTAATTGTTTCAACATACCTATAATTATCTTATTACTAAAAAATTAGCTCAGTGCCTTCTGTTTCGTGATTTGCCTGATGCATCATGTGTCTGTTCTGGTTGGCCATAATTGTCTTCTAAAATAAAAATGAGTAAGAAATAGTTAATGTGATTTTAGTAATTGATTTTGCCTCTAGTCTTTCATTTTCTAAATTTCTTGCCTAGGATTAGGGACAAGGCTTGATAGTTGATACATATGACAGTGCAGCTCGTGGTTGTTAATCATAAATTTTAGTATCTGAATTTGCTGTACTTTATCAGCATAGAAAATAAACTACTCCTCTCCTGCAAAGATCTAACGAAAGAATAGATGATGTAATAAATGGAAGTTGTTGGAAAAGATAATTCTTAAAAAAAGTAAGACAGAAACCAAACATAAGTTTCATTCTTGCCTTTATCAGGATTCATTTTCTGGGGAAACTGTTGGAGTGTCATAACTTGGTCTTTGGCCATAATGGATGATTTGGAAGGACTCTCGAATGTTTTGTGTGTGTGTGTGTGTTTGGTTTTTTTTTAAAAGTAGTTCAGAACCAGAAGCAATTTGTGGTAAGGATATATTAAAAGTGATAGGACAGTTAAATGGTCCTTTACAAAAGGCATTGGGAGTACTCAATTGTGATAATAGTCACGAATAAAAGTCAGTATGTTAGCATCTAAAGCACATAGCTGTGTATGTGCATCAGCTGTAATATGAATGTTCAGTGTGAATTGACTTATTTTCATAGTGTGAAGTTGTTCAGGGTTATCTCCAAGCTCCTTAGAAAGTCAAATGCAGGAAAACTAAAACCCTTCGTTAACTAGGAAGTGCCAGTGCAACCTCAGCAGCTGCTCTTTGACCTGGTGCTGGGAGGTGCCTGTATGCATTCAGAGTCTATTTCCAAGGTTAAGTGTGTATTTTAAAAATCAGGAAGGAGAGGCTGGAAAAGAAGTATTTATTTAGGTACCAGTAGTGTTAAGTGGCATTCTGAGTACAAATGTGTGAGAACAAAGGAGGACAATGTATACTAATGCCTGAAAGAGTTAGTTCATATGTATCAACAGCAGTCTTTATAATATACTGTTGAAATGTGTGAGCTACTGTTAGCAGTATGATGTCATAGGAGTGACTTGTGTTTAATGAGGTGTATACAAAAGAGTAATGTAACTTTAAAAGTTCACTTTGTTCAAGGCTGAAGGCAGGTAAACTATAACAGGTATGATGTCTTGGTAGAAATGCTATTGAGAGAAATGGCTTCACTGTTGATGTCTCCTGTGACCTGTCAATTTCCCTGGAGCCAAATCTTTATCTTGGTTTGGGTGGCAGGGAGATAGCAGTCAGCTCTCATCTGAATATTCAAATTTAAACCCAAGTGCTCTTTTAACTGGGATGATCTTTGCAGTTAAGGTCAGTGAAGGCAGTATGCTTCAGTAATGCCTTCTGCTAATCACTTCTGTTTAGAAGCTGGTCTTCATTGTGGCAGAGGAGAAATGTAGAGTGGGAAACATGTTTTTCTGCATGGTGGTTGTGATACCAAGTTAAATTTTTCAGCACAGCAGGTACCATGACAAGTTTTTCTTTAGAATTTGATACCTCTATGCATAAAGCTAAGGCTTGACCTTAATATTGGATCATGCAGTGTTCCTGCAGTGTCATGGTTGAGAACTTATGGTTGCCCTTGTTTGTCTTGTTTTATCAAACTGTGATTCACTTGTCAGCTACTGTTAATGAAATGAGATAGATTAATCGTGGATTAAAGCAGTGCACCTTGGCTAAGAGAATTAAAGTTGTTTTTGTAGAAAAACTATGTTACAGATAACTGCATTGCATGTCTTGTATTGGTTAAGAGAATGTGTTGCTAATGCCTGTGGTATGTCCTATTTTTCTAAATATTTTCTCATCTCTGAAGGGAAAGCTCACTTTCAGTTAAGCATTGAGGTTTCAAACCGATAAGTTTTGGGTTGTATTATATTTATGTATTTCCTTGTTTCCAGAGAGTAAATCTCTTCTTCCCAATGTCTGAAAGGGCATATGATGTCAGCAGACAAACTTAGTCCTGTGTTAGTGGGAGAATATAACATGAGTGGACATCACATGCTTTCTGCAGAATCAGTTCCTGTAGGATCAAGCGGTGATGGAATTGCTTAGTGCCACTATGCAGTGGCATTTACATTTTGTTTGAACGGTATTAGAAGTTCTCAAATGTTAGGAGAGAGAGTTGAAATGGAACTGGATATATGTATTTAAAGATGGTGATTTTTGTTGTAGGATAATTAAAATCAACAGAGTACAAGCTCTTACCATTTCATTTTTTTCCAGCAATCAGGATGTGTTCTAAATTAGTAACCTAATTAATTACTTACAAGGAGGAATTAGCACAGTGTCTTAAAGTGAGGTAAAAGCTGATCAGCTCAGCATTGTCTTGTTGGGCTGACTGACTAAATGACTTATGAGCCCAGCACTATTGGTTTTGAGTAATAGAATAGTCTGTTTCAATTTTTTTTTGTTTTTAAGAGTATAAACAGCATTAAAAATCCATGTGAGGCTAAATTCTTGTTATATCTGGGGACTTCTACTGAATTATCAATTAATTTAGTTCTTGCCTGTTTGTAGAATACCTACTTAGTGTGTGTTGTGATCTCCTCTCAAAACTTCAGCTGTTACCATCAACCACTTCCTGACAAAGTGTGTTGCGTCAAGCTGATACGATGAGGGCTAGCTAGAACTCTGAAGAGGCAAGTTACTTGGCTTCAGTGGAAAGAGGAGGAAAGTGGCAATCTGAGGATTCTACAGTCAGGTGGACATTTTTCTACCTTTCAGCCTACTTAAATTTCTTGTTTGTTCATTGGCTCATCAAGCAAGATGTAAAGATTAAGGGCTGAAAGTGTGTCCCAAGGAAAGCTAGGAATCAAAAAAGTAAATGTCACTTGTCCTTCCTCCCAAAAGAAAAAATTCTGAGGATGGTTTTAAGATGACAGAACAGCAAAAAGCTATTCAAGACTAGTTATTTTGACGTCTTGTAGGTCATTACTTTCTTTAAGCTTTTGCCAATTTTCAAGTAAGAAGTCAGAATGAAGTGCAACGAAGAGCTATTTCTTCTTGACTGAAAAAGAGAACACTGCATCTATTTCTGTGATGTTTTGAAGCAGCAGTTAGGAGTTATGTCAGATTATTTCTTATGAAGTAACTTTTAGATTAAACTATTTCTTTTTAATTTTAAGACTATAAGCCTATTGCTATTGGGAGTAGTCATAGGATCAATTTTGAATAGTCATGATATTTCTTTTCCCTTGGATCTTTCCTGATTTAGTAGGAACTTGTTACATTTTTGCCGCTGCTTTTTTTGGCAACTTTCCTGTTGCTCGTTTTCTCGCATTCTTTCCTTCTGCAACCTTCAAACATGAATCTTTCTCAGTCTCCTCTCTCTAAATAGAGAAGATGGACAGTATTGGGAAGGAAACGGAGGTTCTCTGTGTTGAATGTTCACACCATTGCTATCTATTAAGTCTTATGACCTTTTGCTTTTTCTTTCTTTGTGTCTTAAGGTTGGATTGGCTTGTAAAACTACCTATACTTCACATTTCTTTCTTTTTGCAGTACTGTCCTGGTTCTGCTTTAGATCTTATGGTGCTTGTGTTCTTTTACCTTTTATTACAGCTTTGATATATTCAAAGATACCCCTTCTATTTCAGTGGCAATTTTTTCTGCAATAAGAGTGAAGTTCAACAGCAATAGCTTTTTATGGGACATGATGACTATCATCTAGTCTGCGCAGAGTAGTTCAGTGCCAGGAGCTCAAGAAATAATTCTTAGCAACTGTATGGTGGGATGTCTGTGAAGTGTAATAAAATTGGACCAGACTCCTGGTTTCTGTAGAACTGTGAAGAAAGTTATCTTTATCCATAGTGTCTGTTCACTGTGCTTTGTAGTGTGAATGGCAGCCAGGAAGCCAACAAAATGCTAAACATATCAGGAAAGGCATTAAGATGCCAGAAGACATCATACTGCAGCTATGCAAAACCCTGCTGTCTTCATTCTTATGTATAGTTCAGGTCTCTGCATTTAAAGGAAGTACACAGCAGAATTTTAAAAAAAAAAAAAAAAGGAAAAAGGCAACTAACACAATCAGGGATGGAGCCTTACAAGAAGAGACTTTCTCAGAAAGACTGGAACCCTTTAGTTGGAATGGGATGTGATGGAGGTTTTAGAAAAGAAAAATCCATGGAAGCTGTGGATCTTATAAATGCAGGATGCAGTTGATTAAAATGATAGGTTTATAACAGATAAAATCTGGTATTTCACGTACTGGATGGTGAACTACTGATTTGTTGCCATAGGAGTTTGTGGAGGCAACAGATACCAGCGTGTTCAAAAAAGGGGTTATACAGATTCCAAGAGAGCAGATCCATTGACAGATACATTTAATGGTTCATAGTTGAATAGTCAGAGATGTATGATCTAATGTTTTGGCAATGCTCGGTTAATGGTTGGACTCAATGATCTTAAAGGTGTTTTCCAACCTAAATGATCCAATGATTCTGTAACAATTGAAATTCTGGATGCACAGGTTATCCCTAAACAGCGTGTGTGGTTGCCACTGTCACATGGAGAGTTAGTTCTGAGCTTGATGGACCATTGACCTGACTCATTAGGGCAGGGGTCCTCAAACTACAGCCCACGGGCTGGATACAGCCCTCCAGGGTACTCAATCCGGCCCCAGTATTTACAGACACACACACACCCCCCGCCGGGGGTTGGGGGGGGGACCAAGCAGCCGCAGGTGACTGCCTGCCACTTCATCCACGTGCCAGCCCCTGTTTAAAAAGTTTGAGGATCCCTGCATTAGGGGCATTTCTATAGTGTTATCCTAAAGAGCCAAAAACAGTGGTTTGCACCTTACTGAAATTTGTTCTGTAAAAATACAGTAATTACCTCAATCAGATACTGTGCTAGACTGGGCTACAAGCATGTAACAAGCTGGGGTTTTTTGAGGTTTCTTTTAAAAAGGGGGAACTGTACAGTTGAAAAATCTCAGCAAGAGATTAATGAAATAATGTAACAATACAATAATAATACAATAACTGTGAACTCCTCTCTACAAAAAAGTAATATTTGGTCTCATTTGAGATTCCATGTTGATGGCTTAGTTTTGATCAGTGGACAATGTGCAAAGCTAGGTAGGGCCCTCTGCATGATGCTGAACTTGGAATTTGTATGACATACTTGTTTGGAAAAGCAGAGGAATCTTAGAAGCTTAAAAACCTCATTAAAAGGTGGATGGGAGGGGACAATTTACAGAAGTTAATAGTTAGGCTTATTTTGAAGCCTTGAGTGTGGTTTCCATGGCTGGTTGTTCTTCATATAAGGTTTATAAATTGTGTATCTATTTAATCCTAATGAAAAATACTAGAGTGATAACTGCACAGTACAAATTTCAAGAATTTTACTTGACAGGTTGTATAACATCTGAAATAACACTTAGGTAGTAATAAAGTATTCTGTAATTGCATATATGTTTTTTAAATTTAACGACTTCAGTTCCAAACTTGAATTTACATAATACTTTGTCCCCTATGCCAGTTTATGACTTCTGTTGGTGAGAACTTCATACAGCTTCTCCTTCTGTCAATATTTTTGAAGTCTTTTCTATACAAATATTTAATGAATGCAGTGCATAGCTAAGTGGCTAGGCCGTAAATCTAGGCTAGTTTGTGTTCCCTTTTAAGTGCACGCTCTTGTCAAATCTTAGAAAGATATTTAATGCTGCTCTTTGGTGTGTTAGTGCTCCTTATAACTTCTGTAGTTGAGACTTCATGTGATAATTAAAATTCCATGCAAAACTTCAGTTCCTGATTTCTTAAAGTGATATGAAATTGAGTGTTCAGCTGTTAAGGTATGTAACATGACTAATCAGTGCCTGTTAATTACAAACTGTTTAACAGTTCACATTGTGCTTCTGACACCTTTTGGTGCGAGTGTGTTTTTTATTCTTGGATGGGTTTATGGCAAATGGCACATTAATTCTGGCTGCTTTAGAAGAATTTTAGATTGCAGCTATAGCTCTGGGAAACTTCTCAGATTTGGTGATCTCATTTTTTTACCTTTCCCTACTCAGCTCCTCTGCTCTAGTTCATCATTTGCAGAATTAGCAAAGTGCTTGTTTCTCAGTCATTACAGTTCATAGTGTAATATCTGACACAAACTAAGATCCTAGTTTTAGCACTGAAGTGGCTGAGGTGTCAGCACATGCTCCATTCTGCCAACTCTGCTTTTGGGATCAGTGACTTCTGATGGGAGCAGAGTCTATAGCTGAGGATAGTAACTTAATCTGCTACAACAAGATTTGCTAGAGCTTGTCTATCAACATCTTTAAGCTTGCTGTCCTTTCAGCTCAGTCTCTTAGGGAGCCTTATTTTATACTTTATTTGAAAAAACAAGGAAAAATAATTTATTATCTCTTTGCACCAAATTTCATGTCTGACTTCTGACCTGTACTTCAAGAAATCTATAAACAATCAAGCATATTATTGGTGACCATTGCACCATTGCAGGTATCAAGGATTCATATATCATTATATTAGTATACTCTTACAGGTATATTTGTGAAAATTTTTATTTAGCAGGTAGAATTTGTACTGGCTTTGGTTTCTGGACTTCCAGTGTAGAACCATCCAAAAATGCACTGCGTCAATTCAAAATACACACAACAGAGGGTGTGCAGAACCAAAAGAAAAACAGACGTTACCCAAAGAAAGACTGAAATACTGCGCATGGGAGCTATTTGCTTAAAGTTTAGAGGAGTAAGGAATAGGAGGAATAAGAAAGCATTAGAAATACATTTATGGGTTTAGCTTGTTAGAACTTGAAGTTCTTTAATAAATACCCCTTGTGTTTGTATTCAGAATTCCAGAACTGGTCTTGAAAGAATATAGGTGCATACTTGGGATGATTTGAGTTAGTGGAGTGTTAAGATATTCATAAATCTTATTGGCATCAAATAATAGTTTCTGATTACTTAATTTTTTAGGTGATTTATTTTTTTTTTCTGGAACTCAGTCAACATTCAGATTAAAAATATGCTAAATATCTGGAAATAGTTATATCTTCTCATAATAATGAATATATCTTTTCAAAGTAACAAAAAGGTTATGGATGCTGATTCTGTTGGATGTTCTTCTCTAGATAAATCTGAGTAAATGGTTTTCTAATACAAAATGTCAGCTGGCTTCAGGTTGAAAACAAATCCCAGATTGATAAGTATCTTCAACTGATTGGTGAATTGGAAAAGGGCATGTGAAGCTTTTGGTTCAAGTTCCAGAAGCCCTGGAAGTGGTGGATGAAATCTGACCATCTGTGGGATACCTAAAACTTCCCAAACTGTGGGAGAGCTAAACTGTCCTAGTTTTGCTCTATTATTTCTGCTTTGCAAATATAAGTTTTGTTATTACAGGCATGGTAGCATTGGTAGTGCTGGAACAAAATTCTTTGCCTGCATTGCTGAGATGATTTGCAGTCGCTGGGGACTAGAGAACTAAACTCTGTTCAGATGGTTTCTGAAAACTGAGTGGGATAAAACTGTTTTATTGTACAGTGTTTCTGGTAAACAGGTGTGTCAGAAGGATGGAATGGTTGCTTTGATTATTAAAGTAAATTTCTGCAGCTTTAAAGCAAAAATTGTAGACTTAACTTGGAAAATTGAATGCATTATTGTAAGTATTTGGGTTCCCGGGTGATTAGTCTGTTGTTTCCACTAACAGTTACTAAAGGCTGCTGCATTGATTATTTTCAAATGGTTTTAAGGTATAACCTGACATAAATTCAATTGTAGTAATTGTTTGAAGTGACAAAACAGAAATAATAGACCATGGATAATCTATATCCCAAAATTTTTCTGTTTCCTAAGTAGATGATTGTAAAAAGTAATGATAAAATTTAGAAACTGTCAAGACTCAGAAAAGCAGATATGCCTGCTTTGATTTGTCTCACTAACACAATTGGTTGATTTGGCGCTAAATGTTAAACCCAGTGATCAAAATTGCCAGTTGATTGCTCTGAGTAATTGGCATGTGAACAGTGTTGCAGCTCTTGTTCAGTATTTTTCTGATGTTATTTGAAAAAGTGACTGTTGGTTTACATGTTTAGGATTTAGGTTCCAGCAAAATGGTAAAGTTGTTGTAGTATTCCTAGCTTGTTCAGGAAAAGTATCTGGGCTTTTTGCTTGGGTTTGGTTTTTTTTTTCCGCCACTACTACTAACTGAAGAAATCTCAGTATTAAATGGTCCTTGAGGGCAAGAACCTATGTTCTCACTCTGCAAAATTACAAAGCATAATCTTGAAACCTTGGGTTTTTTCCTAGCATCACACAGAGTGCATGTAATGAGTGTTCAGAGGGGTGGTAGAAAAGAAAGGAAAGGAAAAGGAAAAGTAATATGCAGAGATGCTAATGAAAAACCTCTCTCTGAGGTATTGGTATACAGTCATCAGAGGAGCTGCCTTCAAGTAAGATGCCAGTGCTGTTATTCACAGTGTACCTGCGGGGTTAGAAGTTGGGCTAACCTGTCAGGCTTTTATAAACTGTAGAAATAATTTTAGAAATCCTGTTTCATATTTCTAGAGACCTCTTGATCTCTAGTCTGAAAGGAATTCTGAGCCATGAAGACTTGGTTTTGTACATCTGACAAATGGAAAATATAGAACGGCAGCATCTGCTGTTACTTTTTGAACTTTCTTACTGTGACAAAACTCTTCCCAAAACTGATATGACTGGCCTAGTATGGGACATTTCAATTCCCAGTTAAAATTCTGTATTAATAGTATTTTCAGTCTACCCAACTGCCTGAAAGACTGTTTTAAATGGCTTCATAATTGGACTATATGGTATCTGTAGGAACAACAGTTGTGTGTTCTAATGGGTAAAAGAATTTAAGGTTGATGCCAAGGGACCGTAGCCTACCACCTGGCCAGGAACCTGCAGAGCCATACTGTGGGATGTACTGGAGTGTCAGGCAGGGAGCAATCTGTTTTTAGAGAGGCCAGTTCTCTTTACTCATGATTAAAATGCAGGTGTCTGAGCTAGTAAGTCATCAAGAACTTGGAGAGCCTAGTTAGCCGAGCACAAACAGAAATTAAATTCAACATGGTTTATCAATTTCAGGCCACTGTCAGTTGTGCCAGATGCAGGGACTTTACAGTGTCACTTGATCTTAGTCCTCTTAAACTCGTATCTGCAGGCTTTGTCATTGCGCAGTTTCCCAGTCTCTTGCTGCTCACTGGGAATGTTGACTAAGTATTTTTATTGCAGGTTTAAAATGTAGTTTGTTTCAACTGTTATAGTGAGTGGTGAAAATTGTTTTTAATTGACCTGTGGTCATGCCAGACCTCCTGATTATACTTACTCAGTCCTGTGGTGAAAAAAAATTACTGGTTGGAAAAAAAACCCCTGAGACAGTCTGAGGTCCTGACATCCCTCCCCTTGAGCTGGGGAGTTGAGGAAGCCTGAAGCATTGCCCTAAGAAAATTATTTAGCTGCTATAGATGTGTAATGGCTTGATTAAAATTATATGCTTGTATTTGGGTGTCTTTTTTTAGTTTACGCAGCTGTTTGGATCTTTTTGTGCACTGCCCTTAATACAATCTTGAAGTAATGACTTTTGTAAGCAAACCAGGTTTTTGCTCTAACTTTTGTTGAATAACCTGTTGTTTAATTAAAAATGCATGATCTAACTTCTGTAGGCTGTTGCTTAACTGTACATCTTTTTATTTCCTTTGTTTCACGTGTAAGCCTTGTTATGTCTCTCTAATTGACATTACTGATCTTTAGGCCTTTCTGGCTCTTTTAAGAAAAGGAGTAAAACCTATTCTGGGTGAAGGTGTGCATTGTTTTATTTGCTTAAGAAAAAGCTGAAGCTCCCTAATGTCTATAAATTATGTTGATTGATTTATCTTCACAGAGAGTAGTCCCATTTTCAGAAGAAAGCATCAAGTGTTTTCCTCATAGTGTGACCTAATATATTTGAAAAAATGCCATTGACGACAAATAATTTAAAATAGTCTGCAACAATTCAGGTAGACATGAAGACAATACTGCTTAAATAGTAGTCTTATTTGCATTGGGAGGCATTATTGGATTGCATTGTAATGGATTCTATAATTCTTATTTTTGCCAGAGCCCAGAAGCTCCCACTTGTAAGTGGGACCCAAAAATCCTAATCCTAAATCCATGTTTGCAAAGTTGTTCTGAAATTGAGAAAGCAGGTAGCATTCACTGCCATCTTGATTTTTATCTGACATGCAAGGTAAGCACTTATCTTAATTTCTTTCTTTTACCTTGAGGTACTTCTGTATTCCTGAATCATTTGTTGCTGATCACACAGCACCTTTCTGGAGTGGTTTTGGATTTTATTTGTTCTTAGACTTAAACACTAGCACATGGAATTTTGTTGTGCGCATTTTGTCTGATTTTTTTTGGTTTTTAGGTATAAACTGGCTCTTCTATACCGACTAAGAGTTGGTAACGATTCAGCTTTTACAAATCTGTAACTCATCAAAAAATGGCAGTTGGTTTGGTGATGAGGAGAGACCATTGTTTTATGGGCAGATGGTCTTATTAGAGCAGTTTGCTACTGAGAATGGGAGGCATCTTTCTCCTGGGTTTTTCTGCCATATTATCCCACTATGCTGGCTCTTGGAGAGCTCTAGTGATGGCAAAGCCAGTGTAAAGGAAGTGAGGAAAGGGGTTTGGAATAAGATGAAGGATGTCTCCATCTTACAGAATTATATTCTAAGCTCAAGTGGGAAAACTGGTAGGAAGAAGTAGAGATTGTTCTGAAACATGGATATATGTATGTTGAGGCATTGGGTGGTATGTATTGTTGCATCCTGAAATTTCGGCTGTGTTGCTCCAGTGCATTGTGAGAATTTGCTGCTGTGCAATCTTGAAAAAGTATGTTTAGGAAAATTGGTTTCCCATTTCAGCTGGTCAAGTCTCTTTAAATTGCTAGGCAAGAAAAGGACCGAGTATTTTCAAGCTTTGTAGTGCAAAAGCACGGACATGGAGTAACTAGAGTTCTTGCTGCTTGTCAGATGCTACAGATGTGTATGGTTAGGGTCTGGATGAAGTTTCTCAGCTGAAATCCCTTCTGTAAAACCTGACTTTTTCATAGGGTTACTGCACTGAACACACAAGTGTTACACTGTTATTACAGTTCTGGTGCTTTGCAGTGATATTTGAAGGTTTTTCTCTGCAAACTTTGCAGCTTTTTCCTGTTGCTTACAAGGTGGATGCACCAGACTAGATTGTTATAATTTCTGTATAGATAGTCTTTTCAGTTTAATTTTCATCACATTTCTTACACCTGATTCAGAGAAAATAGTTTCTTTTGTCCCACCCCTGTGTCACACAGAGGAAATGGTTTATCTCTTCCAGTGGACAACAGCTTTCACTCTTTACTGTTAAAATTTGGCTGATCCCTTTGATCTTTAAAACTGTATAAAGACGGTGACAGCTTCCCAAGCAGTGTATAGAAATGCTGATATTGGCACTGAGCCCCATATCCAGTTAGTTCTCTTGCTGTCTGTTCTGTTGTCTTAGCCTTGCGCTCTGACACTGGATTCTGCTTTTTATACAAGCAGGGAGTTTAGAGTAATTCAACTTTGCTATTCTTTTGATGATTGCTTGAATGAAAAAATAGTGTAGTTTCTCCAATTATGAGCTTCTTTCCATATCATTTAGTTCTAGACTCTGCTTTTTTACTCCCCTGCATTTTTATTCCTTTCTCAGGCTTTTCTCAGAAAAAAACCAAGATTTGTCCTTGCTGCGTACACAACTTCTGGTGCTGATCTGTGCAGCAGCAATTGATGTCTTGACACTTGGTTTTGCAACAGGGCAAGACTACCAATTTTGAGGCGAAAGCACTGAGAATATTTCAGGCTGTTCTGACTGCATCATTGATGGTGAATGCCAGTATTTGTGGCACATTTTAATAATCTGTTTTGTTTGGGATAACTTCGTAATTGTAACACTTTTTCAGAATGCTTCAGTGTCACAGAATGTTGCCAATGCAGTCTTGTAGGTAAGACCGATGTTGCTATTACTGATTTGTCTCCACCTCTAGAGGAAAACACTTGTCTGTGGCCTCTGCATAAGAGGGCAACAGCCAGGCTAATAATTTTGCTGAAGAATTTACAAAGTAATACTTCCACTCAAAAGTTCATATTTCTACAGTTATGTAAATGTGCATTTAAGAAAGAAGTACCATATGTCCAGAGTGTTATGGTTCTTTTTGTTCAAAGGATTAATGCAGCAAAACCTGTTAAAGGCTAATTTACTGAGGGCTTTATTTTTTAACCCAAAGTAGAACTGCCAAATATGCAGCTTACATTCTTAAATAAGCTTAATTATGGGAAATTTGGCTCTAGGGTTTTGAATTTAATAGCAGTTTGTCTTCAGTTGGATGGCATCAGTGTGTTCTTAAGAAGCTCAAACTTACAATAAGATTGTTTCAAAGGAGTCAATACTATGGTTCTTTTGGAATGAAACTAAGCAATGATCACTGAAGATGCTGCTACCTAAAGTGGCTGTAAAAATGACATTTTTTTTTTACAGTTCATGTCTTTGGGATTGTTTTAGGACATAGAGTTCTTACTTTCTGATTCAGAAGTACCTGATGACAGAGTTCTATATATTGGGGCAATAAAGTATTGTGATGTATTCTTTAAAGATATTTATCAGCTGTGTTGGTGTAGTGCATATAAACACGTTTGCATCACTGGTATGAAGAACTTTTTACAAACTTAATCTTCACTATTTGTTTAAGGGGTTGGGTGCATGATTGATTCTTCTAAGTATTGCTGAATAACTTTTTTGAATGTATTCTTAATGTTAGTGCTCTTTTGTATAATACCTATATGGTGTACTTCACCGAGTGGTGAAATGCAAAGATATACTGCATTCATGAGTTGAAGATGTTCTACCTCTCTTCCTGTTTTCCCATTACGAAATACCTGAATTGCTGAGATCTGACATTGGCAGCAGGAGGAAAACTTTACCTATTGTAGAGAAATTTCATTATCTGGCATCCATTAGATTTTGATTTAATTTTTATGCACAGACACTTCAAGTAAAGAGGTGTTCAAATATCTTACCACTTTTCTGTTGAGAAACTTGTTTCATGTGTTATGACAGTAAAAAATACACATGAAAGGTAAAGTGGGACAACTTAGTGAATCCTGAACTTGTACAGAAAACTAGGAAGACTGGCTGTTCCTGGATTGATTTCTGTTTTCTCTTGCTGTTAGAATTTTCTCTATTGCAGTGGTTAGTAGCAGGAAATACCAGTTTATGGAACTCGTTCTAGTTGTCAGACCCTTTAGTAAGTTCTAATTGTGGGGCAAAATTTGTGTTGGCTTTAGTGTTTTGTGGTTTGTTGGGGTGTTTTGGTTGTTTTTTAAGGAGTAATTGTGTACTTGTTAATGCAAGCAAGTGTAAAGTATAGGCTAACCATTTAGCTGTTATCCATTTCATTGACACAGAATAAAGATCACTGAGAATTAATATAAGAAGCAAAAATTCAGTGTTCAGTTTTCAACTTTCAAATTAGGGGAGGGAAGAAGGCTTTAAAGATGCTACCAAAGGAGAAGATTGTTTTTAAACAACGTTTTTTAACACTGTTTGAAGAGTCATCTTCAGCTTGATTAGTGTAAGAATTGAGAGGAAATACTTGCTCAAGTTTATATGCTTTGTTGGAAGTTCATTGCACTAGAAGATTCACTCCATGATCTTAGGCAAGGAGAGGTTTCTGCTGAATTCCACCTTCCTAGATGCTGAGTCTGTTTCCTAGCACAATTTCAGAGTTCTACAGAAAGATGTATGTAGCTTGTAGTATCTTCATTCAACAGCTCAAGTGATGACAAGGTTTTCTAGACAGGATTGTTGCACCACTACATACAAATAAAGTTTTCTTCTCTTCACGTAGAAAGGAGTCTTACATTCCTGTGAATTTATCGCAATTATCTAATGTTTCCTTAATAAAAAGAACATGTGCTTTAACAAGGTTTCAGAAGCTGAATGTACTTTCTTTGGATTAGCAAAAGAGTTGAACTGTGGAGGAGCTCTGCAGCCACATTGCTTATGTTTTGGACTTGGTTTGCAGAAGTGAGTATGTTCCTGCCAGGGTTTTATGTTAATTTGTGTAACTGATTGTTAACATTAGGCCCAAGAGTCCCCTTACATTTAATAGGAAAGAGAGAGACTGGTTTTGTAAGGTACAGAAGGTCTCTAATGTTACACCTTTATAGTCTTTGTGAAGCTTTCTCATGCATTTTTATTACGAAGTCTAGTAATGTAGCTTATTTACAAAACATTCGATTTTTCACACCCTATAGTGAAATGTTGGTAATAATGTTACATAAAGTATTTTTCTACAGATTTTCCTCATGACCTGTGAAACTTTAAGTTACTAGATGGTATAGGTTTGTTCAGAAGTCTTGTCTTACAGTATGACCAAGGAGTTGGCATGAGTTCTGTGGCATTATGATTGACATACCCATAAGTTTAACAGATCATTGTGATAAATATTGGGAAGGTTTGAAATAAGGGTGACTTGCAGGTTTTGTCTATTTCAAAGTGGTTACTTATATCTGAATTCCATTGTATAGGTAGTATGCTTGAGGTAATAGTACTGTTATTTCCATTAGTGTTCAGCCAGTAGGTGTACCATTTTATGCATTCTGCTGCAAGTGCACAGAAAATTAAGTTTTATTCCTGTCCACTGTGGGGGGAAAAAAAAGCTTTTTAGTTGTGGATTCCAATCTAGTGTGTTTATACTATCTACACAAAGGTAATAGGCTGAGAATACCACTTGATTATCTTGAAGTAATTAATGTGTAGATGTGTTTAGACTTTTCAGTAGGACCATCTTTAATACTCTCAAAACATGAGTGTTCAATTTACCATTTTTTGGGGGGAGGAAATAAATGCAAGGTTTGCAGTCCTTTACATGCATGGTGTCAGGTTATGCCTTTTAATAGAAGCCAATAGGTTCTTTTAACTGTCCTGTTTACATCATCACAAAGAGATGCAGGTGGTTGTAGGTGTGTGGTTGCTTTCTTTTGTGGTGGCTTGGGGTTTTTTGATGGATTTTTTTGGGTTTTTTTAGGATGAAAAGCTATTTCAAAATCACTTCCTGTTGATGAGATTTTGGCGGGGTAAGGGGAAGTGGATGAATTCACAGAATATGATTCCAAGAGATGAAGTTCCATTGGAGTTGGCGCTCTGCTGCCTTGAGGGAGTTTCTATTTGTCTCTGTCCTCACCTCTTCACCTTCTTGGTCTCAATCACTTGCTCCTTCCCCTTGTGCCAGTCAGTCCTGTCACCTTTCAGATAATTGTGAGCTGTTCTAGCATGCCACTTTGACCAAAACCAAACAAAAATATTTTGCAACATTCTGCGGTCTTGTTGCATTAAGGTGACTTAATGACAGAGAGATTTGACAAGCTTTAAAGCTGTCAGAGAAGGCACTGGCTGTACAGCCCAGAAACAGAGAGGGTAAGGGAACAGTCAAGAGAAAGAGTTGTGAATGCAGTCTTTGGCAGCAGCAAACCAGCCCAGCTTAGCAGTCCAAGGAATCATACTGACAGTCTCTTTTCTTGTTCTTGTCATAAATTCATGAACTATGGGATCTCTGTTTGGAAGGATCCAAAAGTAGGGCACACTTGAAAGCCTAGTCAGCTTTGTTCTGTGCTAGCAGTTGGGGAGTTCGCTGTGCACAAACATAGTAATTTCTTCAGGGAAATCACATAATTCATTAACGTTCTGTAAATATTAAAACAAGACTGACGCAGTGTAAAGAAACTATAACACTTCAAATTCTGAACAGTTGTTTCAGTCAGCAAAGTTTTGAGTTCTGACTTTGCTACTTCTAATTCTCAGGAGTGAGAAAGATTCCAGAAGATCTCATGGGCACAAATTCACTTGAGCATATTCCTCTGCAAACTCTTGAGTGTCATCAGTTACTTCTTTGGGGGGATATTTGTCATAGCTATCCTTTGCAACAGTCACCACAATCTCAGGTGAGTTTAGGAATGAAAAACTTAAAATGTCAGAAACCCAAGTATCTAAAACATTTTGTGGGTGGTCCCCCCCTCTCCCCACCCCCTATAAATATAACTAGAGAAGAGCTCAGATGAAATGTTCTTTTCTGAATTTGTAGTGCGTAAGTGACTCCTGAGTTCTGTGAAGTCCCAAGATCATAGATTGTACAGTTTTGTGGTTTATGTTCTATTTTTTAGAATTTCAATCTTCAGAAGTCTCAACTCATTTTTTGGTCAGAAAGAAAGTCAGAAGATCCTTGTCCCCTTCCCTCCCCACACAGCTATGAGAAACATAGCAACAGAGCAAATGAGGTTAGATCATTAAGGACAAGAATTTTTTTTAAAAAAAATCACTTTACTGTCACCCATTCAGATAACACTGCAAAAAAGAGTTGAAAAGAGAACAGAGGAGGAAGGCCACGTAGTATCTTTGTTACATGATGTTTTGAGACTATAGCTTGATCATATAAAGTTGACAGTCTTTGTCCCTATATCTAGGCTCTTTGAAGACTGTTGAGTTAGATATCTAACATTTCAGCATATTTGGATGAAAGCCTGCTCAGAATATCCATCTTCCCCTTTTCCTTAGATGACGTTTCTAACTGTGTTTATCGGATTCAGGAGGTATTAGCATATTAAAATGTGAGGAAGAAATTTCTTTTTTTCCCAGAATGTTGTAAATATGACTTAAGAAGAGCTTGCTGTGGAGGACTAAACTAATGCCATTTTGTATGAATTTAAATGTCAGATGAGATGAAAACTACAGAACATTTTGTCTTCAATTTAATTTGGAGTTAATATTGCTTTGGTTCAATCACCTCTCTGAAGTGTAATTTACATATTAGTACTCAAAGTTTACTGTTAATACTGTGTTTTACATAGTGAAGCAGTGGCAAGTAGTGACATTAAAAAGAACATGCTAAAAAATACAGGGATTAAAATGAGACCAGTGTGCAAGAGCCCAAGCCAAAAAGGATATAATTTGAGGGGAGTGGGGGAATCTTACTAGAGATCTAAAATAGCAGCAGTATTTTTAATTTCACAGAGAATACTACCACTGTTTAAAACAAGGACAGGCATGTTTACTTCTAGGACAATGAAATCTGGAGTCTTAACTGTCTGTGAATAGGTGATAAGAAATTATTGTCTTGTTATCATGTTTCTGGCTGTCCTGTGAGATCTGTTAACAATCCCTGGAATTCTAGGAATTTCTTTCCTCTTCATTTGTTACGCTTGAAAGTTTCTAAATGCTTGGAATAACTGCTAAGTTAAGGTAATTTTTTCTTTCACTGTTCTATCATCTTTCCGTTGCAAACCGTGGACATCAGTGTTACCCACTTGTACCTATGTAGAAAATAAATGTTTCTTTTAGCAGGGATTGTTGGTACTGAAGATTTAATTAGAGCTTCGTATTCAAATGTATGCATAGTTGCAGCCTATTAATCTAAGCCATAGTGGGATTGGTAGGGTAGTAAATCTATGTGCTAATTTGGGGTAATGTGGGTGTCAGACCATTTAATGAGCTGTAGTGTTTGTTTCTGTGAGCTACTTTTTGAAAATGAGTGTTTCTTTTTTTTTCAGGTTTTCATTAATTGCTGTAGAGACTGCCCTCTGCTGTGCTCGGCACCTACACTAGAATTCGGGTCTTGTCAGCACTGGGAGTTGCTCATAAGTGTTCAAAAGGTGCTAAACATGTCAGAGCTTTACTGATGATTCAGGTGGCAAAATAAAAACAAAAGTTAAATACTGTGTTATTGAATTTAAAAATATGCTTATAGGACTGTAGCAAAAGTCTTAAGTTTTTCTATCTAGATGTGATTTTTAGCAATAAGCTGCTTGAAGCCTGCTCTGATTTGTTTCTGTTGTCATTCCCTCTCCCCAATCCATCTGCAGTCACCCCAGCTGAAACTTTATTCCCCTCATGCCTATTTTTCATTTAGTCTAAAAAGTAGAAACTAAACAATGCTGTTGTGTTAGTAGTAGTGTATATTTAAAACAAAGGGAATTGTTTTAAATTATCCTTAGTGTTTTCAACAATAGTTTTTAATCTTGGTCAATCATTTTAATTATTTGTGTAACCAAGGAAGAAGCATTTATACTGCTGTGCCTAGTCAGATTTGCTAAGACTAAAGAAAGCTGCTTGTGCAGTGGTTCTGCTTGACCTGTGCTATCACTTTTAACTGATTAAAGGAGCTCACGGAGATACTAATCAAGGAAGATTGCTGCTAATAGAGCATGCAACATGTGTTTTTCACAGAGATTGGTAAGAAATTAAGTAAGATTAAAGTGTACCTCCCTCTTCATATGACTGCAGTGTTACTACTTTTATAAAAAGCAGGTCACGCTTATTTTAAGATTATTTACATCATGCTTATTCTAAGGGGCATTAATTTCTTTGGACCTAAAAGAGCTAAAATTCGTTATCAGAAGTAATCTACTGTGGTGTATCCTACATACCTCTAACTGTTGCTCACCTGAGTCGTTGAGGCTGTGTTTTCTAACAATTGCTGTAAATAGAACAGCTGAAATGCTGTACTTCAGAGGTTTTCTTGGCCTCCGTACTGCTGTGTATTGAGAGATTTTAGCTGTGTGCTGACTGAGCTTGATAGAATGCACAAAAAAGGTATTTTCGCCTCTGCATTTAAGTAATCGTCTCACTTTCTAATGGGGCTGGAAAATGGGCTGCCATGGTCTCAAAATGCAGGGAGAAGCAGCAGAGCAAGGTGGAGTGGTGTGGCATAGCATGGCTGGTGTGCTGCGTGTCCCCCAGCTCTGGACCCACAGCGGTGGCCGTGGCAGCCAGCTGTACCCTGGGTCCAGCAGGGAATGCAGAGTCCTGCAAATGGGGGGGCTGCAGCTGCTGCGCTGGCGGAGCCCTGGCACCAGGGGGGATAAACATCACCTCCCTGGGCCCAGTGAGCAACATGGTGCTATTTTGGACATTTGGCAGTGAAGAACAGAACTTTGGTGATAACAATTACAAATCTTGCGTTTCTGCTTTTAATTTTGAGGCAGCAAGAATTGTTTATCCGAACTCCATTGTCTGTCGCACTGGGCAATCAAATTAAACATGACCTCTTTTAGAAATATATCTAGTAGCCCAATGTGAATAAAAGTTACAACAGTGACTGAAACAAGTGTAGTGTGTTTTATTACATTGAATATTTATATAAAACAATCTTTAGATTATGCCTTTGAAAGCAATTTATGCCTCTGTAGTGGTACAGGTTAAAATCCACTCTCCTTTGTCATGTGAAAATACACAATGAAATTATAATATATACTGTGTGTTGTAATTTCATATAGTTCATGCACAGAAATTGCAAAAGGTGTCTTCCATATATTTTACCATGAAGGTACAGTTGCTGAAGAGAGGTTCGAGTGATGTGGCTGTTGTTGGCCTGATAACACTCTCCTTTTGGTCCATGTTTTTCATGGAGAACACTGTTCATGCCTGTTCTGTAGGTAGTAAGTGGCTCTGTATCTTTTGAAGTTAGTAGACTGGCGAGTTCCTGTGCTGTGACTTTTTTTGATTGTTGCCGCAGCATCAACAGATAAACAAGCCTAATAAAATTAAATGTGTTTAAATAGACCACAGTTCTTAAATGTGATACCAATGCAATTAAAAAATGCGCTTACAATTTCCCACATTTGCATGTTGAGCAATTTGTTTATACAAATTTATATTTTTTATATAAATTTATAAATATACAATTTATAAAACTGGAATCTAGCCTTAGCGTCTGAATTTTTCAGTTTAATCATTTTCTCTGTGCTCCAATGATGCAAGTTAGCATTGTTACTGTTCTTGTACAAATGTAACTTCGAAAGCACTTAGAATGAAAATTACTTTCCTTTTGAGCAGTTAGTCCTTTTTGCTGTTGATCCACATATCTTGCACATCTAAGTGAGCATGGAATGTTAAAACCTCTTGGCATGTCTGGAAGCCTTTTCAAATGCAAGTTGAACTGAGTTACTGTGCTTGACAGGTTTTACAATGAACTCTGGTCTGAAATTATTAGAAATGAGTCAGCTGGATATTAAAGGAAGAGTTTTCTTCCAATACCAAGACTACGCTAGAGCGTCTAATTAGAGGAGATCATGTAAAATATTGTAGACTAAAAAAACCAAACCACATGTTTTGCAGATTGACTAGACACCAAGCAAAAATGAATTGCAAATCAAATACAAAAATCAATGCAGTTCATTACATTACAATACAGTAAAGGAAAACAGCATGCAGTATGATTGAAGAAAACAGTACTAGTTACTATGCACAATATGAAGCGAAGCATCAAATAATTACTGTGATTAGTTATTTTTTTATATATATATGTATATAAAAAATAGTGTTAGAGACTAAGAAAAGGATACATCACCAGGTACCCCCTTAACATCATCCAGGCCCACACTTCAGCTGGGAAGCCCGGTTGCAGCCGGCACCATGAGTCTCGGTAACTAGGGAAATTCCTACGTGGTGTCTCTGCCCGTAGGTGAGGCTTCTGGCCCAGTCCTGGAGCTTGCCCGCCTTTATGCTCAGTGAAAATAATAAATAGCTTACATACCCTAGTGTATGTGAACTTATAAGTTTAGGCTAAGTGCAGGCATGCACTGTCTCATGATTAATGAGTTCACACACGGCAGGGACGTTGGCCAGATGCCCGAGCATGGTGGGGTTAGTGTCGTGCCACAGCTGCGCACAGGGTCATTGTCTGGATGGTCCTTCTCCTATCTTGCTTGTTCTGGGGGCTCAGGACAGACACCACCTGCTCTTTAAAGTTGTCCTTGGGCTCCCTGAGTTCACTGTCCAAGTTAAAGCTAATGTAAAGAGAATTTTTTTTTTTTCATTACAGAACTTTTAATTTTAAAAAAATAGTATCAAATTTTCACAGGTTTTTTAACTTTTACTTGTTTCTGAAAAACTGGAGCAGCCTGATATTTCTGGCGCTATTAAGCTCTGTAGGAGATATCTGTGAAGTATTTTCTACCATAAACTCCAGTCTTTAACGCTTATCAAGTAGTGGTTAATTTTATGCTGTGCAGCATGGTTTGTTTTGCATTTTGCTTTATGTAACTGGCTCCCAAGTCTCTTAATCTTGCCATTTCGCTGAAATACTGTTGAAGAAACATTATGCTTGGGAGGTGATGCAGGGAAAGCTGGAAATTCTTTTTCTACTACACTGAGATTCCTTCTGTGGAATTACTGAAGTGTTTTACTTTGTTGTTTTGTGATTTTTATAACTTAGATTTCTAAGCAAGCAAAATCTGAAGTACTGAGTGAAAACACCAGAAGAGCCACCGTTACGTGAGCATACATGGTAAAAATCTCTAGCATAATTTTATGCTCATACTTTTTTACTAAGTCAGATATCAGGAAGCATCTTGTATGCAATTTTAATTTAACTTTTCATTCACTTCAGCAATCTAGAATTCTTCCAGTTGTTTTTAATGAATTTTTTAATGTACTGTATCTGTCATAGTATATGGCTTTCAGCTGGTGATAAATCCTTTGCACTGTGCCTGATGTTAAATATGTATTTCTTGTGTTTATGATATAATTACAGATGTAAAGTTGCGCTTTTGTACTCTCAACTGTGCCCAAACTAATGAAATTCAGTTAGAGGTGAGTGCTGAACTCCCTTGCAGTCATTTAGAATTTGCAGCTTTAATGAATTTTAAAAAGGGAACTATCAAGTCTAATCATCCTTCTAGCACTGAAAGAATTTCAACCACCACCAAAATGTAATGCAAAACCTCGGTCTACAGAAAATGTCATTTTTGCTCTTTGGAAGTTGCTGAAGCAAAACAAATTTAATTTTACTGTACAGAATTCAGTTGTGCATAGCAATCATAATTGTTTTAACACCAGCTACAGTCCCCAGGAAGCAAGTGAAAACTTAAACCACCTTACAGCTTCTGTTTCTGTCCCTGTCAGTATGCATTTTATACTAGCATCTGTCTTACACACCAAGATACTGCATTTATATATGTTCATTCTTCGACAGAGCTTCTTGGGGTCTGTGCTTTGTTTAGTGTATTCAGGGTGATTAAAGAGATGATGAAAGCCTGACATTGTTTGGGATGTATGCAGAATGATATGTGGCTTGTAAGAGTATTCTTGAGAATAGCAAGTATAATTAGCAGGATAGTAGGTATATTTTTTTCTTTAATTTTAATGTTTTGAACTTGCACACAGATGCTTTGTTTGCTGTTCGTAATTACTTCACAGTGAAATTCTTGTGTGATGTCTGATGGTGACCGGAGTGACTGAAATGCTCTTTCTCAATAGCTACACTTACATTAGCAGTTTAGACAAACCCTTGTCTGTAGGGTAAAAATTTGAATAGTTAAAGTAATCTGTGAAGGAGAGACTTGCACATGTGCTCTCCAGGACCATATCGGTAAGACTCGTGATATGAAGTTGAACAGAAAACAGTTGTAAATCTGCTGTATTTGCAAAGATCTGTCTGTCATGTAGAAGTGCTGTGGTTCCCCTGTTAGATACCAGCAGTTCAAAGGAAGACACTTAAAGCCACAATTTAACCCTATTAAACTTTCAGTAACCAAACTCTTTGTAACACCGAAAGACTTGTACATATCTGAAGAGTATAAAAACAGCTAATACCAAGTTCTAAAACAGAAAATGAGTCTGCTAATTCCAAATATTATTCTGTATATTTGATATATGAGGCAGTAAAAAGTCAGTATTATTGAGTGTGTCTGTAGATTTTTCTCCTTAATATAAGAATAAATGTAACAAAATAAGGTTGTCTTGGGCTGAAAAGCTGGTTTATCAGATGATCCACTACTTACAAAGAACAGACGTCATGTAACAACCTTCCCTTGTTGTTGTTATCTTGAGATTTTTAAAATTGCAAAAGAAATCTTGAGAAAGAAAAGCCAAGGATACTGTTCATCATCAGACTTTTGATGCCATGCTTATTGGTCAGAATAAAAATTTCTGTTTCTGGTGCTTCCCGTCAAGCTGAATGTTACTTTTACCCTCAGCTATACCACACTGTAACTTGAGGACTGAGTTAATATTTTATCAGTGTCATATTTTACATTTTAAATTCCTTAGGGACCATCACAGAGAGGGACTTCAGACCTGATCTATTTTTTTCCTTATGTGCTTATTTCATTTGTTGCAATTGGGCAGTAGCATTTTTCCAAAACTGTTGGAGATGAGGATTTGTGGTGTCTGAAGCAGACCTGAGACAGCTGAAAAAACCAGTGGGGTTTAGGTTTGGAAGGCATCACCTGTTATCAGAAGTTCTTTGATTAAAGAAAGTTGTTCCAGCATTCCAGACTTGCAGCATGCCTGTGCTTTGATGGGTCTCCAGATAGTTATATGTGGAGGGTCAGGTTCTTGTGGAGTTGTTTTGATATTGCAGTAACATCAATTTTAGGCTGCTGGATAAGTGATATTACTTATCATCTTTTATATTATCTGAGTGATTACTTTGCCTGTACTGCTTATTGCTTGCTTCAGAGACTTCTGACTTTCTGGGATATCAAAGATACTTTCTATTTAAAATTCTCCGAAAAGACTTAAATTTTGATGCCAATTTTCTGAGTATTGCTGTTGAAGCGTGGCTGCAGGAGAACTCTTAATTGTCTGTAACTTTTGTTTCTTTCGTAACTGACTTGACTCAGACCTCAAATACTGAAAGTGAGCAGCTATCAACACAGGCCACTTAAATGTCTTCGTTACTCTGTTCCAAGAATTTATGTGCTCTTTGCATCCTGCATGGAGCTTATGCTGAAAATGTAAGCGATGTTACCAACTGTTGCCTAGTACTAATATTTACCTCAGATAATATTTTTGTTTCTCTGGTCTTCAGTGCCGATTACTATGTTAAAAGAGATTTTAAAACTTCTTTAAAACTTCTATAGATATATGAGTTTTTATTGTGCCCTTTTTCTGACTTAACCTCAAAAGATAGGTAGTTAGTACTCTTTGTCTTAGGTAGTTAGTACTTTTAAACTTGATGGAGGAAATGTAGCTCATCCCACCTTAAATATTTTTGATCAGTAATTAAATATTGGCCACCAGCTTAATTTCCTCATGTGTAGATTCTTTAGCGAGTGTAACATTACTTCAGCTTACACATGACCGAGTGTTATGATGGTATCTTAAAAGTTGCATTTTACTTCCTGCATATCCTCAGACAGCGGGTTTGACTTCTTTAGTGCTCAGTAAGTGGATATTATTCATTCCCTCATTGTTTTGACACCTGTTAGTGGTACCATGTGGACTGAGGAATGTGAGTTTTCTTTCAGCTTGTCAGAGCTGAAAAAAGACAAATGTAACTTTCTAAAGGCTCAGTCTTCAGGCAGGCTATGGCCAGTACAATGTGGATGAAAGAGAATTTGAATTATCTTCCACCCAGTTAAATTACTGTGCTTTGCAATTTTACTGTACCTCATGAGACATCCCTTTTGGGGATTGGTATTTCTGTACAGTGAAGCCCTTACAGAAAGGGAAATGTGGCTTTCTGAGGGTCATTTTGCTACATTATCTGTGTTATCTCTGAATTTCAGAGACTGTTTTTTGATATAGTGATTTATATAGCCATGTCTGAATGCTAACTTTATGTGACTTTAGTCTTCGCAAAGCTGTTCTTTTTAAGTTGGGTGCTAACTGAAAGTTTTACAGGCACCAGATAATTTTGGTACTCGCTAGCCCCACTACTGGGGCCTCTTTTGTTGCCTGAATTTTTTCTGAGTCTGAATTTCTTCAATGTTGAGCACTGAAATAATTTAATATCAGTGTAGTGCAATTAAGTATCTTTAAAAGGCAAAAAAGAATTTTTACTACCATAGGCATGCTTTAGTATTTGCTTCTTGGAATATCTTACTAATAACCAGTAGTAGTGGCTAAAGAGGAAACAAGTAAAGGAAATTGTTTAGATGTTGCTGTATGTAGCTGTGTACTGCTCCTGAGGAAAATGAAAAGCTGTATGTACTTAGAATTGCAAGCTGGCAGAAACTTGTGTAGGAGTTTCTGTTGCTCTTCCTCCAAGACATTGCTATTGATATTTAATTTTCAACTTAATTACAACATAAGCAACTTTCCCTTCCTCCTCCAAAACATAAACATTTGATTTAAGAAAGCTGGCTGTTGTGGTTTTTGGTTTTATTTTTTGCCTTGGTGCTTCCAGCATATAATAAAACTGAGATACTTTGTAGTATTTCCTTTCAGTAAATAAAAAAATATAATAATTAAAAGGAACTTGAAAAATTAAGTGTATGGCTAATACTGTACACAGCTACTTAGTAATTTGATGGCCTTTTAATTGGACATGTTGAAGATAACATATCATTGGCTTTGTGATACAGAAAGGCAATGTGGTATAAAACACATGGTTACATGTATTTAAGAGACAGGTGGTTATATTTATCAGGACACTTAAGTTCTTTAGCCTCAATCATCAGGAATGAGAAACCAGATTAAAGTGCAAGGAGTACAGTGAAATGTCACTACTTGACTGTGGAAATCTGTTATTGTCCTCTGTTAAATCTACACTTTTGTATGCCTACACAAGGATTTTTACTTTGTATTTAATCCTTTCTGCTTTAATGCATGCCTATAGGAAGTATTAAGAGTAGCTGCTAACCAGAGCTGTCCAAGCATTATCCTAGGACTTTATCCCTGCTTGGAATCAGGCGAGTGCAGCTCTGGACTGCTTTAGGTAGTATCTTTTGGAAGAACTCTATGCCATACCTGTCTTCTCTGAACCTGGGAAGCAATATTTATGTAAAAATGCCTCACTTTAGGAAGAATAAGTACAAATACCTTTACTTAAGTTTAACTTAATAAACTTCTTGTGAACATGTTTATAACAGGTTACTCATATTTAGTGTTTGTAGGATTGTAAGCATGGTTTGTGTTTGAATTTTTAAGAATGAAGGGATAAATTAAAACCAAATGGGAACTTTCAGAAAACTGCTAGTTTGTGGTTGTATTGAGTGCAGAATCTCCACTGCTTTGACTGGGAAATTTAAGAGACTTTAGCATTAGTTTGAACAGTACTCCTTTTCTAAGGTTGCCACGTGAAGTTTACTGAAATATGTGAAACAGATTTGCGAGAGTGCTGTAGTTCTTAGTGGGGGGAAAAGCACTATGTAAATGTGGAGGAAAAGTTCCATTGCTCTGATGTCTGGGTACCTGGAGAACTCTTAAGTGTTTTCTTATTAATGCAGTTATTTACTAACTCCTTTTTAATATCTCTTATTAGATTTTGTTCCTGGATTTTTCAACAACTGTCCTGTGATGGAAGGGAAATAATTTTTGACGTTAAAATGGATTTTACACAACATAACAAAAACTGGCCTAATAGCAGCATTTTTGTTTGAAGATAATAACCCTTGTTACAGATAATCATGACAACGTCTCATATGAATGGACATATCACAGAAGATTCTGACAGTGAAGCAAAAAATGTGGATCTTGCACCTCCTGAGGAACCTCAGAAGCACAGAGAAATGGCTGTTGATTGCCCTGGGGATTTGGGCTCCAGGATGATGCCCATGCGGCGGAGTGCTCAACTTGAACGAATCCGTCAGCAGCAGGAGGACATAAGGCGCAGACGAGAAGAGGAGGGAAAGAAACAAGAACTGGACCTTACTGCTTCCATGAGGCTAAAGAAACTAGCACAAATTCCTCCTAAAACTGGAATAGATAATCCAATATTTGACACAGAAGAAGGAATTGTTTTGGAGAGTCCTCATTTTACTGTGAAGACACTAGGTGGGTAAAATATAGTGAATGGGCTAATGGAGAAAATACTTCAGTTGATGTTAATGTTCTTTTAGGCCACTGAAAGCCTGGTTCTTCTGATACAGGTTTAAAGTATTCTGGTCCTTTGGATTTTTGGTAGTTTGGGGGTTTTTATTTTAGTCCAAGCATCGGGCTATGTGCGTCAGCCAGCAGCTTTTCACAACCAATCCGTTTGGGAAATAGTTTCATGCCCTATAGATAAGGAATTAAGTGGATGTCTCCAGCCTATCTAGGCTGGGGAGCGCCATGCAAGTCATACCTGATTTTGTTATGTTTGATGAAGCAAAGACAGAAAAAGCCATGAAGTAAACACTGTCATTTAAAATCAAAATGCAAGAGTTTTTAATATTTTAAAGAGAAACCTGCTGGTGGTTTCTTCTTATTCTGGCTGTCTTGCATTATCAGTTGTCACCTAATACAATACATATTTTCTCTTGGAGTGTTGGCATTGATAGTGCTGGCTGGGAGTTGAGAACAGTGAAAAGTGGCTATCTAATTGCTAATTTTTTTTTTTTTTGGTCTTGTCTTCAGGTTTTTTTGTGCCCAAGCAATGTTTCTGCTAAAGACATGTCTCTATTCCATAACCTCTGGTAATCCTTATTGTACAAATCCATCTTTAGGAAAATTTAGGTTGAAAGGTTTATCAGGAAGTCAAACTGTCCAACCTCCTGCTGAAAGCAGGCTCAGTTATGAGTAAGGCAGGTGCACCATGTTTTAGTTCAGGGCTTGTCAGCCCTGCCCAAGAGATCTCTTTTTAAGAAGCAGGTTCTGTACTTTATGAAGTGTTAGATATTTGATTGTGAAATTCTCTTCTTGGAGGCAACACAAAGCAGAAGTTGCGAAGATTGATGTCCACCAGTAGAAGTAACTTCCGTTGGGAGCTGGTTAGCCACAGTGGCTACAAGGTCTGAATGCTGATGACAGGAGGGATTGGAAATTGGATTTGGATTGGAAATTGGAGGACTTGGACTGGAAAGCTGAGGCTAGGTTTCATGCCAGAGATACTGAGAACTTGGAGGGGAGGGCTAGGTGGAAACCACCGGCCAAAGAAGCTAGGCATGGAAGCTGGTAGGAATGAGAAATGAGTATGGCTCTGGCAAGACTGGGAACCAGTAAGGAGCTGGGGTAGACTGAATTTGTTTGAACAGGAGAGACAATGGTGGAGAAATTACTGTGATGACAAAAGACTATTCTGAAAATCTGTCAGTGGGGCGTAAAACAGATACGGGCTGTGGGGGAGGTGGAGAGGTTGTCAGAGAAAGACATTTGTGAAAAGCTGGAAGAAGGAAACTAGGTTTGGCTCAGCAAGAAGGGAAGTGGTGAAACTGGTGTGAATGGAAGCTAGGTTTCTGTGAATACTTCATGTAAGAAGAAAAACACCAAACACTGGAGACAAGAATATAGAGGCGTATACGTGGAAAGAGGTAAATTAGGAAATGGCAATATATGGTACAAAATGCATCTTGGAAGGAGAATGACCAGATGATTTTGTCGACAAGGACAGACTCCACTTCTGTAATCAAAGTTTGAGTCTTGTCATTGTTCTGCTGTCAGCGTGTTTCTGTAAGAGCACAGTACTAAATTGCACGATATAACTAAAGCTATTCCCTTCAGTGTTTGGATACCATGAAAATCAGAAAACTAATGATGTCTGTCTCTACACTAAATTGCAGTAAATAAAGCTTAAAAGGATGTGCACAGAGCAGAAGTATTGACTAGCTTGCTGAGTGAATATGGTCTGTTCTTTGAGCTAGAAAGGCAAGGGGCTTTAGGAGATGTAGTTAAACTAAATCATGACATATCCATATATGCACCAGGGAGCTGAATTACAGCTTCATAGGCATCTATTTCAATCAGAGAAGTC
Source organism: Falco rusticolus (assembly GCF_015220075.1). NCBI lineage: Eukaryota > Metazoa > Chordata > Aves > Falconiformes > Falconidae > Falco > Falco rusticolus. The sequence goes on along the minus strand of NC_051193.1, from coordinate 53,409,238 downwards.
ATGACATAATGTTGACAAGCTTACAAATATACTACTGTTATTTCCTTGCCAGGCAGAATTATAGTAGCAATTCGGATCAGGTAGACTTAAGATTTAAGAAGAGAGGATTTATAATAGCACTCCTGTTAAAGAGTGATGCTTTCAATTATACTTAGCTATGAAGTTTGAGTTGTTGCAAACTCAAAAAAAGTTCTAAATGAAATGCTGTGATCTCTTAACCTATATAGTCCATAAAGAATCTCTGTTCAGTCATTAGCCCTGTCAAAAACTGAGTCACAATTTTAATTTTAGTGAAGTGCTTCTTGCAGTAACTTGGCCTCTTCCAAAATTTTCCTCCACTATTAAGCATGTCCTTTTTGCATACATAAAAACATACATTTTGCATACATAAAAATGTTAATCATTCTAACATCTGACACTAATGCTGAATTTCAGAAGCATTTTTTTAATTTATTTATTCTGAAAGCTGTCTGTTGCTGTTTAATATCAGAGTTAGGGATGTTGCCTTATGAATTTATATATACACACTTGCATACTTAGAAAATAATATGGTTTCACAGGGAGGATTTGAGTAAATTATCGTTAGTACTTCTGCTTTTTTTTACTGAATACTGGAACTGGACATGCCAGGTTTTTTAAAATTTACATGCACAACTTTTTTGTCTCCAAGAAACTTGCTTAACTGTTACTTTATCCAAAAACTAACTGCTAGTATGTGATTTTTTTCACAGTTTGTTTGGTGGTAGTGGATTTCTGATCTGCACTGCTCCTCACCCTTTCCATCTTTCCACTTCTGCTGTCAAGGTGAGAGTGCTTAGTCACTTTCACAAATCTCTAAGCTTTGTTAGGGGAACCCCAAATAAACCTGAGCAGGTGCTAGTGAATTAGAGATGTTAAGCTGCCCTTATTCAGTCTCTTCTAAAATACTGATTTTAGTTTTGCTTTTTTATGTGTTAATCCATAGGGCCTTTGTTAAAGGTAGATGTTTTATATAACAATATTGACCTGATTTTCTGTACTTGTAGCTTGAAAATGTTTTTTAAGTGCCAGTGTCTAATTTGGCAGATCTTTGCCAAGTCTTTAATCTTTTCATCTTAAAAAAAAAAAAACAAAACAAAACAAAAAAAACACCCCAAACCCAACAAAAACCAAACCACAACAACAAAAAAAGCAGACTGGATTAAACAAATTGAATTTCATTTACCAAAATAAAGCAGGACACTTAATCAAAACAATTCTAAAGGGCATGTTTGTTATCAAAACAGTGTATGATTTATACAGCTGTCTTAATGGAAGTAACTTTCTGTGCACCTAGAACATGTGCATATAATTATTTAGCTGGCTTTTTCACAGCAGTATACCACTACAAAATGCAGCATATTTTTTGTTTGCTACAGTTCATTCAATTAATTTAGTTAATTTAGTTAAACGGGTGACATTTCATGTAAGTAACCTTTTGCCTTTTGTGGCTACAGTGAATATTTTTTTAGGGGAAAAGCTGCCTTTTTTTTATTTTTATACCTTTGCCATACTTATTTATAAATGTTATAAATGAACTTTCAGAACAGTTTGGGATAAAACAATACTTTTCTATAGCCCTGTGATTCAAGTAATATATGGAGCATTAGAGTGCTAGTAACACTATATAGAATACTCTAGAGATCTATAAGAAAGATTGGGAATTAAGATACTGGAGCTGACAAAATAAAGCCAATTACATCTTCTTAAGTTTGCTGTTCATAACTTCTTGTTTAAGGTGATGAACAGCAACTATTTTCTTTTCTTCTTTTTCTAATCCAGCATGTTAAGCTGTGACCACAGGTCCTCCCCTGCAGTTGCATACTTTTGCCCTGGCAGTCTTTTGATTAATGCGTATATTGCACAGTGCTCAGTCACATTCCAGCCATTTCAAAGCCTAATGGAAAAAACGCTGCAACACTTCTTCTAAAAGAAGACTTTAAAAAAAAGTAGTTGATTGCTAATTGATCTGCGATTAAAAAATGGACTTGTTCTGCCAAAGAACCCTGACTTTTCTGTGAGTAAATGCAGATGTTAGTCTTTTACTGTTTGGTTTTGGATATTTTTTCTTTTTTTTCCCTTCAGGACAACCTTTTCAGTAGGAAACATCTAGAGGTGGAATCTTTTGTACCTGGGATTTTTATTTTCTTCAGAAAGACTAAAACCAAACAAAAAATCCCTGCACCGAGATCTAATCTGTGGTTTATATTCAGAAACGGGAACCTAGAGAGAGTTAGGCATGCATAAAGCCAGATTTGTACGTAGTTTTATGTGTATGGGGTTTTATTAAATAAGTGACGAGGAAATGGATTGCTAGCTTTTGGGGAATATTTCATTTCGCTCCTTTCAAGCATTATTTCTCTTTTAGAATCATGAAGAGGGGAGTTTGCTCTTTCATGGTGGGGGGGAAATTGTTTGGTATAGGGCTTTTGTGTCCAGCACAGATGAAGATTCATTGTAGAAGGGAATTACGTGGGGAGGAGAGTACTGTGTTAGTATGTGAGAAAGGGTGACACAGAAGGAACTAGCAAAATGCTCAATAGAGAATATGTAGAGGCATCTAGGAACATGTCATCTTTATTATAGATACAGAGTAAGATGTCTTATCTTTCTATATGTATTTATATCTTATATGGAATATGTATTAGAATTTTGTGTGTACATGTGTCTATGCATTTGAATTCTCAGATATATAAGGGGGTATACACAATGCAGAAATAATGGAATAAAATAATTTATGAGTAGGAAGAGTTTGAAGTTAGGATCTTCTCTACTACCTCACTGGTTTTTGAATCTGGTAACAGTAACAAACAGCAGAATTTTGGGTTGGTATGTTTTTAACTGAGCAGGTATCAGTAGGAACTTTACAATAATGTCTGACTGGTTCATAGTGCACTTCCTTAGACTTGGGAGAATCAGTTGCCGAGATGCTATGGTAGTCTGCATACTCCACTAGATAAGAATTTTGCCAGCTGACAATGTCCTATTTAGCAAGTATTCTTGCTTGTAAAGTGTTCTTTAGCTTTCTCTGCAAATGGCACTTCCCCCCTGTGTGATAGGCAGTATATTGTGTATACAGTTCCCTAGTGAGACATTGGCTGCCTTAATTAGTGTTGTGAGCTGTACTGGATTTCACCTGTGGAATATCCTGCACAGCTGGTATTTGAGCTTTTGGTGCAGCTTTTGTACTATTGCCCTTTGTTTACTTGGTGGTTACAGGAAGAAGCCCTTGACCTTTGGTGGATAGGATGTTTTTAGCATGTGTGGAATAGTTTTGGAGGATTTTTTTCATGTTTTTTACTGTCCTGCAGACAGTGAAGTACAAGAATAGTAGCTCTAGATTGTTTCCTTTTATTATACAGAAGACTGGCTTGCAAACTCAGAATTGAAAACATGTAGGTTTGCTTTGTCTGAAACTAAAACCATTAAACTTGTTTGAAATGCATATTTTATTAGGCTTTATGGTTTTCATGTGCCCATTTATCAACCATTTTAATCATTAAATAATTTAAATTAAATCATTTAATTGAGCCTAGCATTGTGTTTGGCATACTAGTGAATTTGAGGTTAAAAGTAGGTGAAGTAAACAAAGAGGTTGTGGAGTCTCCTCCTCTGGAGACATTCAAAACCTGCCTGGATGCAGCTCTGTGCAATCTGATCTAGGTGAATCTGCTTTAGCAGGAGGTTGGACTAGAGATGATGTGTAGAGGTCCCATCCAACCCTGACCAGTCTGTAGTTCTGTGAAACTTCCTGACAGAATGTATCCATGTTAATGATCAGTATCTACTGTGATTTTTCATGGAAAACAATGCAACTTCGCTGATGTCTTGATAACACCCTATTCTAATGTTGATTAGCTCATAATGAATAAATTGGGGTTGCTAAAACTTAAAAATAATTCTCAGAGCTGATATTTTGATACCAGTAAGGGAGATTGACCACAATATCAACTCACAGTTTTAAAATCTGAGATTTTCTTTGTTGTTCATTTTTTTTTTAAATACCAGGATTCAAAATTCTGGTTTACTTGAATTTATTAAAATAAAAGATAGCTGACCTTTTTTTTTTCAGACAATGAGTGAGAATGCATACATTATTTCAGGCTCAAAACATTCACTGTATTTTTGGTCTGCTTGAGGATTTCTTACCTGGGTTTATATGCATTAGAGGTATGATTCATATTCCTTGTTTTAGGTAGTTTCTCAAGTACTTAGTACTGAGAAGTGACATACTTTGCAGAAATTCAGATTGGTTTAAAAGAATGTAAATTTGTTGACAGTCTTTAAAAAGCACCCGTAAAGCATCAGATTAGTTCTTGAAGGTCAAGAATGTAGTACATGTGTAGTATTCTGCAAACATGTAGAAACATATAATTAAAATATGTTAAAATATTTTATGGTCCAAGCAGAATTCGTAATCTCATAAATGATGTGGACTTCTTCTGGTGAAGATGACTTTCAGAACTCTGACCATAGATGGTGTGTTTTTCTTTTCCATTCTTACCTTCTCATGTTAATGTGCTAAGACAGCATAATTTTATGTTTAGGCACCAAGTGTAGTTTACATATCAAACACTCATTCTATAAGTTAGCAGTATCTGGTTGAGAGAGATACATATGGCAGGTATACATGGAAAGCCATATCAACATAACAGTGACTATTCAGTGCTTCAAGATCAGTTTAGCAAATAAGTTATTTTCATGTTGCAAAATAGTCCCTTTTTCACTTTTAGCTATACCTGAGCTGCAATTATAGAATCTTTTACATATTGGTGATTTCATTCAGAGGAGAACTGCTCATGCAATAAGAATTTAATTTAAACAGTGTATTAGCTTTTTATTTCTCCTTTTACCAAGTTGGTTTTTTGTTTGTTTTTTTTTTTAATTCAGATATGTTCTGCTAATAAAAGAGTGAATAATGGATAACTAAAACTTGCATACATCACTGAAAAACTGAACAGCAAAACAAAATTTGGTCAAAATCTTAATATAAACATTACTTAATTATGAATCTTGTTAACTCATACCTTATTTGTATTTTCTTATTTCCTACCTAGAAGTGGACGAACTGTTAACTTCTCTTAAGCATATCCAGCATGTTTTGGTAGACCCTCAGAGCCAAGAGGATATCTCTCTCATTTTACAGCTTGTTCAAAATACTGATTTTCAGAATGCGTTTAAGATACACAATGCTGTAACAGTGCACATGAACAAAGCCAGCCCTCCATATCCTCTCATCTCCAATGCACAAGAATTAGCGCAAGAGGTATGTACAGTATGCATCTCTCTGATATGTATGAAACCTATAATCATAGCTGTTGTTGAAATATGTACTTGCCAAGCTTGTCTGAGTTATTGAATGTTGAATATGAAAGGGATTATAGTAGTCACTGATCGCTGTATCCGGTTTTTCCAGATTTCCAAACAGTAACCAGAAAAATATTTTGGGAATAAGAACTCCCTTTTTAGCATAGATAGATATGTAACAGGAAAAGTACTGTGTTTAAACACAGAAAAAGGGAGTGGTTATGAAAAATCTAACTTTTACCTTCAGTATTCTTTATTCCAAGTGTTCAGGAATTGCATTACAGTTCTCTATTATTGTGACTTAGTGAGCTGAGCCATGGTTCTTAAATTGGGGGGCACTTCTGAAAATACAACTATATGGGAAAGAATTCTTCTTTAAAGTGAGCCACAGATACCCTAATACCTAATTTCAATGTTTTAATTGCTGCTGTGATGGTCTGATTACATTTAATTTTTGTCTGACAGATGACAACTCTTATAAGATCTGATATCTCCTTTAGAAATTTACTCAGGCAACTTTTTTAACTTCAGTCCTTTCAGTCAGATCTTGACTGAAATAGTTTTACAGTTTCAGACAGGTTTACTGCTGTCTTTGAGGCTTATTCACTTGAATATAGACTGGCAATACCTATATACAAATAGCTTTATAAGCACTAGCAGTAATGCACAGAAAACTCAGATAAAAAGTTGCTGTGAACGGAATGAGTTTCGCATCTGGCTGGATGCAGCGAAGACCCTTTGAGGGGCTGCTTAATGTTATCTACATTTTCCATGGCCTGGTGCGTATATATATTGCAGTGGAGTGTGGCTACACCTTATATGGATATACATTTGTAACTTTAGCTAGCTTGAATACCAGTATTGGCGCAAGCGTAGCACTGTAGTGTTCAGCAAAGCCAGATTCAGAGGCTGGGTAAACGCTGCAGTGTTTAGCACCCAGTGAACCAAACGTACCTATTCAAAACTGACGTAGGTACACAGGTTGGAGTACCTGAGCCAGTATATAGCTATTCTGCAGTTGCTCAAAGGCATGTAACTCCAATTTCAGTACAGCAGCAAGCTGATTTTTTTAAAAATCTGGTTTTCTTTTTGCCTGAAGCAATTTCTTCCAACAGCTCTTCCCACTCTCCTTCCTTTTCCTAGACTTCAGCCTTGTAAATCAAGGAAAACAGCATTTTAGCAAGTTCGAAGTTCTTTTGCAGAAGAAATTACTGATTCTTGAGGGACATAATTTAAATATTATCTAAAGGTGCAGTGTGCTGCTTAACCTGCAGCTCAGGATTTTCCTGTTTAGGTTTGTCAGTAAGACTGTGCCAAAACCAGGTGGAAGCGTTTTACATATGAGCTTCCCTCATCAGCCTGTAGGCTGCTACAGGATCCTCACTAGGCTTCTTTGTCTGTGAGCCTGAAGGAATCTTTCCAATTAACTCCTGTTTGTAAAGAACTTCACCAAACACCCACTTTACACAGGCCTCCTAGTTCGGGATTTCATTCAGCTACAAGCCAGAGTATTTGAAACTTGATGTATAATACAGGATGTTACAGATTCACCTCTTAAAAAAAGCTGGGGTTTCCCCTTCATGGATATGATGTCCTTTTATTTGCTGCTTAATAGAAGTTTCCAAGAAGAAAATATGCCTAGCAAAACTCTAGGTCTGTTTTCAGACTTCCATATTCCTCGTCACCTTCCCAACACGTTCCTCTCTTTTCAGGTGATTGGGTAAATCCTAAAATCAGAAGGTCATGCGAAACTAGTTTTGTTTCTTAGCAATCCATGAAGAAGGCTAAGCATAAAGAAAATATTTCTTTAATGTAACATTTTTAAACCCTTAGTATTTTGTAATCACCCCAGGAGACTATTATATAGAAGGCAAACATATCACTGCACTTATTTTGATTCTTCATGTCCCATCCCTGTCTTGTCCAGCCTTGGAATTCCTGAAAAGTCAATATACTGCATATGTCTGTTCCATTTTCAGAGGTAGTCTAGTTTCTCAGTGATTCAGCTTCTGGTGTATTTAAGTGACTTGTGTTTTGTAATATGTTAAATAGCATCCTGAAATGATTGACCTGGAAATTGAGGACAAATATTTCTGTGACAGGTGCGTCCCAAGAGGAACACCCTTGAGGCCTCCATTCACATCTTTCTGTACTTCCTAGTCTTGCCTGAATAGAAGATCTCATGCTCATTTTTCAGATCCTTTATTCCTTTTGGAAAGGTTTCTGTATTTGTTATGGTAGCATTATGGGAGGACATTATTTCTGTTTTAGGAGAAGCTGGTTAGTTGGTTTTGGTGTTTGGTTTTGCTTTTGGGGTTTTTTTTAACACTGACAAAGTATCTGGTTTGCATGGCCAGGTCTTTTCTTGTACTGTCATATTTGGTTGTCTTTTGCTTTTTCCATTCCTAAGCGTAGGCATGGGAAGCTCCCTCAGAAAGCAGTTTACCTACTTCAGGGTGTTTTTGAAAAGACACTTGCAAAACCCTTGATTTAAGATACTGATAACATCTTGGTGATAAAAGCCACAAGACATTACAAGAAAGAAAAATAGCAGATACATGCATAACATTAATTTTAAATGGCAGGTAATGTTAGTGCGCATATTTTAGTGCACAGGTCATCCGTGACTCTGTAACACTGCAACTGTTCTGGAGTGCATGCCCTAGTTCAGAGCTACCGATGTGTTTTGTTTGAGGTTTTATAGTGTGGAAGAGAACTTGTTCTAGAGCTCATGCTTCTGTAGCTCTAACAGGAAGACACTTTGCAATACAATTACATCTTGCAATGTGAAACATGCACCCTTTAAAATAAAAATTAATATTAAATTAATTAAATCACACTTTTGGAATTGTGTTTGGTGGGAGTTATTTGCTATGCTGAACCTAATTTAAAAATTCTGTTTTCATTTACTCTTTGATGATTTACTTTTATGAAACATCATGTGTATGAACAATGTGTTGTGAAAACTTTTGATTTTTGAATCTTTTAACCATTAACAATACAAGTGGAATGGTACATTTTTATTTTCTAGTCCTCTTTAGGAAATTCTTTGAATTAGTAGTACACTTGTGCAGTTAACTTTTCCACAGATTCTGATAACCAGACAGCAACAAGTCAAGATTTTAACTTGTTTTAAAAGAAACTAATTGAATGTAAAAGGTGGAATGAAGCACTTGAGCTTAGGGAATTTATTTTAGAGGTCTAATCTTCATGTAATGTGTTGTATCCAAGTCTTAAATAAAAATAGACAGTAAACATCAAGTGTAATTAAATTGATTTCAAATCCATTTAAACTTGACCAAGATTGTGGGAATGATTATGGGAACATAGTCTGAATCTTGACCTTGTAAGAACATTTGACGTAGCATTCAAGACAGTTTGTAATTTTTGGCCCGTAGCAGCACATACCAAATACCTTTAAAGATGTTCTTGCTATTAAATACACTTAATAGGCTCAATTTATATAGGCTGTGTTACTAAAGGTTTCAGACTTTATACTGTTCACTTCAGGAAGTGCAGACAATTAAACTAGGTCAGTACTTTTGAGAGGATGCACTGGAAGCTTGTAGCTTCAGGTGTAAGTGCACTAGAACATGTATGTATATTCCCTCTGAGGTCCTGCTCACCTGAAAGTAAACTACAACAGGATTTTGCAAGTGCAGTTAAATTCTGAATGTTTAATATTACTCCAGTGTGTGCCTCCACAGTACATGCCTCCAATTGCGGTGTGTATAAAGAAACTAAATTGATAGCTTTATTATTGACACATATTCAGTGTGGATTGCCTGTGCTGGCTGTAGTGTGTCGCTTCCAGAACAACAGCCTACATTCAGATTTCAGAACTGACAGAATGACTGCTTGGGCCTGGTTGCTTTCATTTCCCCTGTCAAATCCCCAACATCTGACCTTGCATTCAAAAGGTTGCCTTGCTTGCAGGGCTTCTAAGTTGCTTTCTAAGTAGGTTTTCCTGTAAAAGGGTCATAAAAATTGGATAAATAACACTTTGAAGTTCCTTGTAGCTTCTTCAAGAAAGGAATTGGAAGTCCCTTGAAAGTTAGAGACCTTAAATAAACCTCTGTGAGGAAGTCTTTTGTATAGAAAAATGTCTTCTTTCGACACAGGAAACTTTTTTAGTGAAATACATCCTTTGTAGTGCTCTGCTGTATGGCATCCCAAAATTCAGGCTTAGCTGGGGATAACAGCTTTCTGGCTAATTCAGAGGTATGACTGAAGTCAGCCTTCTATGGAGCTGAATTTTTTCTGTTCTTTATGGTTTTAATGAAATAAATTAAAATTATTTAGAACTGGCTTCATTTTTTGTCTATTCTAAACTATACTAGGTTTGTTCACCATGAGGCATGTTCTAGGGATGTCAGAAGGAAGGCTTTTGGAGGTTGTCCCAGGCTTATTGCTAAGCACAGGAATTTGTTCGGTGTGACAGTGTTTGGGAGGCAACGTAACGACCTTGCTCCATGGGAACAGAGTGGCTTCTCCTAGAATTAAGAATTATCTTTACTTTTTTCAGTGCTGTCATTTAGTAGCATCCAAGACAGTTGTTTACATTTCTGTAGATAATTGCTCCTAGGATAGAGGGTCTTCAGACCTTTAGATATTGTTGATCACACAAGCAGCTTGATCTTTTTCCCTTTGGAACTTGTGGTTTCTTGATTCTCTGATGTCATATTACCTTATCCTTAAGCATAAAAAGCTCTTGAAAAAAATGTTCTCTATAGCACTGAAAGCTGCTGCTCTGATATGTATAATCTACTCTTGATGTCTCTGGATTCATTTGTGCTTTTGGATTTCTGATTAGGCCAGAGAATAATGGCTATGGAAAATAGCTTCTTCAATTCACCCTCACGTAAGGGGGGACTTACCTGCTCTTGGCTTTCTCTGTAAGCATGCTGGTATTTGCAAGAGATGATGGCAAGGCATGTTTGGTAACTGTATGAGAAGGCAAACCTTTTTTGGCAACTAAAGCTGTTTGAGCAACAGCTGTCCTTGTGTTAATCTGGATTATTTTGGAACCAGCCAAAGAAACCTGGTTTTCTGTGACCTTTTGTAATTTTGCTGAGGCTGGGGCTCCAGGATGCATTGCAAAACCTGTCTTGGAATCTTTGGTCTTGCTGTTAGTGGAAATAGTTTGGGTAAAAATAAACCATCTGCTTTTAAGGAAAAGGGAGACTAGTCATGTTAATGAGAAGTTGGTCCATTTTAAAAGACCCAGCATATTCACATAATAAGACTTCATTGTGACTGATTTCACTATCATGCTCTTTTCCAGAATTTTTTTTGTGTGTGTGTGTGCATCTTTGTGGTAGCTGATCTCATTGCCAGTCTCTGGTATTGACAAATCTGTGATGCACTGGATACCCATTTAGATTTGGTAGATAATTGCTGAGGCAAGATGTGCTAGAATCATCCTGTGGTCTCATTGCATGTTTTCGTAATGTGTACCAGGTACAGTTCAATCAGCTACTGTAACAGCTATGTGGATGTACTTCACTTTCAGTAAAATGCATAATGGCAGCTAGGGGTTTGTGCTTGAGTAGGGGAGGGAGGATTGATAAATCACCAGGTAGAGTAAAAGTTTTATTACTTGATTTCTTTTTAGGTACAGAGCGTTTTGAAACCCAGTCACCATAAGGATGGGCAGGAGCTTAACACTTTGCTGAATGCCCCTCATATGCAGGTAAAACAGTCAAACTTCTAATCCAATGGATGTGATTATTGATGCTGTTTTCAATATCACTTAATTTTTGCAAATGTCTTGGGCTGACTGGGCAAGGACAGATTTTATTCTTCAACTCTATGCAGATCTCTTGATGTGGAGTTTCCCGTTTCCAGCAACTAATGGAAACTTCTGATCAAGCGTAGTGCATTATTGTATTCAGCCCTTGCTACATTCTACATGTATTACAGGCTAATTTGCACATAAACAATGTAGCACTAGGTTAGTAGAGGCAGGGGCAACACATGAGCTGCTTTGCTTGTCTATGGGGGTTTTTGAGTAGTCAGTCAGGTACATAGTAAACCAATGCTTGATTGATTGTTTTTTGGATTTGGAGGTTTTTTTAAGGAAGGAGAAGCTGTAAGTACAGTCACAGTTGTGTGTTCAAAATTACTTTTTTATTCTTTTCCAATCTGAAAGGGAGGGTTTAGAGAGCAGTAGGTGCTACATAGCTGTGATAATTTTTTTTTTTTTTAATTTCCTGAGTCTGTTTGCAGTATTTGGTGACCTGCAAAGACTGTTCAATTTGCCGAATTTCATTGAACTCTAATTTGTATACATAATAAAGTGTGAAATTTTCTGTAACTGAGTTGGTTTTGTTTAACACTAGGCACTTTTACTGGCTCATGATAAGGTTGCAGAACAAGAAATGCAACCAGAGCCTGTGACAGATGAAAAAATTTATGAGAATGTTGGTGTGTACGGAGGGGAGACAGTTAAAATAGTTCGCATTGAGAAAGCTCGGGATATTCCATTGGTAAGTACTGATACTCCCTCACTTATATGTAAAGGAGGTAAGCTTTCCTCTCCTTTGCAGATCGCTATGGAAGTTTTGGAATTTGAACGTGGAGGTGATGTTTAACTTGTAAACACTTTCCCTCCCCTCAAAATGAGAATTAGTCATAGACAGTAAACTTTTACATATATATAAAAATATTTATCAGTAGCTGTACTACCACTTAAAAACTGTACAACTTCTGTCAGCTTAGGTTTGGACAGGACTTCTTGACAGAAGTCACTGTCCCAGCCTTTGCTACAGGGGAGCTTATAGCCTTGTGCCAACCATTTGTTTTGGTTTTCTTTTTTTTAGCAACTGTCATCTTCTATTTTGCATCTTTCAAATAAGTGTTTCCTTAGGAGTATGTTTTTTTAAAATAATAATGAACCTTATAATGTGGAGCCATTCAATTCTTCGATCTTTAGTGCAGCTTGAAGAAACTAAGCGGTATTTTTTAAACTGAAGCATTGAGTGTATGCATTTAAGCTGTTACTTGCGTTCCTCTTCAGTATAGTCTCCCACTGGCTTGAAATAAGTACGACAGATGGCTCTGAGTTTCATATATATAATAAATTCAGAATGTGTTGCTGCTACACAGGGTGCTACTGTTCGCAATGAAATGGATTCTGTTATCATTAGCCGAATAGTGAAAGGAGGTGCTGCAGAGAAGAGTGGGCTGTTACATGAAGGAGATGAAGTTCTGGAGATTAATGGCATTGAGATTCGTGGAAAAGATGTTAATGAAGTTTTTGACTTGTTGGTGAGTTGGACATTTCTTGTTTTCCCTGCAGAAAATACCGATTTCATAAGACTGAAGCCTGTTGGTTCTGCTTGTCATTTGTACTCATTTAGCAGTAGCTTAAAAGTATTCTGATAGTTAGTGTTTATGTAGAGGGTCATTTCAAGGTGGTTTTTCTTCTGACACATACTATCGTATTAAAAAGTATAATGGCAGTTATCTTCAAAAATGAAGCCTACGTATGTGAAGAGTCACGCTAGCATCTTGAGACTTTCTTTTAATGAGTTATAAGAAAAACCTTTAGGTCTGGAAAGCCATGATTTTTCATCTTTGAGTCCGCAATTAGTAACGTGTAGCTGCGTGATTGTGATTGTGGTGGTGCCTGCATGGGATGGACGTAGTTTTTTTTCATAGCAGCTTATATGATGCTGTGGTTTAGTCTGGTTTTAGACTGAAACAGTGTTGATAACGCATCAGTGTTTTAGCTGTTGCTGAACAGTGCTTGCACAGTGTCAAGGCCTTTTCTTTCTCACTCTGTCTGCCACCTGCAAGTAGGATGGGAGTGAGCAAGAGCTTGGGAGGGGACACAGCAGGAGCAGCTGACCTGGATTGATCACAGTGGTATATCATGCCATTTAACATCATGCTGAGCAATAAAATCTGGGTGGTGAGTGATTGCTTTTGCATCACTTGCGTTTGTGGGGTGTGTTTTTCCCTTTCTCTTACTACACTGTCTTTACTCAGCCCATGAGTTTTTCTTGCTTTTGGTCTTCTGATTCTCTCCCCTGTCCTGCTGGGGAAGTGGAATGAGTGAGGTGGTGGTCTGTGCATAGTTGCTGGCTAGGCTTAACCCTCCACAAATTGTATCACATGGGACCTTTACATGACTAGACTTCTTACTCTTTCCCTCCTGATAAAAACCCTTTTGTCTAGCAGTTTACCAGCATAGATGTCTTTGTGTTTACTACAACTTTACCATTGATGACAGAATTACACATAATTTCAAAAGCAGCTAGTCAAAACAACAGGCAAGAAATCCATCAAGAGCTAGTAAATGCAGAGTTACCCTCTCTCAAAGGCCCAGTGAGGTATAATGTCAAAAGCTGGGGATTACTATTATTTTCTGTTGACCGATATTGCTCTGTTATCCTGCTTTTCCCTGGCACCTATTTTTGATCAGTATCCAAGATGGGACACCTGGAACCTGACTATGAATCATTGGTCAGATTGCAGCAAGCAAGACCATTTTGTCAAAGTGAAAACAGATTAAAATCACAGGGTTTTCAAGAAGTTAATTTATAACTTCGATGCAAAACATTGGAAAATAGCCACTAGCATTTATTTAATAGGGTCTTTTGGAGAAAAAATATTAGTAAATCTCTGAATTACTTCGTGGATATATGCTCTTTAGACAAATCAGAATCAGGACAAAGACCTGGGTTCCGATGTAGGTTGCATTATTGTAGGAAGAATAGGCAGCAATATCCATAATGAAGTTGTCTCATGCTACAGTAGGACTGTAGTTTTTAATGGACAATTTCCACCTGTAGTTAGATTTTTTCCTGAAATGCGCTGTTAAAATTTTTTCAGCATGGAATGAGGTCAAGTGGAGGGAAGTAGAGGCAGAAATGTGTGGGGGTTTGGTTTTCATATTTTTTTAAAGCCATTTAAAGATTCTCAGAGTTATTTGAAAAGCCTTCAATCTCCTTGTGTTTTTTGGATCAGAGATGTCAGATTCTTCATGTTCTGTAATTGTCTCCTTTGCTGTCTATATTTGTTTTAAAGCCATATTTAACTAATTCCTGTGCTTCTGAAAAAAGTGTTTTGGCAGTTCTCTGCAGAGAGCTTGTTCTGCTCTTGAGCAGCTCCTGCAACCTAGAGGTACAAAATAAAAGATTTAAAACCATGATACATTAACATAAGAGCATTTATTTGCTGAAAATAATTTATTAAAAAAAAGCAACACAAAACTAACCAAACCCAACTTGTATTTTTTAAAAAAATCATTCATTTATAATCATATTTTTAATTCTTATACGTTGTGTCTTGTACTTTGTAACGTGGAAGTGAGTTTTTAAAATGCTTCAGTCTCCAAAAAATATTTAAAACGAGCACAGGAGAAGGAAATTACTTTCCTTCTTAATTTTGCCTCACCACTTGCTGCTCAAATGATAGTAAACTGCACATGACTTTAGACAAGACTATTCACAGGATCACTGTGAAATTCTATGCATTCCTCATGGACTATGCATGCTGACGGAAAATCATGGATTTTCCTTTCCTGCAGCCTAATCATGTTATGTTCAGTTATGTTTATTTGAGCCTTAAGTCTGAATTTTTTGAGATACATGCATTTTCTTTGGTTTTATACAATATAAACTGTTGTGTTATAGTTCATGGAATGATGTATAGGAAGTAAGGCACATGTAGACCTTGTCATGGGTTGGTACTTGCATTTTATCTAGATATTCTTTGTGTGCAAACACACTCTGCATACAAAAGTATGCAAACAAGTAAGAATACTTTTAAAGCCAGTATATTTATTATGTTCTACTTTCTTAGTAGGTGTGATTGCAATATTGATACTAAGTACTTTACAGATGCAGAATTGGAGTGTGTGTTAAATTTTTAAACAGTGTTTTGTATACATTAATGATGTTAATAGCATAAAAACATGGTAGAAGTGTTTAGATTTGAAAATACTGTTCCGCTTTAAAGCAATTTTAGAAAAAGTGCTTTTTGTATTTTTTTCTTCCTAGCATAGATCCACTTGTTGGTATTTTTAAACAGAATATTATTTTCCATTTCTCCTAAGTCACTGCTTGACAGAATTGCAGCTGCTTCATTTCAAATATAAATAGTTTATGTATAATCAAGAATGCTAGGTGTTTAAAATCTGGTATCAACATTTGGCTTTCTAGCCTATCACAGAATCACTGTATCTGTACTGTATCTTTTTAAAACCACGTCAGGGGTAGATGGTGTGCTGTTAAGAACTGCTGCCTTTTATGGGAATTGTTGAAGTATTTTCTGAAATGTTGTTTATTAAAATTCTTAACTTTAAGCCATATTTTGATACTGTATATGAAGGGTCTATTTTTTGTCGCAGGCTGACATGCATGGTACTCTGACCTTTGTATTGATTCCCAGTCAGCAGAGCAAGCCACCTCCTGCAAAGGAGACAGTTGTAAGTAGCCCTACATAAGTTCTTGAGCTTGGTGATACATAACTTGTTTTACCAGTATTGTGTAGGAAGTTCTTCTCTAGGTCTGTTACATTGTGGAACAAAACCAAAACCTAATAGTTTAAATTGGTTTAATTGTTACCAGATTAACACCTGTAATAACTGTTGAAAATGATTGATGGTGATAAGCTAAAACTCTTAGTATGATGTTTAACTCTGTTTCTAAAGTAATAAGAAATTATAAAAGCCTGTGCTTATGAATTTCTATTTCGAAATTCCCAATTTCTCTATTAAAAAAAAAGGCGAATTGATGGAACTTGCTACTGTGCTTTGGAAGGAAAAGATTGCATACTGGAAAATTTGTTCATTACCTTTTTAACTAACATACTTTTATTGAGACAGCTATAACAGTATGAAGAAAGAATGCACTGATTTATCACAGCTGAACAAAAGCATTAATGGTTGGTGACAAAGTAAAACATTTTACTAGTGAAACTTCACCTAAAGCCTAGCAAATGGCTGTCAATCTATGTATTTATTTGGGCTTTTAAACAATTCTGAATATCTCTGATACTTTTTGAATGCAAAGAACTTAAATTGGTAGTTCAGGGATTTTTGCCTCCTAAAATGGTGAGGAAATTGCATAGACTTTAGAATTAACAACTTAAATTCAGGCCTTCACCTCGAACCTAGCACAACTGTGTTTTGTCCATTGCTAACCTAGGTAAAGATTCCATTTCCAGTATCTCCTGTATGCCCCAGATGAAGTTTCTATTTTATAAAATCTTGGAGTTTTTATATATTGGAGCTCCATTGCAATCACAGGAAGATGGGGTGTCATTCTTCAGAAGTCACAGGTCATTTTTCTTCTGTTTTTGCATTTGATCTCCCACAGATACATGTGAAAGCACATTTTGACTATGATCCCTCAGATGACCCTTATGTACCCTGCCGAGAGTTAGGCTTATCTTTTCAAAAAGGAGATATACTTCATGTGATCAGCCAAGAAGATCCAAACTGGTGGCAGGCTTACAGAGATGGAGACGAAGATAATCAGCCACTGGCAGGCCTCATACCTGGTAAATAAAGCTCTAGAAAAAGCTTGATAGCCAGCTCTTCCCATAGCTACAGGAACAATATCCTGGTTTTCAAAGACTTGTGTACCCTTAAATATCCATTGCCTTAAATCTGACCTTGGACCTTTTGCAACAGACCCTACTATTGGTTATGTAATTTGCTTTACTGAAAAGGTTGACCCTTTAGAGGCATCACCATGTATAGATATTAAATGCAGAGTAAAGCTACCGCTTACACTGCGGTTCACTTTTAAAGAGCTACTCACCCCTTGTGTTACTCCTCCACCCTGGGGACTCCGTGGATTCAAGTTCCCTCTGCTGGTTACAGCAGAAATGTGGGACCTCCGTCTGCCTGTTCTCTGGTGGTGGGAGCAGCCCTTAGGTTTCTTACTATATCAAGTAGCCAATTTGAAAAACGTATCTTTTCCGTGGTGACTTTTCTCCATGTTTTCACCTAGCAATGAGCTCAGTTGTAACAGTCATGCTTCCTTTCTAACTGCTGGGGTCCTTTGAGTAATGGGGTTTTCAGACATTGAAGTCAGTATATAATTTTTGCATTGAAATGTGTACTGCACTCTAGTCCATTAAAGATCTGCTGATCTGTTAAACACAGTGAAAAAAAGACTTTTCAAATTCTGTAGATTATCATGCTGTTACTTTATGATATTTGAGTAAGTTGAGAGGAATACTGATTTAAATATAGGCTAGTCTTTTTCAAGCTGAAGTTCAAAATATTTAGAATAAATAGAATGCATTTAACATACAAAAATAATTAGAAAACCATGTCATCGTAGTGGGGAAATGTAGTCTTTCCAGTAGTTAGAATTTTCTGGGCAAAACTGTCCAGAATAGTACAAATGCTCTGCAAGTCTTTCTCAATGAATGTATTTTTTAAGCAATAAAGAAGCTTCCAAGCAATTCTATTTTCTCTTTCTAAAAATTCATTTATCTTTTAAAATTTCTTCTATGTTGTATTCTACTAGAACCTTCAGAGATGTAAAAGCTTAGGAAAAAGTAAAATGAGTAAGTAATTACAAAAAAAGTATGGAAATAGTTTCTAAATGTTAACTGCTTTTGTACTTTTTTTTTAAAATACATTAAGGAAAAAGTTTTCAACAGCAAAGAGAAGCAATGAAGCAAACCATAGAAGAAGACAAGGAGCCAGAAAAATCAGGTTGGATATATTCTTTCCAAGGGGGGGGAGGGGGGGGAAATCTAACTTTTATAAAGGTGCTCATTTTTGATATCTGGAACCTTGTGATTGTGGAGTTGTAGTAAATTCTTCCTTTTTTTGTAATACAAGTGGGATGACTCTTTGAAATTCTTCATGTAAATACAGATGTGAATTTAGCACTTCATTGTATAAATCACATGATTTTTTCATAACCATGTGCAATGTAATTAGGATGATGTAGGCGAATTTGGAAAGCCCCTTTCTTCTTAAAGAATCTGATCTGCCATGACTCAGTTTAAGTCCTTGGCTTGCAACATTTGCTTAATACACCAAACTGTTTTAATGAACTGAAGAATATGACATGTTTTCAAAATTGCAGAATAAATTCTCTACTTTAAAAATCCAAATACTGAGACAGGAAGCTTTTTACTGTATGGGTATTTGATTGTGTTGATTTTTATTTTGGTTAGGAAAGCTCTGGTGTGCGAAGAAAAACAAAAAGAAACGGAAAAAGGTTTTATACAATGCAAATAAAAATGATGGTAAGCAACATCTTTGGCACACTGTGCACTTACAAGCAGCTGTAAAAGATTCTACAAATAGCTTGGTGAAAAGAATGTTGAACTTCAGGATACGATGTTAGAAATACTGCCTTGTGATGTTCTGTGTGGGAGCAGTAGTGTGGTTTGTAACAGCGTTTAGTGAAAGATCTAAAAAAGGTGGCGGGATTTGTAAGGTCATTTAGTGTCTTTAATAAAGACTAGATGATAGTGGTAAAAAAAAAAAAAAAAAAAAACCAAACAAAAAAACCCCCAAAAAACAAAAAAACCACAACAAAACAGATAATTTTTTAGGCGTGGAAGCACTCTCAGTTTTTCAATGATGAACCAATTTATTACGTTTTTTACTATCATCTCACTCTGCATAATTAAGTTTAGTAAATGGAAACTTTCTCCAGAGAGAGTTTGTAGGCTATTTATATTATATTCTTACAAAAGTACTTTGGGATTGGGATGTTGATTCTTGTTGTTGTTGGGTAGAGGGTGTTATTCTTGTACTAGAAACTTGTTCCTTGGCAAGAAAATTGTTTCCTGAGTTTACGCTGCTACTAATAGCAGTAGTAAGTGGAAACACATTTTCTTTCTCAAGAAGTTGGGGGGAACCTCATCTTATTGGGCAAGTGATGATCTTTGGGGTTCTGTTGCTTTGGTGCCTTGCAGTTACATACTGTGCAGAGAGTCAGGAACTGCCTGAAACTTGATACTGCATGACAGGCAATACATGCAACTAGCAGTAAAGTACATTGTGACTATTTTACTGTTTCTCTCTCAAGATTATGACAATGAGGAGATTTTGACTTATGAGGAAATGTCACTGTATCATCAACCAGCAAACAGGAAACGGCCTATTGTTCTGATCGGCCCACAGAACTGCGGCCAAAATGAATTGCGACAGAGACTTATGAATAACGAAGTGGATCGCTTTGCCTCTGCAGTTCCCCGTAAGTTTGACAGGCAGATAGGCTTGCTTATTCTAAACGTTGTCTGCAGACAAATCCTCTTGTGTTGAAGATGGTAATTAAGAGTTTGGGGGTTTTGAGCAGATTATAATCAACTGTTGGACAAGTAATGTTACATCTTCTGTGGCAAAAAGGAGTTTTGGTAAGTTAATGCAAATCCAGTGTCCCAACACAGTGTAATAGAGGCATTATAAGACAGGCATATACTCCAGTATGAATAAAATTGGAGTGAGTTACAGAAGTTTAGAACGGTAACTGGTACATTGGGCATAGAATTTTTAACCTATGTGTCCTGCATAAATGAGAACTTGGGTGGGTTTAGTGCCTTCCCAAACCATTTACATTTCAGTGAATTGTGTATTTTAAATATCTAATGTACTCTAGATTAGGTTTACAAATAGTGTAGCAATATAATTTGTTACAAACAACTAATAGCTGTTTTCACATTCAGAATGCAGCTGCACAGGTGAAACTCTTCCTTTCTTAGATGACTGTATTTTTCTTCTAGATAATGTAAACAGGAACTCTAAATGTAGGTTCAGCCTCTGGCAACTTAATCTGAGTAGGGATATTTATTGTAGAAAATAAAATACTTGTATTTCTTGGATATTTGATAAGCCTTTTTTTGCTTGGTTAACCAGATGTCTCCTGAGAGAATACTTATTTCTCTTGATTTCTACAGGTGTATCACTGTCTTGATTTCGTTTTTGTTACTCTCTACGTTTGTAGATACTACTCGGAGCAGGCGAGAGACTGAAGTAGCTGGCAGGGATTACCATTTCATTTCCCGACAGGCATTTGAGAGTGACATAGCTGCCGGGAAGTTCATTGAATATGGAGAGTTTGAAAAGAACCTTTATGGTACTAGCATAGACTCTGTGCGGCAAGTAATCAACTCTGGCAAGATATGTCTTTTAAATCTTCATACCCAGGTATGGCAAAGCTGTCGCCTGTTGTGTGTTAGTTGTAGAACCTGCTATGAAAATCTAGAGAGCTGTGTTTGGTTTATATAAAATGAATCTGTTTTCAAGGTCCACTTTCATGTCTGTTCCAAGTTTTCTTTTGGTAGTGTTCACTTGACTCTAGAGTGTTACGAATACAGCCTTCTTGTTCCTTGTTTGAAAATATATACATCGTTTATATCTGTGCCAAAGGTAGTACGGGTTTTGGCTTCTAGATACTTGAAGCTAGCGAGAGCTATCTGAATCGAAAAATTAAGATTTGTGTGTCTCAGTCTTCCAATTACTCTGTGAGCTCTGAGGTTTTTGATAATGGAGAGGAAGTTGTTTGTGATTATATTTGAAAGCTGCGGTTTGGGAATGTTTAGGCAGTTCCATAACAGAAAGGATTAAAGTACATCACATCAACAGTATTGAAAAACTCCTTAGTTTTATCCTTTTGATTATGGAGAAGAGACAAACTATGCATACAGACCTCAGATTGATTGGAAATTTAATCAAATGCAGGAAGAGGCAGAGTCCTGGAACACAGTCTGTTTTCTAATACGTAGGCTATGTGTGAGGTCTGATGCTGTTGTAGATGCTGCAAAAGAAACCCTAAAACTGACATATCAATAACGTCTGGTAGTACTGAAGCTGAAAATAGCCATCACCAGTGGGACTGTGTGATACTTTGTTAGAATGGCTCATGAGTATTGCAAAACATGTAATGAGATGAAAATTCGTAACACTTTGAAAATGGATCTAATTCAGTGGTTATAAAAATCTGTATCAGAAGCAGGTTGTTTGTCCTGAGACACATAGAAGGAACCTTTTGGAAAAACTGAACTACAGTTTGGTTGTTCTTATTTCCTGTCACATAGTATAAATGTAACCTGCCAAAAAAATATGCTAAGCATACAGTAGTAGTGCATCTGATACCTTGTATTTTAATCTTCAAAATGGAAAAGGTTAAACTAGTACTTGAAGACTCTTCTCTCTGTCAAAGCTGATTTCTTACAATTAGCATTGTAAGAAAACTTATTTCAATGTGGGTGACTTTTTTTTTGCTTTTGGATACTAAAGTTCCTTCAGTTTAGTTATGAAGAATATTTTTGAACAAAAATAAATGTTTGGGTTCTGTGAAGGTGAATAATGTTGGAATAACAGTTTTGTAGGAAATGGTGACTGAACTCTGTGATGGTAATACTGTTGCAATTAATTATGTGGCTGTTAATATATTATACAATTGTCATTGTGTTTGAAGAGTATATTGTCAATTATGGCATGTGAATAATGCATCATTAAGTGCCCTTTTCATGGTTGGAACTGTTAAATAATTAATAAATTCTGTTTCTGCAGTCATTGAAAACACTACGTAATTCTGACTTGAAGCCATATATTATATTTGTTGCACCACCTTCACAAGAGAGATTACGTGCTTTGTTGGCCAAAGAAGGGAAAAACCCAAAGGTAATGTGTCTAACACTTCTTTTGAAAACACGTTTTTAGTAAATACATTCCTATATTCTTTGGAATTGGGAGATGGTAACGGTACTGACAATATATGGGAAGCAATGGAGTTGAGATGTGTGCTCCAGGTTAACAGGCAGACCATACTAAGGGAATGGCTCAGGATGCTTTTGCTTCAATGGAATGTGAGAGGTATGAGGCAAGGGAATCCACTGTTAATTCAGTAGTCCTGGGGCATAGTGCCTCAGTTGGGGTCCTTGTGTTTGGGTACAAAAATATGACTCTTTATTTCAAAACTGTGGAAACCCCAACTTTGTCTTCAAGTAAACCTGAGAATAATTCTAGGGAGCAAATGATTAATTATTTTTCTTTTGAGAACTTACCTGCCTATGGAAAAACATTTTCTTGAAAACATACTCCAGATATCTTCAGATAAAGCTATTTTAATGCTTTATCCTGTAGGATCACTTTTCATGTTTCAACTAGTCATGTCAAGATCTTAGCTTATCCAGTTCAGATCATTTAGTTAATGTGAAATTAGTTCTGCAGAACAGAATTGAAACCCACAGATTAAACCAGAACATCTGAAAGCCCAGAAAATGCCCTTACCAGCTTATGAGATACGATGTGCTTGTTGTCTAGGATAATGAAATATGTTGACCTTCAGCTTTTTAGCTGAAACCTACACTACAGTGGTTGGTGGGAGCACTTTGCCACCATAGTATCTTCAGAGTACTAATGGAACATAATGCAGTTCATACTGAGGAAGAACAGTTTTCCCAGCATAACTCAAAGGGACTCCTGATATGGCTGTTGGTCAGGAATCTTACCTCACTATGTTCTATGGCTGTGCTGTTTTCCTCTCTTTGTTTGATGCAAGAGGGATGTATTTGCCTGAATTCAAGATCTGAAAGTCTGTTGAAGTCCAAGTCTTGAGAGGGATTTCTTTTTTCTTCCCCACCCCCCTGAGTCAAATATAGTCATAGTCTTTAAATGGACATGTTCCTCCTTCATGGCTATGCAATGAATGAAACTATTCTATATAAATATTTCATCTTATGTATGTCCTCGTTTTTTATTGCAATAATCAAGGAATCCATTTGCAATACAAACTAATATACTGTCATTGGTGTTGAACTATACCTGTTTTCTTTCTGATTAATTGAATTGGAGTTGTATTTATTTCAGTTGGGTAAACACTTCGTGTTAAACCCCCCTTCCTCTGATAAAGAAGAGGGTATATACAGGCATACATGCAAGAAATGGCTTTGTTTTTCTTAAGTGTTGGTAACACCTAGAAAAAAATAATCTTGAAGGCTTGAAGGTCCCTTTTGAAAATATCCTCTTTAGAAAATTATCTCCAAAATCACACCTGAATATTCCTTTATAAAATGCAAAAATAAGCTGCAGAAAAGAAAAATAAACACGCTTTTAGAATCCACGTAAAAACATTCTGAAGTAAAACAAGTAATTTCTACTTCTCCTTTTGCATCCTTTATCTACATGTGCCAGCGCTCTTGCTTTTTGACATATTCTATTCAGTTCCAAAATAGTTTTCCATTTTTCTGCAATGTCATTTACCTGATGCTGTAGCGATTTGATCAACTTAAATATATAGCTCTCAGTGCTGTTTATTAAAATACTTCACTCTGTGATAGCCATTGCCTTTGGCTGTTTGGTGTTTGCAGTGCTACATCTTCAGAGGAATGTTGTCTTCTGCACCGTTCACATTTTCTCTCACACTATCTCTGCCATCTCCAGACTTTTTCAGAAGGATAATGGGTTTAGCAATGTAATTGTTTTTCAGAAACATGCTTTAAGAGCCTCAGTAAGATGAATGTCATAAAATGAGCAGTGCTAGATCATCTTAATTTACTTCAGTCTGGGCCAGTTATTTACTGTTTGCCATTTATGGCCAATCAGGAAGGACTGTCTTGAGTGCCGTCACCCTTCAAATGTGTGTCACAGTTCAGTGTTGTAAACTGTTCAACAGCTGATAGCAATACCATGAAAACTTGCGTAAAAGACTTGAGTCAGGTGGTTACCTTTCCCTACACTGCTGCTGCGGCGTAGAGGCTTACAGGCATACACTAATGCTCTGTTTCTGATTGCAGCCAGAAGAGCTGAGAGAAATCATAGAGAAGACGAGGGAGATGGAACAGAACAATGGCCACTACTTTGACACAGCAATTGTGAATTCTGATCTTGATAAGGCGTATCAGGAGTTACTTCGGTTAATAAACAAACTCGACACAGAACCCCAGTGGGTGCCCTCTACCTGGCTACGATGAGAGAGTAATTTCAAGGGACAAATGGACTTCAATCTAGTAATCTTTCCAAGGAGATCGTGTGTAGGTCTGCCCAATTCTAGTATAAATGCATGTGAGCCCTAGACCTCAGTGGCTGCTGCATCCTTTGCCAGTGGAGTTGCGTATTACTGGAAAAATACGCTAATCAGCTTGGGAGCCGATTTAACTGATGTAAAGATTGTCCAAGTCTTCTTTCTCTGTGGTCTAGAAATGGAGACCTTGTCAGTACTAAATTCTAAAGCTTTAGATAGATTTTTCTAGCAACTACTTTTATATATAAATCTACCCTTTTTTACCTAGAATCACCCTTATGAAATCAAAGTATATGTGTGTGTATATACAGTCCATGCTGTCACATAGTTATAAATATGAATGTTATTTAACACTTAACTTAATGACTTTATGGGATGTGATGGTAGTTCAGGAGCGTATTTCCACAGATCATTGGGCAGAGAAATAAATGTACACATGAAAAACATTAATATTAATGAGAAATCTCTCCTGTTCAAAAAATAACCAGAATGAAGATGCTGCTCTGGTCTGGAGCTGCCCTGTGAGCTTGAGTTAATATTTTAATTCTCAAACATTCCACTTTCTAATAGCACTGTAATTGGAAAATGTGTATAATGTAAATATTTCAATCCTTGCGTCTTTTTAGTCAGACTTTTTAAATCAGATTTGACTGCACATTCTTTTAGGTCCAATCAAAGATGAATATTATATTGATCTTTTAGATGTGATATTTTTATGGAATTTTCTTTAAAACATAGTGACTGATGTGAGCCGCTGTTTTCCACAGATCTGTAGAAATATTTAGAAAGGCAGAGGTTATATTTTTGTGAAGAATATATAGTTATAAGACATGCTGCTTAAAAGTCAACTTAAGTTCTCATGTTTTATAACAGCATACTGACTAAAACAGACTGATGTGCTGAACATTGGAAGATAGTGGGGTTTTTAATCTCTGCAAATGGTTCATCTTGTGGCTGTTGGTCTAATGGATAACTAACTGGAATTAAAATAGCTGAATGTAGCTACTGTTATAAATGAGTGTTGTCATTCACTAGCTAACATACTGTCCTGCATTTGCTCAGTACTGCAGTGAAAGTATGTGTAAAACACTGGTAACTGACTGAGAAGTCACAAGAAAGGGGAATATTTGTAGTGGTTAGAGCAAACAGAAAACTCAAAACAAATGAATGAAAGGCTAGGTCTGTTTGTATCCTAGTTGTGTTCTGCAAAGCAGATGGGAGCATTCTGCATCCTCAAATGATTCTGAGCTGTGAAGGTTTAACTACTAAGGTTATGCATGTGCAGTAGGGCTGTTCTGTTGCTGAAGCTAACTGAATAGTAGTATCTTGGCTGTTCTGGTTTCAAATAGCACAAAGAACCTTGACTGTGAATATCTCCATTTTAGCCATGGTGTTTTCTTTTGTTCCTACAGGTAAAACACTGGAGTTAGGTCAATGTGTAGTTCACTCCTGTATAATGTTGAAGGATGAAAAAGTAGTTAATTTTTTCCATTCTGTCTTGCATATATTCTTTCTTCAAATGTTATGGAACAAATTCACACCCATAGTTAGAGAGCTGAAAGTATAGAGCAGGTAAAACCAAAATTGTCAGATAACCTAGTTACTGAACTAACATTCAGTACGTTTTTGTATTGGAAAATGGAAGTATAGAGTGCATTCCTGTCTTGTTAAAAGCAGAATTATTTGCTGGTTGAACTTGTATTTAGGGCTGAAAAACAATTAAGAAATTAGTGGGGATGAGTAATGACCCTTCAGAAAGAAAAGGAGTTGGAAACTGTATCTTTAGTTTGATTCAGAAATAGTAACATGCTAGTTGTTGGCCCAAGGACTGGGTATTCAAAATAATGGCTTTTTTGCCTCACATTGCAGGCATATTCTCTGTTTAATCCATAGGTTATGACAACTACAGTGTTCAGGTATAGTGGATAAGACAGTGTTTCATAGATGACAAAATATTGTATTAATTTTTCTAAGAAAAATTATTGTAGATATATTAGGCTTTCTGGTATTGACTGTTTCATAGCTGGACAAGAAGGTGGAAAGCAGAGCAGTAAAACGTTCATTAAGGGTAATCTAGCTCAGCTGCATAGGTACTGTCCAAATTCTTGCAGTCACAATCGCCTCAGGATGGTTGCTGAACCCCCTTAGGTATTCAGCATTCATAGGAAGTGTCAGTCACAGTAATTCATGCCATTAATGTATTTGACTAACGTTTGTCTCCGAGTTTTTCTGAAATTGTGCACAGAAGCTGGTTTTATACAAATAAGCTTTTGAATGTAGACTTAAAGAATGTTGAAGTTTAGCTCTACTCCCTTAATTCCCAAGGCACACAGTACTCGCTGACATCCATGTAGAGAGGTGCTATGATAGTCTATAACCGATGTTAGCTTTGTCTCCTGCTGAAAGGGAAGTCTTGAGCAGCACTGCAAAATGTACCTGGCTGTCCATCTGCTGCTGCCAGCTTGGACCTGGAACTACCTTCCGTAAGAAATTATTCTGTCTTCTCTAATGAATGTGTGTTGATTCCCCTGACAGTAAAAGAAGATATGCAAACTTGACTAGTGAAACGCTTCAACCTTATCACAGCCTTTGTACTGAGCTGTATCAGACTGAAATGGGGGTGTCTGCAATTTTACCAGTCCAGATTTAACTAAAAATAACTGCTAGCTGAATTGCATGAAAGATTTTTTGGAATGTAATTATATGTGACTTTTTTTAAATGTAAGATGGGGGTGGTTAATGCCTTAAGTAATTAAGGTAACTTTGAGACCTGTGGTTAGCCTCACATTGTACTTTTAGATGTGTATCTGCACTCTGTATTTTGAGACATCGTGAACTGCACACTAATGTAAAAATGTAAAATATTTCTAAATTTAAAATAAATCACTGTACAATTTTACTTCTTGTAGTGGATCTTGGGAGTCTTCTTTCTGCCATTTTGCTGAATGCGTGAAAGATGCTGTGACCCATCGGTGCCCTCAAGGACGTTCTCTCTTCCTTCTGACACCATGCATCCAGTGGGAGAGGTAACGTCCTCAGATCTGCAGTTTCTCTCTTTCAAGCTGGACCTGTACCTTACGACACTGTATGGACTTACTATTCTGCTGTGCTGCCTTCAGCTTCAAGAGAGAAAAGAAATGGCCTTGTGCTTCAATTATAAAATGACTTTTTTAAGGTGTTAATAGAAATCCATTTCCTTGCACTTACCCTGCATCTGCAGTTAAGTGCTGGATCATGTTTAAAACAAGATGCTTGAAGAGACTAGTAATACTAGTACATTGTCTCTGGTACTACTGCTATGGCATATTTGCTGATTGCAAACTTATGTCTTTAGGAAAACAGCGCTTCAAATGGACCAGCGTTCAGTGACAGACTGCTTATCAGCTACTCTCCTAGACTCCCCTGATCAGCCTAGGACATGAAGAATCATAGTAAGGATGGACTACTCTACATTCAACCCTGCTTTGCTTGCCATTCTGCCGGTTGTGATGAAGATTGGGATCGACATGTAGCTGGATACTTGAAAAGAGCTTCTATGTGTTTGTGGCAGGAGGGAGCCACTTCTCCTTGGTTACTTACCGAGGTTAAGTGAATGTGGGCACAGGCTGAAAAGAGATGTGCCCAGTGTAGATTCTGAGTTGGGGGTAGGGGATGAAGCAAAGGTTTGGTTCTGAAATCAACATGACAAGCTTTGAAGACCACCACCTTCTAGCAACTTGAGCCAAACACCAGATTAATTAGGATTTAAATTTTTACTTGTTTCTAGCACAGACAGTACACAAGTTGGCAGAACCCCTAATTAAAACCATAGATGTTTTAGGCCAATGGTAACAATCGTGCAACAAAAATCACAGAAAACTGTGGATTTCATCAACAGGTTAGAAAACTGGAGTTGCCTTTACTGGCATTCAACTTCAGCTGTGCCGATACCTGCTTTAAGCAACTTGAACATGAATAGTTCAGCAGTAAAGAATGTTAATGCATCTCCCTCCCTAAAAAAACATTTTCCTCTGCTTCCACTAGGAAGGGGAGCAATCAAAGAATACGTTTAGGCAAATCCAGAGCTATCCTGCGGAAACCACAGCTATGGACAGTCATTCCTACTAAGTGAAGAAACAGGCTGAACACACAATAGAAGGCTTTCCTGATAGTAAAGCACCTGACTCATCTCTCCTTTTCCCCCTATGCCACAGTCAAGTTCCCAGATTTCTAATGTCCCAGGAGAAATCCACAATCCATTAATGCAACTCAAGACTTGCATATACACCAACTGAGAAGCCACAAGAAGTATCAATGAGGCAACGTGTCCTGAATTATATCGCGATTGCACATTCTGTATTCTGGGTCCCCTGCTCCATAGACAACTGTGCTGGGTTATTCAAAGAGAAGGTCTTCATCCTTCTCTTCTGCTAAGAGATTGGCTGGTTCACGTTCCCCTCCAGCAGCCCTCCGCAGCTCCCGTTCTT
Source organism: Falco rusticolus (assembly GCF_015220075.1). NCBI lineage: Eukaryota > Metazoa > Chordata > Aves > Falconiformes > Falconidae > Falco > Falco rusticolus. The sequence continues at coordinate 53,380,494 of NC_051193.1, read as the reverse complement.
TCTCAGATTTTTCTTTCAATACTTTTTTCTTTTCCTGGATCTTCTTTAACCTGTGAAGAGGAATGTGGTTTATCTGTGAAATAAACACGTTTTCATGAAACAGTCTAGCATCAACCCAGCCATACAACCTGGATGTGATAAAGCTGCATGGAGAAGTTTCCCAGGAAATGAAAATCCTGGAACAAATAGCAAAAGGCTTTTGTTGCTAGCTGCCATTGAAAATTTTCATCCAAACTATATTCTTGAACTTAAACACTGTTATACTGCTCTGCTTGTCTTGAAGTTAATTCTTCTTTAATTAATTTCAGGTTTGACATTTCTGCCTCAGGTAGCCCAGAACACTGACCTCAGTGGCAGAGGTGTCCTTGTAAAGCACAGCGTAATCATGTTGTTCCCTCTGGAAGAATGATAATGACAGCTATGTACAACCTAATGGTAGGGATTCATTTCGAACTTTCAGACAAGTAATTGCAGATCTCCAAAGTACCCAGCTCTGGGAAATCAATCTGCAGTTAAGAACCAGGTCATGTTTAAAAGTGTTTGCTCTCAGATTTAGTGAATAGTTCTCCTAAGTCCTTTCTGAGGAATAGCCTATTTAAGAGACAAGTCTAGTGTTCTTTTAGGTATTTACCTGTAGAATTCCTCTCGTTCTCGTTCATCCAGTTCTGTGATGATATAAGAAAGAGTACGCTCGATCCTGGGAATGATCACTAAAACAATATAAATAAGGAAGATGTTGGACTGCTGTTATATTAGCCAGGAAGTTATCTAACGCAGTGCACCGATGGTTGTTTAAAGTCAATGTAGTAATTCTTTCGGCTAGGGGAAATTTAAATGTCATTCATGAAAGATCATACTATTTCATTATGGACAAGTACACAAAACTGTTCTCATCAGTAAGTCCAGGACTAAACTAGCACTCTGAATATCACAGTATCTCCCGTAGCATGTTCTTTTGAAAGATGCAATGGAATCAGTAAGCACTGATCCCTGATTGTCTGTACGGTCCTTTTTCCCCATGGAAGTGGTTGAAGTCCTGCAAGAGGTAGGCAAGACAAATTAAAACTATGTTTTTCCATCACATTCTTTCAGATACTTCTGTTCTATATTGAACTTTTACTCACATAATTCTGATCTGATTGAAAAAGCCATCATGAAAACAAATATTCAAATAGAACACCACCACAAGGGAAGAGGTAAGACATTAAACAAATCTTTAACACCCAACGAGGCAAGCTGTGTGTCAGACCCACTTCTTGAAAGGAGAAAGCTGTTATCAGCACTACCAAGGTTGCTTGGAAGGCTGCAGAGGAAACCTTTTTCTACAGTCGAATTTGCAGAGTGATAAGCTACAGATAAGGCCTGCATGTTCAAACTAACAAGCCTATGAAACAGTACCGAAAAGGACAGTTTAGAGTCGTGTACTGAAATAAGTTACTGCATACATGCAAAGATGATTACATCTGAGCCATCGACAAGTCAGAAAGGAACGTGACATAACCAAAGCACCCTGGATACTGCAGCAAAAGGAATCACAGTGATACTGCACCTAGACAGTACTTAAGAAATTGCAAGAAACAGATTTACAAACAAGAATGTGAAGGATAAGGAATTCAGATGGAAGAAGAACACCAGAGTATTGACACCAAGACACTTCTGTTTCCCGTAACACAAACCTGAAGAGGTTACCAAGATCTCTCTCTGGATGCCTGCTCTGTGATTCCATCCAAAACCAACAAAAAAAAAAGTAACCAGCTCTCCACTGGACACCACCACATTTTAAAAGCTATTATCCTGTCAGAACATCTTAACACATAGAAACATCCTGTCTTTTGTTTCTAGTCAACAGACTTGACCAAATAAATTAAAGTAAGTAGCAAAGACTCCAGAATGTGTTAGTGGAATCTTTGTTCTGTAGGTTTCAATACATCTTCCTGATTATTTTTTCATGTTTGCATATTCACTTATCTCTCTGTACTCTGGTCCATTCCACTGGGCTTTTAATTTGTTTTTCTTACTTGCAATATGCTTCATTGTAATGCTTTCTGAAGAGTTCTTGAACTGGTTAGAAACCCTACTACTACTGAGAAAGCAGTCAAAAGGGGAGCGGCTTCCATGACCCTGCTCCACATCTTGCATGGAGACAGAAAAACATTATTCATCCCAAATAGAAAAATACTCACCGTGTTCAATTGCATTCACACGTCTGTTTGTTATTTTAATGGCTTCATCCAAAGTAACAAAGGATGTCTGATGGAATGGGATTAAATAATTAATACACAACAAGTCAGATTCAGCATTTCCATCAATTCTATACATGAAACCAAACAGCACTTGAAAGCCAAAGCCAAGTCTGTAATGTATGTAGCTTTACAGACTACATTCATGGTAGAAGCAGACTTTTTTTCTACTAATGTTAGTAACACACTGAATACTGCACATTAACAGTTACAAATACCAACTCCCCAAAGAAAGTTTCTTCTTGGCCATCAAGGAATAAGGACTTACTTGGAGCAGTGATATAACTGTTTTATGGCTGGAAAAGGTTTGCAACTTTGTACAGCACTGGGACTAACGGAGTACAGTACAGCTCAAAGAATTAAGCTACACTCACTGAGACTATGTTATTTTCATTCAGAAGTGAGAAAACCATGATCCCCTTTTTTTCCTCACCAACCTGTAAGGAGGCCAGTTCCACAAGCAACTCCACAGCTTTGGCATAGTTCCTCTTCAGCTTAGCCAGCTGTTCTCCACCTCTGGCCAAGCCAGTCAGCTCATAGCCTGAATAAAAATAATCATCAAGTAACATTTGTTGCTATTGCTACTATGGTGTTTTCTTACTCGGTAAAAATTGGTGCTTTACAAACTACAGGGATACAGACAGCTCAGCAAATGACAAGCTAAAGCCTTTGCCCATTAACAAATTGTCTTTATAGTGGTTTACGTTACTGCAGATCATTGTTGTGCATGTCCACAGGAAGATCTGCCAGTCTCAAAACCTGGTAATTCAAGACAAGCCTCCTCCTCATCTGAAAAACTCAGTAATTTAGGAAATCAAAATCCACTGTAGTCCCTAATCCTCCATGTCACAGGAACAGGACAAAGCATCATAGAGGAATTAAGTACACCCATGCCTATGATGTAAAAGGGCCTATCAGCAAAACATGACATGAGAAGTATTTTTGTATTAGTATAAAGTAGCCACAGGTACGTGTAAGATAGAAAATACTCGTTTTGTACTTACTGTCTCCTCCTTCCTGGTAATGCTCAAAAACTGGCAAGGTTACACCTGAAAAAAGTAAACAAGAATGTTTGTAAGAGACATAAAGAGTTATAGATTTATTAGGTACAACTCACTTTTGCCCCATTTGCTTCTAATAAATTAATTAAAATCAGAAGCTTTGTTTCCAACATCTTCCATGTATAGCTTGGAATGATTTAAGTCATGCTGGTTCTGACACATTAATATGGAATATCAAATTGTGTTGAGATCACAGAGATCTAGACATGAAAAATTCAGAGAAGTATTCTGGTTTATCCAGTGTTCAGTTTTACTATGTTTCTGTTTTGTAACATAGTTCCTGTACTTAAGGAATATGTTAGCCATTCAATCCTGGTTTATATTTTTTGTTTTCTTCATAGACAATTATTGACATTTAATTTCCTGAAACTTATTTAATTTTTGATACTTAATTTCCTAATCTGTTTTTCAGCAAAGGTCTATGGAAGTTACGCTTTGTCTGAAGATCTAGAAATTGGACTGCATTTAACCCACACTCGATTTTATGACAGGTGGATAACTAAATATAAAAATTATATGCTGTATGTGAAAAAACCCAGCAAACTACAAGTGTTCCTGTTAGATGAATAAGAGAAATAAAGTGGAGACAGCGTTTGGATACATTTCTGCGTATTTCAGAGCCTCCTCCCACAATTCCCTTAAGAGTTGAAATACTCATAGTATGGAAAAGTCACCTGCTACATTGTCTTTTTTAGCTCTGATCTTGACTTGAGCTTTGTTCACATTTTGGATCACAGTGGTACTGTAAAGAAGAAAACATACACCTTAACCAGAAAAGCTGAAGTGGTCCATTAAGTCATTATATACAAGATCAAGTAGTTATCAAACAGCTGTAAAGATTTGGAAATTGTCTTCAGCTCCATTCTCTATGCCATTCATTGCACAGCCTTTGAAGCTACTGGAGCAGCTTTGAAAGAAGTATGTTTACAGCAATGTTTGGAAATGTAAAAGACACAGAGACTGTGAAATGTAACTTTAGAAATGTCTCAGACCAAGTATTCAAAGCATAGCTAAAAACTAGCCAGCTATCTGGCAAATTACTTTAAAATATTTTAACAGATAATTAAAATTAATGAGTCTAATCAAAATTAAGAGGTTTTTTCCCAATAAAAGTGAAGGAATTTCAAGGCTTCATTGCGGACCAAGGCCACGATATTTTGTTCATTTGAGTTTGTACGTATCTGTCCTTTCAGAATGTTTTTGAGTTTATTTACCCACTAACTTTATTATATTATCAAACTTAAGCTTGTACAACAGTTTGTCTTGAAGAATTCTGAAGTGTCTTAAGGTCTTCCAAGAACAGGTCACGCATAGCCAGCTCTTTTATTGATGTACAGTTTGCTTACAGGGTGGAATCTGACTACTGTTTATAGCTAAACACTGCAACTGGTTAGGACAGGAAACAGCACCATATCCAAATAAAAGGGCAAAAATACTTTTCTCCAGCAGCACACAGACTACTACTGTATCTGATCACTTAGTTCTTCCCCATTAATTGGCAGTGCCATCAGCTGAATCATTAACAGTTCCCCAAATTTATTCCAGAAGATCTACGCACACTTGAATGAATTACACAAACACCCTAGTTAGAACTGTGATTTATTGGAATACAATTTCGAAATATCCTACTGGAGGAAAAAGATGCATTTCCCCTCTCACATATAGCCCTCACTAGCCCTAGTGAGGGAAGAGGTCAATTAGGTTAGAATAGTTAGTAAAATGACTGTATCACTTAATGGAAGAAAAGAACACACTTTACATCTGGCCCTCAAATTCACAAGAAAGATCAAAATAATAAATAATCCAATACTCCACTATAAATTCTTGTTACCCTACATTTTATAGTCCAACTGCAAAAGCAACGCCTTCTCAAATCAAGGATTTGTACATGAAGTAAATTCTGTTAATCTTTCCACTTTGTTTAGCTTTCAATGGAATATACATTTTCTTTTCATTATAAAAATTATCTCTCTCCTGCAATGATGCCTCCCACCTTTACCTAATGGAATTCATTCAGTTCATCCTGTCCTACCTTGTCCACTCTTTTTTTTTTTCTTTTTAAAGTGCATTGAAGAATTTTACTTTTTTCCAAAAGAGGAAACAACAATTTTTGCTAGCTCTTTCCCACAGGTAGGACATCCGGAAGATCAGCAATCCTCACCTGAAATCTCCTGCTGTAAACTTTGCCTCAGCAAGTGAAAAGGCAGCTTCTCTCATCACCTCACCCATCAGCATCTTAGTCTGTTTGGGGGGGGGCGGGAAAAGAAAAAAAAAAAAGGCAGCAACTACAAGGCACATTGTTACTCCTTTTCCAGGATACATAACTAACAGCATAAAGAGAAGAATGAGAATTAAAAGCATCAGAAAGTCCTCTGTGTGTAGCTTACTGTCAAATTGCAAATTTTAAGTCCCAGGTGACTGACAGAAATAGAAGTGTTTCGGATCTTTCCTTGATCCAGTGTGGAACTCACCGAAACAGCAGAAGACATGTCTGTCTTAATAATCATACAATTCTACTATATAGGGGCTAAATTGCAACAATAAAATGGCTGGGTAGGAAAGCACTCTAACTTGACATTGTACTGAATACTATGAGACAGCTGAAGTTGGTGTTCAATATAAAGATTTATGCAGCTTTGTGAAGCTGCGCCTTCCTCCTACTTCCTTTTTTCCTCAATTTTTACACACTTGAAGCTAAAACACATGCTGTTGAGAAGCAAGAGCCTTCGTATATTAGTCTACAGGAACAAAAGTACAGTGCAAAGAGCTTGTCTACAGCATGGGAACAAAGCACCGCTGCTAACCATGGATAGCAGTTGCAGCCAGAGCAGTACAACTAAAACCCATCTAGTATGGTAGAACATAACAAGCCATATTAAGCTCTACTGAATATCTTAGATTTGTCATTCATGTTGCAAAGGAAGATGCAGGACTCCATGTTTCTTCATAAAGGAACAAGTTCCAGCTCGACAAAACTGCTTTCTAGTGTACCTCCTCGTGCAGAAAACATTATAAATCTGCAGTATCCTCTCAAGCAAGATAAAACAACAAAAACAGGGCTACACAACATGTTAAATCCACTCCTGAAAGTATTTGGCAGCATCAGAGTGAACTCCCTGTAATGTAGAAATGATGCTAGTGAACTTGGGACACAAAAGAAAGCAGAGCCCAGGAGTGGCTGGAAGGAGGTGAGGCATATTAGCTCACACAAAATCTCTGTATCATTGCAGCCAGAAAAACATAATTCTGCTCATCTATCCTCAGTAGTCTCATTTACAAAAACCAGGTTATCCACAAAATTGTCCTACCTTCCAGCCTACCTAAAAAAATTAGCAGAACAGGAATGCACAACTGACAGAAAAAGACAGATTTCAAATAAAGTGAGCCAAACAGAGGAAAATTCTAATTTACCTACCTCGATAATTTTTTTAAGGATCTGCCTGAATCGAAGTGTCAAAGCATCAGATTTCTTCTTCAAGAGGTTACGACCCGTTTGGGCTCCTTTCAAACGAGCCTTCATGATGGTCTGAGCCCTGTTTAAGTGAAAATGTCCTGCATCATCTGAAGGGGTTAGGAAAAAATTTATGCAAGGTATTCCAATGTGCACATAACTGAAATTACGAAGCAACCAAGAAACATCAGTGCAGTAAAACAGGATAGCCACTTCAAGATAGAATTTTATATTCCCATTTAAAATCAAGGGAATTTATTATATTTATGTCCATCATCAAGGAGAATTACAAAGTTATTATCTGTGAAGTCAAAGATCATGGAAAAGACAAGTAATTTTTCAGCTCTTCCATAATAGGAAATAAGTGCTCATTTTCCCTCATGACTTACAAGTACCAGAAATCAAACTACCCCAAAAGTCCACTGTCAGTGAGACACTGGTACTGCTTTTAAGCTCTTTTACTGCTACGTCATCTTCTCAAAATCAGAAAACACAGCAAATTCTTCGTGTTCAACAACTGTTGTTGCTGTGTTCTGATTTTACAGAGCAACAAGATACAGCAGTTGTACATTCTGGTTTAAAGAAAGAATATACGATGATTCTGTATCTTCCATATGCTGCAGAGGAGATTTACAAGCCATTTAAGACAATCAGAAGTAGCATCAATTTAAAAGGGATATTGCTAAGCCAGCTGTAGCATTGTATATCTATCCTTTACTTCCAGTACCACGCTGACAGGTTTCTTGTACAGAATTAGGAACTGAAGAAGGATGCAAACCTTCCTTCCCTCTCTGCTGTGCAATCTATTTTAATTTCAGGAATCTTTTTGATTTAAGTTAACTAGAATATCAGGAACTATACTACAAAAAGCACAAGCTGTGCTAACTTAAGCTACACCTTTGTACACACAGCCACTACACACAAAGGACAATACTTAAGTCAACTCAATGTGAAGAGAAAGAAACCTTACACGCTTCCTCTCTGACCTTGGAAAAAGTTAAGTATAATTAAGATTCTACCCACAAGTGCAATCCATTACTTTCCACATCTACTGGCATGTGATGAGAATAGCTCCATTAATGTGTACAAAGTACTTATGACTGAAAAGCACAAATAACCTTTCTGAATGTTTATGATAAAAAAAAAACCCCAAAGTCAAAAAGGCAGCTTTATTTTCACAACAAGCAGGTCTCTGTTTACCACCTGCCAGAGACTGGCTGACCTTCTAGTTCAAGCAAGATTTCACAGGCTCTGAGACTGCATAAAGTCTTGTTTACTGTCAAGGAGACTGAGCAGCTTTTTTAATATCCAGCACAGAAGACGCTCATACCTGCAAGCCACTTCATAAAGATAAAAACCCAAAACCACCCAAACCTTTTGAAATTCTGTCAGTTAACAAAAATAACTGTTGCAGAGGCAGGCCATCTTCCTAATTTACATCCCTATCAGAACATCAGCCACATTATTGGTATGTTGCCTCATTTGAAACGGCTCGTAAGTATTAGGGCTTTGTACATCACCACCTTCTTGCCACAATGACATATCAGCCCGCAAAATCAGATGCCTTTTAAAAGTAACTGAAGTGCCTCCTCCCTGGACATGTAAGCTGAATGAAAAGAGCACTATCAAAGAGCATGAGTAAGACCAGATGACTTTATATATGCAATAACTTATTTCTGAACTAAGTTTCAAAACAGAACCTTTACCATGTAATGTCTTGGTCTTTTCATATAAACTGTTATTGCCTGTGTCCTGAGCTCATACACGGGGAAATAATTATTCTTTTACATTTGAGATTTTCTGTCCTGCAAGGCATCTTTTTATAAAGACTACATGCAGGCTTCAATCTAATTTTATGTAAGATTTGAAACAGCCTTTCACCTTAAGGCAAAGTCTTTCTGTCCTGGAGGGTTCTGAAGAGAAACTGAACAGCATTATTAAAACAGCAATTTTATTAGCAGATCAGTTTCAATTGTTTGTGTTCATTCCAAGGCTGGCAGCTTTCTAAGCCTTGTCAGGAGACATCTGATTCCATGACAAATAGTTTGCCGTCAGGATCTGGAAAATTATTTTTCTGTCCACAGGACTTCAGGCCTTTTCACTTCCTTTTTTAAATACTGTGGCCAACTTCTTGTACAGCAGTACCATCTATTAAAAAAGGAAGCAATGGTTCGCTATGTACATTTTTTTCTTATACATATATTCTACAAATGGTTCTTTTTAACATAAAGGTTTGCATAATTGCATGATTTTTGGTAGCCACGCACACACATACACTCTCGAAGCTGCTTGCGTCTTGGTAGCAGGCCGTGCAACGGCCCTCTGACGGCTGACAGCTAATTTTGAGCCTGACAAGAAAACCTGAGATCTAACCGCGGCCTTCAGCTGCTTATCGCGGCGTTTTACACAAAGCCAGAGGCAGAGCCCTCCGGCAGGCGCAGAGCGCCCGGAGCAGCAGCGGACACGCCGCCAACAAAACGATCTCCAGCGCCGGAGCCCAGGTGGGAAGCGGAGCCCTGAGGGCGCCCGGCACGACCCCGAGCCCGCCGCTCCCGCTGCCCCGGCACGGCCCCGAGCCCCCGCCGCTCCCGCGCGGGGCACCAGCCGGGCCCGGGGTCGCTCGCCCCTCCAGGGCCGCGCGGGGGGTGGCCCGGGCGCCGCTCGCCCCTCAGCCGGCGCGGTGGGGGCAGCGGCGGAGGCCGCCCCGCGGCACCCCCCAGCCCGCCCCGACGCGCGGCGCGGCCCGGCGGCCACTCACATCCGCGAAGGGAAGATCTCGATGCGGTCCTTGCCCGACATGGTGGTGGCGGCGGGCGCAGGCGGGGCACAGGGCGGCGGGGCCCGCTCCGGCTGTCACCGCAGTCGCCGCCGCCGCCACCGTCACGTGACGCCGTCCCCGCTGTCCCCGCCCCTGCGAGGGGCCGCCCCGGCGGAGGAAGCACCCGGATGCCGGCGCCGCTCCCCCTCCCGCGCCTGTCGCCGTGATCACGTGCCCCCGGGGCCGGGAAGAAAGTGACGTGATTGGCTCCCGGGTCTGTTTGTCACAGCCGGAGGTCTCCGCCTCCATCCACTCGCCTTGCTCCCAGCGGCCGGTCCCGGGGGGGCGCTCTAGCAAAGGCCGACCTTCTGCCTCGGCGCTCAGACTCCATGGTGCCGGGGCGCCGTGCTGGCGTGCGGAGGAGCGGGGCGGGGCGGGCTGGCGCCTGCGCAGTGGGGCGGTGGTGGCCGGGCGCACGCTGAGGCAGGAGCGGGACCAGCGCGACATTCCGGGCCGCAAACGCAGAGCGGAACCCCTCAGCCGTCGGCAGGTACCGGCCGCGTCCCCGCCGCGCCTCCGGGCCCGGCCCCTCCGGGCTGGGGCGCTGCTGTGAGCCCGCGGGGCCGGGGGGACACCCGGCGTGGCCGAGAGCCGGGCCCGGGGGCTGGGCCCGGGAGCCGGGGCCCTGGCGGGGCCGGCGCTGCAGCTGCGAACTGCCCCGCCCGCGGGCCGCGCTCCCGGGGCCGGCCCGCCGCTCGCCCTGACGGTGCAGCGAGGGGCTGTTCCCGGCCCGGCCGCCCCGGGGGCCGCCTCCCTCCGGGGGGCCGCTGGGCCCTGCGCGTCAGCCGCGCTCCGGCGGCCGGGGGGGCCTGCCCAGGAGTTACCCTGTTTTTGCCGGTTCCCTCAGGGCGCTGTGCAGCCGGGGGGCCCTAAACCTTTGCCCAGGCGTTTCTAGCGTCTGGGAGCGATGGTTTCCAGCATTGTGCTGTGCGCACTGAGTTGCTCCTGAGCCTTAGAAGGCCAAAATAAAAAGCTGGTGTCTGTGGAGAGAGTGGGATGCTCTGTGTGCAGAGCAGCGTTTGTCCGTTCCTGCTTGCAGTGGTCGGGGTTTGTTGCTTTGCGATATATCTTTGTTATGTGTCGCGTAAGTAGACATGTAGGATTGAGCTGAACTCTGGACTAGAAAAGCGAACTGTAAAATTTTTAATCTTGGAGTTCTTTGTTCGGCTTCAAATTATATGGAACCTTTAGAGGAATGTTTTTGGAATCCTTTACTAGTCTGTATTTTCCCTTTCTGAAAGTTAGGAATGGAAATAAGGGTGGGCACAGTCTTCTAAATTGTGTGGCCATGTGTACGTAGCACTTGGCATCGCCATCTTATTCTCTTTTTAAGTTCTCATGTAACTAGAAAGCATTAGCACTGCTGGAAAGATCAAGAGTAAAACTGTAAAATGGTGAATACAGCAAACCTTCTGAAGGAGTGTGACGTTTGCCTCTGCTAGTTCTGTAGGAAGCTTTCTGTGTGAAACTTTTAGACCTAGACAAAGGAATTGAACTAAACTGCTTAGTGGTGATGACTCTGGATTCATCATCAGGAAAATTAAGCAGTTTAAGCATTCCTTCTTGTCACTACATGATTATGAAGCATTAATATTTTTTTTTAATGTATAATGAAAGAATCCTATGCTGCTTTTCAGGTGTTCAGGATTTTTTGGGTTTTTGGTTGTTTTTTTTTTAATGCTTCATTCATGTCAGGCTAGTTCCATCTTCTGTTCTGAGATTGCCTTTTTCTCTTTGCTGACAGGTGGCCTCGGGAGCCGGTCTTACAGGATTATTCCAAACATCTTGTGCTGAGTTTAGAAAGTCATCTTCTGGAGTGTAGGGTCTGCTCCTTTTCAGTATTACAGAAGCTTCACTCTACCTCTTATTTTCTCAGCCTCTCATATTCTGTCTTATGTGCATACAAATATCTTTGTGAGCACTGCAGGCTTCTCTCCCATATTATCCTCGTGTTGTTAAAATCCTGATTTAAAATTTTACACAGCTTCATGTGCATACCCATGTAGATGAATCTTAAAGTGTGCAGCGCCACCTTTTCACCACTTGAAGTCTCTTCACTACGGTGTGCTATGTATGGGTACTATGACAGTTGAAGTGAATAATAAACTCTGGGTAGCAAGCTTCTTCTACTTTAATGCAAAAATTTTGCATCTCATCAAATGATTGTGGTAATACTAAAATACTAGTTAATTTGTTATTTAATTTCTATTAAAATCTAAGCGTGAATTGTACAAGCCTTGTTTTTATAATTGGCAACTTTTTGCACCAGTGTTCCTTTCTATCCTCACTGTCCCTTGCTGATTTTTTACCATGTTTATAGGAGAAGGAAGTGAGGTACTGTGAAATAAAATCTTTGTTTCTTTCTGCTCAAATTCCAGAATGCCAGGACTAAGCTGTAGATTCTACCAGCATAAATTTCCAGAAGTGGAAGATGTAGTGATGGTCAACGTTCGGTCCATTGCTGAAATGGGAGCCTACGTCAGCCTACTGGAGTACAACAATATCGAAGGCATGATCCTTCTCAGTGAGCTATCCAGAAGACGTATTCGTTCCATAAACAAACTCATCCGCATCGGGAGGAATGAATGCGTTGTGGTCATAAGAGTTGACAAAGAGAAAGGTATTTGGGAATGTTGTGAGCTATATCAAGATGGAATTCATAGAGAGAAATGCAGATAAACTGTGTGGCTTAGGTATCCATTGGTTTTGCCAAAGGTTTTTTTCTTAAGGCACGTAAGCAATAAAGACCATCATTGTGCTATCTTTTTGCATTATTATAAATGTTATTTCAGTTTTTGGGGTTTTTTTCCCCCAATGTTAGTATGCAGACTGTACTTGTAAAGTACACCTAGTAAATTTTGACATCAGTCTTCCAGTTGCTTATTCTAGATTTCCCTGTCTTACTGCTTTGTTCAAGTTCCCAATGCCCTTCAGAAAGAAGGCTTGGAGTTGACTTGCTTTCATCCATCTTAAACTCTGCCACTCTGTGTATGTCAGACTTTTAAAAGCAGTCATTGAATTTGATGTGGAGAACCACTGAGGCATTGGTGAATAAAGTTTTGAGTATAAAAGAAACATGTGAGAAAAGAAACACTGGAGAGATTTCTGTTGCTACAGATGAGCCTGTGACATTTCTAACGGAAGAAGCAGCACTGATCTTGGTTTGTCTGTCAGAATTTGCCTGTGAGTCGCAAGCAGGTGTTACAAAAAATGTCTGCCTCTGTGTCTGAAGACATTTCTACTCACAGCTGACTCTCACTCTTCCACTGCACAAGCAGAGTGTTTCTTTTTTTAAATGCAGCAGGCTGGCTTGTTGCATTTATTATAATTTTGCATATAATATTTGAATTATTATAATTTTGCATTATAAGAACAATATGCTTTATTCTTACTGTTCTTCTATGTCCTTTCTGAATTGGGATAGTGAAGGTCAATCACATCAGGAAGTATTTGCTCTAAGTGGGTCCTCACTGGCTCCATGTTTGGTCAATGAACTATAGTGAAGTGGATTTTTCTTTTGATACCTATGTAGTAAGTCGTAACTGAAGAGATACCTATGTACCTAAGTCGTAACTGAAGAGAAGGATGATCTGATGTAGAAATAAAAATCTGAATGATGAGCATTTAATGCTCACAGTCCATCCTGTTCGTGAACGTGTCTTGAACCTTGACTATAAAATAGATGACATGTATGTCGTTATTTGCCACGTGAATTCTGGAGGTTGCAACTTGAGATTGTACAGGCAACTGTCTCTTCCTGTTCTCTGAACGTTTATATCTTTTACTCTAAAGGTTTTTTTAGTATATTATTTAGAACGTGTGGGATTTTCATAATACTGTTCCATGCAATCTTTAAAATCTATATCCAGGTATAAAGAAATAAAAATAACCACTGAGTGCCTATCGTAGAAACCTGATCGTTGGGGTGATGTTTCTCAAGTAACATGCTTTTCTAGAATATTTTTGAAACTGCAGTTAACACTGAGATTAAGTAATGAATGACAGGATAAGAAAAAGCAGAGAGGAAAGAAAGACAAGAAGAAACTTAATTCATATAGATCTAAAGTGAAATAAGCTTCCCAGCATCTCTAATGAAAGAATACTTCCTCTTAAAAATTAATTTTGTTCTCTTATTAACAAAGAAACACATCTGGAATTCACATCATGGTCTTATTGGATCTTCTGGGGAACCTGTAGTTTGTGAGAAGTAGATGGAGGCCTTTCCAATTCACTAAGAAGTGGTTCAAAAGATTTTTTTTTTTTTTTTCCACAGGCAGTTCTCCCAAAAGGGTATCCAAGGAGTTAGTCAGAATTTGAGGCCAGGCCTACTTTATTAGGAAACTGTTGGAGTGCCAACCTTAAATGAAGTTGAGTTGAGCACTACAAAAATATGTCAGACTCGCTTTTTTGTGTATTGGTGTGATTTTTGCCAAATCAGTGTACAGCAACATAAAAATGGATCACTGCTGAAATATTGTGAATGTTTCTTCTAAGTTTGCAGAGAAAGTATTAAGGCAGTACTTTTCTAGAATGCCATACAACAGATTTACCCTTGTAAGTATTTACAGATGAAAGAGTAATTTAATATCCTGATTTAGATCATGATTTGATCCAATGCATTGAGATTTTGTTTTGTTTCTTGCTGTAGCAACGCATAGGGATAATGTAGGCAAGGGGCAAATCCTGAACCAGAGTGTATATTCTTTATGCTTTTCTCTAGAAGCAGTTTGATTTAGTTTGCACAATGCCTGACACTTTCAAAATGGTTTTCCCCAATAGGTTATATTGACTTGTCAAAAAGAAGAGTTTCTCCAGAGGAGGCAATCAAATGTGAAGACAAATTCACAAAATCAAAGACTGTAAGTTACTTTGTTATATTCAGGCACTATGTATTTTCAGTGTCTTTCCTGAGCAACCAAAATGCACAGATATAAGACAGTATGAAAATGAAGTCTTGTTCTCATGTATTAGGCACGCTCTGATTCTCATTTACCCATGCAGATATATATAAAACCAATTTATCTCTCTGTGAGTGGTCTGGTAAGCTGCTGCTTAATGAATAGATCAAGTAAGATGTCGGTTGAAATTTGTGATGTAAAAGGGTTTATTTAAATGATCAGAAATCCAAAAGCATATGCTGGTTTAGCACACTGTGGACAACTTCTCTTGAGAAGGGATGCAGGTAGTTTAAGGCATTGACTCTCGCCCTTACTATTGTGTGGTCTTATGCTTCCAAGTAGAAGGCTTACCATTAAAGACTACTTTTTATTCTCAATTTTTGTCTGTTTTCAGTATTTGTTCTGGGTTTTTTAACACTCCTTTTGTGTTCCAGGTTTATAGCATCCTTCGCCATGTTGCTGAAGTCTTGGAGTACACTAAGGATGAGCAGCTTGAGAGTCTGTTCCAGAGAACTGCCTGGGTATTTGATGACAAGTACAAAAGACCAGGATATGGTGCTTATGATGCATTCAAGCATGCAGTCTCGTAAGGACATCTTTTCTACTTCTAGGGGCTTATTTCAGATTGCAGAGAAGTGTTTCCCGGAATAGATCCATCATAGTGTTCTTTTGGTTTGGTTTTTGGGTTTTTTTCCCCCGATGTTAGTATGCAGACTGTACTTGTAAAGTACACCTAGTAAATTTTGACATCAGTCTTCCAGTTGCTTATTCTAGATTTCCCTGTCTTACTGCTTTGTTCAAGTTCCCAATGCCCTTCAGAAAGAAGGCTTGGAGTTGACTTGCTTTTATCCATCTTAAACTCTGCCACTCTGTGTATGTCAGACTTTTAAAAGCAGTCATTGAATTTGATGTGGAGAACCACTGAGGCATTGGTGAATAAAGTTTTGAGTATAAAAGAAACATGTGAGAAAAGAAACACTGGAGAGATTTCTGTTGCTACAGATGAGCCTGTGACATTTCTAACGGAAGAAGCAGCACTGATCTTGGTTTGTCTGTCAGAATTTGCCTGTGAGTCGCAAGCAGGTGTTACAAAAAATGTCTGCCTCTGTGTCTGAAGACATTTCTACTCACAGCTGACTCTCACTCTTCCACTGCACAAGCAGAGTGTTTCTTTTTTTAAATGTAACAGGCTGGCTTGTTAATTCCGTACACTTCCGAATTTAAAGAATGGGAATGGAATTATGAATTTAGAAATAGAATTATGGACAGAAAGAAATGGAAATGGTGATGCTAAGGGAATATGCACTGATACAGATTGCTCTTAATTATTTTTTTAATGGAGTGTGATACTTTAATTTGCTTTCAGAGTTAACCTTTGGTTTCCTTCTAAAGATTGTATCGTGAAATTGGCAATCTAAAACCGGATTTCTCAATAATAATTTCCAGTATTACTCTTTTATAGCACATAAACCTGAGTTGAACACTAGATGGCACTAAAAAAATTTTAGAAATTCTGTTGACTTTAAGAAGCAGGGTACTTGGTAGCATTTTGATCAGCTCAAAACCAGCTCTGTGGTTTTGTGGAAGAGGCAACTTGTATCCTCATTTAGACTGGGTGTGTTCTATTTCACAGAATAATAATTTTCTAATGATAGCAGATTTACTGATAAAGGACAAATATGGGTGCATTGCAGAATGAATTCCAGATCATTCTGTAACTGATAAATACTTAGTGAACAGCTGTATTGGAAGAACAAAAAAACTTGTTACGCTGGCTGTTCAAGCTTCTCAGAAAAATTCCTGAACACACATGCCATTTATTTTTCATCTGAAATTCAGGTTGCAGCACAAACTTCTGGAGCTGTCTGTTCTCAAAACATGCTTCCATCAGTAATGCCTTAAGATTTCTGACAATGGACTGCAACTTCTGTTTGTTCCCATTGTGATCCTACATAAAGCTATAGTGGCTGAGCAGAAAAACGTGCTTATTGTTGCCTTCCTGTGTGTACTGAAGTGCTTGCGAGGGGCTTAGTGTGCCCGCTAAGAATTTGACTTGCTGTTCCTTTCTTAGTGCTGAAGATTAGTGTTTTGGGGTTTCACATGGCATGATACCTGTGGCAAAACTTTAAAGTACATTTACCCTCTTATCAGTAAAAATTAAACATCAGGGACCTATTTGTTGAATGCCTACCAAACGCACATGAAAATAACTCCAAGATTTAACAGGATTGATTGTAAATGAAGAAGCAGAATTTGCATGTCCATTAAATCACTTCTGCCATATAGGTTCATATTTTTATGTGTAAAACCTGTCATATTTGTGGGTTCTGTTTGCTTATGTTTGGCGCTTCTACCATCTGTACTTAGTATATAAAACCATGAAAGATGATGTTTTACTAGTAGCAGAGGCCAATCTCCCAATATTGCCTCTTGGGTTTTGGGCCATTTCAGTTCATGTTTGCCTACTAGTAGTATTGTAGGTCGTGTGGTTTTGTTTTTTAGGGAACTGGAACTCTTGTCTCTGAAGAACAGGAACAGGTTTTGTGAGGAGCTTTTTGATTATGTTCTCTGTCTTGGATATATTTTGGATAAAATTAATACAGCAATAGAGAATTGACAGCACCTCTTAAAATAAGAGCTGCTAATTTATATTCAGCAGAGGAGTTTGCCTCTCGTCTCCATATTTTGAAATACTGGCTTGTGATTTTAAAAAACCTTTATCTTTTCTTTGGCCAAGAATGTAGCCAGCAGATGAGTATCTGTCTGTGATCCAGTTACTGTTAAAAAGTACAGAATGACATGGAACAAGTATAGGTTACCTTGTGGAATGACAAAAATCTTGCATTTGAATGAAATGCTAAAATAATACGGAAACCTCAGATTCATCATGGATTCTCTTTCATGCAGTGTGGTTTTATATTCACATTGGAGGGAACGTAAATACTAAGCAACTAGATACTTGTCTCATTCTGTGTATTGTATACAAACGGAGCTGGACAGAACTCCTTCCTTTGCTCCAAAAAAAAAATAATTCAGATCTTTCCTTCCAGGAACAGATTGAGTAAACTACTTACCCGCTTTGTTGTATAATGCTTCCAATTGGAAATACTTTGAAAACTGCTGTGTGTATTTTCTTCCAGTGTTTCAATGGACTCTTAAGAAATTTCCCTGTTTTCTTTGCCTAGTAGATCTCTAGGATTATGCATAAGAATATTGAAATAGTACCAGAAGTTAATGTTGTGTCATATTCTACTTCCATATAACTTCTGTAATATTGCTTTGCTTGGCTTAGAGACCCTGCAATCCTGGACAGCCTAGATCTGACAGAGGAAGAGAGGCGTGTATTGATTGACAATATTAACAGACGTCTGACACCGCAAGCAGTCAAAATCCGAGCTGGTGAGTTCTTTCCAGATGTTCATTGAACAAGTCTTGACACTGAAGTTATTGTGTCTTGTTGCAAACTATAAATTCAGTTAAAACTAGTGGTTTGGAATGCTGATATTTGAGTGGAACTTTTCAGAATTAAGACACCTTAATCAAGGTTGCATGCAAAACACCTATTTGAGTTCTATCCCAAAGTGCAAGGTGCTTTGGCTTTTGGTTTTTTCCCCCGAACTACATATTCCTTGTAATTGTTCTGATGCATAATGCAATCTGTCATATTGCACTGGCATATGGTGAATTTAAATATTTTACAGTTATTAACTGCATCCACAATACTCTTTTTCACTATCCAAAGTGTTAGATTTGTTGATTCCCTAATGGGATGATTCTTCTCTGTCTACAGCATGTAGCATGGCTACAACATGTGTCTTAGTCACTTACCCATGAACATGTGAAAATAGTTCTGCCTCTGCGCTAGGTGTATTTCTAACTGGTTGATGACAAACCATTCAGCAGAATGTATTATCTCAAGCCTGGCACATGTCCGATGTATTCATAAGGTGTATGAGCTACTCTGTCTCTTCTCAATTCAGTGTGGGTAGAAAAAGCACGTGACTGCAGTACTTAAGAAGGCATACTTAAAAACTGTAAATCTGGTTGTACAGCTAACAACCGCCTAAAAGTATGCTTGCCATTGAACAGGTAGTCAATGTAGCAGAGTCACATTTTTAACTAGATTGAGAAATTGCCTCTGCTCTGCAAGGATGTATTGAAGAGTATTAGCACTTTATTATTTGTTGATTACTGTGGAGAGAAAGATAAGCTGTACCCACATGACAGCGAAGTCAAGAAGAGAGTGCAAAAAGTAAGGTAATGAAGAATTCCTTTACCTGCTTTTTAGATTACCATGAGTTGGCATAGGCTTCAAAGTGTCAGTAGGATTTGCTTGCCATGAAGAATGAAATTTCTAATATGAATAGCACTTCATGAGTTTTGTTACCTGACAAGCGTTTTCTCTTACTTAATCTTGTGTATTTTGCTCTGATGGTCTAAGTTGTTTTCAGTTTTGTCTTCAAAACAAGCATAGAAACTCTCCATTGGCTTGTAGCCTCATCTTGAGTCTGACTGGGATGCTCTTCTGTGAATTTGTTTCTGATACCTGGGAATCACCAGGTTGTTGTTGGTCACCTAGAAGTGAGACAAACTTCTCTGTGTGCCTTAGTCTTGCACCATGGCTACATACGTAAAGAAATCTTTGTCAGGGTATTACAGATATGACCAGCATTAGCCTATGCCTTAATTTCCAAACATCTACAGAAAGCTATGGCTGACTACCATTTTAACTATATGTCAATATAACTTACATTAAAAAAAAAATATTAAAAAGTGCAGTGCTCCTCAAGTGATGCCAGTATGCCTCTGTATAATTGCTGACAGAATTTCTTGAATTTGTGGATGTGTTCTTTTTTAAGTTTCAGTTTTTCTGGTAGATCTTTTTTTTTTTTTTCCTGGAATTTATTGCTTGTATATCTTCATATCTTTGTGCAAAATACATAATTATTCCTGTTGAATTTATTGGGTGAGAGGTGAGTGGATGTGGGTGTATCATTTCATATTTGGGCTTTTCCAAGCACAGTATAAAATGTATGTCTAAAGAATTTAGGAAGACTTTTACCTCAACTTACAAGTCAAGAAAGTGAAACCTTCCTCAGTTTTGGCAGCTACTGAAGAAGGATGAACACTGGATGCTAAAAAGCTTTATTAAGGCTTAACTTAAAAAGGTTTAAAGATTCTACAGCTTTAGGTAATTTTGAAGATTTATTATTTTTATTCCTCTGCCCTAGATATTGAGGTGGCTTGTTATGGTTATGAAGGTATAGATGCAGTAAAAGAAGCTTTGAGAGCAGGCCTGAACTGTTCCACGGAGAATATGCCCATTAAAGTAAGTGTCTGTCTTAATAGTGAAATCAGAAGTAAAGTTCCCTGTTGCCCTCGGGTACAAATAACGTGAACTGTAGTTGACACAATCATATAGCTGAGGCTGGGAAGCCATCTTGCTTTCTGATTCTTCTCTAGCAGGTCTGTAACATGCTTCCTTTCAGCTGCGTGCTGACAGTTGTTTCTGTGACTGTGCTGTGGCTTCCCGAGTTCAAGAAGCTGTATTCTCTTCAATTTATTAAAGTCTGGTATTGGCACACTGCATGCCTGCAGCCTTAGGTAGGGAGCAATAAATCTTATTTTCAGGTCTAAGATTGTGTAAGAAGAGGAATGTTTGCTCCACATACGTCTGAGTGTTGGGAGAATGGCAGCTGTACCTAGGCCTAGTTTTTCTTCCCCAACAATTTTAGGATGTTGAGTATATTACTGAAAAAGTGTTTCCAAGAAACTTGAAAGTACTTCTGTCTTTGAAAATGCTTTCTTATGGTTTCTTGTAACAAAAGCAAAAGTTTACCTATTCAGTCATCTTAAAAAAAAAAAAAAAAAAAAGTACAAGTTGTAACACTCTTAATTGTTTGAAAAAGCATGTGATGGGCTGTTTTACTGATCTGCAAAGTGGATGTTCTCTCTGCTTAACAGGAGTGGTCTAAATAGACATGCTATGTGGAAATAATCAATGCTGATACTGGAAATCAGACAAGCTGTGCTCTTCCTTGTCTGCTATTTCAGTCCAAGTTGTTTACGCTTCTAGAAAGGGTTTTTCTAATGGGAAACTGTTTCTTCTGCGTATTGTACCTTCAGAACAGTGTTGCTCACTCTGCTTGCAATATTTTTCTGGCTTTGTTTTTGTTACTGAGTTTTCTTTTTGTTTTTTCCCCTCGCCTTCCACCCCATCCCTACAATGTGCTAGATTAATCTGATAGCCCCTCCTCGTTATGTGATGACTACTACAACACTGGAGAGAACTGAAGGACTGTCTGTTCTGAATCAAGCCATGGCTGTAATTAAAGAAAAAATTGAGGAGAAGAGGGGAGTCTTTAATGTGCAGATGGAGGTAAGAACACATTACGTTCTAAAATTATTTTTTTTTGCTCACAACATTTTTAAAATAGAGCAAGATCAATAGTACTAGGAGAAGTTTTAGAAAAAAACAACCCTGAACTTCTGTGTTCCTTAAATAAACAAATGGCTGTTCTGATTTTCCTGGGTTTTATTGTGTGACTTCAGGATGTATTTTATCTCTTGCTCTTTATGTAGAATCAGAGTCTACAACTATATGTGGTGTTCCTTTATGACAGTTTACCATATGTTTGGTTTTTTTCAGCCCAAGGTGGTTACTGACACAGATGAGACTGAGCTTGCAAGGCAGTTGGAAAGACTGGAGAGGGAAAACGCTGAAGTGGATGGGGATGATGATGCAGAGGAAATGGAAGCCAAAACTGAAGACTAAATGTCCTGGGATATTTAGAAGAGAGACCATGTGAAAAGTGTCTCCATTGCAAACACTCTGGACTAAATGTTTCCAGTATTGAAAACTTCAGAGTCAAATGTAGAAGGGTTTAACTGTTCTAAAAAGACCAAAATGTAAAAGGCTCTTCCAAATAATATTTGATGCAGCAACTTACACAAAAATTGAATCCTTTGAAGGAAGGTGTGTATCAAATACAAGACACAGATTTGGCCAGAAGGAGGTTGCAGCTCCATGCTTAACGTTTTTATACAAAACAATTCCTAATCGATGATTACAGCTCAGTGCATCTGTTAATGATCTTTCCTGAGAGCACCAAAATCAAGCCAGCTGAGCAGTTCTATACAAAATGTATTTGAGAAAATATTCAATAAATTTCTGGGCTATGTAACTCCCAAGATTTTTGTTTTTTCCCTCCCCTCTCTTGTCACATGGCCTAGAGTGATGTGAATATAAAACCTGGAAGGGTATGATCAGTGAGTGACACCCCTTTAACACTGAAAAGGCTTGCTTTGTTTTGCTTTAAATCAGGCCAAGGATGAGTGGAACAAAATGTTTTTCTTGCAAGTTTGTTGATGCAGACTTGTTCAAAAGAGCGTTTCCTTTGTTTATCATCTGTATTTAGGGACTGAGAACTTCAAAACACTGAAAATAGCTTGTTACCATTCCAATAAACATAGCTGATAAATGAAAAATTTCTTAGAGTTGCACTTTGCTCCTATAGGTGAATATATCGGGAGCTTTAATGAACTTACTCATACTTCAAAATAGGCAGTATTTGTGAGCTCACTGCTGCATGATCTTCAATTCTGCCTACCCTAAGTCTGGTTTACACTGCACAGAGCTATTCACCCTAGAAACAACCTGTTTATATTTTCTAATGAAGAGAAACAAGATGTACTTTCCATGTTGGAGTATAAAAAACAAACAAACCCCTCTTTTCCTTGTCTGTGGGAACTGGGGAAGAGGAGTTGTTCTTTAAGTAACCTTTCCGATTTGCTGAGTTTGTAATTTATTTTTTGTCATGTCCCATATTGTGCATCTCCTTTTTTCCTCATATTTTGTGCTGCTAGAGGAAAAATGCATGAAAAAAGAGGCTTTGAGCCTTAATTGGGAATTCTTAATGCTGTCGTACAAACAATATCACTGCTACATGGTGTTGTCAGAAAAGGCGTTCACAAAGGGCATACATGCTGCAGTCCATGCTTGATGTTCACATCGGTGATGATGTGAAGTTCACGTGTACCCAACTCTTAATAGTAGTGCAGAGCCAAAAAAGTTAAATAACTTCTAGTCTTTGCAGAATGTTGGAAAGTAACCTGAATGTGTCATCACAAAATGAACAATTTCTTTTTTATTGTTGTCTTTTCAGAAGTTGTGTAGGACAGCCTTGTCATGGCTTGAGGCTGTGATTATGTCAGTTTCCTGTTTGAACAGCTCTTCCAACTTTGCCTGTTCACCGAAACAGTGATTTGGCTGCCATTAAACACAGTATGTGGGTACTTGGACTAAAGAACAAAGTGTTTAAAAACTTAGTCACCATGTGATCTGTATGCCAAAATGGTGCTGTAAAGGAAGATACTGAAAAAGGAGCCACGTGCTCTTTCCTTGGAGTGCTATCAAGGGGTTACAATTACTGTCATCTCTAAGAGCTGTTCTGGTGTCTTAACAGGTGAGCATCGTTTCTGTCATAACATAGAGAAGTTTGCTGAACTTGTTCAGTAGCTACAGGAGCTTTTCTAATTAGAGCCTCAGCATGCAGGTATACACAATTCAGTGTCAGTTTTGAAAGCCTGAGAAAAACAGCTGAGATGGTGAGGAGGGTAACGAAGCAGCTTAATAAGGTAAATGCATTTTTACCACTTGTTACCCTGGCAGATAAAACTGGGCTGTCCTGTTGTCTGAGCAAATTTTAACCAAGCTTAAATAAAGGATTCATGACACCTTAGTGGGTATTTCTCCTGTGTTGCAGCAGCTGGAGGGAGAAGCTGTAAGCTGGCTGCTTTCGAGGCCATTGGCGAGGTGCAATGCGTGCATAGGGCCATGGAGCCCAGGCTGGGCCTCGCCTGTGCTGCATCGGTTGCTGCAGGCAGTAACTTGAGGACCTTCAGAAGTTGCTGTGATGATACCTTATATCTCAGCCGGTCTGGTTTGTGTGTGTGGAACTGCGTTTGCTTACCAAGTGCTTAAAATAAGGGTTGTGGGCTTTGTGTGAATGTCTTTGAGTCTCTAAAGCGAGGTAGCGTGTCCCTGCTGTTAGCAGCTGCGCCATTTACTTGGTTGCAAGGCCGGAATCTCCACTTGTGCTCATGTCAGCTGAAGGGAACGGTGCAGGCACACCTGTGGGCAGCGCTTGGCCTGACGTGTTATTTGGAAGGAACTTAGCTTGACTTCTGTATCCCAAATTAATTTTGTAAGATTGGCAGCTTGGAAACAGTTTTACTTACAACAGTTGATAAGGACTCATTAATACCAAAAAAAACCCCAAACAAGGGTACCAGCTGGGGTCAGGCACACAGCCCAGTACCCTGTTTCTGATGAGGGGAAATAGTGGTTGCTAAAGAACAGGTGCTGTGCTTTCTTGGGGCTGTTGTGGTTTGGTTTTCACTAAGTGACAATTCTTTGCTCCTCTCTCTCTGAATCTGACCCCCGGGTGTTTTTCAGAGGCAACAGAGCTGGTGTGTTGTTTTTCATAGCGGAATTTCCACTTTGTAATTTCTGACTAGCTCTTTGTTCTAGAGTCTAGATAATTAAACAACTGTTTTTAAACACTGCCACTATTCTACAGTTAATTTTAAAAATGCTGTTACGTCAGAATACTTTTTAACACTTTATCTAGAAATGTTTTATCATTCTTTATTTTGTTGTGGTTTGTTTTCATCTTCTTTCATCACTAATCCACTAAAGGAACTAAATATTTAATGGTGTTCCTACACCAGAGGGCAAAGTCCTAGCATCTTAAGCTGCTTTGAAAAAGCTGGGTGTATGTAATCCCGTGTGTCACAATGACACATGACGGGCTTTGCAGAGCACGCAATGGGGGTTGTCCTGTGGGCAGGTTCTCTGAATTGGTTGTTGGTGGCTTCTTGAGAGACTGCGTTGGAGGTACCAGCCATGCCTGTCAGGTCAGCCAGCTGGAACAGCACAGGTGGCACTGGGAGTTGGCTGCTCCTGCCATTCCCTGTGACCCTGAGAGGTGTCCCGTGGTCCTGAAGTCTGCAGTGGGCTCTTCCTGGCTGTCCCCCTGCAAAGTGTGGCACATCAAATATTTCTTCCACTCTGAATGGAAGAAAACGTCAAGCACTCAGCTGGGCTTTTTTGTTAATATACCGCAGTGGCATGTAGAAAATGTCTCTAAAATGGATCTGAGGAAAGAGATAGTCCTTCCTTCAGTGAGTTTCAAGTCCCGCAGGGACTGGGTGCAGAGCTCTGTAGATTTATGCAGATCAAAGCATGTCCTTTTCTGCTGGGAGACTTCAATGCCAGAACTTGCCTACCCAGCAGATGCGTGAATACGGCAGCCCAGACCTCCTGACTCATTTTACACTACATGACCCTGAAAGATCTGTCTTTACTCAGCCTCAGGGAGCAGCAATATAGGTGCAGTTTGTTAGCCTTGATTAACTACAGAATGAGGCGGGGGGGAAGGGGTGTGTATGGTAAATATCCAAAGTACTGTAGAAATATTTTGAAGCACTGAAGAAAGTGAAGGCTCTAGATTATAAACAGTAGTGGATACAAAATATTTTTAATGACCAGCTACAGCAACGTTTGCTGCACCATTCTAGTAGTTTGACAATCAAGTTCTTCGTTGCCAATGGTAATTTTGCCAAGATCTGTCTGCAGGGTTGTGGGTGGTCCGAGTGCTGGAGAAAAGAGCTCGCTCAGATCTTCAGCAAGGACTGGTTATGGGGCAATTCAGAGATCACTGTCTGAGCGAGAGCCCCCTGCAAGCTTCTACCTGTCCTTGCTAGCACGAAATTATCTCACCCACCTTGTTATAAATTGCCTGCAGTAACAAGCTGAACAATGTGAAGTCAAACCTCAAATACCAAATGGTGGAACACTGTATTCCTGGAGCAGGTTATATAAAGAGTGCGTGTCCAGGAAATGCATGCAGCAGTAATGTCTCTTGTGTACCTAGACTCAAGTTTTCTTCTTTTTTCTCAAGTTTAATTCTGATGTACAGAACATTGTGAGCTGAAATTTATTTTCTTTTTTCTGCTGACTGCATCATTTCCTCCCCGCTTCTAAGATTGTGCTTCTGAGAACAACTTGTACACACACAGAGACAGAGATTATTTTTTAAATTAAAAGAAATACACTCAGATAATTTCTGCTTTATTTTAAGGCCACAATAATACAAAAAAATTACAAAAATCTCCATTGATATCTTTGAAAATACTACGTACTTACAGCAAAAAATACTCTTCTAGGTGTTCTGTTAAACTCACTGTACTTCCTTTATGTGGACTGAGGAAAGATATAATGGGGATGTGACTTACGCAGCCAGTTGCCTCATGGACGCCTGCCTTTTCCAAAGTGGCAAAGGGAGTACAATAAGAGCTACATAAGTAACTTCTGTGTGGGCCGGCTGCTTTTGAAACCTCAGCCAGCACACTTTCTCTTTATACAGCCATGATTTTTCTAACTTCAAGTAGTGTTCAGTCACCCATTTTATTTCTTATTATCTCTGCAGAACTGTCTTCTAGATTGTCTCCAGTACATAGTCAGGTATGAATTCTTTGGTGTCATGCTCTTCCTTGTTAATAAGTATAAAAAATAGTATAAAGATAAATAATTTGTTTGTTCCTTATCCTTGCACGTGAAAGTCTGTCCGGTGATCCGATCCAGCATGCAAAGACTGAAAGATAATTGAGTGACTTTGTCTTATTGAACTCTGGACTCTCTTTTTACATAGCAACGAGTGCTTTTGTTTATTTGTTGTACTCTATGTCATGTTTCTTATCACAGCCCCTAGCTCTGCCCACATGTATTGCCTTAATTTTGGTACAAGTCAGGGAATGCTAACAGTACAGCAAACACTATTACTTCTGAACAGCAGCGCTGTCTGAAATACTAATACTGGTTTATTTCATTGGTGAAAAATGGATCAAACAGATTTATCACGGCCAAAGTCTTAAACAATGCAACAAATGTCTAAGCTCCTATTCAGACACAAAAAAGGCACTCTTGTTTCAGAGGTGCTCAGGACTTAAAAGAGGTCAGTGCACAGTGCTTGTTGATCAGACTGCTTTACTAAAAGCCTGAATAGTTGCTTATGTAGGGATTTGGGATACTAAGTTGAGAATCTTGGTTTATATGCCCAGAGGTCACTGAAAGGGTGGGCTTTTAGGTGCTTTGGGGCTTCTTCAGTAAAATTTCTAGCAAAATAAATTATTTTGAGGTTTGTAAAAGTCTCCTTGTAATAATGTTATTCTGTATGTTACTACAGATCAGAACACCTTAAGAGGTGTTTATTAGATGAGAAATTTTAAGTGGCGGAGCTGGCTAGTCTGAAGTTTTGAAGGATGCAGTTTTAAAATTCTGCTTCTCCCTCCCATGCAATACCTGATTTGTCATGTGGCTGCTTACATTGCTCAGCTTGGTTTTTTGCTATACTAAATTCTGTGAAATTCTTTGAGATCGTTTTTATACTTCCCTTTGTTTTACTTTCCAGAAGGCAGGTAATGTATCAGAGCCAGCTCACTGTTTAACTACTGTCTCATAGGTAGGAAGAGAGGAAGAAAAAAAAACCAACAGGAAAGGGAGAGTGCGTCACATTGGAGGAGGAGGGTAGCAAAGAAAAATGAGCTTTCTTAAACAAATTGCGTGCAGAAGGACAGGCTGCCAGGGCTGGGGTGCTTCTCAGCGGGGGCTCGGCTCTCTTCCCTGTGGGCCACGATGCAGGAAGCAGCTGGCATCCTGAAAGAGGGCTTCCTCGTCAAACGGGTAAGTGCCCTGGTTCCCCTTTGTGCCGTTCTACTCAAACGTGGAAGCAGCCCCTGAGCAGGGACTGGATCGAGCCAGGGCTCATGGCAAAGCAGCCTGTTGGGTGCTGGGTTTGAGGGGCTCGTGCCTGCTCCTGGGAAAGGAGCTCCTCCAGGGTTGCACAGATGCCTGCCAGGGGAGCTGCGTGAACTGCAGGTGTTCACTACCCTCCCTCAAGTTTCCCTGTATTGGCATTTACCCAGAGAAAAGTGAATTAGCATCGGGATTACTCAGGTAGGTATCGGGAAGCCAGTATGCACCTAGGGCACAGCTCTGCAAAGAGCACATAAAAAAGTACCTGGCAAATGGCTATGCAGCAGCAGTGGAAGTGGCCATGGATGGATGGAGGGAGGGAAGATGTTTTGACAGTGTCTTATAAGATAGTTTGTGCCTTCCTTAAGCGACCCAGCTGATCAGGGTTTCCTGTTTCATATGAGAGGATGTAGAATGGACTATCCTTTTTGGTGGGGATCAGAGTAACACAGACGCAGAAACGTGTTTGAAATAACTAATTTCTTCCACATACCTGAAGCTGCGCTGTAAGAAAATTTTAGACAACATGTGAAGAAAGCTGAAAGGCGGTGTCACAGATTTCAGCCTTTCCAGTACTTCTCCCTATAGGGCCAAGTCAGTCATAGCTGGGACACAAGAGGGCATTTTAGCAAGGGGCATAAGCTGCTTTTAGTACCAAGACCCTATCTCAATGACTAGTGTGGCCCTTGACTGCACACAAAAAATGAGATTCAAAGGTTCGTTCAAAGCCTTGCCACGCCTTGGGAAATGCTTTTCTACAGTACGTGGCAGAGTTTCTGGTGCGAACATGAAGGTAACCCTGGTCAGGAGCAATCCTGGCAGGGCTCCCAGCCAGCCTGCCAGCTAGCTGCCGGCCATGCAAAGCTGTGCTCTGTGCAGGGAAGGGCTGCACAGCCCCAGCTGTTCCTCATCCTCCTTTCTGCAGCAAGGGTAGAGCAGTCCCAGCGCCTGGTCTCCTCTCTGGGCTACGGTTGTCTGGCTCTTCAGTGACTACTCAATTCAAGATGGGAAGCCAAAGCACCCAGTGTGTGAGAGGAATAGGTGACTGGCAGCACGCTGAGCTGTAACTGCCAGCAGTCTGTGCAACATCACGGAGATACACAGTTTGAGAGGAAGGAGACCACAAAGCAGATGACTAAAGGAAACCGAGGGAGAAGAGAACAAGGGATCCAGAGAAAAAAAGTAGGAATGGGTGGAATCAGGTAAAGAAAACAAAGCTTTTTGAAGAAGAGAGCAGAAGCAAGGAGATGATCTAAATGCATTATAGATGACCAAATTATGTATTGTAATGTATTATAAATGTAAAGCAGATGTGTGGAAGTCGGGTAAAGATAAGGCAACCTCCTGAAAAAGAGGAGATACATAAGCAGGAAAGAAAAGACCCAAAGCAAAGAACACACTCTCGGGGAAAATGGCCAAAGGACTTTAAAACAGGTGAAAAAAACACTGAAGAAGGCAAAGGGGAGGAGAGAACAAACCCAAGTTAGGTAGATACATTGCATTTAGTATAGACTAGAAGACATGAGATCTAAAGTTCCTTGGATTTTACAGACTCGTTACCCCACCTTTTCTTAGAAATTGGTGTTTTCCCCCTTTACTCACAGACAACTAATGAGCTTTGGTTCCTGCCACAACTGGACCTTGCATGTTCCTTTCTTCTAGCTATGCCCACCCTCTCCTAGGTGTCAGAGCTCCTTCTGCCCAGGGCTTTGCTGGCTGGCTGTAATGCTCCATCGCCTGTAGAAATGCAAGATGCTCCTTGCACCACGGAGGTGGACCTGACACTGTCAGGCAGGACTGAGCCCATCAGTGCCAGCTCACTGGGTTTACTGTTCTGTACAGATGAATTAAAGAGAGCCAGGGGCTGTTCACAGTGGGGAAAGAAGAGGTTTTGTCCGTATTCTGGTATAACCCAGGAGGCATTCGATGAAAGCCTTCATTCAGTCTTCTGCCATTAAAAAGTGTATTTGATTTACATGAAACAGTAGCACAGGGAATGTTTTAGCCCTGGAGACTGGAGGCAGGTAGGATAGAAATAAACCCCTCATCAACAGTAAGAGGGGGTGCAAGGAAAAGCCACTTCACCCAGCAAAGCACTCTCAAAACCACTTGGCACCTACAGCCATGTCAAAACAACAAAGAACAAAACACATCAAAACACCACCAAGGGTCACCAGAGAGGAGAAGTTTGTCTCCAAGAGCCATCACACACTTCAGATTTAGCCCTGTTCCTGCCCGGTGCTCTCAACAGGTAGGTGCACACCTATATGACAGCTATTTGAGATAATTTACATGAGCTTTTGCAAGAAACTCTTCTTGCCAGCAAAGAAGTCCTTGCTGGAAAAAGACCAAAGCACCTTTTTATTGCTCCATGATTTTATAGTAATAGAGCTGTGCTATTTTATTACTAAAAATGCATATTTCAGGGAGAACAGGACTCATGATAACTTCTTGTATTTCTTTTTGTACAGTTTCCTATTAGTTTATGGTATTTTCACCCACCACCCCCCCCAAAAAAAAAAAAAGAGGAAATATGATCATTTCTCAATGCTTGTGTTAAAATTAGCTCTGTGGATTTCTTCCCCTCTAGGGACATGTTGTTCGTAACTGGAAAGTGAGATGGTTCGTTCTGCTCCAGGATAAGCTGCTGTATTACAAAATTGAAGGAGGCAAGAAGGAGCCTTCTCCAAAGGGCAGGATCCTTTTGGATGGCTGCACTATTACTTGTCCGTGCTTGGAATATGAGAACAGACCGGTAGGATAGCAATGATGCTCGCTATCTATTTCCTTTTCTCCTGATTTCTTTGATTACTGCAACCATGTCACCGGGGTGTTTCCAGACCTAGGCCCAGCCAAAAGCAAGCTGCTGATAGCAATGTAACCAGGACAAGTAATGAACTCCCTCATTGTGTCTTCGCTGTTCCCTGTGCCCAGATCTGAGTCACAGCCATTAACACCCCACACCCATAGTGGGAAGAATAAATGCAAATGCATCTTTTATACAACAGCATGTGGGGAGAGGACATGGACAGCTCAGTAACACCTGAGGAGGGTGGGGAAAAAAGGGAAACATCATCTGTGGTAGTTGCCTCAAACCCTGCCTGTATCCATAGGGTGCTCCCAGGCATCCAGATCAGACTCCCTTTTCCTTCACCAATGACACACTGCTGCTGTGGAAAGTTTCCAGCAAGAGGGCTCTGGAAGGGAAAGTGCCTCCTCTGCTCACCCGCGGACAGTGGCAATGCAGACTTCCTCTGTGGGCCCAGAAGGGAAATTACTCTGGAAGTTGCTATTTCAGTACCTCTTGTGGCAGAAAGAGCCTAGTGAGAGTTTGTAGTTGTTGAGAACTAGAGATCTGGATGTGAAAAGCTCCGTAGTCAGCAGCACACTCCTGTGTAATCCAGAATTTGGGTGGTCTGCTCTCTTTTAAGTACCATGCATACAAACCATGTCTGGAACTGAAAATCCAGAGACTGGGGGGGGGGGGGGGCAGGAGGCAAAAACCCCAGACTTGTGCTCACCATCCTTCCAGCCAATAATTGCACTGTACTGCTCAGGTGGGATGCCATATCTGACTTATTTGTGCCCCTTGGGCCAGTGTTAAAAGCAGCAAAATGCAAGTGGAAGACAATAGCTAAGTTATGTTATTGCTTTGCACTTCTTTCCCCACAGCTACTCATCAAACTGACGACAAAAACCAATACAGACTATTTCCTTGAATGTTGCTCCAGGGAGGAGCGAGACTCTTGGGCTTTGGACATCACTGGAGCTATTCATGCTGGGCACCCAGTACAGGTCCAAGAGCTTCACAGAATGAAGAACTCTTTCAAACTCCTAGAGAATATCAGCCTCCAGTAAGCGTATATGGTTTCTCCTTCTGCTATTGCTCTAGTTTGCGAAGTGCCTGAGCTGATGGATGAGGAGGGTCCAGGGAAGCTTGTCTCTGCACAGATCCACTCCCATGTGGCCAGAAGCCCCTAAACTGGCTGCTCTGCCCTAGGTTTGCACAAATTTTTGCCAGGGCATGGGAATACACTTTTCCCTGACCACGATCTTTGGGAGTATGTGGGTTCTGTATGGGCACCTCGCTGCTGGCTTGAAGACCTTCCACGTCGGCTACAAAGGTTCTCACTGGGGAGACAGATGTATTACCTCGGAAGGTGTAATATTGGGGAAAGACTGAGGGATGACATTGTTCATGCCATGCTGGTGAGCTTTCAAAGCTGGCAGCTGGAATCCAGACCAGGAATTTTAGGTGCATCATGTTAAACAAAAGAAAACAGAGAACTCTTTAAGAAATAGAAAATTTACATTAATTTTTGGGTTTGGGTTGAGAAGGTGAATGGAGGCTGACTATAGCTCAGTTTGAAGTGCTTTAAATTGAAAGACACTTTGTGAGACATGTTGTTTAGTGCTGCTATTGGGAGAATAAAATTTTCCTAGACTGTAAGACAAAACTTCTGGGGAAGTATCTAGGCTGTTTCCCATCTTTGTGTTGGTAATCATGAGGACATCCCAGGCACTAACAGAAGTAAGTGGCAATTTCAGCCTGTCTTTCTGTTCTACCAATGTTCTCTTGTGCTCCCTTTTACAGCCACATTGTGGACAGAATGTGTGACAGCAGTACTGGAATTAAGTTGACCCGCAACTTGGAGCAAGGCAACAGATACAAAGAGACTTTCAGAGGTAGAGCTACTGCAGGCAAAGAGCTTCCTCAGGTCTGACATGCCACATTGCAGAGACACTGCCTTCGTGGTGGGATCAATTGTGGTCCAGTGGAAAGCAGCAGTGCAGCCAAGCTATCTGGCACCTTTCTCTCTTGCTCTTTGGATATATGGAAGCACGTGTAGGACCCCACATGTTTGGGCAACCTTGCACTTCATTGACAGTCTTTTTGATGCTGCCAACATGTTTCAGCAAATGAAGAGCTGTGTGGCAGGAGACCATCTGTCTCGCCTTGGAAGAGCACGTTGTCTTGGTATGAGAGCTGCCTTTCTCCCTGCAGGTTCTGCCCTGGTGGACTGGCTCATCTCCAATAGCTTTGCTGTGTCACGATACGAGGCCATCACCTTGGCATCTATGCTGATGGAGGAGAACTTCATCAAGCCCGTGGGAACCCGCAGCACTGAGGCCACGCGCTACAGCAACGTCTCTGAGCAGTTCCTTGACGACTCCACCGCGCTGTACATGTTTGT
Source organism: Falco rusticolus (assembly GCF_015220075.1). Taxonomy (NCBI): domain Eukaryota; kingdom Metazoa; phylum Chordata; class Aves; order Falconiformes; family Falconidae; genus Falco; species Falco rusticolus. The sequence goes on along the minus strand of NC_051193.1, from coordinate 53,348,014 downwards.
AAGTGATGCAGCTGCCAACAGAGGCACATGTGCTGCCTCTCATCACATTCTCGATTTGGGGCAGTGGTAAAGGGGACATGCACTGTGTGCAACCAAAGGCAAAATACGCAGGCTACGAAAGCAAACACAGAAGGGGAAGCTCTAGGCTTTCAGTAGTATTAACACTTGTACTTTTGCTGGAGACAAATAGCTACATGGATATGGAGGGATCTACAAATTACATAATTAGGCATTAAAAAGGGTGTGACCCTCGAGTGCAGTGCTGTGTCTGCATTTAACAAAGACCGTGCTGTAGTTATGTTTGAACTCAAGGCCACAGCGTGTGTGTAGGCTTTGCAGCTGTCATTTGTTGCTTGTAAATCTCAGACCTACAAAGCTGAGCAGCAGAGCTACAGAGCAGAATTTATTTGGGAAATATGAGCTAAAAACAGCTCAAGGGAAATAAAATGCAGAACTTTTTACTTAGAAGTGTGTTTAAATTAAAAGAAACCATCTTTTAAATTAAAATTTAAATTAAAAAGGAACCATCTTTTCCCTATTTGCAGGCTGAGAGTGGTAAGAAAAACATCAGTTCCAAGGAAGAGCTACAATTTAACATCTCGGAATTAAGCGGCACGATTGTAAAGCAAGGATTCTTAGTGAAACAGGTAAATACAGTCTTTGAACCTTCACTGGGAAACGATAAAAATGACAGTTCTTGGGGCTTCCTACAGAATAAATGTGATTTATATGAGCATGGCTGGAGTCATGGCCAGCGGAGCTAACTTGCCTGTCACTACTGCTATCAGAGATCACGTGGTGAAGTTGTAAAAGTTTAGAGTTATAAAGAAGTGAGCTATGGAACTTGCTGCTCAGGCAGGATTAATTGGATATTCTGTATATATTGAGTGTATACCAGAAGGCATAAAATAGGATCAAAAGCAAAAGTCCCACACAAACTCCAAACCCCACAAGAAGTGTTACTTTCACTTCCAAGCAGATTCAGTTCCTCTGGTTTAACCTACCCCATCTGGGTCATGTGAGCAGCTACGAGGTTCTGCTGGCCACAGACAGATTTCAAAGCTGAGCAGATTGACTTTTGCATGAAGTGGACATTTACCTGTGGACAGTCACTCACATACACATGGATGATCTTGTGGTGGTGAGATCTGTTTTCTCTGGGCACAAGTTCCTACCCTTAGTCTGCAAGGGTTTTTTCCGACCCTTGCTACGAGGATCAATCACGCTGTTTCAAAGCGTAACGCAGCCACCTGCAGTGGGAACCCTACCTGCACTGCACGGCCACGTTTCTCTCTGGAGCTCTGTACCCTGAGCTGTGATTTTTTTGTGCAAACTGGATCATCAGGTGCTCCCCACCCCTCCCTCCTCCAGCTGCTAGAGTGCAGTGAGGGTTGGCAGGGCCCTGGGTGCCAGGAGCTGCTGGGGGTCCCCATGGGGCTGGCAGGGCAGCCCCCCATCACCACGGAACGCAAGAGCTGCCCCAGAGCCTCTCCCGGTGGTCAGCAGGAGTAAGGGGAAACCCCAGCCCCAGCCTCCAGGAGCGGGGATGCTCTCAGTGCTGTCCTGCATGGTCAGCAGCTGAGAGGGCTGGGGGCAAGAGTGAAGAGCTGCAAAAGGACCTGACATAATCCCCTCAGAGCAGGCACAGCATGGATTTTTAATCCAAGACTCATATTTAATCTGAAGTTAAGAGCGGGAATCAGGGATATAATCACTTGGTCCTATCACTCTGCTTTCATGGATCTCAGCACTAGGAAGGAAGAAAAAAAGGAATTATCAATGTATGAAGAAGGACATTAAGCAGGAAATCCTGGGAGTTACTAAGAAGTCAGAAAATAATTTTCTCTGTTGTCTCTAAAACCTCTTTTTTCAGTACCTACTTAGGTCTCCCCTACAGCCTGCAGGAAAATCACCATTTCAGGAGGTATTTATTGGTGGTAACTTTAATTCTTCTGTTTTGCAGGGGCACAAGAGGAAAAACTGGAAGGTGAGAAGATTTGTTTTGAGAGCTGATCCTGGTTTTTTGCACTACTATGACCCCACTAAGGTATGTGAGTGGGGAGTTACTACCCCCAGAAATGCTCTTACCGACCTAAACATTATAACGAAAATACAATTATGCCATAAATGCTTCTCTCACCCAAATCTCCTTCTGGGTTCCTCTCTCCATTTTCTGGGGAGTAAGACCCCTCTGAACATTGTCCTTGTAGGATTTTCTATCCCTGCGTCTTCCCTCCTGTCTTTTCCCCAGTGAGATTCCTTTTCCTTAGCTGAGGGACAGCAGTCTTCTTGAAATTAATATTTTACTGAACCCACAGTGTGGGACCATGTTTTTTCAGGGATTCTTCATGGGCTGTGATCTTTCTGGGCTGGCATCCCACCATGTGAGGGTCATACTGCTACTGGGATTTTTTTATGTTCTTATTCCAGCTCTGAACAGGGTCTCCTTGATGCCAAAGTATTTATAGGAATTTCTGCTACTCAGTTTTAAATTCTACTATGCCCTGAGCAAGTTTATCTTCATGGGTGTGATAATCAGTGTGAGCAATCCAGAAGGGCAAGTGGATCCATCAGCCCCAGATGCATAGGGTACCACAAAGCCCAACAGGTTGCCAAAAGAACATGTATAGAATGCTTTATGTGACTTAAAGAAAACAGAAACAACATAATAGTGAAAAGAGCTTATGGAACTAGTTCATTTTTTGTTGCCTGTTTCTTTGTGGTGTTTTGGTTGGTTTTTTTTTTTGTGCACTACAACTCACACTTGCAATGGTATAAACTCAAACTGCAGAACCTGAAGATCAGCCAAGAGAGCCAGCCTACTAGTGAAAATGGTCAAATTTTTCCCATGCAGTCTCAGTGAAAAGCAGCAAGCTAAACACTTGCAGAAATATTATTTTTTTTAATATGGGTTGTTACTCATAATACTATATGTAAATTTGAAATGTGATTGTTAGCCTTCCCTTGGGCTTTTAATTGATCTCCACCATTCCTAGCTACATCAGAGAAACATCTGAGCCTGAAACAACATAATAATGTATTTAAGTATGTGTCCTAATTGACTTCTCTTATGACATGGATTTTTTTATATCTGGAAAGACTGGCGTTATACCTCCACCTTCATGAAAACAATTGATGTGCTCTGGGAAATCATTCTAACAACATTATTTTCCAGATAAGCTTAATTTCCTTTTTCTTTGCAGGAAGAAAACAGGCCAGTAGGTGGATTTTCTCTTCGTGGCTGTCTCGTTTCAGCTCTGGAGGACAACGGAGTCCCAGCAGGTAAGCGTGAGTCTCTAAACTTTCAAACATACCTATTTATGCCATAGCAATACAGTCTTTGGGTGAGAGTTTGCGTGTGCAGTGGCTATATGCACAAGTGGGCTTTTCCTCTCCCCTTGCAAACAAGGAAAGAGGCATACCATAAAAAAAAAACCATACTGCTGGGTTGTCCATACCAGAGGGGACTTTTTTTAGTGCTATTTCCACTTATCTTGGGTGTTACCCCTTTTATGGGCTTTTTTTTAGTCAGATGACTTCTGAGACAGTCCTAAGACACTGATTAATATTCTACAGTTAACAAAGAGGAAATGCCTTCCTTTTGGATGTTGTTAACACAAAGTCTTGAACCACCCGCTGATGCCATCCCTTTTCTGTGTGCCCTCTCTACTTGCGCTATTACCTGTTCCTTTTTGATCTGCTAGAACCCAAATGTAGGGGAGGCATAAAAGACAGCAATACAAAAACCAGTTCTGCTAGTGAATATGCTTAGCTTAGGCATTTGTCTAGAACCTCAACCTCACAGAAAAGTTTTTCTGCTATTAGAGCCATTTATTCTATGAAAGTAAGCACAATGTGTGAATCTCAAATAGGGAGCATCTTCCTAAAGATAAAAGACAGTCTGAAAAACATATAGCCCGAGGGGGAGGTTGTGCGTGGGGGTGGGCATGATGAACAATAGACCTCCTTACTAAGAGGAACCTGAAGATGCGCAGGAGCAAATCTAACCCACTGCACAAACTGGCAAGAATTTCATCATCCCTCCATTGTATAACTCAGATAAGAATCTCCATCTAAACATCGGCTATTTTATAGATGATGCATAGTACACAGTAGTTCATACAGTCTATGTGAGGGGCGGCTGTACTGTATCTTTATTTTGCAGAAGGGAAATCAAAAACACAAGAACTTCAGATGTCTTATCCATAGTGAAATGGAAAGGTCTGATATCCTAATGCACTAAATTAAAATTATTCTCTATGAAGCTTCATATCTGCACAAAGCATTTCTCTGTGCACCTTCCTGATCTGTTATATTTTTTTTCTCTGCAGGAGTGAAGGGCAACGTGCAAGGCAACCTCTTCAAAATCATCACAAAAAATGACATTCATTATTATATCCAGGCCAGCTCCAAGGCAGAGCGAGCTCAGTGGATTGAGGCAATCAAACCACTGACATGAGTAAGGTGGCCTCCATGCCAAATGACAAGTCACATTTGTGACCAAGTTGTCTGTTCTCATTGTCTGGGAGTGTTGTTTTTCCCCTTAGTCTATTTTTGTTATTTGTATCACCACAGCACCTAGGAAATCCTGGCAGCAAGCATCCTAGGTGCCTAGGAGTCCTGTAGATCCAGAATAATTCCCCACCAAGAACTTGCAATCTAACCAAGAGACAAAAGACAACAGGTGGATACAGACAAACTAGGCTTTGCAAAAAAACCCCAATGAGATATAGTATTCCAAGATGGAATAAAAGAATTCTTTTGTACAAGTATTCAGTTGATATCTGACAGATTCAGGTTGTGCTTTATCCTAAAGCAGAAATGTCTTGCTCCTTTCCCCTTTAAAAAGGGGCTCATAAACTTAAGAAGTTAAGACTGACTGAGTCAAAGTTGTGAAGGGTCCTGGTGTCTGAGGCTGCCTTTCTTGGTATACCACAAGAGGCTTGTGCTAAGCCACAATACAGCTGCCAGGATAATCACTATTATGAAAAAAAACCCAACAGGGGTCAGGCTGGAAAAACCAAAGGATCCTCCTACCTAGTATATCGATTATTCTTGTCCTGGTAATGGCCCATCACAGTACAGGATTCTGAGTATCAAATCAGACCAGCAGCAGTTATTCCAGACAATTGCTGGTGGTGAATATATTGGAAGAAATTACTCAGCCTTAAAAGCAAGACTTTTCCCCTGATTATCACTGTAAATCTATGTATGTGAAGCACCATTGGGACTGAGAACTCCAATAGCAGTTCTGACTTACTTTTTCTACTTTAAGCCATTAAATTTTCCAGTATTTGTCTAGTAAACTTGACTTTGATATCATTATATATATATTAAAAAATCAGTGCATTTGAATCTCCTGTGCTCTTTAGACATGATTTTTCTGAGGACAGTTTGAGTATATGAAAATAATGGTTTCATACACTGTAAATTTAGGTTTATGTAGAAACTGAGACATTCTCCACAACACCAGAGGGTAGAATGGAATGTATGAGATGATTAAAACATCCGACCAGCCTGCTGATACACTATTTGCATAAAATTCTTCATGTTATCTGAGTACCTGTATCTGACAGCCAGACTCTGCCAAGTCTCCAAAAGCCTTCTGAAGACAGCATGCTGTATATCCTTTCTGAAGTCACTGAGGAATTTCATAGCTCTCTGTTCACAGAACCACCCCTTGGCAGATTTTTTGTTCTCTAAGTTATGTACTGAAAAAAATTTCCTCATCTAGAGACTTTCCCCTTCATCCTGTGTTACAACCAACCAATTATAACAGAGCCAAAGACAGCAGCTGTGATATTTGCTTATATATGCATTAGAATAGCCATGTATTTAGGACTTTTTCCTATATCTACAGCAATGAAATAACAGCACAACATTCACATGCATTCAAATATTTAACAGAGCTGGTGAAGAAGTTTGCCAGCAAAGATGTAGTTTTAATTAGATACAAGAAAGGGCAATGCAGTTTCAGCTACAGATACCATTTCCTAGGGTTGTTCCAGAGAAGACTGTGAGATCCACAGCTGTTGAAACCTTTCAATTCACGAGAATGCTACCTGCAAGAGACAGGGATGCTGGTAAGGCATTTATTGCTCTGTACTGGGAAGCACAGATGGCTTTGTGCTGATTGAGCAGAGCTTCCAGGAAAAGCAATTCCCTCCTGATAGCGTGAGCCTTGCTGGGGCCCACCAGATTCCCTTATCCACTTAAAAGAAAATCTGCTTCTTCTTTTCTCAGTCCCACCACCTGTATACTGCCCAGTTCTAGTCACAAGGGTAACAGCCACCCCACCGTAGAGGACTGAGCTCTACCAGCTGGCATGCCTGGAGGGTTAGGGGACCATAAGGATGTGAGATACTGCATAATATCATAAATTTTGCAGTTTGGGAGGCCAAAAGAGTATTTCAGCAAAAGCTCTCTGATTTACCTGGACCAGCCATAGCTCTGCAATGGCTGAGTGTGTATGGGAAAAACTGTGTATTTCAAACACATCAGCAAATTAAAAAGATACAGGTCCCACTCTCCAGAACCAGCCAGGGGAAAAAGATAAAACATTTCTCAGATAGGAGAAAGTACATTTGCCTCTGTCCCCTGGTGATACTCTGGTCTCCTTTTATTCAAGCCACTTTGGTAAGCTTGATGTCCCCTGAGATCTGCAAAGCTTTCACCAAGTTCAGGGGCTGAATGCGGTGAGTGAAATCACAGAGCTGCCGTCCATCAAGCAAGACTCTTATTTGCTGGTGTTCACATAAGAGCTCCATCTGCAAAGGAAAATGACAGGGGAAGGTGTTAGAGATGAGCAGCAGAGCTGATTCACCAGCACGGACATAGAACCCCATGTGGTGGGGATCACAGACTTCTGAAATGCCCCTCTGCTGAGATGATACTGTAAAGCTCCTTATAGTGAGTTCTCTTGCTAAGACTAGAGAAAGAAATGGATCTCTCCTATCAGGGCTTGAACTGGTTCTCTCTGTGCTGTACTAGACTAGTTAACCTGGCAATGTTGATAGCTATTTGTGGTCTCATACACATAGCTTCCAGACTTTCTCCCATCCTTTTCTCCACCCTATTCATAGTACCCCAAAAATTACCTTAAATGTGTCGCCTGCTGTAAATGGGAAGTAGGGAATGGTCTTCTCTTCTTTTCCCCATTTTCCAGCAATTCGTGCATTTCGGGTGATGGATTTGTCACTAAAGTTAACTGTAAATAACAGCCCAACATCTTTGTTTGCATCCACTGGATCACAGAGCAGCATCACTGAAAAGCTGAAAAAAATATTAAATGACTAGGACTTTCAGATATGTGAAAAGACATGTGGAGCACAGCAGATGCCTTATAAAGACTAGAGACAGATGTTGATTTCTTGTCAAGCTGAAACAAGGTCTTCTATAGGCTTAGAAAGTGCAGAAAGGATGAGAACAAGCTGGTCTTTGTTTTTCCTCCAGTTTCCAGTAGGATGCTAGCGACTTCTGATGTTGCTCTCCCTCTCTTGTGACTGGAATCAAATCAACATTTGTGCATAAGCCAATTCTAATGTGTGTCCTAAAATAGGTTATGGCAAACTCTTCACCAGTGGAAGCACTGGAGTTGATCACTGTAGTTGCAAAAAAAGTGTAATGATAAGCATAGTTGCTGTCACCCAGATTAAACACAGCAATGAACCTGCACCCCCTCTGCCAAAGCTGCTGTATTTTAAATGGTGTTGATTCCAGCGCCCAGCATACAACCAAGAGGCAGGTTCAGAACTGCACCTCTTCCTGGAGGAGAAATGCCACTTGTGTGCCTGCTCCGGTTCGCATTAGATAAGGGCAAGGAGTAGAAAATCCTGACAGGGCAGTCAGAAAGGCTGAACAGTGAATTCTTTCATGCCCCTTTAATCTTAGCCCAGGAGCAGGAAAATTAAAGCAAGCCATAAATTATGAATGTGTTTAACTTTTGTCCTCCAAAGAGTACAGACCCTCAAGAAGACTTCTGAATTTAGAGGACAGGTAGGAGCATGTATGACAGGGTGAAGCCCACACCAGCCCCTCCACCTACCTCTTGGGGTTGGAGTGTACCATTCCTATGACTGTGAGTTTCATGGCAGGTCTCAGGCCACCTTTAATTTCACCAACATACTGCTCCGCCTGCAGAGAACAGTGAAAATGTGCTGCAGTCAGTCATGCCATGGTAAACTAGCTTTAACAGCTGCTTTGATCATCTCACATAACTTGAGTTTACTTTTACGTGTACAAAAAAATTTTAAAAATATTTCTCGCAGTTTTGGTGTAAATGCTGTCAGTTCTGGCAGCTGAGGTGAGCGAGAGGGTGGCCATAACCCAACAAGGGGTCAGGAGGCGCTGGCTGCCTGACAGGGCTGCGGGCCCAGGGGACAGTTTCTGGCCAAAGGGGCTGCCAGTGAGAGGAGTGGCAGCTGCCCGCGCTCCACCGGCCGGACAGGCGTGACTGACCCCGACGCACACCTTAGGCGCCGCTGGCAGCCGCCACCACTGTCTTCAGGGGACTGGCACCACTCCCCAGGGCCAGACCTGGCACTGTGAGCGCTGTAAGGACCCACATGTTGCACAAGTGACAGAACCCACGTAGCTGGCACACCTGGGAGGAGCTGGTGATGGCTGCCATGGCCACAATCCATCTGTTTGCAGCGCTCCGTGCAGCAGATTGAAAGCTTTGCAGCAGCATGATGTGGAGCGCAGGCTCCATGCGAACTGACTCTGCCAGCTCAAATTCGTTAACAGATTTTAGTAGGCCAACTTGACAGCCGCAGGCTTTACACCGCACCAAGAGCACAAAGCCAGCATTTACACCGCCATAAGAGCACAAAGCCAGCAAAGACGCAGCCCCACCACTGCATGCTGAGAGAAATGCAACTGCGTCCTCGCAGCTACCCCAGTCACACCTGTCCTCATCGCCTTTTCAAGGCCAGAACATGGCTTCCCAGTGGATCTACTTTTGTCCTGTTCACAGAGACCTGTAGCTGCAAAGCTCAGAGCTACACCTAGCTTGCTCCAAGTAATTCTCTAACAGCTTCCACGGTTAGTGGAGAAACTAAAGCAGGGACATTTTGAGACTTCAGTTTCAGACATGGCTTTAAAACATAAAAGGCCAGAGTACTGCACTGTAGCGTGTAATCAGTCCCTATGCAGATTCAAGTGGAAAGAAGCTGCTATAAAACACTAAGCGTTATTTGCAATTTGTGTAACACTGATAACATTCCCAGGCAATACACAGCAGACCCTATTTTAGATAAAAAGTGCTTTATCATTCCAGTGTTCCAAGGTAAAAACTCAGACATTTTTTGCGAGAAGACCTGCACAATACATGCATGGTTTACTATTTTGACTATGAGAAGCACTACATCAGCATGGAAACCCATAGACGTCTGCTCACATCAAATGAGCTTCCATTCTCGTGTAAGTTGCTATGGGTATTTCATATGTATTTTTAATGGAAAATATAACCAATGTTAGATTTTTAAATTATTGAATGCCATCTTGCTAAACGGAAACACAAATTCAAGACAAAAAATGTTTGGCCTATACTCCATTGCCTAATTTCAATATATTAGTTACATCTTCTGCTAAGATGGCTTTAAACAATTTATTTCCACATTTGATATTTACATCCAGACACCTTTACAGCTTCACAGATACATAAACTTTTCATTCCTAACAAGGCACATATTGGAAGCAATTAAAAGTACCTTCAAAACTGACAGCACTTCTGCTGACTGTTAGTACTGTACATTTACCCTTGCAGAAGCAGGCAGGTGACTCCAGCAGCTATGTTTTGAACTTTGTAACAAAAGAAAATCGTCAGCACCTGAGACATCTTACATGAGGGAGCAGCTCCTCAAGTAAGGAGTCTGACTGTAAGGAGTTACTTTAAACTGGATAAAGCAATTAGAGAATAGATAATAAGCACAAACAATCCCACGCTAAATAAACATCATCCTCATGCGGGTCCTGTGTCCCACTAAAGCTCCTTCCTTGCCTACACAAGAGACAAGATACAAAATAATACCCCAAATTGAAAGTGCACGTTGAGAAATTGCGCAGAGCTGCACCCACAGTAAGCACCGTCATTAAAGGCATGGGGAATCAGAACAGAATAGATTGAGTGACACCACATCATTTCAACACTTACAGCTCGTCCAGCATGGCTGAAGTAAATTCAGAGGCAAGACTACCCACGTGCCATTTCTCTGCGGACACTGAGTTGACAGTACAGGTGACAAATATTCAGGACGCTGTAGGAGGTAACGGTACAAACTCCTGCAGCATCTTACATGGCTTACTGGTGGGTTGCAGCGCATGTGCACAGACATAGACCCTTTCCCATATTTTCTGTTCAGGAGCCCTGGGGGCTCACTCGATCACTTACTTTGGGACACCTCTCCTCTGTCATGACCGCTCAGATTCGCTTCGCCACAGCAGTCCCTGGAGGAGTTTTTGTTTTGCGCGTCAGGACAAAAGCAAACAAAAAGCCCGGAATAAAGGGAGGATGCTGGGGGGGGGCTTATCTCTGCCGAACACTGGCTGGACACCACCCAGCCCAGCCGCTGAGTCATGGCCCTCCCTGCCTCATCCCACCACGGGGACCTCGGAAGGAACACAGCCGGTGTGGGTGAGAGGGCCGGGGACCGCTAGGGTGGGCAGGACCCCGCCACCTCGAACAGGGGTGCCTGGCAAGCCGACCTCGGTAGCTGTACCTGTATCTATACCTACACATTGTTACAGATGTATTTTAAAATGCTGTGTGTGCGAAACATACTGTATTTGTGAACGTTATACATATAAGTTACATGTTATACATATAAGTTGTTTATTTAGGTACCGTTTCTGTCCTCTCTCAAAGGGGGAAATGTATCGTAACTTATATCCCTATATAGACCTCTATATATATGGAGTGAGGTATGCATATAGGGCTATACACATACACAATGGGCAAATACACACACACTCTCGTATCCGTATATACCCCAATATGTATACCTTTTTCCCTCTATGTCTGTATATAGGTGTACATAATATACGTATACATATAGCCGCCCCCGCTCTGAGAGACGCCGCAGCCCTCGACGCCGGCCGCTACACCCGCCCCGCACCCCGCGGGCCCCGCCGCCTCCCGCGCCAGTGGCACGCGGCCCAACCCGCGCCAGGAGGCGGAGCTTCGGGCAGAAGTCGACCAGAACCACGAGAGGCCCGAGCACGGGGGGAGCTGGCGCCTGGTAGGCGGAGGCCGTGGGGCGTGCCGGTGGGCGGGGATGGGCGCGGCTAGCGGGGAGGGCGGGGCTTGCCCTGCCAGCTTTCCTGAGGCGGCGTCAGGCGCCCCAAAGAAAAATGACGGTTTATTTACATGCTGCCCCAGCTCGGCCAATGGGCGGACGCCTGCCCGCGTGCCCGCCCGGCGGCGCGGTCAGCTGAGGCGATGCCCAAGATGGCGGCGGCGAGGTGTGGCGGTAGCGGGGCGGTGCAGTAGGGCTCAGCGCCGCCGGGGCGGCTGCATCCTGCCCCGCCAGGTAACGCGGACCGCGGCAGGACGGGCCCCGCGGGCCGCCGCGCCGGGCCGGACCTTGCGGGGGAGGGCGAGGCGCCGGGCGGGTGCGCCGCAGAGCGCGCGGCCCGGGGCGAGCGGCTGCCGCCGCTCCCAGACGGCCCGACCCCCGCGGCGACGGGCGGCCCGGGGGCGGGGGTGGCGGTGCGGAGTGGCGGGGGCATGCCGCGGGCCGCGGGGCTGGGCTCGGGCCCCCGGGCGGCGCACCCGCGGCGGGGCGGTCCCGGCCCGCGTTGCGAGCCCGCGGTGCTTGTTGGCGCCGTACCCCGCTGCCCCTGCGGGAGGCAGCCCCCCGGAGCCTGGCCCTGCCTGGCCCTGGCGCCCTGTCGGTGCCCCAGCGTGCCCTCACGGCACCCGCCTGCGCGTGTGTCACCCTGCCGCAGGTCACCTGCCCCTCCTGGAAGATGCATTCCTTTGGAAACGAAGAAGCGGTCTCTCTGGAGCGGCTCTTCGGGTTTTTCTGCGAGTGCGTACAGCATGGGGACTGGGAACTCGCGCAGGCCTGCGTGCCCCAGCTGAGCCAGTGGCACGGCGATGGCCCTGAGAAGGTAGAAGCGGTTCTTCAGGCGCTGGTAGCTTGTCCCGTGGGGGTGAGGTAAGTGAGGTACCCTTTTGCTTCAGTAGGTTGGAGTGTAAACGAGGAGGAGCGGTCAGTTTAGTGGTGGCTGTGGGAGACAGGTGGAATCTGGGAAATAGCGCTTGCTGCAGTGCTGAGGTGCCTTGGATGTGTCCAGGTGTGCTCTTACCTGAACGCAGAGGACTTACCTCTGCCCACACACTTCGCAGGCTGCCCAGCCCACGGGGTAACAAGCTGTGTTCATTTATGCAGTTGACATGGTGATTGATAGAACCTTAAAACTTTTTGGAAGCATTTCAGAGCTGGTTTTGTTGGATTTTACTGCAGGATAAGAAGGAGATGGAACATCTGAAATTACAGTTCTCTGACAATGAGCTTCAGTTAATTTAGAAATGGAACTTCCAACATCAACACTGTAGTTATTTAAAAAGTTCTCTTGTTTCCAGCTCTTGAAAGACCTTCCAATTTCTAAAAATTACAACTCTAAAAAATTATAGTATTGATTTCTTATTTCTCTTGCACTGGATTTTGAAATGGTATTGGTTTTACTCAATCCTAGTTAATTTTGATTTTGGCTTTTCAGTTAGGTGCGTATGAAGGGTGACTTTCTAGCACTTCAGGGAACACTGGTATTCCCCTTCTTTAAGCAGATGGTCATAGTTATTCACATTATGATTTTTGTAACCTTTTGGTAAAGGTTCTAAGCAACAAGTTGACACTGACAGCAGTTAAGAGCCAGAGGAATGTGTGCATGTGGTTAGATGAATGTTGCTAATGGCCATGTGAAACATAAGCTTTTTTGATCTTTGATAGTTGGGCTATCACATCTAAAGGCTTTAGTTAGCAGTGCTAAGAGTTTTAAAGGCCAACGCACTATCTTCTTTTTTTTTCCTTTTCCTAGTCCCTTTGACAGTACTGAGTGTGTTCCATAACTGTGTAGGTTTTGGAATGTGTGTATAAGGACTGGAGCACATGAAAAGCTGATGGAGATTAGTAGCAGCGTATTACTTCACTTCTAGTTTGGACAAAGAGCTGTGCTTATGCACCGTGACCTAAAACTTAGTTTCATTTTTTTGGTTAGAACTAGACAGAACAGGAAATAGCAGTGTTTGGCATATGGTCAGATTTCAGAAAAATCTGCTGAAGTGCTCAAAGAGGGCTATACAGACTGAACTTTAGACCAGAAATAAATTTCATTGTTTTGAAGCAAAGAACTACAGCAGTAGTATTGGTATTTGGCAGATCTAAAAATAGTTATTTGCATAGCAGAAATCATTGAGTTAATGTGTAAGTAGTACCAATACTGTGGTTTCTCTGCATTCTTTTCCTTCCTGACTCTTCTTCAGCTGTTTAGTCAACTATGGTTTCATCTTACACGAAGAAATAAAAAAATCAAAATGACTCCTGGCAGTGTTTTCTCAGAGATGGGAACAACCTTGTATAATCCAGTGTATGTGCTTATTGTTTTTGTAGATGGAGGCAGAATTCTAGCCCATGGAGAACTGCATGGCTTTGGCTTCTTGTGCTGGAAAAATGGCTTGCCAGGAATCAGGTACAGAAACATCTAGCTGACTTCCAAGTGCTAAATGTCTGCCTACTTGCTTATTTAAGTTATAGGCTTTCCCATGTTCCGTTGAATTAAGTTCTCAAGGTAGCTGGAGAGATACGTTGCTTTCGCTTTTAACAAACTTGTGAAGAAACAACTGTTAATCTCCACACTGGAGAGAAAAATCAGGATTTTTTTTTGTTTAGTTAGTGGAAGTTGGCTTTTTAGCATTAAGCATCTCTGTAAATGGAAAGCGTGAGTGTATCGACTTCTGCATTTGTGTAGCACCTTTCTTACATTATAGGCTTTAGATGGTGAGGGATGTGCTCTCTGTATTGCTGTTTTCAGACAGACAAGTGCAGTATGTTTCATGAGTAAGGGAGAAACTAGCCATTTATTTTTTTTTTAATTGGTACACTGGGATGTGTGATCATGGCTTTTTTTTTTTTTTTTTTTTTTTTTTTAGTAATTTGTCCTTGCTACTACTTAGACTTGCATTTTTTCTTTACCTTCTGAGGAAAGATGTCTCTAGTTGATAGGAATGTAATTCCTGACAAAGTGACACTTGTCTCCGTTTCCAGATGTATAGGTAAATGCAATCCACTGGTGCAGGAGCAGAACCTAATTGTGGAATAGCCTTTAATTGAGAATTGGTTGTCTTCAGTGACATATTTCAGTCTGCCTCAAAATGTTTATGAAATAGATAAGATTATTTTTATAAGGTAATGTAAATAAAAGTTTTATTGGCTAATGTCTTTCCCATTCTCATGTATTGTTTCAGAAACCTGTTCCAGTTGTTCTTCAGAGAGAAACTGAATTTTTATTGTTCTTGGAAGAACTGCAGAAAGATGTCTCTGAGGAAGTCCTAAAGGTGAGCTACTTAGTGTGCCCTACTACTTGTGAGATATGCAGAATACCAACTTTATCAGGTTTTGGGATCAAAGTTAGTACTTCCTGTTAACTTGATTGCCTGAGATACTAATATATTATTAATTTTCTAGGCAACTGTAAGTCACTGTAATTCAGACATCTTTCTAAAGTTAATCCAGTGTGCCTGCAAGTGATTTCTCTGGCTAGAGAGGAGGCTATAGGCAGGCAAAAGGAGCAAGCTTTTCTACGTGTCTTTATAACACTTTGTTCCTGAGTGCACCTGCTTGCCACAGTCTTACATCTATAGACGCCTTTAGTAATCATAAAGCTAAAACCCACTGTAAACCAAACCAAGCCATAGTCAGCCAAGCACACTTTGGATGTATGTTTGTTTTTTCTTTTTCTTCTTCGTATGATCTTAATTTTCATCCCCTCCATGGTCCTTTGTCCCCTTCCTGCAAGTTTTCAGGTGCTGTGCTGGACCATTTTATTGGGTAATTGGTATGATGTGTGCTTTGAGGTCCAGGACCATTTTTCCATTATTAATTAATACATGCAGACTGATTTATTTAATACATGGAAATATGCAAAGATGGAGTAATATCAAAAGCAAGTATAGAACAGAAAATCAGGAGAGTTACTAACTGAACTGGCCTAATTTGATGTCGGGTACAACAGAACTAGACCTGACATGTGGAATATTCACAGGTTCTAACTCTTAGAAGACTCTGTTTGTTTGTTTCTATGCCTTTTCTTAAGACGAAAATGAAAACTTACTATATTCAGAAGCTGTTTTCCGCTTTTAAATACAAGGGAAAGGTGTTCAGTATTTCTCTAAGGATACAGAATTAACAATTATAAGATTAAAGCAAACAAGGTAAACTTGACTGTTGATTAACAGACTTCAAGCAAATTTATTTTAATGACTAGCAAAGTCTGTATATATTACCATCTAACCTCCCAAGGTCATGAAAGATTCCACCATTGTCAACAGCATTGCAAAGAAAAAAGAGATTCAGCAACTTCCTATCTTTTCACAGTTACTATCATAGGCATGTTAGTAGGTAAGAGTTAGGTTTTGATCCAGCAAATAAAGAAAAGGATGTTGTGGCCTTTTCTTCCACTGCTAATATTCTCATTTTTGCACACACCAGCCACCTCTCCCCTCCATATTCCCTAAGTTGTCTCTTCCAGCCAAGGACAGCACTCACATAGATCCAGAAGTGCCATAAGCGCTGCTTAATTGCTGTTCAACTGGATTGTCCCTCACCTTCCCTCTCTTTCTTAGGAAAATTAATTGGGACTTTTTTGTTTGTTTGTGTTCCTCTTCCTAGTTCTGGAATTGTAGGTTTGCTTCTGTTAACAAGAAAAATTACTGTTGCTTAAGAAAGGAGTCTGTGAAATGGCTTCTGAATCTGTTGGGAGTTTTAACTGAGTTTGAAGAATTAGTGTTGGTGAGGATGATGCAGCTAGTAGACAGATGGTATGAATCTGGAATTAAAAAAAGGTATTAAAAAAAAAAAAAAAAGACCGAACACGAATCATCGTGCATTTACTCATGTATGAAGATAGTCGCATCAATATGTTGCTAAGAGGTAGAATACAGTAGTGCTTCAGCCATCCCATAGGAGCTTCCTGTGAACTAAGGTAACTTGCTTATGAGCACATGGCTCATACAGTGTAATTGTTTGTAACAGGAATCTATATATTTTGTAACATATTTGGGCATATCCATTCTTCTAGCAAGGATATTGGACAAAGTAGGCCATTATTAATGGTTTTCCTGGATAATAGCAATGTTTCCAAACTGATTTAGCTTCTTGTTTTCAAGTTTCTCCTACTTTAAAAAGTAATATATTTCATATTTTAGTGGCATCTGAAAGGCTTACTCTTTTTATTATTTCCCTACCAGGAACTCTTTGAAGCATTTGAGTGCAGCCAGAACAAGCACGTCACAGATAAGAAAAGAAGAGATGGTTGTTCTCACAGATTCAGTTTGGATGTTGTTTCAGCTCTCCGGAAGCTTTTGCTGCGGGCTCCACAGAGGGCAAAAGCCCTACTGGAGTTCTTCCAAGAGGAAGAAGGCACACACAGCTCCTTGCTCCAGCACTATTATTCTCTACAAAACATCTTTGTTGAATTTCTTCGTGACTCCTTGAAATCTCTGCAGAGGCTTCAGTGCAGTTCTGAGATTTCAGCAGGATTAGATCAAAGAGAATTAGTGGATACAATCTATGCTGCTCTTAGTATAGTGACTTTTGAGGTGGAGCATCAGGCTGATGAAGTACGGCACCTATTCAGGGAGCTCTTGGATGTATGCTGGGCTGAGGGAAGCCCGCTGAGAGAGGAGAAGCTACTAAGCTGTATGCTGAGGAAACAGAGCCATGGCCTGTTAAGCCTGTATAGCAGTGTTCTCATAGAAAGAACAAGAGAAAAATTTCTGGTGTCAAAATCAATACGAAAAGGTTAGTTTCACTTTTTGCTTTGGTTTCCATTTGTTTAACAAAGTCACTGAGGCATTTAACAGGCAAGTTGTCAAGATGTCAGGCAGTGTTTGTGTGAAGGTGCCTTAACAAGCCATTGAGTCTTGTAAAAGATGATGCTAAAATGACTTAAAGCAAGGAATTGTCATAGGAACCCCAGGGCTCTCTCCTTACTATTCTGTAGTCCATGTTGTCTTCTTTTGTTGGCACTTCCTTTACCACCCTTGTTGTGCTCTATTTTAATCTGCTTAGCATTTCTCCTGCTGACAATATTTCTTGTAACTGGAAAATTGACTCTCCATTTCTATATGAAGTTTTTATTGGTACAGCTCCAGCTGGAGGTTATTTGTGCTGGAGGATGTTCCATTTCAGGCCAATGACAGTTCAACTACCTCAGTAATCCCCAAATGTTCAAGCCTCTTAATACTGGAAAAGAAAACTTCTAGAAGTCAAAGGAGATGTGGAGTGGGTTGATATCGCAGCTGGAAAGAAGATGCAGTTTGATTACCTGCTTTCTTGCCAGAGCCCAGCGATTGTTTTTGTAATGGCTGTAACTTCACAGCTTTTGTCTATCTCCCTATGACGGTACATTTAGTTGAGGATCTTAGTTGAAGCTAAATAGCAAGTGGTGCCCATGCTTTTGGTAGGAGGGTGGCAGGTGAGCATGCGAGGAGGGAAAAGCTAGAGTGCCTACTCTCTTTTGCTCACTTCTGTACACTGAGGTGCAAGGCGGTAGGGTTTGTATCTTCCTACCTTCACTCAGGGATTGCTGAAGGGAAGTTCAGGCTGGTGTGATGTGGCAGACTCCGGCATTTCTGGTAATAACTACAGTCAGTGCTCCCTCCTGGGGGAAGAGAAATGGAGATATGGATAGCATCACTCTCACTGGGAGTAGTTCAAATCTCGCTTTGCACAGATCTGAGAAGTTCCTGTGCTGGACAAATCTTTGCTAAGGCCCTGCAAAGCAACATAGCATCTCAGAGCACAAGTGAGAATTCACGCAACATGGGATAAGGTGCATATGACTAGAGAAAGAAAGGCTGCGTGACCCGAGCTAATGCAAACAATCTATGTGCTGAGCAGGCTTTTGCTATATTAACAACTGTCCGGATATGAAACCAGGAAACCGTCTGCCCTGCTTATTTTCTGTTAATTTCTCTGCTTGGCTTTCTGGTTATTCCAGTAACAATATCGGAGAGTCTTAACTGTTAACATCTAACAGCTGATTAATTTTTGAGGAAATGTTGAATGCTTCTCAGTTTAAATTGACAGCAGTTATGCTTCTTTCAAAGGTACCCCTCTGTACTGGAAGGTAATCTTGTTGTGATGATTTTTAGGTTCAGCTGAGCAGCTGGATACAGAGCGAACTGTGATGAGTTTGTTCTCAGACCCTGAAGAGGCTTCTGCTTGGAAGACTGCCTATTTCTACTGCTTGAGCAGCAGCAAGCACTTTCTGGAACAGATTCTGGTACGGCCATAAAATCATTAAGAGGAGAAACCCAACGGTGGCTAAAGTTAGTCCCTGTATTGAACATATCCTGGTGGTGCACAGAAGCACTTTGTATTCACATAGTGTTTACTAGGAGTCATGACTTACAGGAACAATGAGGTAACCAGTGATAACTCCCCTACTTTCAGCTGTGTGATGAACTAAAACCATTTAATGAGATTTTTGGAAAAGTTCATGTGCATGCAGACTGAAGATTAGATCTTCAGAATTTAAGAAGTCCTGTGTTCTGCATGTAATTTTGTTGGATACACTGCTTTATTTACCCCATGATCTCAAACTACTTGCTTTGCTTTCCTGATGCTGGTAGTCTTGGCGCAGTGAGACTAGTTCGCAAGGTAAAATTTAATTTTGAAGAGCTTGAAGACGTGGTATGTGTTAAATTATTTGAATGTATTTACATAGATAAAAGAAATGGAATACAGGTAGGTGTTCACTGTTAAAGCGTGAGTTTTTAAGATTAACTGTATTTCCGCTTCTAAATAATGTGCTCATTCAAGTTTCTTACGTAATCCCTGTGACAGAGACATAATCAATAGAAAGAATGTAAAGATAATGTAGTGAGGGAGTGTGAGCTGGCTCTGTATGAAGCGTTTGAAATTATGTTTTTCTCATGACAGTTTTACTGAAGAGTAACCTGGTGGCTTGGGAAACAAATTTAGGAAGGTTCCAGGTGCAGAACTTCACTGTTTTAGTGAAGCTAATACTGAAGTGACTGCTCACATAATCTGCCAGACATTACAGGTCTCTGCATTATGGAAAGATAAATACTTCTTCCTCTTGTTTTCTAGGTGACTGCATTAACTTTACTGAAAAGAGAAGACTACTCAGGACTGAACAACTTATTGAGGAGAGAATTCAACCCCCTTAGCCGCCTCTTGGTATTGCTTGGATGGACTCATTGTCAAAGCTTGGAATCGGCAAAAGCGTTGCTATGGACTCTTCACAAAACTCGGGTAAATCAGCAGAAAGCAAGTGGCTGTGTTCCAGTCTGAGTCCAGGGCATATGATTGCCCAGGAGATTCTGAAAGTTTCTCTTGCATAATCTCTTCAGCCTGTGCTGTTAACATAAGAAAGACAGCAATGGTTGCTGATTAGTTTTGCAAAGAGCTGGGGACATTTGATGGGTGTCGTTTCATCCACTGAGTCATCCCTGGAAGGTGACTAATTCTGGTCACAACAACTTGAGTTCAGCAGCAGGGTAGCTTGGAAATTTCCCATACCCATTCTCAAAATGAAATGATAAATGATAAGAGCTGTGACTGAAAGATCCACTTATTTTGGGGGAAGTCTTCATCTCTGAAGAAGAGAGAGGGTTCTAACTCTGAGGGTGTAGTTGCAGTTCAGATCATACCTGTCTGCAGGCAAGTGGCTTGGATGACAGAGGTGGGGAGTCTGGGAGCTTTGCACTGCCGGATCGCTGGGGCAGGTCTAGGCTGGTATTGCCTTAAGGGAGTTGCCATCTAATGGTAATAGACTGAAAGTCTATTCGATAGCCTCTGCAAAGTGGAAGTCTTAGATCTGATTTTAGCAGGCAGGCATCTGTAGTAGAAAAGCCCATGGAAAAGGAGAATAACTGTCTGCTACCCAGTATATCATCTGTTCTAGTACATGGTTATTTCTAGATGTTAGTGTCTTAGACTGTTGTTAAACATAATTTGCATTTTGAAAGCTAACCTTGAAAAGGGATGTAGCCACCTTTCCATGGTCTGTGGGTGTGTTGAGTGGAGGCTGACTGATTTTGATGCTCCTTCAGAACAGCTCTTCCTTGCTGGCTTTGTGATAAAACTGGCGGTTTTCTGCACTTGAAAGTTACCATCTGGATAAAGAAGTCTTATGAACATCCCATATGTGACACAGGCTTGGTTCTGCTGCCTGAGTAGAAGATTTGTTGTAAAGGATTTCTTTTATTTGTCTTCCCATTTAGGATCTGTGCAATGATTCAGTACTAAAAGATTTCTGTGATGGGCTGTGGGCTCAAGTGGAAGTTCTTGAATGGTGCATACAGCAAAACAGGTAAAATGGTCAGAAGGACTTTTTCCAAACTGTCTTGCCAAATCTATTAGTCAGTTTATGTATGCAAATAGAAATGGTGTTCTTTTCTGTGAATCTTGGCAAATCATCTCCTAGTGACTGTATATCACAAGCTCTTGAAATTGCTTCGTAGGCATTAGTTAAACTATTTGGGTTTCTTTTTAACTGCAGTAGTTTAGTTGACTCAGAATTAGTGGGAGATATGTGTTTAAACATTGCTAAGAGACCTAAATCTGTTTGTCACCTTTTTGTTTGTTCTCTTTTGCAGTATTACTATCCCAAGGAAGGTTCTTTTGCAACACTTGCACAGTCTAGATTGCCACACTGCAGTGTACTCTCTTCATCATCTCACTAATCTTCTGGCACTGAACGAAGACGATGTTACTGAGCTTCTTCAGAAAGTTCCTGCTAGAGACCAGCAGATGCAGGGTAAATGTGTAGGGGTCGTGAGAACACAGAAAAAACCCAATACGTCAAGTATGTGTTGCTCAGTATTTCTGCCAGGAAGAATCTGGAGTTTTTTACCTTCTTCTAAAATAAGAAAGATACTGCTTATCAGCGATTCTGCAGAAGGAAACTAGAGCGTGTGTGGCAATTATTTTAGAATCCTTTTGGGGAGTAAATTGTCTCCCAAGAAGGAGTTGTGAGATCTCTCTGATCTCACAAGGACAGATCTGTGAAAGAGAGTTTTCAAAATGGTAATAAGACTTAGCACACGCTCAATATGTGCTAGTCATTGTAACATATACTGTTTAATATCCTTAGCTTGAGAAGTAAGTGTATGTTTTGAATTTCAGCCATATGTGTGTTTGAATTTAAAAATGAAAGGGCAAAGCCAGATAGAATTAACAAAATATCATACTATAACGGCTTCATTTTTGAAAAATCCGAAATGGGAATTTTGGTGATTTTTTTTTTCTTACCAAATCTACTTTAATATTAAAATCAGTAGGGCTTACCTACGGGCTGCGGCTACATCCCTCTTGCTTCACTTCTCATCTTCCCGTGTTCCAGTTTGGTGCCTAAAATAGCTGAGATTACTAAATACATGAATTCACTTAGAAGTGACTCTCCTTGTACACTCTTGAATTGAGGCCTATATCCAGGTTCAACTGTTGCTATTTGAGTGCTTTATCCTGATAGAGCCTCTTAATAATGATACAGAAGCTCAGTCTTCCTGTGTGTACTTGAACCTGAGAAGCTGCAATTTTTTGTGCTTTATTCCTTCTATGGATGGAAATTTGTGCATATGTAATATCAACCTGACTTACACGGAGTGCTCTCAGTGATGGATCTTGCACAAATTTTCCAGGTTGCCTAATGGGAAGCAGTTTTCTCTTCCAGTATCACATTGTTAAGGTGTTGGTTTCTAGTCCTATTTTTACAGGTTTTGTTGTTAAAATTATCAGTACAGTTGTTCTGAATAGTCTTCAAAGATGTAATGATTTAAGACTCTCTCTTATATATCCTTTTACAAGGGCACATAGTGATAGGACAAGGGGTAATGGCTTTAAGCTGAAAGAGGGTAGATGTAGATTATATTAGGAAGAAATTCTTTACTGTGAGAGTGGTAAGGCTCTGGAATAGGTTGCCCAGAGAAGTTGTGGATGGCTGTGGTGGGTTGACCTTGGCTAGACACCACGTGCCCACCAAGCTGCTCTATCACTCCTTTCTGCAGCAGAATGGGGTAGGGGAAGAAAATAAGATGGAAAAAAACCCCTTGTGGGTCAAGATAAAGGCAGTTTAATGAAGCAATAGCAGAAGTCACACATGCAGATGTGAAAGAAAACAAAAGATGTTATGCTCTGCTTCCTATCAGCAGGTGATGTTCTGCCACTGCCTACTGAAGCCCTGCTTCCTGGGAACAGTGGTTGCGCCCAAAGACAAGTGTCATAAATAACAAATGCCCTCACCTTCCTCCCTCTTTCTCCTAGCTTTTATATCTGAGCAGACATTGTATGGCATGGAATATCCCATTGACCACTTTGGGTCAGCTGTCCTGGCTCTGTCCCAAGATCTTGCCCACCCCCAGCTTACTGCAGGTGGCGGGGTGGGTGGGAAGCAGGGGGAGGTTATAGAGACAGCCTGGGTGCTGTGTGAGCACTGCTCGGTGGTAGCCAAAACACTGGTGTGCTATCACCACTTTTCTAGCTGCCAATATGAGTGCAGCACTGAGGGCTGCTGTGGGGCTCAGCCAGACCCAGTACAATGCCCCATCCCTGGAAATGTTGGAGGCCAGGTTGGATGGAGCTTTGCCCAACCTGGTCTAGTGGAAGGTGGAATGGGTTGGAACTAGATGATCTTTAAGGTCCCTTCCAACCCATTCTGTGGTCTCTGGTTTCACTTCCTGAAATTGTTTTGTTGTTGCTGAAGTTTTTTCAATCAGTTCTTACATTTTAATTCTTTTCTATTTAAATTTTTTCAAACCCAGGAAGAGGCAGTTCCATTGTGTCTTCTGGTTGCTGCATGACTGTAGCAAAAGAACTCTAGCTGTGGTTTCTCTTCTTTTTTCAGATCACCTTAGTTTATGGAACTAGTTAATGGAAGACAAGTCCTCCCTCTCTTTTCAGCCCAGTGATTAATGTAAAGTTCAGATAACTTTATATACAGTTTAATAGAATCTCTTTTAAAATAATGTATTTTGAAATTTAAAGGGAGGAGTCATGAAGTTTTGATTTGTCTGGTAGTGTTAACAGGCCTTTTTGTCCCCTCATCCCACATACTTCCCCTTCTTTCTGACACATCCACCAGCTGCAGTAGTGAAACTGAAGTAGTGCTACTGGTTGACAGTTATGTTCAGGCAATCTTCAGATCAGTGTGTAACACTAGCTTTGATCAGTCACACTAACAAAAGAAATTATGAGCAGATATTTCCTCATGAGTTACATAATTCAAGAATAAGGTGTTAATATTTCTGGCATAGGAAAAACAAGTGCTTATCGTTCAAGGGTAGTTCTTCAGTATTGGTACAAGGAAAATCTTTGGTTTAGAAGAGGATACTGACACAAACTCACTGCATCCAGGTCTTTTCACATAGGAGGCAAAATTGTATTAAACTTGCATTTGATTACCAGTGTGTATCTTGTGGTGTCTCCAGCTAGCGATTTTGCTTTTTCAGAGGACTGAAATATTTATCA
This sequence comes from Falco rusticolus, assembly GCF_015220075.1. Classification (NCBI taxonomy): domain Eukaryota; kingdom Metazoa; phylum Chordata; class Aves; order Falconiformes; family Falconidae; genus Falco; species Falco rusticolus. The sequence goes on along the minus strand of NC_051193.1, from coordinate 53,324,297 downwards.
GATCTCTGGCTTCACCTCCCTGAAGTCCTCTTAAGATAGTGGTATTGAGAACTTTGAGTGCTACGTATTAGTGTACAGCTGCTGGTGAATTATAGCATTTCTGTGGCCATGTGGATTCTGCAAAGGATTCTTACTTGGATGTTTCCTCATTATAGCTTCCACCATTGCAGCTGTTTAGAATTGCAATGATAAGGAGTAATTGGGTTCAAACTGTGCTCTCAGGGCTTTTGTCTTGGCTGGTCTGTAGTTTGAAGAAGAGTTCAGGCTGCTGTTTTTCTTTGAAATCATTGAATTGTTTATATGGGAAAAGACCTTTAAGATCATCAAGTCCAACCCTTACCCTAGCACTGCCAAGTCCACCACTAGACCATGTCACTAAGCATTACATGTCTTTTAAATGCTTCCAGGGATGGTGAATCAACCACTTCCCTAGGCAGCCTGTTCCAATGCTTGACAAACCTTTTGGTGAAGAAATTTTTCCCAATACCCAATCTAAACCTCCCCTGCCACAACCTGAGGCCGTTTCCTCTTGTCCTATCACTTGTTACTTGGGAGAAGAGTTCAAGACTTGTGGAGGACAGTGCTGAAACACCGTTCTAGGTAATGCTATTCAGTCCCAGAGTTTGAATGGGGACATTATCAGTACATCAGACCAGTGCTTTGTTAAAAAAACTTGGCTAATGCTTCCCCTGTGTGACGACAGGCAGAGGGACAATCTACCCCTTGTATAAGTATATAGGATAGTGGATTCAAGCACTAATGTAACATTGTCTGGGGTTTTGGTTTTTTGTTGGGGTGGGGTGGGTGGATTTGTAACCTTTGTACATTAGTTGGATAATTCATCTAAACCTAACACAACAGAATATATGACTATATTATGTTTTGGGTGAAGGGGATGATAATGCGACTTTTACATAATTTGCAGCTCTGATGTTCTGTTGTACTAAGAAGGGATCATGTCACTGGCATGTGACACCTTCTTCTCTCAAAAAAAAAAAAAAAAACCAAAACCCCAAAAAGGGGAAGGAGCAGGTGTAGTGCTTCTGCAAGTTGCCTTTATCATAAATGTATAAAAGGAAACTGTGGGACTGTAATCAATTGCAGATTATGTATGATCTATATGGCCAGCCATGGTGGATAGAATCAACTGTGGTATGTATTAATGTAAATCTGTAGAGGTGGTGGTATTCTATTCTCACTATGGTCGTAGCCAGGCTACACTATCTCCCTACTTATCTACCGTGTGATAGAACACAAAATTCTAAGATGCTGGAACAAGGCAGAGTCTGTCCCTGTGTTGTCAATGCAGCAATGTAGCTTAACCACATATCTCTAATGAGACTTGTCATGAGCAGTTTTCAATCGTTCTGTGCTGTAGCCAGGTCCTGTAACACAGTTTCACAGGAAATGTCCTTTTCAGAAGGGGATCCAGACTGGAATTTTCTGTGGTGGATTTTGTTTGTTGGTTTTTTTCAAATGTTGTGAAATAACAGCGAGATAGAGTAAAGCTGGAATGGAGGCAACACTGGGGAAGAAAGTGTGGATAAATATAGTTGGGTGGTAACTGCAGGAGAAAATTGTTTTCCTGTCTATCTCCTACTCCTTCACCACTCTTATTTTCCTCCACAGCAGCAACACTCCCTAACACCCTGAGTCAGCAACGCAATCTGGCACTCTTTCGAGCATTTTGCGCTATGAAGTATGCTATCTATGCTCTCTGTGTAAATTCACATAAGCATTCCAAGTGCAAAGATTGTGTGCACAACCACCTTGGTGATATTCCTGAAGATGCAACTTTTGGAGAACCAGCAGGTGATTGGCTTCCTTTCTCAGGTTCAGTAGTGTGTACTTCTACATTTGCAGGGCTCTGAATTATTGCTTAGTATGGGGATAATATTGCACCATGTGTACAAATGATGTTGTTAGTCAATGGGTTATGAGTGCTCTGCAAACAAGTATAATAGCATTTCTTTACGGTGGTGTTACTTTTAGTAGTAATAGATATGAATAAGCTACCTGCCTTGTTCTAAAACATTTAAGGTAATTGTATTAAGAATATAGTGCAAAAAGAAGGTGATATTAGATACCTGTGGATGGAAGTGGCAGGGATACTTTTGTAAGAGCTTGTGATTCCCCAGAGCTAAAACTGATTTAATAGCTAAAATAGGTGTAATCTGAGTTTGCACGTCATTGCACAAGGTGATAATTGGCATTACTGAGAGGCAGGAGGCACGCTACCTTTTTAAATGGAAAATGCTGGACATACATTTACTTGATTTGTGGAGAAATGATTGGCGCTGAGCCACTGGGACAGTTCCCTCTTCTAGGATTTTCTTAAAAGGGCAAAGGCTGGAGGAGGGAGCTCCTGGAAAACATTGTAAATGTTCTTTATTTTTGTTCTTAATTATACAGATTGCTCTTCAGTATTTCCTCAGTACCTTGTGAAGTGTCAGCAGTTCTTAAGGAGCATTCCTATTCCTTTGCGCCTGGAGGTTTTGGAGAACATCTTCTCCTTGCTTTTTGTTTCCTACAGTGACCTCCATACTGAGACTCTTCTACCTGAGGACTATGCAGAGGATGATGACCTTGACAAAAAGAGTACTACTGTGAGTGTGGAAGGCAGTGCTAGTCAGCATTCTTCCACCTCAGAAAGTCCACAGCACCTAATAGAGGCTGAAAAGAAATTTGAGAGGCATCTGTTAACTGCTCAGACAGTTCACACAGATACCCAAGATCTTTATGACTCAGTATTAGATGACAAAAGCTGTGATGAAACTTCTAGGCTCAACTACCTGGATCTGAAACACTTCACCAGTGGTGTTACTGGATTTATAGCAGATGACGTGGCCATGGATGCCTTCCTCACGTTGCTTCTCAACCATCTGGAAGAAATTCAGAGTTCTCTCCCATGGGACTCCAGTAATGTGCCTCATGAAGAGCTGGAGCTTGTTGAGTGCTTGAATCTTTCTGCAAGCAGAGATGCCTTTGGAAGTCGTGTGTTACAGTTTTCCAAATACCTTTCCGAAGCTCACTGGCGATACAAGGTGGTGATGAGTAACAGAAATGCAGGTAGGCTTTGTATTTGACACTTTCTGATAAATCAACGTTGTTCTGTTACAGCTGTCCAGGCAATAGTCTCGAGATTAAATTCCCTGAGCATATTACTGAGGGAGCACATTTTGACAGATATTAAGAGAGTGACCTAGTTGGAGATCACCTGGTTCTTGCACAATTCTCCAATAGGAGTTGTCTCTATTCTAATCAGAAAGTTTGGGGTTTCTTGGTTGGTTTTCTTTTCCCCTCCCCTTTGTGGGCACAGTTTCAGTTTCCCTGTGTTTCTTCTGCCCCTTCATCACAAGTTATGTTGGCAGCGCAGTGATATGAAGGGACATGGTGGTGTGTGATCCAGTGCAAGCCAGATAAACTCATCACGTTCATGGATAGTGTTGGTTTAGCCTGGTCTGGAAACCCGTTAGGAACATGTATCAGAGGAACTTGGATTATTTTGGAGTGCAGGTCACTCCTCAGGAGTAGCTAGAACACCACTTGGGAACCTGCTCCCACCCTTCTCCTTATCTTGTAACTTGTTAGCGCTGCTACTATCAGTTTTCTGCTTGTATTGTAGTGTGGCTTGCTGTGTATCTTGGTCCATGCCAAGTCCACGTCCCAAGGAAGTCTGGGCAGTATGGACCTTAAATGTTCCAAGCTTCCAAACTTCTCAGGTCTCCCACTATAAAGGAGGGAATGTGATGGGGCTTATGTTTGAGTAGGCAGCCCTCAGTGTTTCTGTTGGACAGGCAGCAGCTTTCTGTGGGATTCTGTACTGTTGTGTCCTGGCTTGTGACAAATAATGACAGCTATTTGGGAACATCTTCCAGAGAAAAGTGGCTGGCTTTTCTTGACACTGCATGTCTCAGGTTTTCTGTCTCAAGAGCTGGCACCCCCCTTACTTGCTCATTTCCAGAATTGTTGACTGAGTCAGTGTTCATACTACCCTGCATTACCAAGCTGTTTCAGCAAAACCTTAATGACAAACCAAACTCTCCCTTTTACTATTTTAATTCTTTTCACCTTGTTTCTAACTGCTTATATATTTGGACTATACCTATTTTTCTGTATAGTTAGAATCATAGGATTCATTTAGATGGGAAAGAACGCTTAATACTGATCAGGAGTGTGTAGAAGGTGTAGTATATTCCAAGCAATGTAGATTCGTAGAATGGTTTGGGTTGCAAGGGACCTTAAAGATCATCTAGTTCTAACCCCTGACTAGACCAGGTTGCTCACAGACCCATCCAACCTGGCCTTGAACACTTCAGGGATGGGGCATCCACAGCTTCTCTGGGCAACCTGTGACAGTGCCTCCCCACCCTCATAGTGAAGAATTTCTTCCTCATTTCTAATCTAAATTTACTCTTTCAGCTTAAAGCCATTACCCTTTGTCCTATCACTACATGCCCTTGTGAAAAGTCCCTCCCCAGCTTTCTTGTAGGCCCTCTTTAGGTACTGAAGGGCTGCTTAGGAGGCCTCCCCAAAGCCTTGTCTTCTCCAGGCTGAACAACCCCAACTCTCTCAGCCTGTCTTCACAGCAGAGGTGCTCCAGCCCTCTGATCATCTGCATGGCCCTCCTCTGGACTCGTTCCAGCAGGTCCTTCTTATGTTGGGGGCCCCAGAGCTGAATGCAGTACTCCAGGTGGGGTCTCACGAGAGCAGAGTAGAGTGGGAGAATCACCTCCCTCGACCTGCTGGTCACGCTTCTTTTGATGCAGCCCAGGGTACGGTTGGCTTTCTGGGCTCCAAGTGCACATTTGCCAAGCCATGTTGACCTTTTCGTCCACCAACATCCCCAAGTCTTTCTCATCAGGGCTGCTCTCAACCCATTCTCTGCCCAGCCTGTATTTGTGCTTGGGATTGCCCTGACCCACATGCAGGACCTTGCACTTGGACTCGTTGAACTTAATGGAGTCCATACAGGTCCACCTCTCAAGCCTGCCCAGGTCCCTCTGGATAGATAGCATCCCTTCTTTCCAGCAGGTCATCTGCACCACACAGCTTGGTGTCACATGCGGACTTGCTGAGGGTGCACTCGATTCTGTTGTCCGTGTTGCCGACAAAGATGTTAAACAGTGCCAGTCCCAGTACAACCCTGAGGAACGCCACTTGTCAGGGGTGTCTGCTTGGACATCAAGCTATTGACCACAACTCTTTGTGACCATCTAGCCAATTCCTTATCCCCATTGGTTGTGGATGTGAAAAACACAGTATTAGTTGAATTGCATCAAAATTACGTCAAGGTGCTGGTTTAAACTTTACTGTAGAAGAGCTCTTAGCTGAGATCAGCTGTGTTCCCTTGAAAGATTTGCCATCATAGCTTTGCCTATGTGGATGTGCTGATAGATTCTTTAAGGTAGACAAATAACTGTTTAGTAATGTTTTTGCTTGAATGTTTCACAGAACATCAACTTGCAGCTTCCAGGAGGTACTACTCTTTAATCAGGTGCTCCAGCTTTAAGAAACGGTGTAGATCTCAAAGATACAAGACAGGTGGGTTGTAAAAATGACTTGGGGAAGACATCTCTGAAATGTGCGTAATTTTGCTGAGCTCATAGCTGAATGCAATTAGATTTGATGGACTGGGAGCAGGGAACTAGATTTATTTCCTTTAGTTTTCTAACTGGTTTGAAGTGTCTTAGTCCAGTTCCACATGGGTTGAGGTTGTTTTCCTAAAGCTCATCTGCACAACTAAAAGGATAGTTAAATTAAATTCAGTTAGGAAAATAACTTCTTTCATACATAGTCTGATCTGGGGCAGGGGAGAACTTCACAACTACAGTACTAATTCTTCCCTTTCTCCACTATATCCAGTGACTGGTATATTTTCATTCCCATCACAATAGTATCTAAGATGTGAATTTACAGAAATTTGTGGCTTAAATTGGCAGCCTTAGGAGAAAGTTGGGTTCCCAGCCCTTTTTCTGTTTAGCCTTTAAAACGTGTGTCTGCTTTTGGGGTGGGATGTTCCAAAATAAGCAGATCTAAAGTATGTGACATGAGTCACTGATGGGCCACCCCAGCATAGTATCTTGACTAACATTTTCTTCAAATCAGTAGTTGTTGCATTTATCATAGACATGGCTCATTAGTGAGATACACTTCAAGATCTCTTGCGGGTGCCTGATCTGTTACTTGCAGTCAATTTTAATTACCTTGTCTAGAAAAAGTGCATTTAATGTGCTGGTTTTGATTTGTTTCTATTTTAGATGGGAAAGAGGGAACTTCCAGTCCATCATTAGAAAGTACAAGTAGTGAGCTAAACACCAGTACCTCAGGTATTAAACCTCAAAAGTAGTATTTCTTTGTCTTGTCAATGTGTGTGTTGAAGTATTGGCTTGACTAGTTAATGTGAATTACTGCTGTATGCAGGACAGAATTAGAACTTTTCATTTCTCAGAGCTCCCATTTTTGGCTGACTTTTTTTCTAATTAGAATAGTATATATTTCCTCTTCTGGAATAAGAAAATTAGATGTTTCTTGATATTTTTGGTTTGCAGGAAACAGTATGCAATGTAGTGATGTGCAAACTGTCAAAGAAGTCATGTAACCTGAAACATGCTTAGGCATGCTAAGTTGATTTAGTAGGTCCAGTACTTAACTTCTCCCTTTATCCATGTTGAACCAGTGCTCTAGCATTGTGTCCACATTATGTAGCTGCTAAACAGCATTACAGTTGGTTGAGAACCAAACTGAAAGTTCTCATCAAACAGTGAAATATTACAAGAATTTTTAACAAGATGTTTATGTTGACCCCTTTACCTTAAAACTTTCTTGCTAGTCTGCTCCTTTATTTTTGTGTTAAATATGTGAAGTGCTATTATCTGATAGTTGGCTGTTATCTGGTGAAATTTTTTTTCCATAATAGTATACTGATTAATTCTGTTGTCTTGTAGAGGGAAGTAGCAGCAATGTGTCTGCCTCGTGTAATTTGGAAAGCCGGGTGAGACCACATCAGCAAAATCCCCTCATTCCTATGATGCTTTCCCCACCAGAATCACTGCTAGTTTCTTGTGTTTTGAGAGGAAACTTTGTAGAAGCCCATCAGGTAAATGAGTTACTTGTATTTGGTGCAACTAAAAAATGAATTTGGTAGTGACATTCGTGGTTGTGATTGCCGACTAAACTCCTGCTTCTTCTGCATTAGCAAGCATAGGGCTGCAGCATCTGCATTGCAAGTGAAAGGGTCACTTCAGAAGTAGAAGCAAGTGAAAAGAACAAAGATACTCCAAACCAACATCCCAAGCATGCTGGGTTTTTTTTCTTCCATGTTACATAATAATGGTTTCTCTAAACCTGGGTTCTCAAAGCATGAAAAGGTTTGATGAGAGCTGGTTAAGCTTAGTGTTTCAGCTGAATGAAGGACACAGAGCTCATGTGAAACCTCTTCAGGAAGCAGCGTCTGCACGGCTTACTTTAGTCAGTGAATCAAAACTATGAGTCTCTACCACTTGTAAGCTCAGCAGGAATGTGTAAATATATTCCTTACCCAAAGCACAGCCAAAGTGGCGATTACGTTTATTTGAAGAAGGTATGTTTTGAGGCTGAATTCATGGTACTGAAGACAGGCAGAACAACTTGAAAATGACAGTCTGCATATTTGTAGTTCTTTGCTCTCTCACAGCTGTGCATACCTTTCTCTGTGTGGCTTTTGGGCCACTGCTCTGAAAAAACATCCTGAGATGCATCAGTGATTGAATCTGCTGCAAAAAGCAGTGACCTGGCTGAGTTTCAGATGTCATTTAAGCATTGCATTAGCAGCAGGTTACTGCTCAACTCATTAGTTCTGTTTGACATCAAGCATGCTGCTTTGTCTTTTTCCTACTTACAAGGCCAAAAAGAAGCATTTTGTTTTGCTTTGTTACTTTGGATTTCAATATTGCTGATGATAATGATTGATTTGTGTGCTGTTGCTGGTTTGATAACAGGACCTTGCAGAGCTGTGCTTATCTATGCTGTTTAAATTTCTGGAAGATATTACTCACTTAAAAAGAATTTGTTTTAAATAGTTCACTTTGGAGTCCCAACTTGATACATTTCATTACATAGTGTTTTGAAATAGAGTCATTCTGAAAGGTGTGGTTTATGAAAATTGATTTATCTCTAGCCTTGCAGCAAAGAATAGCTGAGCTTTATAAAAATAGTTTAAGAATGTCTCTAAGGTTCCTGTTTTTCAGGCACTCTAAAACTCCGTAGAAAAAACCCCACCATTTCAGTCTGCCATGTTTTTCAGTTAAAGTCCGTTTTATTGGATTCTCTATTTCCTCTAAAACCTCCCAAAGCTCTTTGACCTTCAAAACCGTCTTTTGACATGTCCTGTAATTATGTCTATTCTTATTTCTGAAAGGTGGCTTTGATGTTTAATCTGGACACTTCACCTTGCTATGGTGAATTGATTTTCATGGAGCGCTACCAAGAGGCAGTACGAGAAATGGCAAGAGTGGAGCACAATATTGAGAACCAAGCATCAGATGGCACTGGAGGCATCAGGAAACCTGGCAGCGGCCGTTCGACACTGCAAGCTATTGGGAATGCAGCAGCAGCTGGTAAGATCCGGGCGTTATGAGTTCTTCTCATAAAAGGTGACGGAGAAAGCAATTTGAGTACTGTCATAATGAATACAACAATCATTTGGAAGAAGAAGTTGTGGGTTTTTGAGTTAAAGGGAGCCTAGGAATGCTGAAATTGGCTGTTGATGCCCCATTAGTTTTTCTGTAGTAATTGGTCCATGAAGCAGGCCACCTATTGAATTATTTTCATAAAGGATTAGAGAATAATGACAGGAGCTGAGACAAATATGCTGTTTAATTAATAATTTTGTGTTTTGCTGACACATGTAGGTATGGTATTTTATTCCATCTCGGATGTTACTGATAAATTGCTTGCAACTTCTGGAAGTCTTGCCCCTACTCTCCAAGAAAACTTCTGGATCAGCAACATCCAGCTGGAGCATACTGATCCTCTGCAGAAAGTCCTTGAGGACCTCAGTCCTTCAGCCATGGCGGCATTTGACCTAGCTTGTACTCAATGCCATCTTTGGAAGACCTGCAAACAGCTTTTGGAAACAGCAGAAAGAAGACTGCACAACAGCCTTGAAACTCAGGGTAGGGTTTTGGTTTTTGTCTTTATCAACATGGGCCTGGGAACAGAAAATGCCTCTCTGTGCTGTCTTGTTTGTGCTAACATCTGAGTCTTAATTAAATTTCGTTTTGTACTTTCGTGTTAGTTTCTCCTTTTTGTGCTTCTAAATTTTATTTTGTCCACCTTTGCACTATCATGTTTCCAGGCCACCGACCTGACATTGTTTTACTGCACTCTGAAGGTGTAAAGGGTTTCCCAGCAGTTCTGCAGCAAATAAGTAAAATTCTCAACTATTCCTGCACATCACAAGGGCAATCCAAGCCAGGTAGTGTGCTATGCTGGTAAGATTTTTCTGTTAAAATGTGCTCAAATCAAATTCTTGCCTTCTGTTGCAATGGAAATTTGAAGTTTACATTTTTTAGCTTGGTATTTAAAACAAAAAAAAAAAAAAAGCAAGGAGGACAGGACATGCAAGCTCAATTCTGAATGAACTGAAACACTTTGAATTTGGCAAACTAGTTGTATTAAAATTTTGGTTCTGTGGGCCTTCTGTGCAAAATATCTCTGTCTTTGTTATAGTTGCTATTTCTTTCTCTCTTTTTGTAGAGGTCTCAGATGAAAAGACAGGGAGTCATTTTCGATGCAGTATTGTAGACCTTCTGCAAGCTTGCTACCCTGCCTTAACTGAAGAAAGTATTACCAATGAAATTGTTTTATCACAAAATCTGGATCAAATCCTAAAAGCGCTGACATGTGTTGAGCATTCTGTGGGTGAGTTATTTTTGTGATTATGAAGACTGACAAATGGATCTAAATTTTTATTTGGGCTTGTCCAGACAGCTGTAAATCCAATAGTAATGCTCTTTGACATATGCATAAATATATATATCTTTTAAATCATAAGTGCAAAGTGTAAGATTTATCTGTAATTCTTATATTCTGAGTGTTTGTTTTCAGAGCTAAAATTGTGAACTTGCCAGAGAAGAAAGGAAAATATCAATGAGTACAACTGAGATTATTTGTCCTACTTTTCTTCAGTCCTAACAAGGAATTTTTAAAGTGTATTTTAACCTGACAGCTTATAAATAATTAGGTGTATCCTTACTGTTGCTTTTTTTTTGTTTTTTAACAAAAAGGAGATAAACTTAAAAAGCTACTGTAACATAATAATACCTTGCAGTTTTCTTAGTGCTATCATAAAACATCTCACCCTTTTCTGAAGAAGTCTTCCACAGTTCCTCTTCTCAGAGCTCTCTGCATTATATAGCACACACACACCCCTTCGCTAAATTTCTAAATGGCATGTAGGTGTTTGTAAAATATTTAAAGATATTTGTATGTTTAATGAGAAAATATTTAGGAAAGTTCTAACTGCTAAATGTTACGGAGCACAAGGACTTGTCAACACCTGTGTTTTAGAATAAGCTTATGTGTTAATGACACACAAATAGCTATATTTTAGGGCCTGCCTTAATGTATTTCTAACTTTTCAGAGGCGTGATTACCAGTTTAGATGAACCATTGATTTATTCTGCTGTGAAAATTTAGTTGCTTTCAGTAAGATTGTAATGCCCAGACTGAGATCTGTACTCGCAGAGAGGAAATTAGTTTAAAGGACTTTTCTCTCTTCCTCTCCCCAACCCCCTCCTTCCTTTTTGGCATTTAATACTTGAATCTTGGATGTATGTATGTCTGTTCTCTTAAACCAGACTGTAAAGCAAGCCTGCTTGGCACCTTGGAGCAGCAGGCCTCTCTCAGACCTGCAGAGCTGGAGAAGCACCTGGTTTGGAATCAAACACAGCTCCTGCTGAGAACTTTTGACCAACATGTCCAAACTGTGTCTGAGAGCAACACACAGACAAACTTTGTGAAGGCCTTCTTTAACTACATCACTGCAATGGCTGCGGTTGTGTTACGAAGCCTGAATGCAGAGCTAGGTAAGGGGTTTCTGCTGGGAAGTCTGAGCTTACGTGAAGATACCCAGATTGTGTAGTCTGGCCTGATTCTGGAAAGTAATTGTGCAAAAATGGTTCCTTGCCAAATGTGTCTACTACCTCTGCACAGTCACATCTTTTGATTTCAGCTGATTATTGGTTGCTTTTGTTATTTTATTTCTTAACACCTAGGCTACCCACAGCTAAGATAAAAATCACTGATGGCAGTAGGGAAATAAGAACAGAAATGTTAACACTGACTCAGATTTTGCACTTGGTTTAGACAAAACAAACAACCCTTGACCTCTAAAAGTTCTGATCGCTACCCAAAAGGAAAGAGTGACTTTTTGGATCCAGGGGATCAGCATGCTCCTTTAGAGGCAACCAGTGCCCTGCTGCTCCACGGGGATAAGAAGGGAGTGTGTAAGAGGCTATGCAGAGGTAACAGGCAGGGTTTTTTCCATAGAATCAGCAAATGATGGTGGTCCATGAAAAGTAATGCACCATCGGCACATAAAGCTGTCAGAAGAACAGAACAATTTACTGTGCTAGGAGAAAAAACACTTGTCTGTTTTTTAAAGTTGACGCTAATTGAGCCGCACTACTGTATATACCACAGTACTGATTTCGGACAATACCTTCCCAAAGGGATAAGAAATAAGAAGAAAGGGCAGAGATCTGTTTTCATATATGCTGGTTCAGCTCCAGTCGCTACCATACAAACTGTAACTTCCTTATGGACATGATTCAATCCTCGTTGACTAACTGCCAAAGTGAAAAAAAAAAATGCACAGTATTTAAGGGCTGGGTGACTTTTGCAGAACTTCTGTTGTGCTGGAAGATAGAAAGAAAAGGTAAATTTACAAGAATCTGTTCAGAGTTACTTGATACAACTCAGTAGTGGATACAGAGGCTTTTCAACAATACTGGCCAGGGTTTCACTCCTTTTGTAGAAGTAGCTGTACATCTATGAGTTCTGTCTGCCTTTGCTCACTTTGACTTGAATAGAGCATGGACTCGTTAATCTACATCCAGACATTCCTCAGAAACCAATACTGCGCGTTTTCTGTCTCCCACCACAAATACATGTTTTGGTTTAAGTTTGAAGTAGAGTTGCTAAACTGTTTAAACCTGAATCTCGCCTTAAGGCCAAAGTCTCTCCGCTCTACCTCTTTTGGTAATACGTTCAGTGAATGTCAGCCAGTGGTGCCAAGTTTGAGAGGCATATCATAATCACAAATGCCTTGCAATTTACTCTGTTTTTACTGCACTAAGGTGAATACGGACCTCTGTGAATTTAGTCAAAGAGGTTTCAGACTCAGGCTCTTAAAATTTGTGTTCCTAAAGTAAGACTTGATTGGTGTATTCAGCTAATGTGTTTGTATTCTAATAAATGTTTTATTTTTTTTAAAGATATATCTGCAGAAGTGAAAGTGGGGAACCCTTTCATACTGCTACAGCAGAGCCCATCTCAGCTGCTCTCCCAGCTTGTGTTTGAGAGACAGGTTCATCCTGACAGGTTGGTACTTTTCAGATTATATACTTCTCTAGGTTATTTTGGCATTGGTGACTTTGGGCCTCAGCTAGGATTAAATTCTTCTCTGGCTCATAAGCACAAGTAGTACAGCCTGCTGTGTCCCACCAGCTGTAAGAATTGGTGTGCAAGGAAGTGCTTAGTCAGGGGCTTTTCTCCCAACCAGACATTTTTACTAGGGAAAATGGTGAATTCTGTATTTTAAACAATTACTGTCTGTTGTGAAGAGAGAGAACGTTTATGTGGATTTTTTTAATGGAACGTATGACACTTCAGAGCAGTGGACTTTAAGCTTAGCAATATAATAAAATAGATCAGTAGGGCTTCTTAAGAATACAGCTAGGCATGGCTCTTGCCCTGGTGAGTAGGAAAACTGGGTAATCTAAGGTCCTTCCTTCACAGATGACTAAATTAGGCTGGCGTGGAAAGTGTCTGATTTGATGAAATAGCTCTTAAAAAGATGAGCACTAATGGTGAACTGTTTTAGTGTGTCACATTTAGGTAAAGGTCAGCGTTTGAGGACTAAGTTCCTTTTCTTTAAAGGAGTGGCAGCATAAGCTCTGAGTTATTGATGTCATGCTATATAAGTTTTTTTTTTTTCATACTGAGTAAACATAGGTTGTGTACTCTTCCCCTGTATGTACATGTGAAGAATATTAGGGAGCTTGTGTTCACAAACTACTTGGAAGATTTATTAAAATATGTAATTGTAAAGTACCTTTTATATGTGCTGGCTAAGCTCGTTCTGTTTTTAATCCTGCAGGCTTTCTTCTCTCTTGGCTAAAGAAGGGTTGAACTTGAATGTGCAGCAAGTTATTGTTAACTGTTGCTGTGAACCACTGTCTTTGTGCAGTGCAAGGCAAAGCAGCCAGGCAAAGTATCTTCTGACAAATATCAGCAGCTTAGCATACCAGTGTGCCTACCATTGCCTGCCAGATGTTGAAATACCTGTTCACAATTCTGCAGTGACCTCTGAGGATATCTCCACTCAGGCCCCATCCTCTGTGAATGACTTGAGCCAGCACACACTCACTGCCTCCTCCCTGGACTTCCTAAAGTCTCAGTCAAAGCTAACAGCTGCAGTGGCATGTCTAAGTGCATCTAATATACAGAAAAATCCCAAATCGAGTTTATCCTGGATAGAATTTCGGGGCAGACGGGAGGTGCCCTTAGGTTTGGAACAGATTTCTAGGGAGTGTGAGGCATTGTTGAAGGAGTTCCCAATATTGGAACGATTTCTTCTTGCTATGTTTGAGCCACTTCAGAATCAGCAAGAGGAAGGTAGCAGTTTGGCTACAGTCTTTGCTGGCAAGGCCTACATATCTCTGGTTCTCGTAGGACTGCATTCCACCACAGCTGTTAAGGTATTAATGGGAGTTTTTGAGCAAGCTCTTGCTGCAAAGGATTGGGACAGAGCTCTGAAGGTCTTGGATCTGTACAGTCAGGATGTGGAGGAGCTGGTCAATGTGAAGGATGCTCTGCTGAGCTGTGCAACTGCTGAAGGTAAGAAGGATTAAGTCAGGCTTTTTGCCTTTCGTATTTTTCTTTTTTTCTTTATTTTATGGAGAATACAGCCTAGATCAGGATGTGGAAACTAAAATAGTGGCCCTTGGGCAAATCCAAAGATGGAAACAGATCCCTCCCTCCCTCCTAAATTTTTCTCTGACGGTATAGTTTCCATTTTGTAAATGAGCAAATCCTGACCAACTTAGTACAAGGCAACTGGAGTGCTTCTGTGGTGTTATTTTTATGTGAAGAGCTGAATACATCAGGAGACATTAATCATAGTACTGTTAATGGAACATCTCCTACAGCAGTATCATTGTCATATATGGATGATGTATCATGTGAAAGGAGGTGTCTTTTAGAGACTGTAAAGATAAGTATCCCATGCTAGTATCCCATGCTAACTTTGGTTACTTCATGAGAATCTGATGCTTGGGATAAGCCTTGTGTAGATTTTTCAGCACTGTACTGTTTCTTTTGGTGGTGCAATCCAGTGAGGTTTCTATAATTTTCCAAATGATAGAAACTGGGTTTCAAACTAGTGGTTTGTTTCCTCCACAGATAAGCATGGTTGGCAATACTTGTTTCCAGTAAAAAATGCAACATTGAGAAGTAGGCTGGCCCTGCGCGGTCTGGACAAATGGCCCCTTGATGCCTGTTTGGAAATCCTAGCTTATTGCATTTCTGATTTGGGCATAACTGATGAACTAAAAGCCAGTCTGCAGAGCAGGAAGAAAGAACTTCAAGTTTATCAAAAGGTACAAAGTCATTCTTCAGGTAACCAGTGAGGTGAAATAGGCAGCAGGGAGCAAATATGCTTGCCTTTGAGAAAGTTTTAGCCCTTGGTTCTTTTTTGGTCATAATAGCTTTTCAAGTCTTTCATCCAAAACAGTTCATGTTTTCAGTGCTATAGTTTCCAATTAACACTCTGCTTCCATCCTTCATGACTTTCCCACTCTCCTGTTAGCATTCAGGTCTGCAAACATGACTAGACAAAAATATTTGTGAGGTTGCTTTTTTTGCAAAGTATTTGTTTTTCCATTCTATACAATTGCTAGATCCGCTGGAAGCTTTTCTTGGCAATTCATCACTTCATAAGCTTGACAGGTGCAGGTATACCTAGGCATGGTATGCAAGACTAGCAGTCCAATAAGTGTGCTTGTATTGCAGTCAGTTCTTCTAACTGCAGGGTAGTGCAGATACCCAAGCTGAGTCAGACTAGCTGGCCTAGAGTTCAGCACAAACTGAAAAGCCAAACAGAGCAAAAGATGGAATCATAAATCCCTGCTGAGCTCTGTCTGCTAGTGGTTCTGCTAACTGACAGCTGTTTTCTCTCTGTTAGTGCCAGCAATGTCTGCAGTATACATGTGCTTTTTAATCCATAATTATTGCCATTTAGTCTTTTAAAAACCTTCCCTTATGAACATGCTTTGTAGACTCATACCTCTGGGAAAATTGTGTAGTCTTTTTTTTGTACTGCAGGCGCATCACTTTGTCCCAGAAAAGGGCTAGCGATAAATGTGGGTTGTCTGCTTGACTTTTTTTTTTTTTTTTTTTTTTGTATGAAGCAGCTCTTGATGTGATCAGCTCAGCTATTTACTTAGATGTATTGATTGTTGTAGATAAGATTTTAAAATCTGTGCTACCCTAATATTAACTCTTTCAGATTCTGAATTTGCAAAGTGAACCATTGTGGAATGACTGGCAAGATCTGAAAAAAGCATGCACTGATGACCCCCAGACCATCATGAATATCATTCTGAAAGCAAAGGTTAGGCATAGTCATGTGAATTTTGTTGAAATAGAATGCATTAAACTTTGAATAGCATCTTAAAATGCCAATCAATAGAGATTAGCTTGGGTGAAGGAATTCCTTTACTCAGTTCTGTGCTACAGAAACAAGTATAGATCTGTGTTTAATGTTAATATTTACATTTAGTTAATAATCCTTAAGTGTAAGCTATAACTTCTAATTTGAGATACAACTTGTTCTTTTATCTTAGAATTTTGAAGACTTCAATAGCATGGCTTTTGGCATACTACAGGCATTATTATATAAGTACTAATACTTATATAATTACTAGTGTTTATATAAGTACTAATAGATCTGGCTGATTTTAAAACGTCTCTTCAAAAAGCTAATCTGCTTACTGTGAGATGAGAAGGTATTCTGAATGCAGGTGGACTTTGACAGTATGAATTATCATCCTCTTCCCCTTATCAATTTAATTACTTTTTTGCATGTGGGAGAGGAATCTAAGCTACAGAATTTCTTGAAGGTGATGAGAACTTTGGGAGAAACAGCTGTATCAGGGTAGAGTTTGTCCTTTCATTATTTTTTTTTTTAATTAAAAAAATATCTTTAGGATTACGTCTTGTGTGAGGAATGGGGGCACTTGTATCCTGTCCCAAGAGAAGACTTGATCAACCTTCACCGTGAGCACCTTCTCCACTTGTTGGAGATGGGAGACACAAACAAAGCATTGCAGGTAGTAGCAAGACTCTTTCAGCCATACATCCATAGATCAAATAAGTTGACACCTGTTTTCTTTGACTCCTTTTTGTGTGTTTCCATGGCCTTTTTGGTTCCTCTCCCTTGAGATGCTGTTTGCTTAGATATGCTTTCAGGATCCTGGCTCACCCATGTTCTGTTTAAGTGAAAATCCAGCTTGGCAATCTAGTTGTTGGACCTAATAGCATAAATGTCACTTACATGGAAATACAAGGCCCCTTTTTGAAAAATCACAACAAAGCATTTCTGTGCTGCATAAGGAAAAGAACCAGAAGTGAAACTAGCAACAGGAATTGGTCAGTTGCGCTTCAGTGCTCAAACTGATGAAGTGTGCCATCTTCTGATTTTAATAACTATGGAGCTGTTGCTCATAACAGGGAGCATAAAATAAAGTGCAGGCTTGCTCAGACTGTGTAGCTTTAAAAATATTCTGGAAACAAAGTGAAGATTTCTTATCACTAGACCTTCTGTCCCGTTCCTTGCTGAACCTCCTGCTTGATCTAATTTTAAAAATATTTTGATTAGTAAATTGAGCAAATGGACCATGAGTAGTCTATAAATGGATTACCTAAATCATCCTTATGTATGTATGACACCTGTGCAAGTTAATTTGCTTGCTGGACCATTGTAGAGCAATAACCTGTTATGGACTGTACATTATAAAGGCTACTTTCCAGGAATGTAGTAGCATTTCACTGTATTTTGTTTGGTTTTGTAGCTTCTGCAAAGAATTGAAGACCCTGGTATTTGCCTTGCCATCAGTGAGCAGTCCCTTGACCAGCATCCAAACTTGGCAGCCTCTCACTTCTTGGCTGATTACCTCACAGCTCACTTCTATGCGAATCTGACAACTGCACGCCGTAATGAAATCCAGGCACTCTATTTGGGATCAAAAGTGAGTAAATCCCCTGCATTGTGGGATTAAGGGCAATACATAATTATATAAATTTATAATACATGAAGTCTGTAGACTTTACCAGAGCATCCTCACCATATCAGGTCTAAGATTCGGAGTCTCAAGATCCAAAGGGAAGTTAGAGATGGTTTAAAACTTCTTCCCTTCCACAGCTTTGCAGTTCCTATATTATGAGGTGGTTGTAGCTCCTAGTATGAACACAGCAGTCTTGTTTTTGAGCTGTTGGGGAGTGGAGAAATGCACAGGCTAAAAGAGGGTGGTGTTTATCAGGATTGTTGCTGTGTTTGTACCAAGTGAAAAAGAAAGCATCCTTAATTTATTCTCCATGTCAGTAACACCAGGTGTCCTACATATGCCCATCTGTATGGTGGTGACACATACATGGCATGTTTCTCTCAAGTGCCTTCTAAAGATAGATAACACGATTTTTTTTTTTTTGATGGCTGTTGCCTTCGCAGAAGTCATACAGGTTCTGTGCTCAGCCTGAGAACAGGTGCATGAACCAGTAGAATTCATAATAAGTAAACAAAAGGCAGTGCTTTTGGTAATGTCCATTTTGTTGTAGGAATACAAATAGCAGCTTGCTCTAGTGTGTGCCACAGCAGTGTTTTGCTGGGCTTCCTGTTTCCTTCCTTCTTCCTTTTGAAGACATGATTTAATTTGGGAAATGTCCATATGAACTGTCCACCTTTAGGAGAATTGCTCATGTTTTCTCCTCGTGATACTTCTTCAAATGATGGAAGGATAAGGATTGAGCTAATACTATTTTTACAAGCTTACTTCAATGAGAGAATGTGCTCTACCCTGCTACAACATACTTGTCACAGGGTCACAATATCCTTTCAACTCTTAACTGCCTCTTAAATGAGGAAATGTTTTACAGAATGGGAAAGCGGAAGCTAAGTAATTTCTGTAAATCTAGTCAGTAATTCAGTAATGAAAATAGGAGTAGGTTTCAGAAGTCCCATCTCCAGTTTTTGGCCTCCATATATAGTTATTCCATTCTCTGCATAAGCTACTGTGCCAGTTTTTTGTCTTTAATCTCACAGAAACAGATTTAAAAGTATCTAATTTTAACATAAGCTTTTTTTCCTGTGTCTCAGGTGCTTCTAACTCTGCCTGAGCTCTCCCGTGTTAACTACTTCCACCTGTCCTCCAGGCCACTGCTCATGCTGGAACAGCTCCTCATGAATATGAAGGTGGATTGGGTAGCTGTTGCTGTGCAGATGCTGCACCAACTCTTAGCTGGCCAGGAAATTGGTTTTACTGTAGAAGACATTGACAATTTGCTCTCCAAGTATGCAGAAAAAGCTCTCAACTTCCCTTTTGCATTAAAAGAAAAGAGATCAGGTGACTGTCCATGAGAATGCTGGTTTTCACTTGGAAAAAAGTGCCAGTTTCACCCCAGAATAATTTTGCCGGTTGTGCCACAATGTTTGTAGATGTATGCCTCAGTCTCCTGCTAGCCCAGAACATATTCTTAAAGTCTTTGCTTTTCTTGTAAATAAATGTTCTCAGGACCAACACCTTCAAAAGTTTCTTGGACTTTCCTTTGTTGATCCTTTTTGGGATCTCTTTTCTTATATGATACTGATCAATTTTATTTCATTCCTGCTTAATGCAAAGTCACTGATGACTTAAGCAGTTCTAAAACCTGAAGCCAACTGCATCTTCCCCCAGATAGAATGGGGATTTGATCTTTCATAGTCTTTCCTCCTACTAGAGTCTGGTTCCTTTTTTTCACATAAAAGCCTTAAACTTGTAGTTCTATTTAACATTCTCAGCACAGTTCCCCTTTCTGATTCGCCAATCCATTCTCATCCATGTTGTCTTTGCTTCTCCTGCATTTGGCTCTCTCCTTTCAGGGTTTTAGAACTGGAACAGTAGAGGGTGCTGCAGATCAAGTCCAGTGCTTTTGTTTCAAAGCACATGGTGTGTCTACCTATCTGTATCTATTTATAACTACATACATGGTACCAACTTCCTTTGTGCTAGTTTCAAAATGTTGACTGACTTCGTGATTTAAAGATATGGTTCTTGCTAATATAAAAGCGTCAGACTTGCCTATATTCTCCTGGCAGATGACCTATAACTTTTGCAAGTATGTTCCTTCCACTGTCATGTGAAGCATTTAATATTTGCCATGAGCACCTTGTGTCAACTAATTGTTTTCACATCTGATACTTACTCTTTGCTGTATTATTCCTGTGCCTATCAGTAGTCCATTGCTTTGGTGAAGATTCCTTTCTCTGTGTTTTAGGTAACTGAATTTTATATAGTTTTGCATTAATTGTTGTGGGCTAATTTTCATGAAAACATAGTAATTTATAATTACATAGCTAGTCCTGTTTTGTGCTGACATTCTTAGGTACTCCTGTGAATGCATTCCTCAAATCTTTGTAAAAACAGGTAGATGTATGGCCAATATCGTTCCCTGATTTTTATTTTTCTTCTTCCCTTCGTCCTAGATTCTCTAATACGTATCCAAGAAAGTCTCAGTCAGGTATTGGAGTGTGAAGCAATGTCTAAATCAGGATCATCAGAACTATCTCCTGTCAGCTTTACTGGTAAAGCTAAGACCTTGATGCTGTTTTCTTTCAACCTGTTCTTATTTGTTTTATCCCCTGTGTATGTGTGTCCCACTGCTTAATAGTAACTTGGGTTGCATTTAATGCAAATTAGTAGGTCTCTACAGTTGGGTGCTTTGTGCCCAATTAAAAGAAATCTTAAAGGGGAACAGAAGTGTGTGGCTTTGTTTTCATTTTTGTTAGGTATCCACAAAATGTCTGAAAAAATCAGCACAAAATCTTTCCATTCCAGACCCTACAGAAAACTGTAAGCCTGAACAGAACACAGGAAACGGGACTAAATCTGCGGGACAAAAAAATAATTACTATTTTGCCACGACTAGATTGCTAGTGGATTGATGGTGCTGCACATTAGTCTTTCTGTGTCTTGACTTCTGTACTCTGGGTATATAGGCAGAGCTTGTCTGAAGCCCATCATTGTGGTGCTTCTCCCTGTCTTCCTGTTCCTTGCTTAGTCATTATTTTTTCTTCTGGATCTTAACTTTGTTTTTTACAGTAAAAATCTCATTCATATTGTATTTTTTTCATTATTCTTTTGGTCCTTTAATTTATTTTTTTTCTAGGATCCCTCTTGTGACCTGAGGGAAATAGCATATGTTGTATTGTCTGAGAGACTCTACTCACAGTCCTAAACCACAAATAAATAGGAACGAGATAATTTACGCCAAAACAACTGAAGAGCATTGTGGCTTAAAAAGAACCACAAATCCTTCTATAGGTTTCGTTCGGCATCTAAGGCAAGAGATACACTCTTCAGAGGACAGATACTGTGAGAAACGCACACAGTCTGTTCTCTCAGGGAACAACTAGCAAAGGATATCCTCAGACCTCCAAGGCTGAAGATTCTCAGCAAGTGGTGGGCCTGAACTAGAGCTGCACAGTGATACCCTGATGTACAGGTTAGGGTGTCTGAAGTGTTCTCTCGTTCTGTGTCCTGAACTGAAGACTGGTTTTGCTCTGCCTCTTGGCAGCATCTTGGACTGGGCTGTGTAGCTCTTCAGGTTTTGCTCATAATGGTCAGCTTAATCT